>NW_012110918.1:7001468-7094015 GCF_000951035.1 Colobus angolensis palliatus | reverse complement strand
TGGTTTTGAACCTCTGACCTCAGGTGATCTGCCCGTCTCGGCCTCCCAAAGTGCTGGGATTACAGGCTTGAGCCACCGCGCCTGGCCTTATTTTAGGTATTTTTGTATGAACGAATGAATGACAATATGTTTGGAATACTTGCACAGTCTTCCTTGTGATCAGCAATACTTACCTAAGAAATCAGTTATATTACGTCTATTTAAAAATAGTTTAGAGCCTAAAGATACTCGAAAGCCAGGAGACACTTATATATGAAACATTTTCAGAGTAAATATATACTTCCCTAAGAGGTTTGGATTAAAAGGTGCTGACTCAGGTTGATCTGTGGCCTTCAGCACTGAAAGTATAAACCCACTTCTAATCCTCTAGTGAAATATTTCTGGACTTAGTAGCTGCAGATCATGGTTGTAGCTGTGTTTCTGGAATACACCAATGATGTGATCGCTGGGCAAGTTGCTTAAGCTTAAGATTAAATTGAACTTAAGCTGTAAATTGGTGATGACAATAATAACAAGGACCTCACAGGATCACAGTGAAGATCAGTCGAGATTATGGTCTTGTTTTATAAAATTCTAAACATTCTTCAGATATAAGGATAATGTTAAGGACTATGTTTTCAAGCAGAGAAAATATATACAAAGTAATAAGCTCAATGCTACATTTGTCTAACCACAGCATATTTCTTTACTATGGAATATATTTAAACTTAGATGGAAGGAATTGTTCTAGCCTGCTTGACAGAATATTTTAAGCCCTGTTAAAATAGGTTGATAATGTATGGTTTTACAAACGTTATTTCTAGGCTTCATAAATGGGCTTGGCTTTCTCAGCTACACGTTAGATCGAGCCTACTCCCCTCCTCCTCACTCATTTGGGATGGAGTCTCACTCTTGCCCAGGCTGGAGTGCAGTAGAGTGATCTTGGCTCACTGCAACCTCTGTCTCCCAGGTTCAAGGGATTCTCCTGCCTCAGTCTCCTAAGTATCTGGATTACAGGCATGCACCATCACGCCCAGCTGATTTTTTTTTTTTTTTTTTTTTTTTTGTATTCTTAGTGAAGATGGGGTTTCACCATGTTGGCCAGGCTGGTCTTGAACTCCTGACCACAAATGATCCGCCCACCTCAGCCTCCCAAAATGCTGGAATTACCGGCGTGAGCCACTGTGCCTGGCCATCTTCCATCATTTTTAAACATTAGTCTGGGAAATGCCCAGCAGGTACCTAAAGAACACACATATAGGACAAAGTGAGTTTTAAGGATGTTGATCGTGATCTAGGTCTCAAATCTGCCTTGGGACTTTGGTTCACTAAAATGACCATCCCAATTGATCAAGTAAATTTTATTTCCTTCTTCATTATCATAGTCATCACTTACCCAACACTGACTATCATCTTCATGCCAATAACTCAACTCAGAATTTCATATATTATTTTTTATTCTTTATAAAATCTCCATGAGGTCAGTACAGGTGGACCCTGACTTTAGAGTTTTGGACTTTACAATGGTGTGAATGTGATTTGCATCCAGTAGAAACTATACTTTCGGTACCCTACAAACATTCTGTTTTTCACTTTCAGTACAGTATTGAATATATCACATGAGATATTCAACACTTTATTATAAAGTAGGCTTTGTTTTACATGAGGTTGCCCAACTATAGGCTAATTTAAATGTTCTAAGCACATTTAAGCCAGGCTAGGCTAAGCTATGGTGTTTGGTAGTTTAGGCATATTAAATGCACTCTCGACTTGAAATATTTTCAACTTAGATTTATCAGGACAGAACCCCATTGTAAGTTGAAGAGCATCTGTATTATCATCCTCATTTTATGATGTAATACATGAAAACTCAAGGGGGTAAAATAATTTTTAAGAAGAGGTGGCAGAACTAGACTTTAAATTCAAATCTAACTTCAACACTCATGATTTTGTGACCATGTAAGCCTCTTTTATGATACCCACATTTCTTCATTTTGTAGTGACAAGTAGATATGTAGTTCCATAAAGGCAGGTGGGTGGAAGGAGAGAGAAAAGAATAACAATACAAAGAAATGAACACAACACAAAGATGAGGTCTTGGAAGAGAAGCCACTTCTTCCATTTTTATCACAACACTTTTTTGGGACTAGACCTCCTCTCACCTAGACTTGACCTAATTTCTTTAAGACTTAGACACATGAGTGTGGTCATTTTCCCTGGCCTCCTGTGAGTGCAGAGTTTGGTTGCAGTATTACTTACAAGTCCTCGTTCCTATTGACTCTAGACTGTCTAACAAATATATAATCTAAAAACAAAAAGCCTAAATATTCAATAAATAGATTTGATGGATATACCCTTCCTTGTATTGCTTTCAGACTCTTAATAAAACCCTACTGGGCTGTTTGCTCCTTTTACACGTACAGTTCAGCACTCAGTTAAAAGAATGTGAAGCCTGTATATATCATGGCCCAGTTTCTAGCTCGCCTCTGGCCTTGCTGGTTCTTATTAATGATTCATTTCTTTTAACAGGAGCAGCAACATTTCAGGACTTCTTGGGTGGAAGAAAGTTGGCAGAGAGAACGTCCACAGTGAGTAGTTAAACATTATATGAATTAATACCCCCCATCAATAGTTTAATGGATGAAATGCATTGATTGCTTTGAGAATTATGCTGAGGTCTACAGTAATAGGCAGAAATGTCTGATTTGACATCTTTTTTTTTTTTTTAAAATATGTCTGCAACGTAAACTACTACCAATTACACAACAACCCCACCAAAGTGGTGCGGAGTGGTCCCACTACAGTAGTAACATGTTATAAAAGCTCAAGTTTCAGTACAATTAGCTTCTGGCTGCAGTTTATTACCCCATTTGAGATTTAAAACATTTTTTTTTCCATTGCATTCCAACAATGCTTATGTGTCTGGGGCTAACACTTTAAAACAATAATGGAATGGCAAATATCTGTCTGGCTGGAGTTTGCCCAAGAAGAATAGTGTATTAGAGTTTTTTAAATTTTTTTAATTCAAGCAAGGTAGAGGGGACAAAACAAAAACAACCTCTTTAGTTACTCAAAGTACCAAGGCTATAATGTTGTACTAAGAAAAAAAAATGCCTTTCTTTGGCATTTTGTAGAAAATTTAAGAAACACTTTGGGGCATACAATCATCCTTGTGTTTATCTAAAGGCAATTTCCACATGATGAAAAAGCAGTTCAGTTGATCATTCAGACCCATGCACCTACTTAATGACCGTTCACAAGATGTCTGATCTGAGATAGATGATGAATCTCTCCTTGGATTGCCTAGTACTAGACAAAATTGGTAGTCAGGTTTGAGTTTTTAAATTTTTTTATGGTGATGATGATGACTGTCGAATTTTTTGAGAGTCTGTTCTGTGGGCATGTACGATGCTAAAGTTTATGTGCATTATCTTACTGAATTCTCCTAAAACCTGTTGAGTTAGGTACTATTATTTTCCCCACTTTATAGATGAGGAAATTGAGGCTTAGAAAGTCTAAGGAATTGAATGGTTGCACAGCTAACAGTAGTGGGTCTTGACTGATGCTTTGGGAATCTACTTATGAGGCTTGAAACACTGTGCAGTGCTCCATGTTGATGATGATGATGATGATGATGATGATGATGATGATGATGATGATGATAATGATGATAATGAATGGAAAACCCATGGAATCTTCTTGCTAATCTCCTGGATGTTTTGTTAAATAACTCTCTCTTTCCTCCAGAAATCTAAGTCATTTTCTTACATGTCTCAGATGTCTGTTTCCTTCATTTTATTTCCATTTGAGTCTTTATTTTAATCCTAACCTATCATTTACTCCTTCTATCCCTCAGACTGTGCAACCTCATACTTCCTCGTGGTTATTAGGAAACTCAGCAGGGCAGGGTGAAGCAAGGAGGTGAAGGTGAACTCTTTCTCAATAAGAGTTCATTGAGACAGTTTACTTAGCAGTCCTCACTTTTAGGGAAGGATGGAGTTCTAGAGATGGAGGCATTGGTGAGATTGGAATCCAAGAGTTTACTTCCCTAGAGTCAATACACAATATTGGTTCTTTGATGCCTTTCTCAGCTCAAGATTTTTAAACTTCTTCCAACATTAGATATTACCAAGTCTAGAGAGCAACCCACATCAGTGTGATGTTTCTCTACCTGAGGCTGCAGTGAAACATAAATTTTGGCATCAGAATGCACTGACATCACTAAAATCACCTTTTTTTAATCCCTTGGAATAAGAAAGATACTTGCTGTGTATTAAAATATTAATATACAGGCTGGTGGCTCATGCCTATAATCCCAGCACTTGGGAGGCCAAGGCGGGAAGATCATGAGGTCAGGAGATCAAGACCACCTGCTAACATGGTGAAACCCTGTCTCTACTAAAAATACAAAAAAAGAAAAAAATTAGCCAGGCATGGTGGTACGCACCTGTAGTCCCGGCTACTCAGGAGGCTAAGATAGGAGAATCGCTTGAACCCAGGAGGCGGAGGTGGCAGTGAGCAAAGACCATACCAGTGCACTCCAGCCTGAGCGACAGAGCAAGACTCTCTCTCAAAAAGAAAAAAAAAAAAAGTGTATATATATATATATATATATATATACATATACACACACACATACACACACACAAACGATAAAGACAACGTATGCAAAAATGAATCTGGCAGAACCAAGATGTGTCAGCATATAGTGCTTTTGCCACAGGAAAGGGTACGTCTCTTTTTCTTTTTCTCTTATTCTTCTGAGGCTCTTTAAAGCTCCTGGCATGTCGGCTTCCCACTCTGGGGTGGCTTGAAAAGCAACTTGTCATTTTTCTTCATTTGGGTAGTAATGTCCCGCAGCTAAGGTCATCTTTGGTTCTCTTACTGCAGAGGGAACCACTTTGCTATATGGGTTTATCACTTCTGATGAGCTGCAATTGTGTCTTCAGCCTGAAATGTCATTCCTCATCTCTTGAGCTTCGAACATGCCTACTTCAGGAGATGTATCCAATGTCACCTCTTCCCTGTAGCTTTCCCTTCTCCCTTCTCTTACCTCAGGTGGAGTTGCTTTCTCACTAGTGCCCCCTAACACTTCATACATCACACTGAACTACAAATACTTCCTCTATGAGACTGTACTCACCTCATGGGACACTCCGGCTTATTCATTTCTTTTCTTTATTCACAGCACACAGTAAAATGTAAGGTACATATTGGGTTTATGATCAGTGTTTCTTATCCCGCAATGAGGTTTTATGTCCCTGACTGTGCGCCCTATCCATCTAAAATCCTTACATTTTATAATATCTATTATATATACAGAAAGGTAGATATTGACCCAGGAGCCATGGTGATTGATTATCTGTCATTGTTCTGCAGCTACCTAGGCTTCAATTTTATCATCTGTAAAATCAGAGAAGTGAACTGAATTTCTTCTCTTTTCATTTATTCATTAATAATTCAAGATATATTTGCCAAGTATCTGTTTTTTCCCCAAACATTGGACCAGGTAACTTCTTCAGCATAAAACATCACACAGTTTAGTTAAAATACAAAAAAGTTTGCATTTGTGCAGAAAATACAGTTACTATAACAATGCTCTCTTTATTAGCTGTGCTACTAAAATCACAAGTTGACTCAGTTTCAAATATGACTCGAATCAAGATAACAATATTTAGTTTCTAAATCCCATGCATCCTTCAGACCATAAAATTTGTATCAACTAATCCTGAAAAATCAGTTCCTTCAGTGATCACAGGTTAAGATTTCTGCGATCCATGCTGGCATTTGTTTTACCTTCTTAAATTGGTCGGGATACTGATTTAATGTGCATTTTGTAAATTTAAGCAGAAGTAAAAGTCTTTCAACAGATATTTATTAAGTATGTAATATGTTCCTAACATTGTGATATTGTGATATTTGCCCAAGATACAAAAATCAAAATGGGTCTTTGTCAATGAGGGGTTTATAAATTTACAAGGGAAACATGGATGTCAACATACCAGTATTGGAAGGACTCTGATGGAAGAATATTTAAGTACAGTAATAGCTGGCCAGAAGAAATGTGCTCTTCTTAGTTTGGGGCTAGGTGAGCATAGGATGTTTGTCAGAAAAATACCAAATAATTAAATAAAAAAATGAAAACCATTAAGGGCTTTCCTGAGTTCCAGTCTTGGTTTTACCCATCAGTAGGTGGCACTTGAGGTGAGTCTCAAAAACACCAGTGTATGTCACCAGAAAGACAAAACTGGCAGGAGGGAGATGATCCCAAGAAAAGAAAGTAGGATGAGCACTATCAGAAGAATATGTATCTACACAACTACAAATGCTTCATCATGGCTAGAAAGAAAGAGACAACCTTAGTCTCAGGGAGACCTGTGGCTGGAGAGTAGACACAGGCAGGAATACGTAGCTTCTTGGCTAAGATGCAAAAATAGCAACTTTACTCTGAATATAGAGGGAAATCCAGGAATCCGGGAGGGTCTAATGCAGTAGAACAAGATGAGTATGTTTCAGAAATGATGGACAACTTTATGTGTGACCAGAAATATTTGCTAAATCTTGAAATCTGAACTTCAAACTCAGAAATGCTTGTGTTCTCCTCTGCAGGCATTTTTGCCAAGTGATTATTTTTTCAGTGAATGGAATTACAAACTCACACATGATTTTAGTATAAGAATGAAAAAAGGGATGAGCTCTTTCATTATATCAAAATCTACTTTCCACATCTAGGATTAGGCCCATATTAGATTACTTTTTTTTTTTTTTTTTTTTTGAGACATAGGCTCATTCTGTTGCTCAGGCTGGAGTGCAGTGGCTCCATCTTGGCTCACTACAACTTCTGCCTCCTGAGTTAAAGCGATTCTCCTGCCTCAGCCTCCCAAGTAACTGGGATTACAAGTGCGTGCCTCAATGTCCAGCTAAAATTTTTTTGTATTTTTAGTAGAGATGGGGTATCACTATGTTGGCCAGACCGGTCTCGAACTCCAGACCTCGAGTGATCCACCCGCCTGAGCCTCCCAAAGTGCTGGGATTACAGGCATGAGCCACAGTGCCCAGCCATCTACTTTTTACCTCTAGAAGAAAGTGATCCAGTGGTCAGAGATCACCTCTCACTGAAGGTCCAAGCACATCCTTGGGTTTTTGCTCCTCAGGCTTCCATTTATGATCTTGAGACAAAGAAGAAAATAAGGAATCAAACCATGAAGACTGAGATGGTTTTAGTAAGAAAAATGCATCGACTGCTGATTTCTGAAATGCAAAACCACAGCTCTCAATCAAACACCTATAGTTATTTGATTAGCCATGATTCAGGGGTTATTGATATATCAATAGTAAATAGGAAACACCTTAATTGAGAGTCATTCGGAACAAATACTGTTTGACTCTACTGATCTTTTTTTTATGAGAAGTTGCAGCAGGCAAACAGTTGGAAAACTTTTGAATCATTCTTCAAGAGCAGAGAAAGAAAGAAAGAAAATGTCATCACTGGGGCAATGCAATAACTTCCTAACTATCTGAAATAGTTCCATGTTCTAGTCTATCCTTGCCATATTACCTACAGAGCTTATCAATCTGAAGTCACACAAAAGCCAGGCATGGTGGCTCACACCTATCATCCCAGCACTTTGGGAGGCCAAGGCAGGTGGATTGCTTGAGCCCAGGAGTTCCAGACCAGTGTGGACTACATAGAAAAACTCTGTCTCTACAAAAAGTACAAATATTAGACAGATGTGGTGGTATGCACCTGTAGTCCAGCTACTCAGGAGGCTGAGGTGGGAGGATTGCTTGAGCCCAGGAGGTGGAGGCTACAGTGAGCCAGTGCACTCAAGCCTGAGCAATACAGCAAGACTGTCTCAAAAAAAAAAAAAAAAAAAGAAAGAAAAAGAAAAAATTGAAGTTACACAAATCTCATTTTTAATCTTGGCTCTGCAAATTTCTCATGGAATGAGCCTCTGTTTTGCCATCTGTAAAACTGGGATAACAATGCCTATTTTAGGAGAGGGGGAGATGTTGTAAGGATTAAATGGACATCCTTAGATATGGGGTCTTGTGCTGTCTAGGTCTGCAACACAGTTAGAGTGAGGCAATGGCACACTGTGGTTAGTGTTTAACTTTTCAACTAAGCTTATTATGTATGGTTCTAAGCTAATTGCCCACAATAAGATAGATCCAGGCACAAAAACAATTTTGTTTCTAATAGCTGAATTGTAATTAAACCTCCACTTGTTGAACATGGAACACTATGAATGTAAATCTTCTCAGAACATCCTGAAGCTCTAATGTTTAAGATTTACACATCATTGCTTGGGGACAATTTGATGGCTTCCAAAGAGGAAAGCTTTTCAGAGGTAGAAGAAAGCACTCCTAACAGAAGTGATCACCTCGGTAGCTGTCAAGATAAACTGGCTTTGGTTTTGATGGATTACAATGAATATCCCTTGCCCTTTTCAAAACAATATGTAATTGTTATTAAAAAACCAACAGGATTTTAAAAAATGGGATGATAATCCACTTGAAACTGGGAAAATCAGTAAGACAAGATTTTGAAAACAGATGACCAGTAATTCTAATTTTTATTACTAGGTCTAGACCTGATTAAGTGGTGAACCTGATAAATCATGAACTAGTGCAACAGCTCTGAGTACCTGGACAGATAGCCTCCAGAAGATCCCAGAGAGCAGCAAATGTTAGAGTATCTGGATCCTTCAGTATCTTGTTTTAAGTTATTAACACCAGCAGGGAGCAGAAGCAGAAACACATCATATTAAAGCAGTGTTTCTCAGGCATTTTGGTCCCGAAGCCCCCTTACTCTCTGAAAAACCACTGTGACCCAAGGGCTTTTTGTTTATTGGGGTGCTGTCTAGTATAATATGTATTACATTAGAAATTAAAAGTGAGTACTTTTAAAAAATTATTAATATACTTACAACAGAAAGAATAAATATTTACATGTAAGACTAATATATTTTCATGAAAATGACTATATTTTTTTGAAGAGAGAAAGAAAGACGGCATTATTTTCCACCTTAATGTCTGGTTTAAAAGAAGAAAACTGAGTTCTCATGTCTGCTTCTGAAATTTGTCTGTGTCTACAGTTTGTTTCGGTTGAATTATAGAAAGAAAATATGGATGTATAAATATGTGCATTTGTAAAGGGAGGAATAATTTAATAACTCTGTCAGATGATTCTGGATAGTTCTTCTTTGATGTTATACCAAAACTTCCTCAAAGTTAGTATCTTTAAAGTTTAGTTGTGATGTATCAATGGGCTTTTTGTACTCGGGTACATTAAAAATCTATCAGATGGGTCTTTTAGCCTTGCATGATTTTGTAACATCCTGCATCAGTTATTTGAAGAATAATAGTTCACGAAGTCATGTGTATCTTCTGAACATGGACAGGTTTCATTATATTACACAATCACCTCTGTTGCTCTTAGCACCAATCACGCCAAAAAAAAAAGTCTTGAAATATTCGGAAACCATGCGCATGGTGACTGAAACAAGTTTTTCAAAATGCTCATTTGTGCTTGACAGCTTATATTTCATCATGGACAACAAGTGCTACCAGTTGTTTTCCTTAAAGTGACAGGCTTACTTCATTCATTTTTGAAAAATTGTCTGCCAAATACCCAACTCTGAATAATCATAATTTGTTAGCTTTTCTTTCAAGTAAAAATGATGTTTATATTTAAAAAGTGATTAGTTAAGCTGACAACTCAGAGAATTGTACAGCTGTATTTTTCCCTCTCGGTAGGTAGTCAGAGTACTTTATAAATGCCTCCCATTTTATCACATAGATTACTTCAAAAGACATCTATGCCAAATCCAGATTTAATAAAATTAATGATTGTTATTACTTCCTTAAAGATTTAAATGAAATTGGCTATCTTTAATGCCACTGACTTGATTCACACTTAAGATGCCAGTATTGTTTTTGTGCCATCAATACAAATGTTAACACAGAGGGGAAAGGCAAATGCTGTTTGTGTTATGATAAAGAATCATTTTGATTTCTCAGACAACTCAAAGTGGCTTAGGCACCATGGACCCCAATTTCAGAACTACTGTTTTAATTTGCAAAGCCTTTTCACAAAACTGCATTATTTTTTCTTTACATCTGGCCACTTTAACTATGAGGATGGAGCACTAAGGGATGTTTCAACACTTACTGTATATTAGGAACTTAAAAGTCTTTGTGCTATGAATGGTGTGAACTAGACATACCTAAAATCCAGGTCCCCTGGTATATGGTTCTGTGTTCCTTCTATTAAGGATTTAATATTTTCTAGATATCAAAGATTTAGTTTTTTCTAGATTTGGATGAACATAGGGAACCAACAGCAATGTTAAGGAGGAGCATCTAACCCTCTAATCTCCGCACTCTGCCACGACTCAACCAATTTGTATGGCAGGGAGTGATATTAGTTCCCTTGACTTGTTACCCTACAAAACTTTCTCGGGGTGATTTCAATTCAGTTGGATTCAATCTACGTAGACTATGGTCTCAGGAATAACCATTTCTTTACTGGAAGCTGGCCCAGTCACCTTCCTGTGTGAGCTCAGGCAACTGTCCTGAGAAAGGAGCTCTTTTAACTTTAAGTGAAGAAATGTAACTCATCAAAGAAAACAGGGGTGAAACAACCAACCAGGAGGCAGATCTCTTTATTCCCAGGAGATGGCTGTTCACGTAAAAACAATGCTTGCCAAGCCTGTGGCTGCTTCTGGAGTCCAAGGGCCACAAAATAAATGATCTACTGCTAGTTCAACTCAATCAGGACTGTAGAAAATTCAGACTGTGGTAGGGTGGATTAGTGTATCCTTCTTCTATGAACACGTGGGAAACTTAAGTTTCCAGGGAGGTGCTTTTGGCACCTTGAAGGAAAGGCAGATTAACTCGGGGAAAGCTGATAGTGACTAACAATTCCTACAAAAGACTGTATTTAGAAGCAGATCTGGTGAAACCATACTAGTCAGTCAAGAGAGGGACTGGCCCAATGACCTAATTACCACTCAGTGGGAAAACTGAAACCAGCCCTGGAAAATTGTGTCAATATTATGACCTTTAATGGGCACCATTTTTAAAAGTACCCATGGTGAACCTAAAAATTTTCCCTTTCCTTTTGAGTAACCACATAACTGAGAGCCAGTTTCATTTTGAAAAATAATAATAATAATAAAGTTCTTCAAATTTCAGGAGAATCTCACCAAAAATTCTGGTCTTAAAGGTTAATTAAGTAATTAATGAAATGAGTGATTGTGCTCCTCCTCCTGACCCATAGCTTGGGCCCAGAGGCTGATGAACTTCTCATTAGTTAATTTAATACCAGGTCAGTGAATCCATCCATATTTTCAGGTCAGAGCTTTCTTAGAAGTGATTTTTTTTTCTTTTTGGTATGCTGTGCATCTAAATGCTCTAACAATTGCCGCTGCTCTTGACAGACGCCTTTAAATTTCCTCTTAGCTGCAAAAATATGCTACTGAAAAAGAGTGAGAAATTGCCAAATGGACTTGCCTCAATTTTAGTGTGTCTCTGTGGTCATAGCTCCAGAGCCACAAAGGGAAATTCATCTAATTAAAGGAGATGTAAATCTGGAAAGCACATGGATTGGCAATGAAAATTAATTAATCCATTTGTTCATTCAATCGACAGTTGTATAATAAATGCCTACTACATCTTACCTACTGTGAGAATAAACTAACTAACAAAATGAGAGATGGCTTCAGCTCTCCAGGAATTTGGGGGCTAGAGTCACTCGATAAACGCTTGTTAATTTGATTTGACTAATTTGCTATATTCCAGGGATGAAGCCTTTGGTAGAAAAGTACAGCTGTCAGGACAAGTGTTCTAAGAAGAGTTTTGATCACTAGTATAATGGCCCAAACCCAGTCATTTAGCTATACACGGAGTAATTGAATATGAAATGTTGCTGAGAAATAAATTATTCAACTGAAATTTCAACTTGGAGTCTTCAAACAGTTTGCTTAGCTTCCCTTCATCTTTTGTTCAAAGCCCTTGTGGAGGCACAGCTTTCATCAAGACTTAAGCCTTCATTCACACAGAGAATGTATAACGTTCCTGCCTCCCTCTCTCTCATGGCTGATTAGAAGATACTAGAGCTTCTCAGACATCCTTACACTCCCTTCCAGCTGCTTGTGTAAAGCCGGATCCTACAGCTGTTCACATTGTTTTCCCTTTCAATTCCACACCATCATTCTGATATATTTCTCTTTCACTGACTATCTTCTTCTCCCACAAGCCCCAGAATCCCTTTTGTTGAAGATATGTTTGTCTGGCCATGAAGGCAATGTGCTTGATTTCAGAGTATATAGTTTGAAGTATAAAGATTCTTTCAGAGTTTTTATCACAGTTCTTATTGTTGTGGTCTGTTTTCACAAGCCAATGTGGCCTTCTAATTCCTCAGCTATCTGCCTGCAATTGCAACAAACTTTGCTGTTCATCTTTGTGAATTGCAGAGGCCTGGCTAGAGATTCAGTTTATACTCCCATCTGCTTACTAGCAGACTGCTGAAAATTTCGCAACACAGCAGATAATTTCTATGAAATTAAGTACCTCTAGGTCTGACTTTTAAATATTTAATGTCTAAATTTCAAAAGCATTTTAATTGTACCACAACTATTTTATTCTCCTTCACCATCTAAAGTCACTCAAATGTGCTAGGTTTTGCCTAGTTGTCCCTCCTGATCAAAGCGAAGACAAGCTACTTCTTAAATCAGATTTTTTTAGGGACTAAGGGAGGGAGGGCCTCTTGTAGGTTACACAAATTCTTATGATGGTGGCTCAGAGGTTACTGAAACTCAGTTCCCCTATTGCCCCTTTCCCTTGTAGAAAAGTGAAAATAGTTTCATCGTTCATAAAAACTCTGGGTAATAGTTCTGTTGCCTTTGGGGGAGGCTCACCTGGGCCTGAGGCCATAACATGAGAAGGCAATTCTCAAGCTATATCTATACGAGTCAAGACTAATATTACTTGATCAAAAACACTTTTTTCTTCATGTATTCCTTGTTCATTTTTACCCCAGATAATCGTTTAATGAGGAATAATAGTAATATAGACAAGAGATCTTTCCTTCTCCCCACACTAGTCAAAGTTATGGTTTCAAGTTTCTTTTAAAGATCAAGAACATGTAGCATCAAAAATAATTCTGAGTGGTCAATGAGATTGAAAAAAAAAAGTCTTACTCTGTAGACCTTACATTCCAGCAAAAGGATGTTGGCAATAAATATGTAATCAAGTAAATATTAAAATAATGTCAAATGACATTTTTTAGGAGAAAATAAAACAAGATAATAGAGTTGAAAGTAAGCAACGAGGCATTTTGATCATGGTTAGTGAAAATGTTAGCTAGAAAGAGAAGGTGAAGAAATTTCCTTCGAGCAGTACCATTTGACCTAGGAGAACATTAGATGATGGTGAGTGGGCACTAGATGGAGAAAATTTGAAGACAGAAGCTTTCTAGGAAGAAGGATGGTGAACACAAAGTCTTGAAGCTGGAAGATAAGTAGCAAGAAAGATGAAATGGCTGAAGAATAGTGAAAAGAGTGGAAAGGTTTTAGAAAGAGAGGTGGAAGAATGCAGACCTTCTAGATCATAGAATGGATTTGGGATTTTTCTGGTAATTGCAAAGGAAAACCATTGGTTCTTGAAGCACATATGAAATCCTGTGAAATGTCTTTCTATGCAGTCTTCCATGTTTTGCTTGTAAATTATCTTTTCTAATTAACTTTCAGAAGTAACTCCAGCTCAGTAATATATCTGCTAGGTATGCTGTTTCTTCTTGGTTCTCAATGTCTAGCTTAGGTTCTGGGAAGCTGCTGGGCAAGTCTAGGATCCCAACCTGCATTCCACCGACTCCATTTTTAGTTTTACATAAACTAATTTCAAGTAGCCAAAATGTTTAGCAAGCATACAAGCTTGCCATAGCAGGTACCGTGAGCCTACCTTTTTGTTTCCCATTTCCATTAGCATGAAAAAAAAAAGTTTAGTGAATATTTCTCATTTCAGAAAGTTGCAGATGAAGTCTAGTAATATCTGACTGTTGCAAAGTTAGTGGTATGTTCTCCTTAAAGTAAATCATGAAGAGGGGAGTTAGAGCACTGCCTCCACCTCATCCTCTTTCTTTAATTTCTGTTTTTGGTAATGAGATTACATCCTATCTCTGAATATCAGTGGCACATGGATTTGATGAAACATTGCTTTGTTCACTGTCATGGACATTGCATTTCCTATCTAGAATTCTTTAAGTGGGAAATTATGCTGTTGTTAGTTAGGTTCTCCTGTTTACCATAATTACTGAACATTTATTGAGCACTGAATTCTATGCAGAACACTGCTGGGCATTGGGCCAGAAAAGAACATGAGATCACATTCCTCTGCAATAGCATTACATTTATAAAATGTAGTTGCGATATCAAGAATGCAAGAACATGAGCTTCTCTTCCCTCAGCTTTCAATTTATTTACCTATTAATGAGCAAGTGGGCACAAAATGACCAGGCATCTTCTTAGCTTTCTTCCATAATCCTCTACCAAGCTCCATTTCCCTACAAGTCAACTCTCAGAAGCCATGAATTACCAAAATAGCACTTTTGCTTGGTTTTTGTTATTTTAGTATCACCTGAATTCTCCCTCTGTACTCTTAAAATTTGCTTTGATGAGAGGTTAGCAGCCCATCCTTGGGAACCACGAGGTCCATCATCAAAACCAGTGTTTAGAATTTGTAGTTCACGTTTGTTACTAAATGTGATAAGCTCTTCAACACAAGACTTCTCAAAAATGTGTTGAATTTACTTTAAGATTTTTCCACTATATATCTGCCGTTATCTAGTATTTTCTCTATCAATTTGATTCTAATATCCCATATTTAAAAAATTCAATTCCATTTATATTTACCACTGTAATTTTGAAATGATAGAGCCCATATACTTTCTTAGATGCAATGATAAACCCTATCATGAAAGATTAAGAAAAAACAAACAAAACTCCTATTTTGTATTATACTGAACCAGTGGTTCTGAGCCTCAAGTGATTTTTGCCCCTGAGGAGATATTTTGCAACCAGAGACATTGTTGGTTACCACAGCTTGGGGTGGGAGTAAGAGACACCATTGGCAATGAGTGAGTAGAGACTGGTCTGGCTGCTAAGCATCTGAAAGTACAAGGGCAACCTTTACAACATAGAATTATTTGTCTCAGAATGTTATTAGTGCCCAGGTTGAGAAACCCTGCATTAAACTCATCCCTAGTAATCTCACAGTCAATTTGGTTTTTACTTATTGATAGTTACAAGGCTTTAGTATAGAATATATATATATATATTTGTCATTGTGCTGAAATACTGAAGTTTTATGAAGCGATTTGTTAAACATTTGATAAAGATTTTAAATTTAATACTCTTTTGTGCTTATGTCACTTCAAGTATTCCTGGTTGTTTCCAATATAATTTTGCTAGACTATAAAAATCATGTGTTTACTTCAAGACTGCTGAAGACTGCTAAAAAATTCATTGCCAAGTTAATAAAGCAGGCTAGTCTAAACATGTTTTGAAGATTTAAAGAAGCTATTGATGTTCTAATGAAAACTAATCACATTCCCATATTCACTGTATATACAAGATTGCCACATTTCCATCGATCATTTTGCATGAGAAAGACACTTTCATTGTTGAGAATAAAGAACCAAATCAAATAGCGAGATCTACAGGATGAACTGCAAAACTTTATAATATCTACGTTTAAATACTTTTCTAGTTTTATTTGTCATTTGACGACAAAACAGAACAAACAAACTAACAAGAAATTATTACAACTTTGGTCTGTCTCGGGCTCATTTGTAATTGCTATCATGAGAAAAAAAAGGAGGGTAAGAAAAGTATGACCAGCTTTAAAGTATTTTACCAGGTATTGTTAATTAGATTGTTTTATATTGCTCTTTTCAGTAAGTAAATAAATTTTGGGCATTAAATACCAGAAAGGATTAAACAGCATAATGTTTATTACATGAATGAGTTTGAGGGTTGGCTTTTCAGAAAGGTTGGGTTACTTTAAAGGGAAAGTTTTTCTTTATATGTAGCCCAACAATAACCAAGGAGACCGGGAGACCAAGAGACCTCTGACCGGGGTGCAAACTTCTTTTGTTTTGTTTTGTTTTGAGGTGGAGTCTCACTCTTGTCACCCAGGCTAGAGTGCAATGGAGCTATCTCAGCTCACTGCAACCTCCGCCTCCTGGGTTCCAGCAATTATCCTGCCTCAGCCTCCCGAGTAGCTGGGATTATAGGTGCCTGCCACTATGCCCAGCTAATTTTTTTTTTCTGTATTTTTAGTAGAGATGGGGTTTCACCACGTTGGCCAGGCTGGTCTCGAACTCCTGACCTCAAGTGAGTCACCTGCCTCGGCCTCCCAAAGATCTAGGATTACAGGTGTGAGCCACTGTGCCCGGCCAGGGTGCAAACATCTTAAGAAAGGACCAGAAAAGCATGATTTTGTTGATAATTTCTACCTTGTAGCACATTCTGACTTATATCCTATGAGCACCTATTCTGGTTACCATTTTCTCAGACTATGTCTAGGTCACCAGAAATAGAGCATAATGATACAGAAACGGTGGCATTCATGACTCAGTATTTACAACAAGCCATTTTCCCTGAGGCTCCTGCCAACCTCCTATGTGGATCTATTTTCCCAATAATTCTCCTTTCCTCAATGTATTGTTTGTGCTTGCTGGACTGGTTTGAAGTGTGAAGGTTAATATCCTGTATGTGTATGTAGAAAGACGTCCACACCACTACCTAGAGGTTGTTAATCATTACAATTGTTGTTTTAACATTGAGACTAGACTCTATCTCAGAAACTTGAACCTGCACGTGGGAAGCAGGCAACTACTGTTTCAGGACTGGACTATGTGACATTGTATCTCATGCAGTCAGGCCTGTTTCATGTCTGTGATGAAGCTAAATGATCAGCTCTTTGAACTCTGCTGTGCAGTCAGTTTCTTCACACACAACGTAGGTTTGTGTTACAAATCTTTAACAAATTGGTTACCTGAATTGATTAAGTTCACCTCCAGTCATAAGATGTGTGTTTGTTGCCAGCAGAAACAATAGCTTGATCCTGTTTCCTCAATAATTAATGCCAAAAAGAATTTTTAAAACTCTTGCTATATTTCTAGCTAATCAGGGGGTTGGGGCAGGAGATTTGCTTGAACCTGGGAGGCTGGGGTTGCAGTGAGCCAAGATCGTGCCACTGGACTCCAGCCTGGGCGACACAGCAAGACTGTGTCTGGAAAAAAAAAAAAAAAGAAAAGAAAAAAGAAAAAAAGTTGGTATTAATTTTGTTAGAGTTTTTCTTTTTTTATTTCAGTAATTTTCATCCAAAGAGGTACATACGTATTTTCAGCAAAATGTTATCTCAAATCAATGCCTTACTCTTTTGATACCAAAAGTTATTTCAACATAAATACATTATTTCACTAAGTTTTACCAACTACCCTGGAGGCAGGGGTGTTGAAGTTGATTAGCAGCTCTCAGTGCTTGATCAAATATTCTTTGCACATATGATATGTGCATATTCTTTTCAAAACTAATTTATTTATTTTATTTTAAATTTTACTTTAAGTTCTAGGCTACATGCGCAGAATGTGCAGGTTTGTTACATAGGTATATATGTGCCATGGTGGTTTCCTGCACCTATCAACTCGTCATCTAAGTTTTAAGCCCAACATACATTAGGTATTTGTCCTAATGCTTTCCCTCCCCTTGCCCTCCACCCCCGAAAGACCCCAGTGTATGATATTCCGCTTCCTGTGTCCATGTGTTCTTATTGTTCAACTCACACTTACAAGTGAGAACATGCAGTGTTTGATTTTCTGTTCCTGTATTAGTTTGCTGAGAATGATGGCTTATTTCCACTCTGTTTCTGGGAGAAGAGACATCTTCCCCCTTTCTTCAGCCCCAATTCTTTAATCCCCTTTAATACTGTTTCCTTGAACCTCATTTACAGTCAAGCACCTAGTAGGAAATAATCAATGTTGAATTTTTATATTCTATTCCAAGGAGAAGAACAAATTAAATAAACTAACTGACTAAATGAATAGAAGAAAGGGAGAGTTTGCTTGCTGACAAAGGTGACATCTTGGTTAAATTATTTCCAGTAGAATTATTAGATGCTTTCCTTAGTAAAATATAATTGCATAACTAAAAAAGTCATTGCCACTTTATAGATATAGATAAAATCTGGGCAAATGATAATTGATCTTCTACTATAAAAATGTAAGCAGAAAATAATATATGATATGACATCTCAAGCCCAAAGTACAGACCTATGTCGCCTTTCTCAATGCCTTTTGTGTCTGGAGTCACTCAGAGCCAAGACAGCTTCTCTGAGATACCGACTTGCTGACACATACCTGCAGACCATGCATTAGTAATGGAGGTGGTTAAAATATTTGTAACTGAAAAATTGAAAATTCATTATGTAATACTAAAACAGTATTTCTGAATTTTCCTGAAAGTTTACCACTCATGGTAAGGAAAATTCTAGATGTATGAAAAAAGGAAAGTGCTGGAAGAGAAATTCACCCTGTATCAGTGTGTGTGTGTGTTGGGGGGGGTGTGTGTGTGTTGTGCATTTGGGGTATGCTTCAACCACCTCCTTCTATGATACTTATATCTCGAATTTAACCATAATTGGGCTTATTAACAAAATAATGTGGTAAAATACTTGCATTTTTTTCTTTTTAGTATTGTTTAAGAAAAAGACACTCTCCGATACATCATAGTAAGGAGTGTTTGATGAATTGTATTAAATGCCACTGAAGATTCAGAGTTTTCCAATAGCGATGGGGTTTGTGGGCATTATACCTGTGGATAGGGCCTTCAGGGAGGCACCATGGAGTCTATGGAAAGAGTAATAATAAGCCGTCAGTGCTCTTAGAATACATGATCCCTAAACGGAAGCATGACATTATAATGGTATCACTGAGCTGTGATAGGAGAAAGAAGAATGGAGCAGCTACCCATTTATTTAGTTATTTATTTATTTATTGAGATGAGTCTCACTCTGTCATCAGGCTGAGTGCAGTGGTGCGATCTTGGCTCACTGCACCTTCTGCCTCCTGGGTTCAAGTGATTCTACCGCCTCAGCCTCCAGAGTAGCTGGGATTACAGGCGCATGCCACCACGCCCAACTAATTTTTGTAGTTTTAGTAGAGAAGGGGTTTCGCCGTGTTGTCCAGGATGGTCTCAATCTCTTGACCCTGTGATCTGCCTGCCTCAACTTCCCAAAGTGCTGGGGTTACAGGCGTGAGCCACCGCACCCAGCCTGGAGCAGCCACTTTTTATTGGGAGCACACACTGTCACAAGCGTTTCAGGTGAGTGCTCAGACCACAGGAAAATTTTCTGTCTCCTGCTTGGGGCCAAGGATATTGTCTGGAAGCTGGATGTTATATACTGCTCTTTCAAATGCTAGCTCTTAAAGTGCAATGACTTATTTGTTGTCTACTTTGCAATATGTATCATAAAACCTGTCTCAGAAGGAGAACTTTGATAGAGACTGGACAAAAAGAAAGACTGGAGGTAACTGGGCATTAAAAAAGATGGCCAGCCCATTTTGTTCTGTAGCTTACAAAAATACACAATAACAAACATGAACAGCAGACTCATATTAATTGCACTTCTCAAGTCCTTTATAGGATGGAGGTCTCAAGAGCACATTTTATCATTTACTTGAAAACAATATGAGCTTGGCAAAGCAAACTCAGATGTAAAATTTAAGAATGAGTTTTTCTGTAGCATAAAATTACAATTTTTTTTTGCTGGTAAAAGGATAAAATAAATGTCTATTCCAGCTAATTATTCTCCAACTTGTGATTTTTGTTGTTGTTGTTTGGCATGTAATAAATCCAACTCATTTTATTGTAACGGGCTATAAAACAGTCCCTATATAATACTATAAATCCTGCAAAGATTTGAGCATCTGCACTTTTTTTTTTTTTTTTTTTTTGGCAATGTTCACTTAAACTCAAAACTTCTGTAGGCAGTGACCAAAAAATAAATAAATTGGAAAAATGAAAACCATTCAGTTCAACGCCAGTTTTCCCTTGGGATTTAAGCAGTTTTTAACGTGTGGATTTCCAGGTGACGATGAAAACTATAAGGACTTTGGGCAATGGAATAATATATTCCTTAGGCTAGAAAATTATTCCTAGGAAGACTGGAACAGTGAAATTACCTGCTAAACAGGTGATGGCATTATGACACCAATCCATCAGAATAATGTTTTGCCAAATTCTTTCCCGTGCCCTATTTGATCAGGTCAGACTGACAGGGCCCTGTAGAGTGAGCAAGCCCTCCCAGTGTGCCCAGGAAGACAGTTTTTCTGGAAACAAAATGTCTTAGAAGAACACCTGCTTTTCCCACCCAGAGTCTCCGTTGACTAAGATATGCAAAATACACTCATGACTTTTAAGATACTAGAATTCCTCTCCTATCTAGAACTAGTTATTTTGGTGTAATATAGTCCAGAAAGAGTTTCTTTGCCTTCCAGATATTCATACCTTGGTCCAAAAGACTCTCTACTCATCTCAGCTCAAGTTAATGTTTTTTTTTATTTTTTATTTTTTATTATTATACTTTAAGTTCTAGGGTACATGTGCATAACGTGCAGGTTTGTTACATACGTATACTTGTACCATGTTGGTGTGCTGCACCCATCAACTCGTCAGCACCCATCAACTCGTCATTTACATCAGGTATAACTCCCAGTGCAATCCCTCCCACCTCCCCCCTCCCCATGATAGACCCCAGAGTGTGATGTTCCCCTTCCCGAGTCCAAGTGATCTCATGGTTCAGTTCCCACCTATGAGTAAGAACATGCGGTGTTTGGTTTTCTGTTCTAGCGATAGTTTGCTGAGAATGATGGTTTCCAGCTGCATCCATGTCCCTACAAAGGACACGAACTCATCCTTTTTGATGGCTGCATAGTATTCCATGGTGTATATGTGCCACATTTTCTTAATCCAGTCTGTCACTGATGGACATTTGGGTTGATCCCAAGTCTTTGCTATTGTAATAGTGCTGCAATAAACATACGTGTGCATGTATCTTTATAGCAGCATGATTTATAATCCTTTGGGTATATACCCAGTATATTTCCTGTTGTTTCCTGACTTTGTAATGATTGCCATTCTAACTGGTGTGAGATGGTGTCTCATTGTGGTTTTGATTTGCATTTCTCTGATGGTCAGTGATGATGAGCATTTTTTCATGTGTCTATTGGCTGCATAAATGTCTTCTTTTGAGAAATATCTGTTCATTCCTTTGCCCACTTTTTGATGGGGTTGTTTGTTTTTTTCTTGTAAATTTGTTTGAGTTCTTTGTAGATTCTGGATATTAGCCCTTTGTCAGATGAGTAGATTGCAAAAATTTTCTCCCATTCTGTAGGTTGCCTGTTCACTCTGATGGTATCTTCTTTTGCTGTGCAAAAGCTCTTTAGTTTAATTAGATCCCATTTGTCAATTTTGGCTTTTGTTGCCATTGCTTTTGGTGTTTTAGACATGAAGTCCTTGCCCATGCCTATGTCCTGAATGGTATTACCTAGGTTTTCTTCTAGAAATACAAACCAAGTTAATGTTTTAACCAGGATATTTGAAAGTACCCTTCATAAGTCACTTTCTGGCTTATACTTAAGTGGAACAATGTTGTATGTTATCTAGCGATTCCAACTGACAAAGGGGCTTTTGATGCGATGGATGAAGTGGATAGTCTCACACCTTTCAAAGCCTCTCCTTGCTTTGATATAGCAGTACTCTTGGGAAGGGGCAGAGACTGGCAAAGATAATCCCCAGGATAATCACTTTTATTTGAGGTGTAGCATACAATGTTTATTATGTAAGCATATTACATTTGCTTGAAACAAGACCTACTGTCAAGAACCTGGACAACCCCCAGCTCCATGCATCTCACCTGGAAGGGCACACTTGGGGAGGTTACGGAAAGCAAAGTGCAACGTGCTGTTCCTAAGTCAGCTCACTGTTGAGGTATCCGTGCAATCCGGGGTTACAGCATGATCCACTGTGTACCAATTATGCCATTAGTATGCTTCATTTACTATATACACACATCAGAACCAGAGTTTTTCTCAAGGGCAAAACCCAAATCAGGCCGCCAAAGCCACAAATCACGTATGCCTTGCACTAAACACCCACAGAAAGGCAGGGCAGCATACATACATGTGCTTTTGGATCTTTATTTATACTGCAAAAGCTAAAACAATGACGTGGATTGAAAACAGAAGGAGACCAAGGCAGCAAACAAGATCCTACATAGTCATCATTTGGGAAGTAAAATTGGACAGACACAATTAGAAACCAGACATGCAGTCTCACCCATTCACCTAGGAATAGTTAACAAAACTTGAAAGGAATTGGGATTATGTCCTCATGATGTTAGCCTTGAGTTGGAGGTCTTTTTTTCTGGACTATTTTACTCTCTCTCTCTCTATGTCTATCTATTATTATTATTATTATTTTGACAGAGTCTCCCTCTCACTCAGGTTGGAGTGCAGTGGCACGATTTTGGCTCACTGCAAACTTCATTGCTCAGGTCCAACTGATTCTCCTCCCTCAGCCTCCCGAGTAATTGGGATTACATGCGTGTGCATCACACCCAGCTAATTTTTCTATATTTTCAGTACAGACATGGTTTCACCCTGTTGGCGGGGCTGGTCTTGAACTCCTGACCTCAAGTCATCTGCCTGCCTCGGCCTTCCAAAGCGCTGGGATTACAGGTGTGATCCGCACCTGGCCTGACTCTCTTCTTTTTATCAGAGCACCAGTGCCTTTGAATACTCTATCTTACAGTTTT
This sequence comes from Colobus angolensis palliatus, assembly GCF_000951035.1. Lineage (NCBI taxonomy): Eukaryota > Metazoa > Chordata > Mammalia > Primates > Cercopithecidae > Colobus > Colobus angolensis. The sequence continues at coordinate 7,071,155 of NW_012110918.1, read as the reverse complement.
ACTCATAAGTCATCATCAAGTTCTTGAGTTGTGTTAGATTTTAAATGATTGCAATCATAAAGTTATGATGATATCCTGAAGTTATGTTCCTCACACAGATGAAAACCTGCAAGAAAAGGAAAGAGTTTGCTAAAGTGGAGTTTCAAGCATCAGTTAGTAGGTGAGGCAAGATTTATTTGGTCATGGGGATCTCCAGCACCTGAAAGCAAATCCCTGAGTCAATGTCTAACCTGTCAACTTCACATTCTGCGGGTAAAGGTGCTTCATTTGAGGAAGACATGTGGAAGTTCTTCAAAGAGTTTCCCTTTTGTTAATTCAGATGTCCCTTGTTTTCTATTGAGTGAAGAAGGTGACAATGGGTGCGGAGTGCAGTTATTTTTAAGATAGTTGACAGTGTCTCTAAGATAAATTTAGTTCTGTAAAAGGAAGGTGGATTGTAAGAGGACACATGTAGGATATCGAATCTCTTTTATGCTTCCAATCTTTATTGCCTTATTTGATCATGCTTTTATGAGTGGGTACTCCGGATTCAAATAACATAATTGCCAAGATACAAAATACATTTGGCTTAAAACATTTTAAAATGGCACGAACAGATTGGTACTGGTGTTACTGAAATGTAAGAAGCTCTACAATTTCCCAGTTCTAAGTCATTGACTGACACAATTCAAATTGACTAAGTGAAATTTGTGTACGTGTGTGTGTGTGTGTGTGTTTTCCTACCAACCACTCTGACTTGTGTCTCAAATCATTCCTTATGTGCATTACATATATATGTCTACAGTCAATAAATGACACCTAAATTATTAGAATAGTTAGTATCAGATATGACTAGATAGAATTATATGATATGCCTCTTTGTAACAAAGCTGTGATTTATTAAAGATTATAGAGTATTGTAACACAAAACTGTGTGCCCTTCTTAAGAATAGCTGGTATTTATTGAGTGCTTACTATATGATAGGCATTGTTCTGAGTGCTTCATATGGATGGTCTCATTTCACCCTTAAAGCAACCACATGCCAGATGTGCAAATATTATCTCCTATTTTATAAATAAGAAAACTAAGCCTAGCCGGGCACGGTGGCTCAAGCCTATAATCCCAGCACTTTGGGAGGCCGAGACGGGCGGATCACGAGGTCAGGAGATTGAGACCATCCTGGCTAATATGGTGAAACCCCGTTTCTACTAAAAAATACAAAAAAAAAAACCCCAAAAAACTAGACGGGCGAGGTGGCGGGCACCTGTAGTCCCAGCTACTCGGGAGGTTGAGGCAGGAGAATGGCGTGAACCCGGGAGGCGGAGCTTGCAGTGAGCCAAGATCGCACCACTGCACTCCAGCCTGGGTGACTGAGCGAGACGCTGTCTCAAAAAAAAAAAAAAAATAAGGCTTAGAGAGGACATTTCCTCAATTTGGTGTTACATCAGTTTTAGTAAGTATAAATATTCAGCGAGAAACATCTGTCTTTCTAATTGATGTCTGAGTAAAAAAATTAAAGATGCAATTGTAATCTATATATAAAGTGGTAATATAAAAAATTAATTTATTTCAGTAGATTAGGGCACTATTCAAATTTAAAAGTTGTAGTTACTAAATAGGGATTCTTTTTTTAACATTCTTTTTTAGTAGGAAATGAACAAAACACTGTTCTTATAAATAAAATGTCAGATATTTAAATTACTGTTCTAGTTAACCTAGAAATATAGAGGTCAACTTTTAATAATTGAGGAATGGAGCTCAATTTAATGTTTATTGTCTAACTGGAAAATTGTGCAAATAGAAGAAGACGTACACATAGTAGGCACTTTACAAGTATCAGGTTATAAGGCTAATCGGCTGCAAATTGGGTCCAAATTATTTGCAATTACATTTTGAGCCACTTGGGTCTGGCTGTTACTTTGAACAGGTTAACTTTCCAACAGTACACATGCCCCTGGTCTCTAGCTGAGACCGTAAGAGGAAGAGGGTTATTGCACCCTCTAGGGGTAGCTTGTAGAAAAACCTACCGAAGTGCAACTACCCCAAACAAAAAAATAATGCTCATTCCTAGCCCAGCAGATAGGAAAGGAGGGAATGCACGAGCATTGAGAGAAGCCACAGAGTCCTCCTGCCTCTGATGTGTACCTCCACTGGCTCACCCTTGGAACTGTTTCATCATATGTCTTACAGAGACTCTAACTCTATCAAATCCAAAATTAATTTATTATTTAAAGGAAAAGTTTATAGCACACTATTAATTTTTAACTGCATGCTGTTTCTCTAGCCTTTCCTTTCCAAAATAGCTGTTTATGGTGGCTGAATTTCTACCTTGGTTGGCAGGATTCATACAGTGACCTCCCTCGATCTGCTTCTGAATACTACGCAATGTCTGCAGCAGCTCCTCAAGTTAATATCACATGCTTCCCTATAAAGAGCTTGACTTACTGAGCATCAGGCTATCTTTTGAAGATAAACCAATTTTTAGGGAGACAGAAAATATAGGATAAACTGATGATTGCATCAACATCAATCAACAAAGAGTTATGAGTTGCTGAAAGTGAAGCATAGAGCCAAGTACTGAGAATAAAAACATGTATTTAGGCAAAAACCACAATTACTTTTGCACCCACCTACTATAAGGGAGTTAATACTTACTGCACAGGGTACATGTCAGGCTGTACACTAAGGAGATTCTATTTAGTGCCTTATGTAGTTACTCATTATACCACCTAAGAGGTCGTTTTATTATTTCCATTTTTTAGAGGACATGAAAGCAATTCTGAAAAGACAAACATATTCAGAATCACGCAGTCAGTAAATAGTAGAGAAAACATCTTTTTCTCTATTTTTCATCTGTCTCTCTACTACAAAATCATTGGTCTTTCTAACTCTTTTTCTTATGCTTTTACTAACTACCATAACCTCTGTCTTCCAAGAAGGTATAACATAATTTGTAATAGTTGGAGAGAACAAAATCGTATGAAAGAGAAGAGCATTAAGTATAAAGTTGATAGCATTACTTAATTAAAGTACAACAAATTTGTGACAGGATAAAATAGAGCAGGAAGTGGGAGCTCACTGTGTGCTGGGGTGGGTGGGAGGGTCAGGGAAGGTTTCAAGGAAAAGAAAATTTGAATTAACCTTTATGATGGCTGAAAAAATTAAATAGAATAGAGGAAGTAAAAAGATTTCAGAAGGATGAGGACATGAAATAACATGAGCTGTCCGAGCACGGTGGCTCATGTCTATAATCCCAGCACTTTAGGAGGCCAAGGTGGGTGGATCAACTGAGGTCAAGAGTTCGAGACCAGCCCAGCCAATCTTACAAAACTCTGTCTCCACTAAAAATACAAAAATTAGCCGGGTGTGGTGGTGCACACCTGTAGTCCCAGCTACTCAGTAGGCTGAGACACCAGAATCTCAAGCCCAGGAGGCAGAGGTTGCAGTGAGCTGAGATCATGCCACTGCACTCCAGCTCTGAGCTACAGAGTAAGATTCTGTCTTAAAAACAAAAAAAAAAAAAAAGAAAGAAAGAAATAACGTGATCTAAATAACATGATCTAATCATGAATTATTTTAATGTAACATAATAGATTGATTAATCAGATTGTTGTTCTACCTCTATGCTGTAAAGTAATTTGAAATCTGATTAGAGGGAAAGGGTCAGATGAGACAAAGAAGCAACAAGGAAAGAATTTTGCAGCTTAAGTAACATTGAAAGACAGCATCCCAGACAAGGTGCTACAATTTAAAAATTCTGACTAGTTAAATAAAATCATGGGCATTCTGGTGAAATGGAAAAAATTAAGTGTTGGAAGCAAGAGTAACTGAAGCACAAAAATATTTTTGAGTGGGCTTCAGTCAAATTTGGCCCATTACCTGATTTTCCTTAGGAATATGTTTTCTTGAATGTATCATTTACCATTCATTCTCACAATAATGTTTTGCCTCTCTGGAATGACACAACACTTCTAAATTAGGGAAGAACGTGTGACAAGGTGCTAGAGGCATGGTGTGTTATGATGACACACAGAACAGGAGGGAGTCCCCAGAGTAGTTATGCGCATTAATGGAAGATGTTACATTGGGCTGGTTTAGACCCTGTCAAGGCCAGCCCACACATGTGCTTGGTTTAAAGGGAGCTATAGATGTAGCTCAAAGTTGACCTCCTTCCAATGAGAAAAAATAGAAAAGGTCACTTGAACCTTCTTGCCAAATTGTGGCTGTCCATGCGTGCATGTAAAAATGATATTGTCAGTTGCTGGAGGCAAACTGTATATGATAGGCTTGGAAAAATAAGTCTAAGAATGGTGCATCATGTACAGCAATATAATCTTTCAAACTTTTTCATGCTTAGAAAATAGGGGTTTGGGTGCGGTGGCACATGCCAGTAATCCCAGCACTTTGGGAGGCCAAGGCGGGCGGATCACGAGGTCAGGAGTTCGAGACCAGCCTGAGCAACATGGTGAAACCCTGTCTCTACTAAAAGTACAAAATTAGCCCGGCGTGGTGGCACATGCCTGTAATCCCAGCTACACCGGAGGCTGAGACGGGAGAACTGGTTGAACCTGGGAGGTGGAGGTTGCAGTGAGCCCAGATAGTGTCACTATACTCCAGCCTGAGGGCCAGAGCGAGACTTCATCTCAAGAAAAAAAAAAAAAAGAAAGAAAGAAAGAAAGAAAGAAAGAAAGAAAGAAAGAAAGAAAGAAAGAAAGAAAGAAAGAAAGAAAGAAAGAAAGAAAGAAAAAGCAATGGGGGAAAATGGGCTTGGTTTAATATCTCTGTAAGTAGACAAGCAAACCCTTTCACTCTAGCTAAGCAATTTTTTGTTTTTGTTATGCTTTAAGTTCTAGGGTACATGTGCACAACATGCAGATTTGTTACATATGTATACATGTCCCATGTTGGTGTGCTGCACCCATTAACTCGTCATTTACATTAGGTATATCTCCTAATGCTATCCCTTCCGCCTCCCTCCACCCCACGACAGGCCCCGGTGTGTAATGTTCCCTACCCTGTGTCCAAGTGTTCTCATTGTTCAATTCCCACCTATGAGTGAGAACATGCAGTGTTTGGTTTTCTGTTCTTGCGATAGTTTGCTCAGAATGATGGTTTCCAGCTCCATCCATAGTATTTTCTAGTTTCCTTTTAGGAAGAAGAAACCATTCTTTCCACCCACATGACATTAAAGGAAACATAGAGATGGGGCTAATTCTGCAGCATTGTCTAGGGTATGGACACAATTCTCCAGAGAAGTTGCTTTGACCTTGGAATTTACATATGTATACGTATCTGAAAACTTATATAATTAAATTGTCTCTCTCCATTCTTCTAAACTTAATTTTTCTCCATTCCCAGTCTTGGGGCCTTGAGTCTTTTGGATAAGGTGCTGAATTCTCTCCTTTGTGTTGACCATATTGACATGGCCTCAGAGGAAAGTCAAATTTCGGGCTGAGTACATATGTAAGAATTCACTTTCAACATCTTGATGTGAGCCAGAGGTCTGCCTTACAGTAACAAAGACAAATGCAGAAGGAAATTCAGGCTGACAAATACCAGTCCCACCTGTGTTGCTTAATAAGCAAGACTGCGGCCTGGCCAGCAATCCTCCAGTAACTGTCATTTCTCTGTATCCAATCAGTTGCCTGGGAATTATCCCTATAAAAAGAATACAGTGTGTCATTTATCAGGCAGCCAATTAAAGGGCCTCTACAGCACTAGGATAGCTAGAAGCTAATTCTCACACAGGAGGCAAAATGGGCCAAGCCAGTATGGGCCTTAAGGGAATTTAAGAAAGTGAGCTGTGGCTGATTCATAAGGGGACCAGATCTACAAAATATGAGAAGGAGTTGGTAATATGTCAATATGTTTCCTCTACAAGAATTTCTTGAGAACACCAGGGTGTGAAAAGGAAGCAAACTAATTTGGCTGATCTTACCAAAATGGGACAGTTAGCTTTTGTAGCTATGAGACAATTATTTCATAGAGCATTTCCACTGATTTCTAAGGCCTCATTAGCATTAGAAGCCTTGAAAATATAAAATAAACATAAGTAAATAAATCAAAACGAAGTAAAGATGAAAATTCTGTAAGTTTATTGGGCAATTTGACCTGCTTTTTGACTGAGGTAGTCAGCAGAATGAACAGATCTGAAAAGAACCTTCATAGCCTCATTTTTGGAAAATAAAAACAATTCTATGTTCTGAAAACACATGACACATATTTCCCTCTTCATAATCAGCTTATTGATGAAAGTGGTATAGAATCTTTTTAACCCGAAGCTATTAAACACTTTCTAGTCCCACTGCAACCAGTTAGCTAATCCAAATATGAATTCAGTACCTACAAGTGTCAGAAAATATATATGTAAATATATTTCATGGGTTCTAGGATGTACTTGAGTTTTACATTTTAACATCTGTAAAAATGGAATAAGTCTAACAGTTCACATGGTTCTGAAACATTGTTCAATACATTAATTGTTGACCTTTAAAAACCGTTTTAGTCCTAAATTAATTAATGATATGTTTTAACAAATCAATGACATCTGAGATTGAATGAAGTTTAGAAATGGGTTTTAAGCAAATTGAGTGAAAAATCTTATCCACCCACCAAAAAAAAAAACAAAAAAACAAAAAAAACACCCCCACAAAATCTACCTGTATAAAGTGCATTCCCAAAGTAGTCACTCAATATGTGGATATAAATACCGTGCAAATTGAGTACACTGAGGCTGGAGAACCAAACAGTGAAGAAATGTAGCCGTTGGCACAAGGAGTCAGCAGAAACTTCTCAAAAGAGTTGAATTTTAAAATGGTTAAAAAAGAAAAATGAATCTGTGGAGCTCTGAATTGGTTTTCATGTGATAGTCCTTGAAAACCAATATAAATACAAATCAACTTAAAGTGAGTTATTCATTTGGTGGTTATTTTACTCAAACTAGTCTTAGTACTGAGTTAAATTTAGTTAAAATCCTTGAGGCTCATCTAAGCTGTCACATGGTATCCATTGCCTGAGAATTATTTCAAAATAGAAAACAGCCAAATGTTTTAGGAGGTACTTGGTTTAAACATTCAAAACAACTTTACTCCTTGAAATAATTTTTTTTATAAAACAAAATAGTCCAATTAAATCAACATTTTTAGTGGCTACTGTAAGATTTTGCCTTTCAAATTTGTCTTACTAGTTAGTGTTCAGATGGATCATCATGTGCTGGGTGAACACTTACTACATACACTGGAGTTTATTGGATACAAGCTGAGATTTGGATATTTGAGTTCAAGTTCCAAATACAGTGTTTACTAGCTGTGTGACCTCAGAAACTTGATGAACCTCTCTGAGATCTAGTTTCTGTTTCTTTAAAATGGAGATAATAACATTTATCGCATCAGGTTTAGTTTCAAGAAACTAAGATGCTGTTGTGAAGTGTTTAGAAAAGTACCTGCTACACAATATACACTTTCAATAAATGGAAGTTCTAATAATACTTTTTATTACATCAAACACTTTACTAGAAGACAGCGCTAACAACTCTAATTCAGTGAAAGAAATGGTTTCTCATCTCTCCTGCCCAGAACACATTAACGCCCAAGCCTTGTCACCCTATGACAATGTCTAACGTGGCCTGGCAAACCACAGATGGGTTCCAATTTTATTAGCTGTACAGGAAATTTCTGATTGATTTAACCTCCAAAAGGCAATACCGTGTAATCAACGTGTAACAAATGTCAACTCTTGTTATTGCTGGAACAGGCAAACACTCTAGATCTCTGTTCTATTCTTGGCTATACTATGCGTCAATGTGGATTTTTTCCTTCCTTTCTTTCTTTTCACTTTCCCATAGCACCTCACTGCACCCAGTTCCCTTTGAGTGATGTTGGGAACAATTTCAGTTTTAGTTCTTCCTGAAAGTAGGTTATTTTGAAACATAAAGAGATAAACACTACCTACCTGCTCTGTTTCGGGTGGCCCAGAGCCAGAAATAATGCAACTGGTATGACACTTCATCAACAGGTTTTTTTTTTTTTTTTAATTTTTTAAAGGATTTTTTTCTATTTGCATACTATAGTAATTAGAGATTGTTTTTCCCCCAGAAGCAATTTGTCTAAAATTCTTAAAAGACAGTATGACAGAAAAAGTGAAAACTCTTATCATTTAAAATTATTATATGGTAGAGAACAAGGCAATGTGGTATCAAAACATATTGTGTTTAGAGTTGGGAGTCTTGATTGCTAGTCTTGGATTTATTGATGAAACCCTGAGCTAATCATCGTATCTCCCCAAGCTTCAAATTCATCTTCAAAAAGATCCCCTCAGGTACATTTTAGTTTTTGTTTTCTGTGATTTTACATCACGTTGAGAAATGGAGATGATGAATGGGAACATAAGTTAAGAATCTTCTTCAGCAAGATTATCAACGAGAAGTCAAGCAAACCAAGACATGTATTATTGTTATTTCCCTATAAAGATGCTGCTTCTGACTTTGGTAAATAAGACATGTGTTTCAACCTTTTCCATTAGTAGAAATAGACCACCTGGTAAGTACCTGGCTGGAGTTATGGCTGGAAATCATTTCCTCTCTCACAAGCAAAGTTGTTCTTTTCAGCATGAAACAGAAAACTTGGTCACATTAACACTGAATGCCAATTGATTGACCCAAACATTGAGTGAAGAAGGCAAATATAATAAAAAGGAAGCAGAAAATGATTGCTTTTAAATACGATTATACAATAATGATAATTAAACACACACACACATACACACACAAAACCCTCACCTTTTTGTTTGTTTTGTTTTGTGTTTAGAGATTAGCTTTCATTCTTTGGTTATGCCATAGATGTTTATTGAGGGTTGGGGAATAGTTTCAGTAAGGAACTGGAAGAAATTCTAATGGTTAGGACAAAGAGAGCTGTTCTCAAAGAGTTTACCCTCAAGTAGGGGAAACAGGTGTCATGCATAAATAACTAGGGTACCAGGAGAAGAAGAAATTACAAAATGAGATGAAAAAGCTATGTTCATATTGGGACAGGAATTCAAGGAAGGGGACATTACGGAAGTGGTTTTGGAAAAAGCTCCATGGAGAAGGTGCCATTTACAAAGGTTCTTGAAGGATGGGAGAATTTGGACATTAAAAAATGGGGTGGAGCAGGGCCGGGTGCAGTAGCTCACAGTCAGACCTGTAATCCCAGCACTTTGGGAGGCCGAGGCAGGCGGATCATGACGTCAGGAGTTCGAGACCATCCTGGCCAACATGGTGAAACCCTGTCTCTACTAAAATACAAAAAAATTAGCCGAGCGTGGTGGTGCATGCCTGTAGTCTCAGCTACTCAGGAGGCTGAGGCAGGAGAATCGTTTGAACTTGGGAGGTGGAGGCTGCAGTGAGCCGAGATTGCACCAGTGCACTCCAGCTTGGCAACAGAGCAAGACTCTGTTTCAAAAAAAAAAAAAAAAATTAGGTGGAGTAAACAGTCCATACATTGAGCTTCCATTGAGTTATATGTGTATAAGCAAACCATAAGGCCATGAACGAAGAACCCTGGTAAGGATTGGAGCTGAGAAATTTTAAAGAAGCAGAGTGGGGGAAAAGGTTGAAGGATATGTGATTGTTGGACCATTAAGAGGTGGGATGACAGGACAGAGACTTAAACTGGGTTAGGCAATGGGAAATTAAACCTAGGTCAAGCAGACACTTTGCAGGTTACTAGCTTGGGTGGCTTCATCTTGCTTGCACTTAGGTCTGAGGTCAAATGCTATCTCCTCAGCGAGACCTTCTCTGGCCACTTGATCTAAAACAGGCACTTACACTCCTCAGTTAGTCTCGTTCCTGTATTACATTGCTCTGTTTCATTCTATTAATAACATACATTACTATCTGGGATTGTCTTGCCTATATGTTAATGTATTTATTTTCTGCAAGCAAGCGCCTTCTAGAATGTGAGTTCTAAGAGCAGATGGGCATCATCTACCTTAACCACTTCTGTTATCCAAGACTTGGTACATAGTCTTGGATCATTGTCAAATAGATGAATGAATGAACTTGAACATGTTTCATGAACATCCTCATCTTACAGGTATCCTCAGCCTGAGATACACACTTTGTGTGTGTGTGTGTGTGTGTGTGTGTGTGTGTGTTTACAGTATCTGGTAAAGGGAAAAAATACTTTTAATAAAACTCAGCTACTGCCAGCCTGAATAAGTGGCATCCCCCACTACTGAGAGGATCTCTATATTTACAGCAATGTTTCTTCCAAATGTTGTTGGTGTGTGTATGTGTGTGTGTGTGTTTTCTTTCCAAGTACAACTAAAACTTCTCATGTGTTCCAAAACCACATGGAAGTGGAACGTTAAATCTGGGGGTGGGCATGTCTGTGTAATTTCCTTCATTTCTATAAAGTTTTGGTGACTTTATTCTCCCCGAGGCTACAGATTAGCTTAACAATTGCAAACCAGCTTCAGAGGTTTTCCCCTAAGAAAAAAAAATAAATGATAGCATGTTTGAACAGGTGGGACTTGGTGAAAGTATCTTTGTTTTACATCTTAAAATGTTCACCCAGCATCTATCTATCCACTTTCATTGGGAACTATACAAATCATACATAGAGATAGATAGATAGATAGATAGATAGATAGATAGATAGATAGATAGATAGACAGACAGACAGATAGATAGATTAAACCTCTTTTTTACAAATTAACACAGAAGCCAGAACCAGAGGACATGGTGCTCCTTTCTGTTCTAATCTCTACCTAGATTGGTGTGTGTGTGTGTGTGTGTGTGTGTGTGTGTGTTGTGTGTTTTAATACAAATTCCCAAAGGAAGGAGAAAAAAAGTGTAATATAAATAAGCAAACAACCAAATGACTTAGCAAATCCTTATTTGGCTTGCCTCTGGTTTTTGAGAACCCCTTTCCTTGTTTTGATTTGAAATGATGCCACCAAAACATATTACAGAAACACTGCGCTTTGCAAAACAGAACAAGCCAAATGAGCCTCCCCAAGTATAAAGAGAACTCTTGTTTGGATGAACTGTTTTTGAAAATCCAAATTAAACCAATGGTGGCCTTTTAAAGTACGTGCGTGTTTCCCTTAAGTGCTAAAACTATATTACATTCCTGCAATTATTTTATTCCAAACGTCCCAGTTACGATGTGGTTTTTAAGTTGTCTCGCATAGAAATGATTTTTATACATTCAGGGAACGTGATTTTAGAGACACCAGTGATAACAGAAGGTGTTTAGGTATTATGTGTTTTACCATTACCAGGGAAAAGATTGGGGCAACACACAGCTTGGCAGAAATCAGTTGGGTGCCACTGTGTGAGTAAAGATGGACAAGTTTCTAGCATCTGTTTGCCAGTAATTAGTCAAGTCTATGTTTTTCCACCCTGAGTACACTTTACCTAAGTGCCTGTATCACGCCTTCCATCACGAATTGTGGTGTTCTACTCTTTGCAAATCATTATTAATGATGGCGACATATTTTGAGGTCAGATTCACTGGCCTGAACATTACTTTGTCATTAACCTCTGAGAAGGTAAAGCTATGAGTAACAAGGCCAGGCATGAACATTTTCAAAACATTCAATCTGTCTCTTCTGGATAGATGCAAAAGGACGATGGAATGTGTTCTTTCCAGCATTTTATCAAATCAGGTTGCGCGTAGAGTCAAAGCAATAGGAAGTTAGTCTATTTTACAGAAGTTCACTGGTACGTCTTATATCTGTTAGTTTACTCCAGACTTGGAAAAAACTTCATTTGCTTTCCACATATGAGATTGACCCCTAAAATGAAGGGGTGAGCAGGAAACTATCGCTTGTCTTCCTTCATGAACAATGACCCCCACCCTTGTACCCCATCTTCCTTGCCCATACAAGGGCAAAGGTCTTGGCGTAGCTTCCTTAAGCAGACCTTGATGTGTGGAGAACTGCAGAGATGACCAGCGGAGGTTAGATGGTTTTTCTCTGAGGTAAACTTAGTTCCATGCCTCCTGTCTCTCATCCATCGGAAGCTAGTTTAATGTTGAGCAGAGTGGTCAGAGCAGAGAGAACCCTAATTTCCGGCTGTCTTGTAGATGACTACTAATGATTGTGCCCAGTTCATGAGTCCCTTTTGTCTTTTAAGGAGAATAGGATATGAAAAGAAATATGAGATGGGACTAAAAGGTAAATAAATCTTGTTATTTTAATAAACATGAAAAGGTACACTACCTCATGGGCATTCTTACCTTTGACTTTGTCCCTTTCAAAGTTTATACAATTTTTCATAAGCCTTTTAGACCTCCTTTTTTCAGAATGGCTCTTAGAGCCTGAAGCACATTCCTTAAATGTTTAAATATTTGAGGGCAGATTTGACTTTGGCAGCAGTCAATTACCTTTTACAGTTGGGGAATCCCATTTGGATCCCAAAAGGAGTTGCGACTATAAAGTAATGAGACTAATATTTTTATGTGGGTGATGCAGTGTTTCTAAAAGCCCAAGAGTTTTGAAGGTAGATACGAATGTCCATGGTTTATTCAACCAACATCACTGACCTAACACCGAGCTTCCTGACTCTGAGAGCCAAATACGCATTAGAAAGGGATGTGCTAGCTATGTTTGGCTATGCAAAGCCTTAGTTATGGTTAGGGATGGGATTCAGCACCCGTTGTGGTGTAGTATCTTCCTGCTATTTCTAAAACGCGTCTATATAGTCCGTTTTCACGCTGCGGATAAAGACATACCTGAGACTGGGTCGTTTATAAAGAAAAAGAGATTTAATGGACTCACAGTTCCACATGGCTGGAGGGGCCTCACAATGAAAGGCATATCTTACATAGTAGCACACAAGAGAGAGTGACAGCCAAGTGAAAGGAAAAACCTCCTGTAAAATCATCGGATCTCGTGAGACGTACTCACTCCCCTGAGAACAGTATTGGGGAAACTGCTCCCATGATTCAGTGATCTCCCACCGGGTCCCTCTCACAACACGTGGGAATTATGGGAGCTGCAATTCAAGATGAGACTGGGATGGAGACTCAGCCAAATCCTATCAGTGTCTATGGGGATAATGACAGGCATGTGGAAAGGAAAACAGAAAATAAAGATGAGAACAAAAAGAAATTGGAGAAAAATAAGACAGAGAGTTTTGTTAATTTGGTGATGGAAAATGGTGGATAACAGGATCAGAAATAATCTTTTGAGCTTCTCTCCGTAGCATTGCTCCCAAGAAATCCTTCTGAGATTTGGGGACTGGTTTCTGTGATGGTTAATTTTATGTGTCAACGTGACTGGTCTATAAGGTGCCCAGGTAACTGATCAAATATTATTCTGAGTCTTTCTGTGAAGGTGTTTTTGGACAAGTTTAACAATTAAATTGATAGACTGAGTACGGCCAATTGTCCTCCCTAAGGTAGGTGGGTCTCATCCAATCAGTGGAAGACCGGAATAGAACAAAAAAGTGGACCTTTCCCTAAAGAAGAGAGAATTCCTGCTACCTGACTGCCTTCAAGCTGGGTCATTAGTTTTTTCTTGCCTTGGGATTCCAGTTGAAATAATGGCTCTTCCTCAGTCTTGAGCCTTCTGGCCTTTGATCTGGAACTACACCATCAGTTCTCCTGAGTCTCCAGTCTGCTGCCTACAGATCTTAGGACTTGTCAGCTCCTGTAATCACATGAGCAAATTCCTTATAATGAATCTATATATATATATACACACATGTATGTATGTATGTATACATATATATAATACATACACACACACAAACTTCCTTCTGGCTCTGTTTCTCTGGAGAACCCTGACTAATACAGTTTGAGTACTCAACAGTGATCTTGTAGTCTGCGGTTTTGCTGACCTTGCCCTTCATAAATCTTCATCACCATGTTAATGAATCTTGACAGACGAGAAACTCTAAGCCAGAAGAGGGGGTGAGGGGAAGCCAAACACCAGGACTGGCAATAGCTTATTGTGGCTGCATGTCTGTGCCCAAGGCTCCCGGGATTAGCACAATCAGCAGGTGGCTGGGGATGGACATCTGAACCGGAAGAATCCTCTCCTTCCTCACTCTCACCCCCTGCACCTCTATTCTGTTGGGGATCATTACAGATTTTTAAACTCTAACTGTGGAAACGAATGCAGCTGCTCTTTGTAATTGTTTGTGAAACTGAGTTAAAGGGAGGTTGTTGTGGCACTGCAGGTGCAATCATTAGATGCATCTATGCTGTGTAATTAACCTCATTTCCATGTGAATGTCCATGGTTTATGCGCTGCTTACAGAACTCACGCCATGATCATTACACTTACAGTCAATCCAATTAGACAAAGGTTCCCACACTTAGAGAAAGATCAGGACAAACTGCAAGGGTAGGCCTCTCTCAAGAAGGTCTCTAGTTAAATGTCTCAAAATAAACAACTGTGGCCTAATTAATTGTATGACAGGCCAAAGGAACACACCAAGGAGCTACTTATGTGCCTGGAGCCCCATCCTAGGAAGCTGCTTAATAGAATTTCCTTTTGTTCACTCTTGCAGCGGCTGAGAGATGTGCACAAATGGGGGATGGTCTGGTGGCTATACTTCATCCTCTCTCTCCGGTTGCCCAATGAGATATCCAATGGCTTTATTTTGATGATTTTTTTAAATCCTTTTTTTATGTTCTCAGAACAATTAGGGGGAAAAAAATCCGTCCATGCTTCTCAGAGAAAGTTACTCGGTCAAGCTAGCAGAGTTTTCCGTAATATTTTAGCAGAGCTACAGCCAGAGGGCGCCGTTGAAGGATAGTCTTTTTCCTGGATATCTCAGATTTATTCGCTTCCTCTTCCTCTGAAGATCTTTAATGCAGCTGGTTGAACCCCTAATTTTGAACGTTTTGTCATAACCTGTATGCTATGCATGTCTTTCCTTTCTCTTTAAGTGATAGTTAGTTCCTTGAAGGTAGAGCTCATACCTTAGGATTCTATTGTGTCCCCAAAAATGCCTTGCACCACACCAGTAACTCCCTGGGAGCTCAATAAATGCTTGGAGGATCCACTGATTAAATGATAAGGACTAGTATTTGTCAACTATTCAAAGGAATTGACATAAGTTTTTAATATCACAGAACACAGCAGAGACTGTTTGAACCTTAAAAAAGTCAGGCTAAAAATAAAGGAAGTCAGGAAAAAGAGCAAAAAGATACAGAGTAAACCACAGTCCTTGAAAGAATGAAAGATTATGAGGTTTTGTGTGTGTGTGTGTGTGTGCGCTGAATTTCTGACTAAGGTCAGAAGAGCGAGACCATCCTGGCTAATATGGTGCAACCCTGTCTCTACTAATAAAAAAAAATTAACTGGGCATGATGGCAATCCTGTAAAACCTGTAGTCCCAGCTACTCAGAAGGTTGAGGCAGGAGACTCACTTGAACCCATGATGCAGAGGTTTCAGTGAGCCGAGATCACGCCACTGCACTCCAGCCCGAGTGACAAAGTGAGACTCCATCTCAAAAAAAAAAAACAAAAAACACACTGACTTGTCTATAGCACGTATAGCATCCCAGGCTGAAAATCCAAATGCTTTCTTCCCTCACCCATTCCACGATCATTTATATGCCAAGTGCTGTGCTAATGGTTGTAAATGTGTTCAAAGTCTAATGAGGAAGGCAGACATGTAAAAAAGTAAATAGGTATTTATAGTATCTGGTAAATGCTATAATTGCAATGGAAACAAAATTGGCACAAAACCAGCCTGGAAGACTTGTATACTCTGTGTGTGTGTGTGTGTGTGTGTGTATTCTATATATATATATAACATCGCTATATAAAAATGTGTGTGTGTATATATGTATGCACAACCTAAATAAGCACAATTGCCTAGAAATGAGGGTTTACCCTATTGAGAGGAGATGATTCTAAGTAGAATTCTGGTGGTCCAGAGCATTAAAAAATATGTAAAAAACATTTCTGAGATATCTGAAAAAAATATGGCAGAAAGGTTAATGTTTATAAAATCTTGGTAGTGAGTAAATTATGATTATTGCAATATTTTCTAGATAATTAAAATATTGCATAAGTAGAAATAAATAAACAAATGATAGAAAACAGAGAAAAAGCAACCAAAGAAGGTTTGCGTCAGTCTACTATTATTTTAAAAAAAAACCTAAAATCAGATCAGCCACGTTTACCCATCTAATATGACAACTGTCAGTTTCCGGCTGACTAAAAGTCTGTAACCTGCCGTTGAACCCTCCCAGTCATTCTGTCTGTGGGAATATTTTTCTGTAAGACAAGCCAGGGCAAGTCTACAGTGATCCCTGTAGAAGAGTTAAGGACTGACTGTAACTTGGGAAAGTTTGAACACTCAATCCGGTCCGTAGTAGATAAGAGCGTCATGGTCTGTGGTGGCTCTTCTTTGTTTCTCTTTCCCTATTCATTGGTCATTATTCTCCTCCCTACTTCATACCCTAGAAGACAGCCCTTAAAAAAACTTCAACAACTGGATTCCCTTGTCCTCCAGAAAAATATTTTAGGTCAGAAACTCAAGTATCTAATTAAATTTGATAATTCTTGTCAGAGGAAAATTTCACCATCAAGCCTCTAAGATATTCCGCAGCAATACCCATAACTTGGGACTTGAGCCATAGAGAGTGTGAGGTCCAATTACTGAAAGTACTAATTACCTTCATAAAATAAGTGAGGGCTAAGGGATGGTGGTGGCTAAGGGTGGATATAATTTAGTTTCTTTCCATTGGCCCACATAAGACCTAACCTGGGAAAACATCACCTAGGCATCAGGTCTCAGTTGGTCCTAATAGTTCTTTCCTGATCCGTAATTGCTAATTCACTTAAGTAAAAAAAAAATACTCAGTCTCACAGGTGCCAACCTAAGGAAGCCATTGCTTTAGTTGGAGTGGCTGAAAAAATACAATTACATTACATTCAGGAACATTCCACTTTCTTGAAAGAATGTAATTAACATTTGGAAAATGATTTGCTGCTGGATAATCTGAGTCTGGTAGTTCTATAAGAAAACAAAAAAAGGATAATAAGTCATGTAAGTTTTTAAAGCACAGAAGTGGATCACGTAGAAACCAGGTCTTGATGCCAAAAGTAAAATCAGTGTTAACAGTAACTTTTGCTTCTTGTCATGAAAATATTCTAATGCTTCTTATTGGGATAGGTTGTGAGTACATTGTGTCTATTTGTCCACCTGATCCAAAGAAACATCCACTCTTCCAGGGAACAGATTTTCTCAAACAACTTACTGGTGCTCCTTTTGGTGTTCTTATGGTGGAAGGTATTGTGTATCCTTTAGCAAATATTGGTAAAGGTCTGTGTTTTATAACTTTCATCCATTCATAAAATAATTTGGTTTGGAGTAAGATTTAGCAATAACATATAGTTTCTGGATAATGAAGCCATTCTGAAATTGGCATTCATTGGGAGGAAGCCAATATTTTAAAATGATGTTTAAACAAGTTTGCTGGCTTTATTTTTAGACAAATATGTTTATGTATGTATTAAAAGTCTGCATCTCCCATTATTATATAAATTGGGTATAAATTATGCACACTCAAATCCTTAAAGGCATTTACCTAGAGAAAAAGGGAGACTTCATTTGAGAAATGGTCATGTGGACATATAACCACAAGTATGTTGTTTCATTGCTGGTTAATCCATGTGTAAGTTTGTCTAGTCTATGCCTAGACTACCTATTTGTATTTATAGGTAAGAAACATATACTATTTAAAAACAAGCAAACTTAAAATCAACTTCATAAGTAGTAGGAAAAGCGATAAATTTCTAATTTCTTGTAATTACTTTACTATGTGCAGCCAGACAGTGAAAGCCAGCCTTCCATGGCAAATTCATGGTGTGGTTCAGGTAGGAATAATTGACTCTTTTGAAGGGCATTTCCTCCTTGTCAAATCTGACACAAATGTTCAAAGCACATGAATGAATTTCTTCATAAAGTATATTTATAGCATTATTTACACAGGGACTTATATAGTGGAGGAACAGGGACAAGAAAACAAAGATAGAAACCTCCATCACCTTTATTCTGCATTGCAGACCAGACACTTACATCTTCCTATATGTGTTTTTATATGTGTGCCATTATTGGGTAAGGTGTGAATACTCACATTGAGTCATTGGACTAAAAGTTGGTATCAATAATAACTGAAAAGATAGCACATCATCAGACAGTGTCCAATGATCAGACTCATCTAGATATTTACTGCCATGAAGACAGGCCTGAGGAGTCTTGCCCAGATGCTGCTTGTACTTAAGACGGGGTTATGTTCCAATAAGCCCATCGTAAGTTGAAAACATCATAAGCCAAAAATGCATCTAATACACCTAACCTACCAAACACCATAGCTCAGCCTAGCTTATCTTAAACCTTCTCAGAATTAGCCTGAAGTTGGGCAAAATAACTAACATAAAGTCTATTTTATAGTTAAGAGTTGAATATCTCATGTAATCTGTTGAATATGATACTGAAAGTGAAAAACAGAACTATTGAAAAGTCAAAAAATCAAAAGTTGAACTATCATAAATTGGGCACCATCTTCTGTATTTATCTTGACATTTCTAAGAAAGACTTCAGCAAAATAATGTGAAAGTGTTTTGAATAAAAATGGTGTTTCGATGGTATTTCAAATTTATTTTTCCTGAGGTATGTTGAAGCTAATTCCAGTCAACTTGTGATTTCATTTGCAAGTACTTTAGTATCGTGTGCATCCTGTTCTGGGAGTTTAGTATCATGGCAAGATGCTCGGTATGTAACTGTAATGTACTATTACAGAGAATGGTTTCTAATGCTTATGAAACATTTGATATTCCAGCATGGAAGTTGGAAGAATCTGCTGTTTAGCTACCATCAGAAGAGTCAGGTTTATTTTAAGAGGAAGACTAAACTTTGTAAAGTAAAAAAATAAAAAGAAAAAAGAAAAAAGTAAAAAAGGAAAACCTACCTGCATGGGTCGTAAATGACATTTATTATTACATAGACTTGTCAAATGAGAAACACAAATCTAGTATTTTCATATATGTGAACTCCTACTGCTGATTTTGGCTCTACCTTTTTCATTCCTGAGAAGCATGGTGAAGACTATCCCCGGAATTTTTAAATGAAATAATAACAATAGCCAATTGCCTTGTGTTGAAATATGTCCAAGAAATTATTAATAATTCAGTTGAAAATTTCTGAGCACTTTTGATGCAGAAAACTGTACTAAAATCTAAAGTAGAAAAATAAGCCAAATGCTGTTCCTGATGCAAAGAATCCATAATATAGTGATTGTCAGAAGCATATATGGAAATTATTTTTACAATGTAGGCTTAGCTCAGTCATATTACTCATACAGAAACAAGGTGGTAACACACAAGATAGGATTGTTGACTCTTCCTGGGAAGGGGAGTCCAGGAACATCTTTCCGGAGAGATGTCACAGTTGACTTCAAATACACAATGCAGAACCTTTCATGTGGTATGGTAATGGAGACTAACTGTTTATTGAATTTTTTTTTTCTGGAGTCATATGAAATATATAAGTTACATGTTATAACCAAGTCTATATGCAAGATTTGTCCAGTTCAAAAATAAAAAAAAATTAAATTATATTTTAGAATTGTTAATGGGTACATAGTAGGTGTATATATTTATGGGGTACGTGAAATGTTTTGATACAGGCATGCCATGTGAAATAAGCATATTTTAGGATCAATACCTTTGCAAATGGTTCAGTAGAGTTTTCTTAGCATACGTGATTTTAAATAAGGATACAACCAGACATTATTGTTAAAATTGTATAGAGTTTGGGGTAACCAGTCTGGTAGACTAAAAGAAATTTTAGGCAGTGTTTTATAAGTACAACCAGAGAAAGTATGACTATTGTGTCAATGAAATATTATCTGTTGATTAATTTGGAAACTCTAGGCCTGGGAGATTATGTATTCTCATTTTGGTATCCAAGAGGCATCCGGATAAGAGTGTTGCTGCACAACTGATGCACAGAAAAACAAGCTTATCCGGATTATTACATCTCCACAAGAAAGAGCCACAGCTGAACCTCATCATAACCTGTGTTTGGTGTGTAGATTCTTGCATTAGCAACATGACATTTATTTTTTTGGTGAGGTTTTACCTGCAATGTTAACAAGGTCAATGCGTGTCAAAAGCAGTTATTTTCATTTAAGATTTATTTCCCTACGGATAGTCTTAAGATGTTCAAGTTACTAATGAGGGCATTGAAGTTAAAGCTTAACTACATTATAAGGAAAAACATAACTACTGGGAGGATAGCCATGATACATATTTTAGTCACATCAACTCTCTTGTAGGAAGGCAGGAGGCGGAAGTGTAGGAGTGTATGTGTGTGTATGAGACAAGGTACACACAAATGCGTATGTATTAGTGAACACAGAAGCGACGACTGATACTTCACTTTGACTTTGTTCACGTAGAGAGTTGTTGGTTTTGTCTTCTTCTAACCCTAACTTTATTTTTGTAGAGTTATAATTTTACTCTATTTTATTCTGCCTGCTAAGGTTTAATGGTTTAAATCAAACCTGAGCAGACAGATTAAAACAGACAAAACTTATCTGTTTATCTCACTAGACCATACAATCCCCAGGGGACAAAAAAGTCATTTTGTGATATTTATCTCTCTTAATATCCCCCTTCCTAACTTCACTCTGTGTCCTTTGCAGTCTCTTGACGTGAATATTATAAACACTCAAACCATAAACATTGTAAGTAGTGCTTCTCAAACTTTCCATGCACATAAATTGCCAGGGGATCTTAGTAATATGTGGATTTGGATTCCATAGTTCTGCAGTGGGGCCTGTTTCTAACAAGGTCTCAGGTCACATTGATGTGACACGTTCTGTGGACTGACTTTTGAGTAGCGAACCATCTGCCCAACCCTGGGCTCCCCACTTTTAACCCATTTCTAGCACAAAACTGAAATCATTTCTGAAAAAAAGGTGTGGTAATTATGGATTTATTAAGCTTGAGTGTCAATATGACTTAAAATTGATTACACCAGGATTTACATATTAGTATTGTTCCCTTCAAAACAGTTATCGACTATTTATTCCAGTGTGAAAACTCTACTTTCGGAATTATCTGCAAAGACTCAAAGATCAGTACTCACTCATTCATTTGCTTATATTATGATTCAACAAATATTTACTCTGTGTCAAAAAAGTCCCAAGTACTATGCTAGGTATTTAGAGACACACTGATGAATAAGGAAAAGTTGCCTGTAAGTACTCAAGGAGCTCAAAGAAGGAACAAACAGTAAACAAATAATTATGTTTCAACATAATAAATAAAGATGTGTGTGCCTCAAGGCTATGTTTCCTTAAACCAAATAAAGGCCATTTGAATTTAAAATTGGTGTTGAGTCTGGTAATTCTGATTGAAAATAATTGTGGCTATCAAGCAATGAAACTTTTTTTTGAAAGTCTTATAACTTGGTTCCCAAGTCTAACTCTAGCACACTTAGAGTTGTGCTAGAAATGGCATTGTTTGGAGTACGTATATAGTCTCCAAAAATAATTTCTTTGAAGAAATCTGTCTGTGAGTAGCAGCAGGATTGTGGCAGAATAAACTTCATTACTTCTTATTTAAGCATATTTATTTCACAAGCTATGGATTTGATACCTGTGTATGTCTGTATAAACACGTGCACACACACACACACACATGAATGAATACCCTATACCAAATTTAATAATATTTAATAGTTCACTCAGTACGTTATTGGTTTATAAAAATAAAAGACTAAACTTCATGAATTCTCAACCTATACCTCATACGTTGCTTAAAGGTGGGTAACCATATATTTTATTATCCAAACTAAGACCCTTGGAGAGTGAAAGACAGCACTATTAACAGTTACATCAGGCACAAATGAGGACTATTCTGGGGAAACCAGAATGTAAGATCCTCTGAAAGAAAAGCCCAAAAATACTAAATAAAAACATTCTCTGGTTTGGGTTTGGAGCACCTGCAGTTAATAATTTGTTCTTTAATGTGGCAATAATTTTTCAGAATATGGATACTGCTACCATCTGACTTAAAGGAGATATTTTGAAGGAAAATCCTATACAGTTTTGAGAAGCTGGAATACGCCTCTTAAGGATATATCTATATATATATTTGGTGGTTTAAACAACATATCTGGGAGACTCATTTGATCAGTGGGTTTTTTAAATAGTAATTTGTGAACTGTTTTATGAATGCCGGGCATTATTTTATAATTTACAGCTGCTTTGGCCAGACGTTCTTGAAAAGGGCTGGGGTACAGCTCTTTCGTTAAATCTTGAAGAAATTATATTAAAATACATTGAAAGAAAGGAAAAAGGAATAACTCACTTGGGCTTAATAGATTATTTCTATGTGTATAGAAAGAAAGAAATAATAATGTTGGGGCCATCTTCCCGAGATACTGAATATACAATAGAAAGAATCCTGTATTTTCCATTGAAGTGGATATTTAATTTTTAAATGACAAGTTGTTTTTCTTTTGGCTCTAACTGCCCTTACCTTTCACAACCTTATATATGATACTCATTTTTCATAAAATTGAATTTCTTTACATATTTGAATTGCCTGTTTGTCTTTTTCTGCTATGATGGGACTATAACACTTTGACAGGTTATTCCTCATTTTTTGAAAAAGTAGCACCCTTACATAGTTACTCTGTTTAAAATAAATTACATTAAATAAAAGGTTAACTAAAAATCACAATACATCATTAACATCAAAAAGACTATTGATTGAATTTCATCTTTTATTTCTAGTTGAAATTTTTCAGTTCAATCTTTTCTGATATTATAATTTTTTAAATACTCAGATTTGGGGGTTTGTCTTAGCTGTTTTTATCTTTCATCTGTTCTTTGGAAATACAATTTTCTTTAACAAATCCAGATGGTCAATTCCTATTGCCTTATTTACCTAAAATAGTTCTTTGATTCCAATTGTTCTCATCTTCAAAACTCTTCACATTTGATTTTTTTAACAGTGGAATTGTATGCAGTATATAACACATTTGTATTTGAAACACAAAATACAATCATCCAGACTCTCTCCGTAGTATGTAATTATAGTATAGATTGTTCAGAACCTGTATTTCATAGACTGTAGTTTTAAAATCAGTTGAACATTTAAAAACACCTTGAAATGTATGATTAAAGTCATATTTTTTTTTTAATTGAGGAAACAGAAAAAGTAACATCCTCGTGTGGCCTATATCTTCAACCCTAAGTTTTGTAGGATTTGAATAGGAAGGTATTTGTAATCAGTAGACTACATTATTTTTTTCATGTAACTAGGAGCATTATAAATCCTCTCAAGTATTAACTTTGCTTTGTCTGACCCTTTGGTTTTATTTTCAATATCAGATTTTGATTTAAATTGTTATAGAGCAGTCTATTTTCACAATTTTTCTACTGGTCTACCAGGCCTTTGTTGAGAGTCTTACACATCATATAAGAACGTGACAGAATGTATTTATGAATAAGGGCCTTAGGTATTTGAACTAGAAATACTTTTTTTACATAAAAAATTTTTTTTAATTTTTTAAAATTTTACTTTAAGTTCCGAGATATATGTGCAGAATGTGCAGGTTTCTTACATAGGGATACATGTGCCACGGTGGTTTGCTGCACCTATTAACCCATCATCTAGGTTTTAAGTCATGCATGCATTAACTATTTGTCCTAATGCTCTCCTTCCCCTGGCTCCCCACCTCCTGACAGGCCCCAGTGTGTGATATTCCTCTCCCTGTGTCCATGTGTTCTCATTGTTCAACTCCCACTTACGAGTGAGAACATGGAGTGTTTGCTTTTCTGTTCCTGTGTTAATTTGCTGAGAATGATGACTTCCAGCTTAATCCATGTGCCTGCAAAGGACACGGTCTCATTTTTTTTATGGCTGCATAGTATTCCATGGTGTATATGTACCACATTTTTTTTATCCCGTCCATTATTGATGGGCATTCTGCACAGCAAAAGAAACTGTCATCAAAGTGAACAGGCAACCTACAGAATGGGAGAAAAGTTTTGCAATCTACCCATCTGACCAAGGCCTAATATCCAGAATTTACAAGGAAAAATTTTTAAATGACTATTTTCAATGCAAAGACAGAGGAACAACTCTCAGTATTTTGTTCTTGTTGAGATATGCCTGGAAACCCCTGGGAGAAAAGATACCATGTCAGAGTATAAAAGTTAAACTTATTTATGTTTATTTATTATGTCAACTAAATCATCCAAAGTCAATGCTCAGTGATCCCTCATGGTCTATTCTTGAAAGGTGACTAGTTGTATGTGGTTTGACCATTAACCTTGGAAGATGATTTTTTGGTTAACTAGAACACTGCTTTGAAATAGATAGTCTCTTCTGAAACCTCCGAATGTAGCCAGTTTAACAGACATCATGTTTTTCTGGATGCTGCAGAGATCAACAACAACAACAACCACAAAATTACTTGACTGTAGTAGGGCAAAATCCTAAAGAAAGCAAGAATTTTTTTTGTCACCTCTCTTTTTCTGACATCGGTTTTCCAAAATCATACCGCTGTCAGATAGCCCAGTACCCTTGGGAAAACATTATTCACAATTTCCTGATCACTGAAACTATTTTTATCTCTTCTTTCTACTTTCAAATACTCATTTCTCCAGTCTTCTTTCCTCAGAGGACTATCCCTGAGTTCAGCCATGTGCTAAATCAATTTTTCAGTTCTATGTTCTTGGTCAAAATCACTCATAACACATCATACAGTTTGAAAATATAACCTATTTGTTTCTTCCTAGGCTTCCCCGAGTTTTACAGTGATGTTTAGAAGACCACCTTGTAAAACTCTTTATAGTATTTGAATATGAATGAGTAATGTTAATTTATTGTCATTTTATTATGATCATTTTACTCCTATCTCTGGTCTCTAATTATGTGAATAATCTCTTCCCTCACCATTAATGAAACAATCAAAATAGCCTAAACTTACAAATCCATTCACTTAGACAACAGAGATACCAAATTGCATAACCATTTATCTATGTTGCCAAAAAAACCTGGATTACTTCTTCAGTCTGTAAAACTCATGTTAGTAAATGTACATTTGACATATCTGTCACATGCTATCTTTTATCCAAGGGACTTTATAAACACAGATCTTTATTTTCCCTCCCTCTCTCCCTTCTTTCTTTCTCTCTCTCTCTCTCTCTCTTTCCCTTTCTTCCTTTCTCTTTCTTTCTTTCCAGGTCACACTCTGTCACCCAGGTTAGAGTGCAGCGGTGTGATTCTGGCTCACTACAGCCTCCACCTCCTGGGCTGAAGCAAACTTTCCATCTCAGCCTCTCAAATAGCTGAGACCACAGGTCTGTGCCACCATGCACAGCTAACTTTTTTTGTATGTTTTTGTAGAGACATGGTTTCACCATGTCATCCAAGCAGATCTCCAACTCCTGGGCTCAAATGATTCGTCCGCCTTGGCCTCCCAAAGTGCTGGGATTACAGTCGTGAGCCATGACTCCTGGCCACAGATTACCTTCTATGAAGGTAACTTTGTTCATTTTACTGATGGATTAGATACGTCTTTATAATAAATTAATTTCTAAAGATTAAATGACATAAACAAGAAATTCATGTGTTTAATGATAATTATGGAGCCATTGTTTAATTAAGTACTTATTATTTATTACACACTGTGATAGGTGCTTTCTATAGACAGTCTCTTTTGCATCAACTCTAAGCTGTATATATAAAGATAATCATCTTACAAGGAAGAAAACCAAGAAAAAGAGGCCAGGAACACACCATTCATAAATAGAAGTGAACTTCAGGTCCTGAGCTGTCCAGATCCAAATGTCAGAGTTAGCCCATCTGGGTCATTTTTAAAGTACTTAAAAAATATATGTATTTTGTTATATATAATATTACATATAACATAATAGATACATATGTTTATATTGTGAAAAATTATATTCATATAGTTTATAAATATATATTATATTTATATATATCATTATATATAATAATATATGTAATATTTATATTTTATATAATAATAGATATACATACACACATATGCATACACACACATATATATAATTTTCTCTTTATATATTAGGCAAAATGAGACTGCCTCTGATTTTATTCTCTTATTTTACCTTTATTTTTCTGCTTTACTCATATCTTATTCTTTTGTTCCTCATCCTCTGTTTCTTTCCTCTTTCCCTGTGGCTGACAGTTGCTGACTGCCTGACGTGGCAACCGTAAGGCCTGCTGAGCTTCCTATGTATACTTATAGCCGGCAGATTCACCAAATTCACTCTGCATTAGCCACATCTCATTCTCATTCCAGGTATTTTCTTCAAGGCATAAAATAATAGGGTGCAAATGTATTGTATTCACAAATCTTCACTCTAGCTGAGTGTTCCCCGAGACTTAGCTGATTTAGCAGTGACTCTGATTTAAGTACACACATACACACACATGCACTCGCCCATGCACATGCACACACACACCCTGGTCAGGAAACTGGTCTGAATCTTAAGAAACTTGAATTCCCTTTGGGGCTTCTCCATTTGCCCATGGAAAGGGGAATAAAAGGAGAGGCGGGAGGATATCGATAGGGTGGAACACTGTTTAAACACTAACAGTCTTTTATATCCACTATTGATGATCAAATAAGAGTAGAGCTGAGGTGCAACTGAGTTTTTATTTCGGAGACAGAAAATGCCCCAGAAAACTGAAAGGGAGAAATGGCACCAGAAATTCTTCTTGCCTCAGATGGTACCATGAATACTTCAAGTCATTCTTAATTTTTAATGGGCATGTCAATCACCTGAGGACTTATTGAAATGCAGATTTGGCTACAGTAGGTCTGGAGTGATACCTGAGAATCTGCATTTCTAACAAGCTCCCAGGAGGTGTGGACGCTGTGGAGCAGCTGAACTAACCCCATGTCCCCACAAATTTATTTTAAGTCTCCCCGCCTCACCTCATGTGTCTTTAGTTTACCCTACAGCCAATAGCAATGTGCTAGTGTTCGGAGATCCAAGGATGGCAACGCATCATCATGGCCATCAGGTACTTAAACCGTGAAGCTTTGCATGTATACCAAAGTAATTCCAGCTAAATTCTATCTGTCGATCTGGAAGGATGGACTTTTGTTGTTTTGTATTTTGTTGTTGTTGTTTTTTCTGCATGTCTCCTCATACAGAGAAGGAACCACACAGGGAAAAACAAACAACAAACAATCAAACAAAAAACATCAATTCAGTGGCATTGTAGCCTGAATATTTAGCCTATGCTTTTTCCATAACGATGATCTATTCTCTCCATTTTTAAAGAGTGCTTTCTGGATTCCATTGCTCCCCTTCCTGGCCCAATTAGATGCCAACATTCTCTCTAAACAAGGATATATGACTTGGAAATTATTCACAATTAACCTAACAAGAATATTTAAAGGAAAAAAAGAGTTGTCATGGTGACCACATGCATCAACAGATATTATTAATTAACAACCTTTTGCAAGGAAACAGAGACTTGGCTTTGGGGTTACGGATACAATGCACCAGTAGCTGGATCTGAGCAAATGATAAAGTACCTGTGATTGTTAATTTTCTGTGTCTATTTGGCTAGACTGTGGTGCCTAGTTGTTTACTCAGACATTAGTTCAGATGTTTCTGTGAAGGTGTCATGCAGATGTGATTAACATTTGCCATCAGTTGACTCAGTAGAGAACATGACCCTTGATAATGTGGCAGAGTCTCATCTAATCATGTGAAGGTTTCAGAGCAAAACTGAGAAATCCTGGAGAAAGCGTTTTGCTTCAAGACTATACCAGAAATCTTGCCTGACTTTCCAGTCTGCTGGCTGCCCTGTGGATTTCAGACTCAAGGCTGCAACATCAAAACTTATCTTAGTTTCTAGCCTGCCAACCTACACTTCAGATTTTTGACTTTTCAGTCCCTGCAATTGTTCGAGTCATTTCTTTAGAAATAAATCTCTTTATATATACAGATATACACACACAGAGACACACATGCAAATATATACTGCGTACATATTAGTTCTGTTTCTCTAGAGAAGCCTGATTGACACATTGCTCATCCCTCTTTAACCTCTTAAACTTTTTCTCTCTCCATTCTAATGTGTGAATTGCTTTCCTTAAAATAAGTTGATTGATATAATAACACTGTTTGCTAAGAAATATATGTTAGCATTGTTCTGAAAGTATGATATATTCTGCATGGTTGATGACTGATAGCAAAAAACCCGGAGAAGTCTAAGTCCTTAGGGTATATATATTCAGTAATTTTGGAGAAAAGATGCATGCATAAGAAAAGGTAAAATAATATAAGGAATTAGATAATTAAGGGTTAAAGTGTATAACCAAGTGTATATTATTGACTATAAGTGCTGTAACTGTTTAATTAGGGAAAGAGAAATTTTGTGGCACAATAGGTAGAAAGATTGACTTGCGCCATAAAAGGAATGGAGATTGTAGGGATTAGGGCATTTAAAACTCAGGTAATGGTGTGAGTCAACAAATAGAAGCAAAAAGGAGATGATACTGATATAAAGAAAATCCACTCTTATCAGATAAGCATGCCCTTTCTTTCTTCAGGCAATATACAACAGGATCTTA
This sequence comes from Colobus angolensis palliatus, assembly GCF_000951035.1. Lineage (NCBI taxonomy): Eukaryota > Metazoa > Chordata > Mammalia > Primates > Cercopithecidae > Colobus > Colobus angolensis. Next base: position 7,042,563 of record NW_012110918.1, on the reverse strand, counting down.
AGTGTCTGTTACCTGTAGAGAGATACTCCTCCATGACTTTGCAGAAAAGAATATTTCATGACAGTTGGGTCTTTCAAGAGAGAGTGTGATTTTAACATTTCACACGAAGGTCAAAATTCAACAGTTTTTTACATGGTAACCCAGCACAGAATGATGTGATGGAAATTAACACCTTAAAATATATGCGCGTGCGCGCCCGTGTGTGTGTATGTGTGTGTATGTGTATATATATATATCTCACAGCCCCAATTGGACTTTTTAAAACCTCTGCTTCCTGTGACTTATGACTAAGTGTGGGTAATTAAGCCAAGATCACTTTTTCCACTCCACCCATACTTCGTAAAAACCTGTTGTAATTTTTCCTTGATTTATTTGCTCTTTTGTATTTTTCTTTTGCAATTTGCTACAACTAATGATTTCAAATGAAAGACTTTCATATCAGTAGGTGACCCAATGATTTACTGATCCTTTTAACACTGTGAAAAGAGAAGTCCATTACATGCTGGGGGGTGAAAAAGAGAGGGAAGGGGAACTCCTAACAGTGGTGTTCTATATTTATAGCTTTGGGCTTTGGCTCCATATGAGGCTATGGAGGTGTCGGGGGGATGGGTGGAAGGAGGTAAATGATACTCATTTGTAAGTATCAGCAATATTAACCAAGAAAAACAAAAAAATTGATTTGTGGAATCCATTAAGATATAATTATGAATAATAACCTGAGAGTTGGCAGGGTGGGACTTTAAAAGGTAGATGAGTTTTCAAATGCATTATATTTTGCAATTTCAAAAGCGTGTGTTCCAAATGGTAAATGTATGCCCAAATCTGGTCCATGAAATAAAACATTCAAACTAGAAACCTTATTTACTTTGGCTTAGTCTTGGTCTTTCCCTTTTATCTAGAAATGAGTCAATCAATTAGCATTTTCAGGGAGTCTACTATGGGCCCAAGAGGGTGATGAAGAATATGGAAGAAGCAAGGATTATATACATGTTAAAACAAATAAAAACTTTGGGACTTAGTCCAATTGACTGAGTCCCAATTCAGTCAATGCTTCTCTTTCCAATTGCTTCCCCAAATATCTCCTAACTCAAAAACGACTTCTTACCTAGGGTTGCCAGATTCAGCAAATACAAATACAGGACACCTGTATTTATTTGGCAACTAAACCATCCGTGTATTTTTTTGTGATCAACACTTTCCATAGCCTTCTGCTTTAGAAAAGACTGCTATAAAAATATGAGAAAACACCCTGATACCTTTTAAGAATAAAGATAATGTCTGCTTATTATTATAAACACAATACAGGCTTGGAGCTAAAGCAGGAGCTTATTCAATACTTTTAATGGTAAAGGTCAAAAGCATGGTGAACACTTACTCTCTTACCTTCCATTTTATTCTTCCCTTTGGCCTTGTTTTTTTATATTAACAGAGATCTTTGCTTTAATACTAATGAGAATAAAGAGAGATTGTAGGCACAGTCCTGGCATAGCCTTTTGGGGAGCAGTGAAGCTTCTCCTAACCAAATTCATTCCCTGGCACATACTACCATGTTGCCTATACAGAAGTCAGCATTTTGGAAGATTAATTGTTATCCAATAGTAAAGAAAGTGCCAGGGTCTCTTCCCCTGTGTCTAATTTTTTATGGCAAATAACCCTCAGCTCAACTCACTGGCACTCAGGCCCATGTATGGTTACAATCCCAGACTGTGGCAAAGGCAACTGCTATTTTTATTTTTTTTAACAGAAAAGCCCAGAGCACTTATAATATTGGTATATTAGAGCAATGAGTTAGTGTTCATCCAAAATTTCAGATTTTTGTACTCCTGTAAAGGAAAATCATATTTTTAGGAATCAAAATGTAAGTTCCATTATCTCACAACTTTCATCTCTTTCTCTCCTGCACCTGTATGTGTGTGTGTCTGTGTGTGTGTGTGTGTGTGTGTGTGTGTGTGTGTGTTTGTCCCCTCCATTTCTACTTCTGAAAGTGCTGGCCAGCTAGGACCTGCTTAGAGAGTGAAAATATTCACTTGGGTATCACTACCACAGCTGTGGGAAACCCCTGCTGCCAACCCAATATCAAAGTCAGGGCAGTCTAGAGTTTCGCTGAGGTTTGCAAAGCTTTCGGTACATGTAAACCAACATATGATTTCAGATGGAAATCATGTAATATGTGGTCATTTGGACCCCCAAACCATGTAAAGCCTGGCGACATGGTTGATGTTTCACTTTCCATTAGATTTGGAGGGGTTCGTAGAGAATGAATTGCAGGTGTGGTGATGATGGGGACCTCAGGTAAGTTGCATTCCCCAGCTGGGGCTTACCAAGCCTTTCTAGTCAAAATAATTTTTGTCATCTGCTTTCTAAGAGCATGACCATCTGTCTTTTAGATTTTTCCCCATAGGAGAAATCCTCATCTCCTAGAATTTTTCACTTTTTGTCTCTTGAATAGCACAGAATTGGCTTTGAGGAATGGCAACTTCCAAGAGACTCTCATGCTGACTTAGCAATACCCAAGTTGTTTTTGTTTTTTTTTTTTGCATGATGTTTGTAGCTACATTGAAAATGTGGAGGAAAAAGAACTGGCCAAAGCTATGCTGGAGAAAACAAAACAAGAAAAAACAGAAACAAACAAAAAAGTCAGTGTTCCTTTTCTGAGAATTGGATAGACCACCTCTATCATCACTCAATAATCAGAGTTGATTCAACATTCTTGAACAGTGATAATAAGGCAATTGTCTTAAGTACTAATGAGCATTTGAATCTAAAGACCTCATCTAGAAATGAGTTTAGGAAATTTTCTCAGTTGCTTAATGGCCACTCAATTCTACGCAACACCCATTAAGTGATGTCAAGGCTCCAAAGAAAAGACTTAATATCAAGCTCATAAATGCCTTTTGGGTTTCTAGGTCAGATGAATAGTTGAAAGCACGTGCACCAATCAGGACCACTCCTTCTTCATGACATCTGAGTGTGAGGGTTGTGAACAGTCCACTGTACATTTACGTACCATTTCTTTTTCTTAGTTAGAAATTTTTTTCCATGTAGACTGGGCTGACATCCTTTTATACTCTACTTAAAAAGAAAATGAAATTTCCTAAATATGTATTTTGTTGCTCTGAAACACACCATTTAAGTATTTGCAAAACTACCTGGAGTGTAATGTCATAGAGGTAGGGGATCTTGATTTCAAATGTCCCAAATCACAGGGTTGAAAACCTTTATTATAGACTACTTAGGTTAATTTGGGGCATTGTCCCAGATTATTTTCTATGTCAGAGGTTTGAAAAATACAAAGACTAAGGGGACTGTTATTGTAAGAGGTGATGGTTTGTGATGGGATCCCAGGCCTAGGTGTGGTTAGAAAGCCTTTATTATAGACTACTTAGGTTAATTTGGGGCGTTGTCCCAGATTATTTTCTATGTCAGAGGCTTGAGAAATACAAAGACTAAGGGGACTGTTATTGTAAGAGGTGGTAGTTTGTGATGGGATCCCAGGCCTGGGTGTGGTTTTTCAAGTAGTACCTCCAGACAGCAGCAAGGTGCCAGGCTGGAACTAACATGAGGAGACTGGCAAGGTAGTATAAACAAAGTAGAATACTTCACTGTTGGTGTTTTCAGTGCCTCTTGGCTGCTTTCCTTCTCGCAGTCCCTTCCTTCATAATACACCAGATTCCTGATTGACTCACCAGGAAGACCCTTTAACTTTTCCTGATAGGGACAAGAACCTTATTAGTGAACAGGAAAATAAATACATTCCTAGAGAAAGAGTAAATGCCTCTTATGTGGCTGCTATGTTACAGCCTCTGCCCTAGGTAATTTACATATATAAGTTCATGCAATTTTCCAAAAACATGAGAGGCAGGCATTCAGAAAAGTTAATTAACTGGCTCAAATCAAGGTCACATCGTGGCTGGTGGCATTGGGTTTCAAATTCGACTGTGTTTACCAAAATAATTTACCCCTTTACAAAATAATACCAAACTGGATTAAAATGGTGTTTCACAAATTCTCATTTAAAGAGACTTCACACAAATTTTTCATGATCCCTAATTCATCACCTCATTATCCTACCTTTTTCTAAAAGAAATAATTTTGAAGTTGCCAGAGAGGAAAGAAGCAAAGGACTTTCATGAAGTCTTAAGTCCTGAAAGTAAAATCCTATTGGATGTTGGGGGAGCATAGATAAAAGTTCTAAAGTTCATATTAGTGATAAGCCCTAACTGAGGATGAAGATAAAGGTGATAAAGACCAATTTTGGAATGATCACTATACATCAGGCATCATCCTATGTTCTCTGCATACTTTGACTCATTTAATTTTCACAACAACCCCATGAGGTATCTACTGTTAATTAATTAGTTAAGAGAAGTCAATTCATTTGTCCATGGGAATGTGTGCACATGTGTCTATTTGAAACCACATTTTCACCCTTCACAACTAAGTGCTGAATTGTGCTCTTTACATGTGAGTAATAATATAGTGTTGCTTAATTTAGCAATGGCTTGTGATTTCAGAGACATCTGTATGACCACTTGATCATTTCTGGGTAGTGAGACACTATTATCAAAATCAGCAGAGACCATCATGTACCTTGGCCTTAATGGATGCCAGACCTTAACTCGGAAAATAGTTGTGGAAGGAAAATGAGTGGCTGGACTTAGAACAAAATGAATCATTCTGGCTTAAACTTTGGCCTGTCCTTTTATTAAATAACATATAATAAATAGAATAATAAATATATAGGTAGTGAGTGCAGGCTGGTCATATGTTTAATTTGTTTTGCTTTTTAATTTTTTTTTTTAAGACAGAGTTTCACTCTTGTTGCCCAAGCTGGCGTGCAATGGTGTGATCTTGGTTCACTGCACTACCTCCGCCTCCTGGGTTCCAGCAATTCTCCTGCCTCAGCCTCCCGAGTAGCTGGGATTACAGGTGCCCACCACCACACTGAGCCAATGTTTTGTATTTTTAGTAGAGACAGGGTTTCACCATGTTTGCCACGCTGGTCTTGAACTCCTGACCTCAGGTGATCGCCCACCGTGGCCTCCCAAAGTGCTGAGATTACTGGCATGAGCCACCGTGCCTGGTCTGCTTTTTAATTTTTATAGGCTGATGTCTCCATTTACTTGTGAGACAGAGAGGAAGACATTGGAGAAAAAGTGCTCATATACAATTGGGGACACAGGAATGAGTCAATAAAATGTTGGGCAAAATGCTTATTGACAGAATTTTTGTACTTCTTTATATGGAGGAATTAAGAGAACAAAAAGCAATAAACTCAAAGTATAGAATTTCTAACTAAGAATTGGAAGGCAGAAGAGAATGGAATTTTTCAAGCATCTTCTATGTTATGTGTACTTTAAATATATGCTTGGTCATCTTGTCAATACCTTTACCAGGCTGATATTGTTTAACTCATTTTATAGTCGCAGACATTGAGGATCAAGTTTAAGTAAGTTGTCTAATGTTACATTGCCAGTAAGTGAGAGATATTTCAGATTCAAAAGCATGATCTTCCCAGTTGTAAAACCTGTGATCAGTTTAGCACTCCAGTTATGTTTCAGCAAACATTTTAAAGCATATCTTACATGTAAAACATTACATGTAAAGCATATCTTTACATGTGCGTAAAGTGCTGCTTTTTGGAGGAAATTGCCTATCACCAGAAAAAAATTTTAAGTGAGATTGTCGTTCTGTTTGGAAGATTTGAGTACTCATTTGTTGAGTTTGGGGGGTATAAAAAAATGGCTTCTGGAGAGAACTTTTAGATCTCCAGAGTTTTGATTCTGATTAGGAATCTAGTGCTGAGGCTTGACATCACAGTGGCTTAAACAACAGAAGCTTCTTTTTCTCTCTAAAAGAAGCAGTCTAGCAGTAGGTAGACTAGAGATCACATTGTATGGGAGAAGCATCAGAAGCATGGCTTCTCCTGTTTTATCTTTCTGCTCTTTCATCTTTATAGCATAAGGCTTCCTTAGGCTCATTTCACACCTCACCCTCCAAGGGGATTGTGGGAGTTCTAGCCATTGGGTCATCCCTCCAGGCCAGCAAATAGAAGAAAGTTTGAGAAGGTGGCTATCTTTCCCCCCTTCAGGAGTCTTTCTCAAAAATCCCACATGCAAATTTCAAATTACATCTTACCAGCCACTCTTAGCAGTAAGAAAGTTTGCAAATAAAGTCTTCTGGCTGGGCATATTGCCACATGGATTAAATTTGGGGTTCTATTACTTAGAAAGAATGGGATAATGGATATTGGATAAGCTACTTGAAGTATTAACCACAATTAGCTAATCAGGTACTCACTCCCAGTGGCAGGACTTCCAATATAAATTCATTAAAATAACATCCTCATTGCTGTGTGTGGTCTGGGATCATTAACAAATAATTGGATCAGCTGCCCACTCAAGGGAGAAGCCATGGAAGGTAAGGAGAGTGTGTGTTTGAGAGCCGTGCAGTCTGAGGACTGTCGCCATGGATGGGGAAAAGAAGGAATGACTCACAAGTCTTAACAGAGCTTAGTCATTGCCCTTGTGGATCTGTGTAAACCACGTACAAGCCAACCAGGAGAAAGACAGCTACGTGAAGCTACATTCTTTACTGGCTTCAAATCGGAGACAGGAGTCCCCACCCAGGCATCGTTTTAGTGCTTGTATAAATTAATGGGATTTAAAAATATTTATTTTCTTATGAGCAAACACCTACATGATACTGGGACTAGAAGAAACCCAGGACGATTTTCTAGTAGAAGCAAAAGCTACATCTATCCACTCCCAGGTAGCTTTTCAAAGTAGGTGTTCAGTCAATCACCTTCCAGTGTTTGGACTTATTAAACGATTTAAGAGTTTTATCCACCTACCCTTGAGTTAGTTTTAACAACCCCAGAGATTTTTCTGTCTCTCTCTTCCCCGACTCCTGCTTCCTTCCAGGGTTTGTGACAGTCTAGCTAGAGGCAGAGGCGTGGCTTGGATTTTCATCCCGCTGCCTCCCTTCCAATCAGCCATGTCATGGTGGAATTTTTATTGGTCATAAATTTTTTTACTGGCTAGATTAATGTGATTGAAAGCATCACACCCAGTAAATAGCGTCTGCTATTTGCTTTAGCAATACCTATGGAAAAGGGCAACTTGGGACCCCGGCACCGTGGAGCTGGTGAAACCATTGGCTGTGCACAGCGCGTTGGAGGCCCCGTTGACTGATGACCAGAAGTTGCTCTTAGAGGGAGGTCTGCCCAGCAAGAGGCTCCATTGGTGCATGCCACTGCCATGTGTAGCCATGATTCACTTCACTGACTATCAAAGCTTTCTACAACTTTGCTTGCTGACTTTTGACCAGAGGTTCCCTTTCAACACGAGGAAAATCTGCCTAGAGAGAGAGAGGGAGAGAGAAAGAAAGAACATTACGGGGAAATAAATGGCAGCCCTGTTTCTGGCGGTCTCGGTTTTATGGCCCAAGGAGCCTCACTTCGAGGCTGCCCTGGGGTGCTGCCCAGTGAATGTGTATTGTGGCATTTTATGAAGCATGGTTTATATCAGCATGGATTATTATAACAACAACAAGGGGGATATTTAATAAAATCTTGTTTGATGGCAAAGGCTCCCATACAAAACACTTCTCCTAGGCCAAAGAAACGAGTGGAGTGTTTATAGAAGCACTACCCTCAGAAATCTACGTTCACAGAAAACCGTTTTCTGAGACAGGTTTTGAAAGAAGGTGTGGAATCTGCAAGCCTATGGTCCCCATCTGTTTTCTCCCCTCTGACCCTTGGTTGTTTGACTACATGGTCATGACCCTACGTTGAGTGGGGTAGATGGTCTGTGAAGATGTTCGTGCAGCTTCGTCTTCATGCCTCCCAGCAGTGCCTAAAGCCTGCCTGCTCCTTCCTACCTGGAAGAAATGCCAGAATTTCACTTCTAAAAAAAACAAAGAAACAAAAAAAACCCCCAACAACTTATAAAATAGAAACACAAATAGAGAATGAGCCAGATTGCTGAGGGGGATCAAGGAATAAAATACAGACTCAAAAGTTGCATGGACTCAGAAACCCCAAAACTTTCCCAAAACCCAACCTGGAACATTTATCTTCCTGACTTTCTTTAGTCTCAGGCCAGTTTTTAACCATTAGACGACTTACAATTATAATGTTGGCAATGCTTAGGTTAGAGGTGGCTGCAGGGAATTCTCTTTTTAAATTCAGTTGCTTGGGTAGGTGGTGTTGGCAAGACTGTCTTGTCTTTTGGTGCCAACTCCAAAGTACCAGAATGCCATTCCTGAGCTGGAGTTCTACGAATCAGTTTGAAGATGCAAACTGGGAAGACAAAGGGAGCCTGAAGAGGGGCTGACGTGGAAAGACTAAAAGAGCGGCGAAGAGAGGAAACAGAGGAGTCATGAAAGATATAAGAACAAGGAACAGAAAATTGTTTGCAAAACAGAATGAGGGGCAGAAGGAAATGACAGGAAAGTAAGGAGCTAGTCTCTGGAAAATACATCTGAAAACAGAAGACATCTTTTATTTGAAATTATGAAGTTGATTTCATAAGGCTTTCTAATAGTTTTGAAATATCTGGCTTGTGTTTACTCCTAGTTCCCTCCTCTTCCATGGTCATGAACCAAATCGTACCTAGCCCAGGTACTTGGTGAGCTCTCAGCTTGTGTTTGTGAACGGGAAGCGCTACACAACAGCAATGAGCATTTCTGGTGTATTGATAGAGGGGAAAAGGCCTTGGTGAACCACAGAAATAGCCTTTTACATGAAACACCATCCAGATCACTACCAGCCAGTGGCTCTAATCTCAGCTGAATGTGCAGTGTTTATTTTTCCAAGAATGGGGCCTTCTATGACTCACAGTACTCAGATGCTACTTACTAATGGGGCCTTGTACAAGTCAAGAATGTGACACATGGCGAGACACGCAGCTTAACAATCACAAACAACAGCACAGTTAATGGGGGGTGAAGCTTCGGTGACATGTGTCACACCAAAGAGCCGACTCGTCATGTTCCCTGAGGCCACAGATGAAGGGTCTCTGGATTGTGTAATAATGATAAAATATTGCCATCTGTTGGCATCCTGTGTAAGCAGGCTCTGACATACATAACATTGATGTTTTTCCAGACTGCCTCTCACATTTCTCCAGGGAGAGGATGTGTGAAAAGCATGGGGGAAAAGAGCAGAACATGCAGCCTGACCTTATAGGAAGAGAAAAATAACAACATTCTGAAAGTTCAAACTGGGAAGAGAACAGACTACATTGCATTGGTCCAACCCCTTACCTCTAGTCGTGGGAGTAGCTAAACCAACCAAAGGTTGCTGACACTCAGTTAATCAGATTATAAGAGTTTGCTTCAGGTATGCTGTCAAATGATCTTGGGGGTATACATTCCTCCTCACGATGGATTCAGAGAGTTTTTGATCCAGGAGGACCATTATTTATTGTCTGAGTTAAAGGCAGGAATGTTGGGCTATAAAAATCACACATGGTATGGACAAAGCGGCAAACTGTAATAATCTCAAATATCCCCTACTGTACTTATTCATCCTATCTAATAAATATCCAGAATTCCAGATAAATGTAACAAAATTGCTTTTAGTTTTTTCCTTTGGCTAAACTTGTAAAATAGGGATTAAAAGGAAACTGAAAACCAGTGTGATAATTATGTGATGCTTCAGAAACCTGAGGAGGCAATTATCAGACCTGACAACATAGAACCTGGGTTACGATATCTATTCAGGGATTGCACAATGCAGTGGATTACAACTGAAATCCCTACATAAAGCTGGGACCCTGGGAGGACAGCAACCTCAGAAGAAGGTGGTGGTGGAGGAACAATTTCCAACACAAAGAATCTTGTTTATATTTGCCAGGGCTCTGGCTGAAAAAAAAAAAAAAAAATGTTGTGACAAAACCACATCAGAAATTGAAAGGATTTTACAAATTCAAAGTTAACATTTATACTATTTTCATATTTCAAGAACTCCAAACACAGAAAATTTACAATAAAACTATCAGGGCCAGTGGCCACTGGGATGGTATCACTGTGGTGTGTCTCAGAAGTGAGCCCCAAATTGTTCTAGAACAATTATCCTACAAAGCAACCCCACACAGAAGTCTCAATAAAAAGAGAAAGAAAAAAAGACAGAAAAAAACAAGAAAGAGGGTTTTAATTTGCATGACAAGTTAATGGGTGCAGCAAACCAATATGGCACATGTATACCTATGTAACAAACCTGCACGTTGTGCACATGTGCCCTAGAACTTAAAGTATAATAAGAAAAAAAGAGGGAGGGAAGAATCTAAGTCCCACTAAAGAATTCTAATGTCTGATGAAATACATTAGAAAAAAAAGTCCTCCATGAGCCATGTTAAAAAAAAAAAAAAAAAAGCCTCAGAATTTTCCAGATATGTGTTCCTCAGATTCAAAAACCACATCTTCAAAAATGTAACTGAAAATTAATATACATTGGGATACATTGTAGTGAATGCAAAACATAAAAGACAAATATAAGTTTTCAAAGCAAAGGGAATGAAAAAAACTATGTCGGCATGAACTATCAAAAGCCACACAACCCAAAGGCAGATGTCAAAAGTACGGATTCATTTAATCTCTCCAGATTTCAGCTGCCTCTTATAGAAACACATTACATTGCTTTCCGGTTGTTCACAAGAAATGTAAAACTGTAATAATGTATACATATATATAATACATAAAATCTTAATAACTTGACTCCCTAAATTCCATTTATTTTTTTATTCATGTTTAGTCACTGTGCTATAATAGTTGTCACCATTTTAAATCTCATTCACTACAAAAAGATAAGTAGGAATATGTAAATCCCCACTTAAGTAACAATGAAACAGTTTATACCAAAAGTGAGTGTCAACAACGTATAAATAATAATTCATGGCCATAAAATATGGTTTTTTGTAATAAGATACAAAAGTAGAAATAATTTTTCTTTGTTTTCTCTGGAAATCCTATTATTGGGCAGATTATATTAACCTAGAAATTCACTTCCTAGAAAAACCAGTTCATTTCACACTATGCTTCCTTTCTTTCCCCTGTTGATCTATGGAGGATCTGAAAACCAGAAATGTAAAGGTGAATCATCAATGACCAATGGAAATAATTTTTTAAATATCCTTTTAGAATTAGCACATATTGATGTCATTGCACAAGGCCAAAACTTACGTGTACCATGTGACTTATCCTTCAATACGTGGTTCATTATCCTATAGAAAATTTTTACTCCTAAAGATGTACGTACATTCATCTGGGACTATAGACTAAAAGATATATTTTATCCATAACTGTATTTTTTCTCTCATAGAACTGTAAAAAAACAAACAGACAAAAAAAAAAAAACTATGCTTGGCTTCCCTTCCATGTTGAAGAACTATCTCAATCATTCTCTCTTCTTTTATACTCAATGCATTTATACAGCCTAGATTAGGGGTTGGGGGGTGGGATATCATTGTAAATGCATTAGATTCTGGTGAAAAGACAGCCTCAGAGAAGCTACAGTATTCCTAATCTAGTCAGATAATTTGATGGTTGAGCTCTGATCCAGGTTCTAACTTGATTTTTTTTTCCCTTAGAGCTTTCTCTTTCCATCAAATAATCATCCCAGTCTTCCTTTCTCTCTTCTGAAATAGCAGAGTAAAATGTGGACTTTACAAACTTAGTGTATCCAAGACTATTTAATTTGGGGAGTTTGAGCATGTCACTAATAAAATATAATTTCAAGTTTGATTCATGCATGGGTTGGTTCAATGTGCTCTGCCTCACGGCTAAAGATTGTATCCCCAAAACATCCAGTGAAAAAAATCACGATAATATCAAAGAAAACGGGGCAGTTGGATTAGGTATCAAATCTGAGATGTCTTTACATAGCTGACTCTTCTCAACTGTCTAATCTGGACCATTTAATATTACGAAAGTATATCTCATTATTTATGGCCACAGTTCTCTATCTCCATGAAACAAAAAGTTTAGATGGCACAGTTGTGCTGAATTAAAACTAAAATTTCTCACATGAGCTGTCCTACACAGCAACTGCTTTGTTATAGCTAAACACACATCTTTCAGCAAAATCGAGAACATACTGGAAATTAAAAGCTGTAAATATCATTTGGCCATTTTGCCCTGTGTTGCAATCAAGAGGTGTTTGGCTGTGTGGTTTTAATTCTGAAATATATTCAGATTTTAGTTTAATGAATGGTTGTGTTTTCAGAATAGCGTCTCCACAACTCATTGTGCCTCAAATGCATATCAATTCATCACTGGCACACCTAGGATCTTTAACATTTAGTGGATTAAAGAAAATGGCAAGTGTTACAGTGTGCCAATAATGTTACAATCAGGGCACATGCCCACTATCACCTCCCTAAATGGAGGCAGCACTCAAAATGTTTGTTCTGCTACAATTAATCATATGCTTTTCAAATGTCAACATAATTTTCATGGTCTGGTAAAAAGTAGTGTTCATAATAGAGAAAAATAATAGTGTTACCATTAAAAATTGATCTGTCACTGTTCATTTTAAAATAGTTGGTTCTGCCTGAACAAACTGTATGGAATTTTAAAAGTTTCCATCCAATGTATCCCCACATGCCTGCTTGGAAAGATTACCTGGCTTTCTGCATTCAGACCAAGTGTTGCTGTTCTGCAGTGCTATACTTGAATGAAAACATGATGAAGGAAATAGAGTAATTTGATTCTTTCTGACAGTCAGATCTCAGTGTCTGAGTATCTTACACGTAGTAGGCTCTCTGACAAGATGTGCCGTTTGTTGATATTTCAAGTGTCAGCAACTCTCGATGAAAAATGACAGAAAGCTCCTAAACTTTCCAGAAATAAGAATCCTGATACAGGGACAATTGCTCTTCTATTCCAGAATACTTTATAAGAGTGGGATGGGAACTCACCACATGTTCAGGTGCCTTTACTGTAAGCTTTGAGCCAGTTATTTGTTATATTAAAATAAATACTTTGAAAATTTCTAAAAAAAAAAAAAAAAAAAAAAAAGAATGCTTTCTTTCTAAGTTAAAATGTAAATAATCCAAAGGCTAAGCTAGTTTTGTCATAGTAACTTCAAGTCATAAATATTGCAATGGACTTTGAGATTCATTTAACAAGAAACCAATAATTTGTGCTTATGATGATCACATTTCTTTTATGACTTTTGCAGTTCTACGTTGCTAACTAATTAAAGTTACTATCTACATGAACCCAAAAAGATAGGTCTATACAATCTATTTTACTTTTTACTAAAGACATTGTTACACTATTCAATAGTAGAAACATACTTTTTCCAAATTATGAAAGTTATAACATCAAAGTTAATAATTTTAAAAGTTAACTTATCTAAATCCATCACTTATAATAACATTGCAGAAAGTTGCTCATTTTATTTTGTTTTGTACTGTGTACACTGTTATCTCAAAAGTCTGAATGCCTAAGACTTCAGCAAATCTTCAAACCACCCTGAGCAAAATCACCTGGAAGAGTTAGAAACACAGATTCCTGGGCCCTACTCCACACCCAAAGATTCAGCTCCTCCAGGGATGAGCCAGAAATCTGTATTTTAAAATCCCTCCAAAATGATTCTGATGATTAGCTCTGTGTAAGCTATATCATATTGATCAGATCAACTTTTTTGCCAAAATCCTTAACACAGAAGGTTTTGGGATATGAATTATACTTGTATCCCAAATACTGAAAGCTGTCCATCCAATGGGGCTGATCAGTATTATTTATTTAAGTTAAAAATTCATGTGCTTCTCTGACCCAGCAATACTACTTATGAGAATTTATCTTGTATGTTTACCCAAATATATACATATTTTAATTACAAATAATCAGAACCCACCCAAAGATACATCTGTTGGGAACTGGCTGAATAAAAGATTGTAATACACATACTCTGGGGCTATAAAAATGAATAAAGAAACAGGATGTACATTCTGTTGTATATATCCAGGATATATTGTTAGATGAGAAACAGAAACATGCAGTGTGGAATATATGTTATCATTTGTGTAAGAGAGCCAGGAAATAAAAAGGTATCGTTGTATTAGCTTCTCCTTGTCTAAAAAGAAGTATAAGGATACACTAGAAACTAATAAATAGGCTTCCTGTGGGGTGAGAATGTTGAAGATTTTGGAAAGGTGGATAGGGCATGAGTGAGACATTTTGTGTACATATTATTATTTTTAAGTCACAAAATGTGTCTACAACATAATTTTTAAAATATATAAAAATGCAAAAGTTATTTTCATGTTTTATTACATGCTTTCTAATCTTGAGGTAATGAGAATGTATAAGTCTAATTTGTTCTTGACAATGCATTCATACAATAAAATAAAATAATGCTAATAAGAGATCCTTCAAGAAGGACATAAAATAAGCCCAATATGTTAGGAGAAGATGTCAAGCCAGGTGGTATAACAGCCTGCCATCAGTCTTGGTGTAAAAGCTAAGTGCTCTCTAAATGTACTGGAATGACTTATTTTATTCACCAGGGTATATTCTTTGATACTTCCTTGCCAGAAGACTCTTCATCTCAAATCCAATAGTGTGAGGGAGAATATGACAGCCTCAGAACAACTAAGGCATCTTTCTAATGCAAATCTGTCTGAAACCCCAGATTCTGGGGAAATTCTGGAGGTGGGTGGATAACAGTTACCAGCTTTGACACACAGCCAGAACACCTGGGAAGGCACACCCAGATCGTCCTTCATTAGTTTCTTTTTATTGGAGGCATATCTTAAGGGTATGTGTGTATGCATACATACACTTGTGTGTCTGTGTGTGTATGTAATAGTGCTATGAAAATCTGGTTAATATCTGGGGTGAGAGCTATTCTTCCGTGGAGTTTTGATACAAGCGAGATAGTCTAGACTTTCATACTAAGATATTTCTTAAATATGACTCCACTCTTACCTAACAAGCCAAAAGAATATTTCTGAGTGTTAGGCATATGGGGATTTCCAGTTACCCACTGGACCTTCATGAACAACACCATGCTGAAGCTTGTAGAAGGGGAAGGCAAGTATCCTAAGGCTTCCACCTATGCTAATTTTCCCAAAATACCACCTGCACCTCCAGTAAGCATGGCTCTCTTGCCGTAGGGTTTGGATTCTTTTCCCAAAATAAAAGACACCCAACCCTTCATAGAATTTTTAGTCATTTCATTCCTAATGAGATGATTCATCAGTATAAAATTAGGCAAACACATAGAAAAAAATACTGTTGCAAATATACAAATGCTCATATGTGTCATTTTGAGAACCATCCTGGTCATGAACCACTTTTGAATAGCATTGTTACATGCCCTTCTCATTGTCTGCAGAGCTTGTAGCAGCTACCAACTTCATAATTCTGGGTTCCTGGAGGAATAGCTGGAATCTAGAAGTAGGGTTATGGGTGAATGTGTGGTACTCTCACCTGGCACCAGAACTGAATTTCAATCGATGTGATAAAAGTCAAGAATTTGCACAGCAGTCATCTCAACTGAAAATCCAGTGCAATGATTTGTCTTGACTGGCCTCTGGAAGATCTAACATAGAGTCTCGTTAAAGTTCTGTTTACTCAGATTTGAAGTCCTTTCTTACCTAATTCCTTGGAGTTTCGATGTTCATATCATGGCAACACACAAGAAAGCAATTTATATCTAATTATTTTATCCATGCATAATATATATTATGCCATACAATATTAATCATTTTAACAGCAATAACAACAGTAACAAAAACAATCAACCTCAAAGGATGTCATCCTGGAAAAAGCCTTTAGTGCATTTAGTCCAAATTTATTTTTTCTTAGAAGAGGAAACTGCCATCCAAGAGATGGTGAAACTTGCTGGATTCACTTGTCTGGTTAATGACCGAGAAGTAGTGTCTAGATCACAGGCCTCCTAATTCTAAGTTTAGAGTTATTTCTTCCATCTCATGTCACCTTTTCATCACCATTGAGAAACATTCTAATTCCAGGAATTTTTTAAAGTATGTATGTATTTGCACGGAAACTTTTAAAAATTTCATTTAATCTCTCAGTGATCTTGTTTTATTTTTATAAGTTGTATGCTTCATGAGTTTTCTTACAATATGTACTCATTTATTAGCACTTACAAAAATACCTTTGAAAATATGTTGGCATTACACCACTCTGTAGCTGTCTGGAAATTTCTTGAAAACAGAAAATACACATTAGGAAGGAAAATGTGAAAGTATAATTGTTCTGGACTCCTAAGCCAAGATTAAGGGTTGTTTTGTTTTGTTTTTGTTTTATGCTGTCCCTACTGGTGCCTTCTGTTTCTTCTAACTACTGGCTTTTGATACTATAGAACTTAAGTTACACATTCTCCTGGGTAATGTTCCTAGGGAGAAATAAGAGCTCTAGAGAAATCTTGTCCCATTGCTTATTCAGTCCAACTCATTTCTAGTTTGATTTTAACTGGGCATATGGTAGGCATTAAAAACTTGTTGAAATGTTCTTCTTTTGTTAGCATGCTCTAAATCAGAGGGAGTCCAAGCACTAACCTTCTCAGACATGTCCCTCGTTATGGATTATACACAGAAGACAAGTCTGACAATTATTTTCAGCATGTCTCATTTCAGAGATTTTAAAAGACGAATAGTAAGTTTATTTGCTCTTATTTTTATTTTTGAAAAGAGGGCTTTTCTTTTTTTCAAATTTTATGTGAGTCCCAAACGTATCCAGGCAGGTTTTAAGGAGCTGGATTCCCTTGGTGAATCAGTATGTATTAGATTATTTGAGTCCTCTCATAGTCTGCTTAGATGGACAACCATTCCTTGTCAAACATAGTCACAGATCTTCTTTTCCTAAAATCAAAGGTATAGAATATTATATGAATGTGAAAGAATGCAGCCTCTGTATTTAATAAATGTTCAGCAACTTTCCATGCTATGAAACTTTTTTT
Organism: Colobus angolensis palliatus; assembly: GCF_000951035.1. Taxonomy (NCBI): domain Eukaryota; kingdom Metazoa; phylum Chordata; class Mammalia; order Primates; family Cercopithecidae; genus Colobus; species Colobus angolensis. Next base: position 7,025,627 of record NW_012110918.1, on the reverse strand, counting down.
TTTTTTTTTAGATGAGTCTTGTTCTTTCACCCAAGCTGGAGTGCAGTGGCACGATCTCAGCTCACTGTAACCTCCACCTACAGGGTCCAAGCAGTTCTCCTGCCTCGGCCTCCCAAGTAGCTGGAACCACAGGCACCTGTCAGCATACCCAGCTAATTTTTATATTTTCTGCAGAGACAGGGTTTCACAATGTTGGCCAGGCTGGTCTCAAACTCTTGACCTCAACTGATCTGCCTGCCTCGGCTTCCCAAAGTGCTTAGATTACAAGCGTGAGCCCCTGCTCCTGGCCCATGCCACCAAATGATTGAAAACTTCACATTTTTCCTATGCCTGCATCTTCTCATGACTGTACAGTGTAGCAGTGGAGGAGTGGAGAGGGGTGCAGAGCTCTGAGTGAGTCAGCATGTCTAGGTTCCAATATCTACTCTGTTGTCAATTCACTGGACAATTTTCTGAGCAATGTGTCTCTCAGCATGAATTGATTGAATGAATAAGGATTTCCTTGAACTTCAGCTCCTTTATCTATAAAAGAACAGAAGATACAAGTGAGTGAAATTCAGCCATTCTGCACAGGGAATAGAGATATCTTAGACGTACCTAGGATGAATACAAGCAGATTTTTTTTTTGATGCATTCATGAATGGGATGCTTCGCTGGCTGACTTTTACTGAGATGAGAGCAACTCCACTCATACTGGGTGTAAATATTGGATTTCTAAATAGGATTCCTGCTGACTTACGGTTTTTCTGACAAAGTAAAGAATTTGGAAATCACTGTGCTTTATGAATTTTAGAGTTTCTCCCAGTTCTAAGATCCTGTGGCTGTGCTAATTATGATGGCAGTTGAAATTAACAATCATTTTATGCATAAGTGCTTTTATTTAAATATGTGATTCAAAATATCTTCTGTAGGCTACTGTGATGATATTTAACTTCTTCAAAGAGGAATTATATTCATCTCCCTATTTTAATTTTTAACATTTCTACTTCATAGATGAGTCAGACACAAAAGGGAACATATGGTCTTGGTTATTCAAGACCATAGAGTGAGTTGCATGAATACCAGCATTAGGATCAAATGTTCTGATTTCTGATCAAGTTTTGATTCCACTATCTTACCTAGAAATTGAAAAATATGCATGAGTTCAATCTGTTGTTGTGTGAGGGTTGAAGTATTTTTATAACCCTTGTGGAATTCTGAGATGGGAAAAGTTGCTGTGGGTCATCTAGTTTAGCTCTGTAATCCATTCAGGAAGTCCCACTACATGTTATTACATGTAGTAATAGTAACTGTTATTAATTGGTAGTAACAGTAACTGTTATTAATTGTTATTAACAGTTCTTCCACATGCATGCCACTTTACTCCAAGATGATCAAAAATATTTCTGGCTCAACAATATAAGAATAGCAAAATAATCCATGGTAAGATTTTATTCATCAATACTTGATTTAGAAGGATAAAAATTCAATAAAACCTGGCCACATATGGAAATACAACAGCTATATTTTGTGAAATCTCTCAAGGATTTATCAATGAAGTTAAAATACTTGACACATTTGTAGTCAGCTGATTGGCTCAGCTCTTCATGTTTCAACAAGTCTTTCACAGACACGTCAAGAGACACTCTCTTACCATTACATATTAAATCTATTTTCAAAGATCACACCAATGGAAAAGGATGTAAAATTAGGGCAGTTGAATAGTAACAAAGAAGTACTTACCTAGCTCTGTTTGTCTTAACTATTCCTCCTAATGCTTTTAGGAAATGCCCAGGGAGTATCTCAGGTGAACTAACCATAAGTTTTCCCCACTACTTGTCATGATGTTTCTTCTATTGCACTTATTTCTCTCTCTGACTCCATCAGTGATGTGTTTGTTACTCTGTACCCTAATTTCCAGTAATGATGCCACCTAACACTACCCAACAGATATGTCTTCTTATGATTTTCTACTTCAAACATTATCTCTGCTTTAGCTGCCATGAATATTCTGTGATTTAACACAAGGCACATTCACCTAACCTTCAGTTAATCTTCGTTCCATATTAAAGCTACAATACAATGAGGCTTTGGTTTTTCGATGTCTTACAGGTATTTTAGCAAACTAGTATTTTCATTTTTTACTACCACTTTATTGAAAATTACTCTTACCCTACATAAATCCATAGAGTGAAGACCATATGTGAAATTGGTCTTTCCCTTTGACTCTGAAATTGACCTTGAAACAAATTTAATGGCCCTCAGCTCTCTTTTCTGGAATGTTTTTTCACAAGATTCTTCAGTATCTCTTTGGATTAAGTCTATTCCACATCCCCTGCAGAGGTGGTCAAAGTGCAAGGTAAATGTCACATTTTGTTTCTCAAGCCAAGACTCCCAACTACATAAAAAGATTGCATATTTTTTATAAGATTTCCACTGTAAATTTCCACATAAACCCACTAAATATTTTGTCCCCATCTGTAATAACTCCAAGCTGTTTATAGAAGCACAATAATATGCACAGTTACTCATATTTAGAACTATTGAAAGAATGGCTGTAGAAGTAACACATGGCTGTTGTTCCCCAAGGAAAGAACTTAAGATACAACTCTTGCCCAGTTTAATCTTGGTGCCAAGGCACCCAGAGACTGTGTCTTTGAAATATCCCTGCCCTAGTAGTTAAAATAAATTGAGAGGTCTGCCTATTCCAGGAATGGTCCCTAAAATGGCCATTTTTTTTTTCTTCATGTCCAGTGATTATTTTTTCACAAAGTTGCTTTTAAAAACTGCCTTTTTGCTAACGAAATGCATAATCTATCCAAAAACAAGGCTGTGGCTTAGCAGGTTGTTTTACTCAGCTTTCCAACTGAAAGTAAACAGGATGCTGTGCTTAATTTTCCCTATTTTTCTTCATTTACAGTCATGCCATACTGTCTCCTCCCTCATAGCCCAAGGCTAATTTAGATGGAACCACATCGATGTGGTAACACCAGGAAAATCTATTCCTCCTCCTTATGTTTTACTCAGAATCCAAAAGAGGAAAGAGTTGAAATAAAGAAACATACTTTCATATACTGGATATTTACCTACTGGATAATATATAGATGATACCAAGAATGGATTTCAGGAAAGTACTTAAGCAGAGAAGAATGTAGGTTATAGAAAAATTCCAATGTGAAAAATCCAGAGTAACTGTAAGAAATATGTAAAACACAGATTAAGTCTGAATACCATTTGATTATTGTAGTTCAGATTCACAAGAATGAACAACTAGCAGTCATGAGCTAAATTTCTGTTTGCAGATTTATTACAAAAATTAAGGCATTTCTGACTTGATTGTGATGACTGGTGTAGGAATATCTTTGCTGTACCTGATTCTTGGATACTGTTTATGTTGGCAGAAATGCATGTTGATAGGATACCAATGCTTTGCAAAAACAAAATCATCGTTTATTTTTAAAGTCTTACAAGTAAGTGTATCAGCAAAAGTATAATTCAATATCCTTTCTTAGTTATATCCCTTAATCAAGCGTGATTTCTATTTGTTTTTAAGATTTCACATGCATACAACTTCACTGTTGGAGAAAAACTGTAAGGACTACTTCTTTTTTTTTTTGAGGCGGAGTCTCGCTCTGTCGCCCGGACTGCCGGATCTCAGCTCACTGCAAGCTCCGCCTCCCGGGTTTACGCCATTCTCCTGCCTCAGCCTCCCGCGTAGCTGGGACTACAGGCGCCCTCCACCTCGCCCGGCTAGTTTTTGTATTTTTAGTAGAGACGGGGTTTCACCGTGTTAGCTAGAATGATCTCGATCTCCTGACCTCGTGATCCGCCCGTCTCGGCCTCCCAAAGTGCTGGGATTACAGGCTTGAGCCACCGTGCCCGGCCAGGACTACTTCTTAAATGGTGCAGTGGGAAAGTGAATCATTGTATTGATATTTCTAGACCCTAAATATATTTTATAATTATTATTTGATATGTCTTCTACCTAATATTTAATACAAAACATAAAAAATCAAGATAACAATATCAATGGAAGGCATGAATTAAACTGTCCAGTGAGGTGTCATAGAGTTGCACATCCTGGTACTGACCACTTTGGAATATGACAGCATGAACGCTATCAGCCTCAACTTTAAACTCACCTGCTTATTTTACCTTCAAGAAGTATCTATAAACTTGTCCCTGGTGTCTTGAAATTTTTTGTAAGGATTGTTGAATGGAGTTGCTCACAAAAACAAAGAGGATTCAAAATTTTTAAATACCTGTCTTAAGAAAAGCCTCTTTGTATACTAAGACCAAATATTCTATAAAAAAATAAGATTGTCTATGTAGACGGTTGGGCTGTGTACAAGTCCAGCCACATCCAAATGCATTTCTGAAGACCAGAACTTATATGAAGCCTCATTTCACATGTCATTAAGAACATCTGTCAGCAGAAAGAATCATTTCACTTTAAAAGTTTTATGTCCTGAGGGTTACCCAGTGCATTAAGCCCTGGGTGAAAATCGAGTAAGCCGATGATATGAACCCATTCAAATGAAAAAGAAAAAAAATAAAAAAGCAAAACACGTTGATTTTTTCAACGAGGGATCAAGCTCTGAGCTTTGAGATGGAGTCCCTATCCTAACCTTTTGCACAATACTCCTGTGTGATTGACTAAATCCAGAAAAGCGTCCAGTTTCTTAATGCTTCAGGTATCCAAGCTTGGGTAGATTAACTTTCCATTCATGAAATGTTTCATTCAGGTATTCAGGTATATTGAAGGAAAAATAAATGAAAACTTAATACGTATTTGCATCAAGTCATTTTATCATCAATAATCTGGACTTGCTGGAAAATTAGAAAGATAAACTGTAAAGTTGTTTATATTCATTGCAAAAATATGTTCTCCATATTTAGCAGCCCTGTTCATGTAGTAAAACGAGTGTATACCTTTCTGTTTCTTTCAACATAAACAGTACTGAAATCTACCCATCAAGTTTAGATACACAACAGTTAGTTTAACTTAAATATTACCCTTATTTCAGTTGCATCTTTTTAACCTGTGGATACAGAGAGAAATGTGTCCTCTGTGTGTGTTTAATTGCTACCTGCAAGGACCCATTTTCTCTTACAGCTTTTCACATTATTTCCTAGTCAGATTGCTTTTTTGTGCAGTATGTTTCTTGGCTGAACTTTCAACTAGAAAAGAGGCTTCATTCTTATTATTATTCATCTTTACATTAATGTTTTCAAGTAAGTAAATCTTGTAAACATTTATTGCTGTTGCTATTGTTATTCTTTCTCATCAGGGCAAAAATAAAACTTTGAGTTTTGAGGAAAAGGAAGAATGTTGAAGTCCATTAACAAGTATTTAGTTAGCCCTTACCATGTGTAGAAGTCTGAATGAAAACTTCTACATGGATATGAGAAAAGTGGAGAATGCAAGAATCTTCTTAGAGAACAGGAGCCCATTAGAAAATCTAATGAGATTAGAATAAATGTAATATAAAATGGTTCTGATCATCCCTTGTTGCATCGTTCCAATTGCTTCAACTTAGTTGATTTCACCAGTGCTTGGTTGGGTTGTTGCAAAGCTTTGCTTCAGTGTGCCAGTGTACCATGTTGTTATATATTTGTCCATGAAAGTGACCAGGAAATGAGTTTGCATTCACGACATTTTGGTGTTGCACAGAATTGCCATCGTAAAAGCCCTGGTACCCACTGCTAAGGCAGAAACCTACCCTTGAACTCAAGGCTAACACTTGACTGACTAGAATATGATGTTAAATTGATGTGAGCAGAGACTTTGCTTCACCAGGGCATACTTGGCTCTTAAAATTTAGTACAGCATATGTCTCCAAAACATTCATAGGCCCTTAAGTTTTAAAGATGAAAACAAGAACTCAATGATTAGAGACCATTAAATCAAAAGAAAAATAGAGCATTTATATAGAAGACAACAGTTTATTTAAAATGTAAGGTATTTTGTATTCACCTAAAAGAACAAGGAAGCATTACACAACTTCACCCTTTTGCATTTAAGGATGACTGTAACCAGAAGTTCATTCATGTCACCCTCTTACATCAGATGGAAAGCAACCTTTAGCTAAATTAGTACTCATTTTTCAGTAATTCTCTATTTAATTGTGTTTTCCAAAAGACTATTGAGCATTATACTAATGAATAGACTTCCAAAAGTGCTCAGTTCAAATGAGATATAAACATTATTGGGATCTCTCAATTTGAATTCAATGAAATGGAAATATTGAAAATCACGTTATCTGAGAGTCAGATATGAAATTATCCCCTAAGTCACTAATCTCTTGGTTACAACCTTCTGGCCTTAGGCTTTTTCTGTCTCAGCCAGAATGTAAGAGACAAATCGTTGCTGCATTTGATTCACTAGATTAATCTAGGAATAGCAGCTGACTTCCCTCAAATCCATCGTAAAGCACTGGCAAACAATAGTGTATTTCTCAGGTAGTGATTGATGCCAACTCCCTGCCCTTTATTTCTCTTAAGAGTAGTGAAAGCTTTTAGGTTTTAGGTTTTGAATTGCCCATGAAAAGGGCATTGGAAATGTAAACACAAACAGTTTTTGCAGAAGCCCAGTTGGTCCAGGAAGCCTTTAATTTGCTGACACTAGCCTATTGGTGGCTGAACCTGCAGAAAGTAGATATTATCATTTAAAATGTCATGGGGCAGACTGGCTGACAGTTTTTTGTCAGTCAATCCAATCACCTAAATCAGTTCTTTGTATCTGATCCTGGGAAAAAAAAAATAACAGTAAGGGAATTACAGAGGATGTGGTTATTGTGAGATAATCAACCCCCTGGGGAGATCAGACACACCTGTGTTACTCTAGCTTTTGCCTGGGAGAATGATTAAGGCAGAAAAATTGCACCCTATTTCCTTTACCCCATCACACCTTAATACAGCATTAACCACCAGCCTATAAATACATCTCCTGATAAAATCAGCACACATTGCGCACAGGACTGCTGTCCACAAGGAGAAGTGGCCAATCACACAGGAAGCTGTAGACAGTTATTATTTCTCCAGCAAGGATTCACAGATAAAAAGTGATTGCAAAAGCAGTGACTGCTGAGAATGAAGGCCATAGCTGGGTCCTCTGGGATTTACCCTACAAGTTGCACCTGCCCCAGCTGGGACAGGTCACCTTAGGGACAGAATCTTCCTCTTCTCAATCATTGGGTGAGTGCATATAAAATCACTCTGCATAACAGGAAAGACAAGAGTTCTCTTTATTTCCTTTGGTTCCAAACCTGCTTTGCCTAGGAGCCTTCGGTCAGGAACAACTTTTCTGCCAGGTGAAATGGAGTGTTTACAGACATGGGAAAAAAATTTAAAACAAGAAATTTTTATATCCCTTCTCTACACTAAATGCATTTCATTGCCCCAGACTTCTCAGGCTATATGCCAGAAATCTCACATACGAAGGAAAACTAGTTAAAACAAAACCAATTCCGCCCATCTTGATTTCAATGTGGAAAAAATCTTTCCACGTGGGTTAGTTGTAAAATAGAAGTTAAAGAGCCATACCAAGTGAACCTTATGTGTGCAGAGGATTTGGGGGATTCCCACTCATTCCCTTATTACCATGGAGAAGGCAGCATTCTACATATCTGCTTTCGTTGCCAGTCAAATTGAGTTTGCCACTGAGTTGCTCTGTGCTTTACGTGCAATAACTGATCCTTGGATATATACTTAAGTCTGAAATAGATTTCCACAAAATTGCAAAACAGTTAATGCAATAGAATATAAGGAAATGTGTATCCTTGCATGGATTATGTAATTTCATGATGATTTTTAAATCATTTTGATGTCCAGCCTGGCTAAAGATAGAGGTTAAAATGCACATAAGTTGCAGGTGGACTTTAAAATGCAAATATCTTCTGGGAGATGAGTGAGAGAGTCTTAGAAGATGATTCCTGAGGAGTTAAGTCAAAAGACATTTGGGAGAGGATTCCTGGTGGGATAAGAGTAAATTGTTCTTTTAGTTAATGCACTAATTTTCCCCTCAAAATGGTGTGCGAGTGCTGTGATTTCCCCCATATTATCTCCAGCAATAAGTATTACTAGACCTTTTATTTTATTTTTTAGTCTAAGAAGTGTGAAGTGATATCTTGTGCTATTTTGTGTCTTTCTAATTATTAGAGTGTGTAAGCCTTTTCTCTTATACTTATTGACCATTCAGCTTTCTTCTTTTGTGAATTACTTATAATATTTTGCCTATTCTTTATTGAGTTGCTTGACTTTATTGAGTTTTCTTCAATATTGATAGGCAAATTGTCCCAGTAACCTTCATTCAATAACTCATCCTTACTAATTTGTAATCACTAATTTGTAAGGCCACTTGTGCTATATGTTTCATTATATTTGTGGCTCTATCCTGGACTCTCAAAACTGTCCCTTCGATGAATTTGTTCGTGTGTATGTAAATTCTTTTGTGAGAGGGTGTGTGTGTATATCTTTACAGAAGAGGCAATTGTTGTTGTTGTTGTTGTGAACGCTTATCGCAGGAAGCATTGCCAATACCCGAAGGTGAAGATACCCTCCCCACATGTGTGTTTGTGTGTGGCTTTTGTTGTTGTTTCTTTTCTCTTAATATTTTTGTTGCCACTCACACACAAATGTCACTTTTGAAAGAACAACTATATACTATGTATTATTATTGTTATTATTGAATATTTTATCTGTACATTCTATTTGTTCACATCAAGGAACTTCTCTTTGGTTCACACCAGGGTGTTGCCACCAATTTCACATTTTTAAAAAGCTACTACACTTGTATTCCTAGTATAAATCCTATTAAGTGTTTATATTTTAATGTGGATTAAGTTTGGTAATTTTTTTAGATCTTCACATTATTTCATAAAAGATAACAATTTATACTTTTAATTTATTTTATTATCCTCATTTCGTTTGGATATGGAGCTGTACAGGATCATAATGAATCAACAACTTTTATCTCTTTTGTTCTCTGAAACTGATTTTGAGAGACGATTGTAACATGATATTGTGTGTATTAATATTTAGATCATCTCAAAGTCATCTGAGCTGTGGAGGATGTTTTACTGAGGGAAGGAGAAGACATTTTTGATAACTGATTAAATTTCACTAATTTTTTTTATATTTGTAGGTGTTCCATTTCTTCTCAAGTCAATTTTGGGAAGTCAGATTTTTTTTTCTTAGAAAGGATATGTTTAAGCTAAGATCCAAAATTTCCAGCCAATGCTATGGGCATACTTTCTCATTTTTTTCCAAATTCTCCAGCGGTACTTTGTTCTTCTTTTTATACTTACTTTGTTTATATTTTTGCCTTCTATGTTTTTCTAATCAATCTTTATCGTAGTTTATTTATCTAGTCAAATGTTCAGCTTTTTGTTTTCTTGATCCTCATGGTTAAGGACTGTAAATTCAAACCAAGCTAACACATTGAAGTCATTTAGAATAATGCCTTGCATAGATTAAGTGTGTAATGATTAGAGCTACTATTACTGTTATTATCATTTCTATTTATATTATCAAATTCTCGAATGACACTTTTGGGATTTCTTCCTTTTAATTTTATTTAGATATATGTTATTCTTATTTTTACTTCTTGAGTTTGATGCTTACTTCGTTATTTTTATTCTTCACTCAGTATTAATGTAAGCATTTATATATGTGAATTCTCTTAAATAACTGAATCTTGCAAAATTTCTAATAGCTATTGTTTAAATTTCATTAGTATTCATTTCATTTCATTGCTACTTAGACTTTTCTATGATCTTGAATTTAATTTTTACCTTTAGTTAACACATTTTAGAGATTAAATGTTTTCTCATTTTGTTTTTTCCCTTAATTCTGTTACCATATCATCTTTTACTTTGATGAGAAAGCGTTTTCTGTTGTACTGTCCTATTCCTGTCTTCTTGGAGCTTATTAAAGGTTTATTATGGCTTCTTATATGTCGCTTGTGAATGTCACATGGACCCTTGTAAAGTCTTACTTTCTTTTTTCTGAATTGAAAGTAAAATACACACAAACACGCACACACACACACGCACGCACTAGTAGGTCTCCCTTATTCATTTCTTTTAATGTTTTTAATTTTAAAAGTTATTTTTGATTTGCCTTTTTGTCAGGAATGTGAAAGATAAATTTAACTCTACTACTATTGGATTTTTGTCTACTTTTTAAATTTCCTATTGTTTTTGCCTTCAGAAATGTGTCATTCTTTTTGGTGCACAGATAATTGCATCTATTAGATGTTCATTGTCATAATTTTCATGTTGCCTATATTGCCTTTTTTTTTTTTTTTTTGAGATGGGGTCTTGCTCTGTCCCACAGGCTAGAGTGCAGTGGTGGGATCTTGGCTCACTGCAGCCTCCTCCTCCCAGGTTCAAGCAATTCTCGTGCCTCAGCCTCCTGAGTAGCTGGGATTGCTGGTGCCTGCAACTGCGCCTGGCTAATTTTTGTATTTTCGGTAGATATGAGGCTTCACCATCTTGGCCAGGCTGGTCTCGAACTTCTGACCTCGTGATATAACCGCCTTGACCTCCCAGAGTACTGGGATTACAGGTGTAAGCCACCGCGCCCAGCCTATATGGCCTTTTTAAACGCTATCTTTCTGAATTCAACTATTTTATATTAAAGTTAAAATTCTTGTTTCCTTTAATTATTCATTTGTTTACTGTTCCTTGGTCTACATTTTTATTTTCAGCTACCACCTGCCTACTCGCCCTCTCCTGCCTGTCCTCCACCTCTGTCAAATCACTGTTTTGCTGCCACTGTTACATGGTATAGGAGTAGAGTCTGTATACAGTTCTATAGTACAGAGTTTAGTCTAGTCTGGGAGGTGCTTTTTTACTTTCTTTGCAACATTTTTATACATTATATATACATATTTTATACATTATCTATAAATATATATTTACCATTACTGGTAATTTCTAGGAGTATAAGCCATAATTCGTGTTATGCTTTATATTTTTTGCGCTGCTGCTTCTTTTGTTTCTTCCTTTTACAATATGGTCTCTTTTTTTTCCTAGCTCTGTTGTGTGCTCTGTACACTCTGATTGTGCAAGTTTTACTTGCTATTTTTCATTCTATGTGGTTGGTGTGAAAGTAATGGTAAAAACCACAATTACTTTTGCACAACCTATAGTAGTTTCTTTACAACCAATATTATTTTGCAATATTACTTTCAATCTCGTCTTCTAGAGAGTATCTATTGACTTAGCAACTAAGAAATTATGATTACCTTTATACTTTATTTTTCCATCCTCTGCTTTATTACCAGAACTTGATGGATTTAATTGTTTTAAGAGTTTCATTATACTTTTCAATTTATAGTTTCAATTTATACTTTTATAATTTTACATCTTTATTGTTTTATATAGTTTAAAACTATTTTCCTGACTTTTGTAGATTAATTTTTTATGTTATTTTTCCTTAACTACTTTTTTCGAAGTTATGCTTTTAAGAAATTCTTAAGGATTACTCTTACATTTTAGTCTGCATATACAATATTATATTTTTCCCATAAAGACAAGTTTTTTAATCCATATCCTGTCACCAAAAAGGATTTTAGCTACCTCCCTTAGACTCTAGGCTTTATGCAGGGACTCCTTAATATGCAGGAGGGGAAGCTACACTCTCAATCATACTTTTCTCCGTGTTAGAATTTTAGTTCTTGAATTTATCAACTTTGATGCATTGTATTGTTTTAAATTTATATTCTTTTCTGGACCAGAAGATTTATCTTGACCAGAAGATTTATCTTTCTAACAATGATTTATCATTCTTCTGTTTTGTTTTGTTGCTGTATTTCACAAAGCTTTTATGCATGCTCAATAGGTGTGTATGTGGAGTGCTTTCTTCACATTCTCTTCTTGTTCTCTTGTCCCTTCTCTTGTGTGTGTGCTTACAAATGAACTCTGTGGGTAAACAAAAAGCCCTGATTTGTAGCATTTGCTCATTTCCATAGTGTGATCAATTGAAATTGAATTGTGATCAATTTCAAGCTATGGACATGACATCAACACACTCTCAAAATTCCTGAAAATGTAACAGTCAGCTTTTGCAAGTGCAAGTCACAGTGAACTAGCTTCACCGCACCACAGTTAAATTACTGTATCTTTAAAGTTTTGGAAACTCTGATATTATAATTCAGTGGAACTCTAGTAAGATTCGGGAATGTGTAGTTTTATATGCATTCTCATCATTCCAATTTAGGAGGCTGTGAACCATGGTATTCTTTGTTAAGTGATATTACCAAGAAGGTGAGTTGAAAGAGATGTTAGTTAACACTAATGAGAAGCAGTATTTTCACTTGTTATGGACTGGCACTTTGATTCCTCTTTAAACATCTTCCTTAAAAACCACTAGCTTTATTATCTTAATCAATAACACCACCATCTCTGAGTCGTGTTACTAAATATGTTGTGTCATTCTTGATTCCTCTGCAACTCCTTTTATTACTAATTCTATACAATGTATGTCCAATTAATCTGCTTCTCTCCATTTCCATTGCAATCGCTCTAATCAAACCGTCATTAATGTTTGCCCATATCTGTGCTGTCCAGTACTGTAGTTAGCCATGTGTAGCTGCTGAGCACTTGAAAGATGGCTAGTTTGTATTGTGTTACGGGGCGAATACATACTACATTTCAAAAATTTGGTACCCAAGAAAGAATGTAACATGTATCATTAGTACTTTCATGTGTTGATTGTATGTTGAAGTGATAATATTTTGGGTGTTTTGATTTAAATAAAATATATTAATAAAATTAACTTCACCCCTTGTTTTTTACTTTTTAAATTTTGCTATTAAAAATTGAAATTTGCATATATGGATTGCATGATGTATTATACTGACCTAAGAAAATTGGAACTAAACCTTTGTAGTAGCTTTCTAAATGGTCTCTTTGGCATCCACTTTTGTCTCTTCCCTCACCACCAGCACTTACCATCTAGTCCCTAAATTAGATAAAATATTTTAAAATTGTGAATCATTTAATGCCACTTCCCTGCTCCAATATATGTCTATTTCATTTAAAATAAAACATAAGCTTCTCATCATGGCATACCAATTTATTTAAGATCTAGCCTCTGACTAGCCTTCTGTCTGCATTGCATGGTACATTGCCTGTCTGTTTTCTTTCAGTTCTCATCAATATCATCCCTTCCTCATGTCTTTGCATTTGCGGATTCCTCTATTGAAATACATTCCCTCAGAGCTTATAGGACTCACTCTTCATCATGTTCAACTCAAACATTACTGCTTCTCTTTTTTAGAGTGGGCATCACTGTGTTACTTTAACTTGCCTTACCATCTTCATAGGAGGCTTTACTAGGATAAAAAACCTTACCCCTTGGACATATATAGGTTTATTGTAATGAAACTCAGCATCCTGAGCTGCACTGTAAGAATACCAATCATAGCAGGAAGTGAAGTTCTTGGTTGGTTGCTTTACATGTGCAGACAAGGGTGATAGTTTTTTTTAATGTGACAGATCCCCTCTCCCTCTCTCTCTGTCACTCCTGCTTTCACCATGTGACATGCAAGCTCCCGCTTTACCTCCTGTCATGAATCATGAATAAAACCTCCCTGAGGCCTCCCCAGAAGGCAAGCAGATGCAGGTGCTTTGCTTCCTGTACAGCCTGCAGAACCATGAATGAATTAAACCTCTTTTCTTTAGAAATTACCCAGTCTCAGGTATTTCTCTACAGCAATACAAGAAGAGCCAAATACAATGACATATATCAATTGACCATTACAAGAAACTGTTAATGCTACTGCCCTACTTCATTTCAAAAGACAAACACATTGCCCTTGCTTACAGCCTCAAGTCCAAGGGAAATTAGGCTGTAATTAAGAAGAAATCACTGCCAGCATGGTGGCTCATGCCTGTAATTCCTGCACTTTGGGAGGCTGAAGCAGGCAGATATCTTGAGCCTAGAAGTTCGAGACCAACCTGAGCAACATAGCGAAACCCCCATATCTACAAAATTAGCTGAGTGTGGTGGTGCATCCCTGTAGTCCCAGCTACTCAGGAGGCTGAGGTGGGAGGATCATCTGAGTGTGGGAGGTCGAGGTTGCAGTGAGCTGTGATGATGTACCACTACACTCCAGCCTGGGTGACAGAGTGAAACTCTGTCTCAAAAAAAAAAATCAAAAAATCAGACAGTTGTGTCAGAGAGAAAAGCAGCAAGTAAGCCCTGTATCATGTGTGGCCCATTTTTGTGAAACATATGACTTGCAGGAATGTATATAAGACATATATGTACACTTTAATGATAAAAAAGCAAAATAAACACTTGCCATCCATCGTGCAGCTTATCTTAAACTAAAACTCCCTGTGTGACTCTCCCAGAATGCATCCCCTTCTGTGATAGAATAATGACCCCTCAATGATGTCTGTATTCTAATCCCCAGAACCTCTGAATAGGTTACCTTAGGTGTCAATAGGGACTTTGCAGCTGTGGTTAAGGTAAGAACTTTGAGATGGGGAGATTAAGTTGGATTAACCAAGTGGGATCAAAGTAATCATAAAGATCCTCATATGAGGGTGCGGGAGGAATCAGAGTCAGAAAAGAAAGACATGATGAGGAAACCAAAGGTTGGCATCATGAGCCATAAACCAAAAAATGTAGAAGGCCTCTAGAAGCTAGAAGGAAAAAGGAAACAGGTTCTTTCATAATGTCTCCAGAAGAAAGACAGCCCTGCCAATATCTTGATTCTACCCTTTGAATTCTAGAAGTATAAGAGAATACATTCATGTTGTTTGAAGTCACTAAATTTGTGGTAATTTATTTAATAGCAGTCATAGGAACCTAATGCACCATCCATCCTCTGGAAATAACCACTATCCTGACTTTTCGGATAGTCATTCATTTGCTTGCTTATTTGATTTTAAATTCGTACATGTATGCATGTATCTCTAAACAATTTACTGTTCAGTTTGTATACCCGAGTAGCAAGCACAATCCTAGCTGTGTAAGGACAGGGTAATGTTGCTACAAGTTATATGAGATGTCCACAGAGAAAATAAACTGAGCAGTAGCTCTGGTTTCAGTTCCCTGAGAGTTTACAAAATCTCTTTCTGGGTAAATCAGCGGGCAAGTTCATGAGTAAGGCTTGAGTAACCCAAGACTCACCAAGCTGGTACACCTGGTGCAGCTACAGTATGAGCTTCGTACTAAATATCTGGCAGAAATCTTTTCACTGGGTTAATACGTTCCAGTGTCTACACTTACAAAGGCTTATAGGTTCCACTTATAAGTCACACTTTGAAGTTTTGTTTTTTTTTCTGTATAGTTTCCCTTCCACCTCTCTTTATTCATTTCGACACCTATCTTCTATGTTAGAGTCTTTTAAAAAAATTGTCTGTTGATTTGGGGCTTTCTGCTCCATGAAGACTAACCCACCAATTAGAGTCATGCTGTTGGAATTGTGCTTAGGTTTACTGTAGAATAATTTGGGGAGCCATTGGTTTGGGATCCCTTGATGTCAGGATCCTAAGATAATACTAGTCAGATTTTCAGGAAAACAGTTTCCCAATTTCCTGTCTGAAGATTAATGGTCAGGCCACCTGTCTGTTTGGAGCCACATGGGGAAAGAAGGCTGGGGTGCAGGGTGATTCCTTTTAAGATTCAGGATGCATATGGCTGCTTAATCCCCTGTTTTCCTTCTTTACAGTATCCGCGTTCTCATCCTTGTCTGCCATCCCACAATCCACAATCCACAATCCTACTAGCCACAAGACAAATCTGTAATATCAAATGTGTAGGGAAGAGCAGTTGCTCAGAATGTGTTACAGTGGACATGTGGGGATCTCTCAATATGTCTCCATCAGCTTCTCAGCCCTTCTGGTGTTAGCCACCCTACCTTCTCCCCGAGTTGCAGAGACATGAGATACCACAGACTGAGCTTTTTGAAAATCTGTCTTCATTCCAAGCTTGGGATTTTGCTTTCTTGGGTCAGCTAAATCCATTACCACTGGGCCATCCCCTTACCAGCTTCCAAAACATTTCCACTGTTGTCCTTCACCAATTTTCTACATCCTCAAGGCTCACGTATTTAAAAAAAATGCATTATTGTCATTTTAGTGTGATTTTTGAAAAAAAGTAAAGAAACGTGTCTATTTAATCTCCCTTACAAGTATATAGGTATGTGTGTGTAATGGAGTCAGCTTTGTTGATATGTAAAATAAATAAGGATATAATGAGAATATTGTAGATCAAAATCCAGATTTGTGGCTTCTCGTAACAGATTGGAAGACTTGCCAACATGAAGCCCGTGATAATAGTTAGTTCTCTTCAGTTGCCAACTGCCTCCTTTAATATGAGCATGAACTTTTTTTTTTTTTTTGGATAGGTATTTCACTTATTTATTTATTTATTTTATTTGACTTTAAGTTTTTGGATACATATGCAGAACATGAAGGTTTTTTAAAAAGGTATAAATGTGCCATGGTGATTTGCTGCAATCACCGACCCCTCATCTAGGTTTTAAGCCCCACATGCATTAGGTATTTGTCCTAATGCTCTCCGTCCCCTTGCCCCCAACCCAACAAGCCCCAGTGTGTGAAGTCCCCCTCTCTGTGTCCTTGTGTTCTCATTGTTCAACTCCCACTTATGAGTGAGAACAGTGCATGAACTTTTTTTTTTTTTTTTTTGAGATGGAGTTTTACTTTTGTTGCCCAGACTAGGGTGCAATGGTGCAATCTTGGGTCCCTGCAACCTCCACCTCTCAAGTTCAAGTGATTCTTCTGCCTCAGCCTCCTGAGTAGCTGGGATTACAGGTGCCCACCACCACGCCTGGCTAATTTTTTGTATTTTTAGTAGAGACATGGTTTCACTATGTTGGCCAGCCTGATCTCAAACTCCTGACCTCAGGTGATCCACCTGCCTTGATCTCCCACAGTGCTGGGATTACAGGCGTGAGCCACCGCACCTGGCTGAGCATAAACTTTTTAAACAGTCTCCACCACTCCTTGTTGTCTTACAGTGAGAGCATTTCATTATTTTCCAGTACTTTCTTGACATTTGCAGTGTGAGCAATAACCTTTCATAAATCATACAAACGAACACTATTTCTTAACTTTTATGTCATGAGGTGGATATCCAAATGTGGATATTTTTTGTTCATTTCTCACTTTGTAATCTTCTTATTTCCACTTCTCATGACACTTACTACACGTTACGTTGTTTTAAAAACAATATTGTGTCATATTTCTCCTAGTAAGCTAAAAGATCAATAATGGCAGAGCTTATGTTTTGTTAGTATGTTCCCAGAACATACAACTTAGTAGGTACTAAAACATGAACATTGAATGAATTCATGTATACATAAAATTATTTTAATGAGTGTGTTTAATACTCTAAACAAGAGTTCCCTAAAAGATGTTCTTTGGAAGATAAGTTGTATATAATGTTAATAGTTTTATGCGAAAAAATGGTTCCATGACTGTTACAAATTGGGAAATGTTTAAATGAGCAAAACTAAATGCTTTCTTTACTGCAGAATTGTTTAAGTGTTCATTAATTGACCGATAATATTTTTACATGTCTTCTATTTGATGGTCATTATGCTAGTTGCTTCAATGATAATAATGTTTACACTGATTCTGCTATTGTGGACGCTAAAATCTAGCAACATGCCAACAAAAGAGAGGATCAGTGGACTGTTTTCCCTCAAATTTATTTGAACAATAAACTTCTTTTTGGGGAGCATCTTATGGCACTAGTATTTCATGGTACACCCTTTGGGAAACCTGGCTCTAGTCATAAAAATAACTATTTTGATTCAGAAACTAGTTGGGAATTTTTATGTGCAATTAGTTCCAGACCCTGTAGTAAATGGGGACTAATAGATTATAAATAGTACCAGATAGGGTACTCCAAACCCAACTCCATTTAAGAAAAAGTGGTGGAAAAACTACCTCCCCATGGAGATATAAATCAACTCCAAGGGCAAGTAATGACTTTGCTTACCATTCAACTTTCCAAACCAACCTCAGAAGGTGAAACATATTATAATCAATACAGAATATTGCCCAATAAGGACCCAGACACTTAATGGTGTCATGCCGCAAGTGGCACACATTTGAAGCTCGTCATGATGATGAAGAATGGTGCCATGCCTTCCCAGTGAGTAGCGTATTAGAGCAAGACTCATCATGACAGATGTTTTTCACATACCAACCAACCTAAATTACCCAATCCCAAATACCTCAAACTCACAGAGTATATTTTGGAAGAAGGCCAGATTCTATTAATTAACTTTTATCTCTCTCTTGCTCTTTTTTTTTTTTTTACCTTCTCACATACACTTGCTTTTTTGTAATGCAATAAAATTTTCAGTAAACCTCAGGAATCTAATGTTTATTTTAATTAGCAATAAGCTTTTGAACAGGGATACACACGGAGGTATATTATAGTAGCATATTGGACTCTGTCTCCAAAAGATAAATGCTAAAAGCTGTCATCCATGACTTTTATTTGTTTATTTATCTATTTATTTTTATTGTTTTTATACTTTATCCTTTTTTTTATAAATTACAGTCTCCACTTGAGGTTAAAACTGTAGATGCAGGATACTCTGAAAGTTATAGATCCTATTGGTAATTCAACTTAAATATATATATATTTTTTATTATACTTTAAGTTCTAGAGTACATGTGCACAACGTGCAGATTTGTTACATATGTATACATGAGCCATGTTGGTGTGCTGCACCCATTAATTCGTCATTTACATTAGGTATATCTCCCAATGCTATCCCTCCCCCCTCCCCCCTCCCCACAACAGGACCCGGTATGTGATGTTCCCCTTCCTGTGTCCAAGTGTTCTCATTGTTCAATTCCCACCTATGAGTGCGAACATGCGGTATTTGGTTTTCTGCTCTTGGGATAGTTTGCTGAGAATGATGGTTTCCAGCTGCATCCATGTCCCTACAAAGGACACGAACTCATCCTTTTTTACGGCTGCATAGTATTCCATGGTATATATGTGCCATATTTTCTTAATCCAGTCTGTCGCTGATGGACATTTGGGTTGATTCCAAGTCTTTACTATTGTGAATGGTGCCGCAATAAACATATGTTAAACTGAGTAATATTCCCCCCTAAATGTTTGATTATGACCCAAAAGCATGTCAGTGAACCTTCTGATACCTCTACTAAGACTAATAATTTCTAGTACAGTGAGGAAGCGAAAGCAGACACAAAGTGGTAAATACATCGTTCCTTCCCTAGAGGGACTTGCCTTTTAACTTAAGTAAGACAGAGCACAGACACAGCTAAATAATTAACCATAGCAAGTCATAGTCACAAGTTGACATGGTAGGGAAAAGAGCAATACAGAAATAGGTTGCTTTGCTTTGCTTTAATTGTTTACTGTGGTATATTCAATTTAGAAAATAGAAAGCATCATTTTTAAAATGGGAACCAAAGAGCTGAGAATAAAAAGAACCCAATAGTTATTGGAGGGATTATAGAAAAATAATAGTGACAGCATTAATAATTAATGGACATTTACTGAGTGCCTACTATGTGTCAAATAGCTCATCTTCACATTCTGCTAATCTTGGCAATGGTCCAAAAGTAGTTGTTTTACTTACCATTTTATTAAAGGGCAAAGCTAGACTCCCAAGCTAGTATTTAGATAATGTTGCTCAATACCTACTTGCATGGAGAACTTGAATTAAAGCTCAGCTCAGTCTAACCCCAAAAGTCACAGGTCTTTCTACCATGCCAGTTCCCTCCTAAGAAATACCCAAGCTTTGCCTGTCAAGTTTAAGTGGCACTTTGTTGAAACCCCCAAACCGAGCTGCAAATGTTTTCCACTGAGAGAGCAAGACCGTCTCTTAGTTGATATCTCTAGGTTAGAAAATATATCTGAAAATCATTAGTAAGGTGCTAACATTGGCATGGGAGAACAAAATCTTCCTTGGGACAAAGAAGAAGCTTTTAAAAATATCTAAACATTTGATCATAGTTAGAACATCTCGGTCTCTAAGGAGGATGACTGCCAACCTCTACCCCAGAACTAGGATCGGATTGCCAGGAAGCCAGCATCTTATTATGACAATGTTATTTTCCTGCATAGCTGTGTGGGCCTCACAGGATCCTATCACCACGTGACAAGTTGCCCGCAGAGACTTGTCTGGGAATCAGTTGCTGGGGGCTGCCAACTGGCCGGGACAGGCTGAACCGGAGAAGCAGATATAGAAGCAATTAAGACACACATACACTCATGCACATGCACTCTAGCGTGTACAAACACACACACACACACACACACACACACACACACCCCACTGCTACCACCAACCCACTCAAACACCTGTAGCTTCATTTGCAATTAATAAATTAATTAAAATGTTCTCATGGGAAAATGCCTTAGTGAAACCATCAGTTTATTGTAATGAAACTCAGCATCCTGAGCTGCACTGTAAGAATACCAATCATAGCAGGAAGTGAAGTTCTTGGTTGGTTGCTTTACATGTACAGACAAGGGTGATAGGTTTTTTGAATGTTTTTCCCCTCCCTCTTTGCACTCTTAGTGTTTTGTTTGTTTGTTTGTTTTAATTAGAGACTATGGTCTTGCTTTCTGCTCAGGCCGGAGTGCATTATTACAATCATAGTTCACTGTGGCCTCAAACTCCTGGGCTCAAGAGATCCTCCCGCCTCGGCCTCCCAAGCAACTGGGACTACAGGTGCACGCCACCACACCCAGCCAGTTTTGTATTTTTTGTAAGGAGAGAGTCTCACTATGTTGCCCAAGCTGGTCTGAAACTCCTGGGTTCAAGTGATCTTCCCGCCTTGGCCTCCCAAAATACTGGTATTATAGACTTGAACCCCACCTGCACCAGGCCCAGTTTGGTTGACTAATATCTGTTGAGAATATGACCCAAACTTAAAGGAGAGGGAAAGTGAGAGAGAGTCTAATAGCAAAAGTCATATTATTGACATCAGTCCCCGTATTATAGCTAGTTTGTTCTTGAAATCAAAGCTAAAGCTGAAGTACACACTAAAAGGCAGGAGTTTCAGGGAATTAAAAATAATACAATCATAAGTACTGGAAACTTTTAATGATGTACATAATTATACTTTTTCATGTCAATTATTATCTGCACAAGCCACCATGATGGAGTCAGAGGGTGGGAAATGGATATAAATATATTTATCTTCAACACCCCCTGGATTAACTGATGTTATTACCAGCGTATAATCATACATATTAATCATGATGTATACAATCTTTTCATAAAGATACGATTCAAGACCCCCTTTCCATGTCTCATTGGTGCTACCAGATGTAGTTACTTAATAACCTGAATGTTAGTTCACGTCTCATTGTTTCATTCATTTCTTCATTCATTCACTTATCTACTCATTAATTTATTCATAAATATCCAGTTTCTTTCAATTGTCCATAGTCCTAATTAAGGAGTCTCCAACAGGGTTTTCAACCTCTACACCATTGACATTTTAAACGTGATTATTCTTTCTTGAGGTCCAGGGTGAGGGGCCTGTCCTATGCATTGTAGGAGGTTTATCAGCATCCCTGGCTATCACTCGCTAGATGCCAGTATCATAACCCTGCCCCTCCCTGGTAGTGACACCAAAAAATATGTGTCTAGACATTGTCAAATCACCTTCAGTTGAGAACTACCAGCATTGAAGGCTTTACATGTCTTTCTAAATTCTTGAAGTGTCATGATTCTGTTCTTCCTCCACTATTCTCTAAACCCTGACTCTATCTGTAGAAAAGTAAGCCTTCTATGGACGGGTGTGGTGGCTCATGCCTGTAATCCCAGCACTTTGGGAGGCCGAGGCAGGTGGATCATGAGGTCAGGAGTTCGAGACCAGCCTGACTAACATGGTGAAATCCTGTCACTACCAAAAATACGAAAATTACCCGGGCCTGGTGAGGCACACCTGTAATCCCAGGCACTGAGGAGCCTAGGGCAGGAGAATCGTTGGAACCCGAGAGGCAGAGGTTGCAGTGAGCCAAGATAGCATCACTGCACTGCAACCTGGGTGACAGAGCAAGACTCCATCTCAAATAAATAAATAAATAAATATAAATAAAATAAAGAAAAGGAAAACAAGCCTTTTAAGTCTGTGCTCTTCTCATCGCATGTGGCATTAGTCCCCCACTGAGACAATTGACCATTGTTCCTTACAATGGCTGAGGCACAAGTTTCAAACCCATCATATAACAGTATCAGGGTATGAATTTAGGAAATCCTTTTTATTTATGTATTTATTTATTTTGAGATGGAGTATCGTTCTGTTGCCCAGGCTGGAGTGCAGTGGCACAATCTCGGCTCACTGCAAGCTCTGCCTCCTGGGTTCACACCATTCTCCTGTCTAAGCCTCCCAAGTAGCTGGGACTACAGGCGCCTGCTACCACACCCAGCTAATTTTTGTAATTTTAGTAGAGATGGGGTTTCACCGTGTTAGCTAGGATGGTCCCGATCTCCTGATCTCGTGATCTTCCCGCCTCGGCCTCCCAAAGTGCTGGGACTATAGGTGTGAGCTACCACGGCCGGCCCGAATATAGGAAATCTTAAATCTCACATGCCGAGAAGATAGTTTGAAGAAAGGAAAGAAGTTAAGAGTTTACAGGTATGCTGGGAGAGTAGAAAGATCGTAAGACTTAAGCTTAAATCATATCCTGTCCACTTAGCTAATTGTATGTTATTTAAGCTTTCTAAGTTTTAGTTTCCTACTCTGCAAAATAAGGAGAATATTGTCTATTATGCAGGATTTTCCCACACAATGGCAGAAAAGGAGTGCTCACTTAATGTTTTGTCTCCTTCATCTCCATTAGTATAACTTCAGACTAAGGTCTCAAATTTTGTTTTTGAAAATTATGGAAGTAGTTTTGAGTTTTCTTACCTACGTATTTTTACCATTTGTGAAATGTGGGATGTACTTCCTAGTATAGGTCTTCAGAAGAGACTCAGGTTTATCTCAGGAAAAGGTGAATGATAGTATCTTGTCAATCAGGGGCTATGAATCAGCGCTGACTTGCCCTGCATTTCTCAATCCAGCAGGTGCCTGGTGGAGCCACTGCGTCAGGATGCGGTTTGCTGTGTGGTCTCTGCAGTCAGGCCTCCCATCTATTACATTTGACTCAAATGGAGCCCGGATGGGACTCAAGGTCTTAATATTTGAGTCTCTTTACTGTACTGGAAAAATAGGTTCCAAAAATGGGGCTGTGAACTCTTTCACTGGGCAATCCTTCCTTTTTCTTAGGGTGTCCAAAATGCCTCAAATCAAAGTAGAGATGTTATCAGCCAAAGATATCCTTAATGTGCCTCTGATATACAGTTTTTTTTTAAATCATAAGTGGTTTTTGTGGAAGTGTAACTTTATTTGAGTAAACAACTGAAAAGTTGGAACCACACAGCATGAAAGGATATTTATTACGAAGAACAACAAAACCCAAAACCTGTCATCTGATCTCAGAACAGCATTTTGCCCCTTGCAGTAGCAACAATGAATGCTTTGTTGGAAAACGGGGCATTGGTCTCTCTTGATATGACCCTCAATTTATTAGATACCCTCTGAACATATCTAATATTTTGTGTCGTACTATTTGTAGGCTTAGAAATTTGTTCACTTAATTTTTCCTATACATTTTCCATTGGCTCTACTCATGACTTTTACCATTTCTTATTTACTTCACTGTAATTTATTTTTATTATCCTACATATTAAGAAATAAAGACTAGAGTGTAAGGAGGGGAAAGTGGAGAAGTATAAGAGTATAAGAATTAACATTATTGCTCTCCAGCTCATGGGAGAAGAGTTAAATGCTTTAGAAACATTATCTCATTTAAATTCAATAATAATTTGGGAAGGGAGATATTATATCAATTTTTTAAGAAAAAGAGGAAACGGGGATCCAAGGAAATTGACTAACTTAGCAAAAAAAAAAAAAAAATAGAAGTTTTGAGTGATGGAGCTAAGTTTCAAAGTTAACTGATAAAACCCTAATGCTTTGTACTCTGCCATGTTACCTATTAGTAGTGTCTCTGACACATCCTCTCCAATCTTCTTTGCAAGCACATCCCATCAAACCAGAGATTGAGGGATTCATATAGGATTTCCAGCTCTCCTGGCAGAGTCTCAGTGAGTCTCTTTCTTTTCTTTTCTTTTTTCTTTCCCTC
>NW_012110918.1:6945717-7001418 GCF_000951035.1 Colobus angolensis palliatus | reverse complement strand
CTCCCTCCCTCTCTTCCTCCCTCCCTCTCTCTCTCTTTCTCTTTCTTTTTTTTAAATAGGTATTTGCTCTGTTACCCAAGCTAGAGTGCAATAGCCATAGCCCACTGCAGCCTCCACCACCCTGGCTCCAGCAATCCCCCTGCATTAGCCTTCCAAGTAGCTGGGACCCCAAGTGCAGGTCACCACACCCAGCTAATTTTTGTATTTTTTTTTTTTTTTGGTAGAGATGGGGTCTCACTATGTTGCTCAGGCTGGTCTCAAACTCTTGGGCTCAAGCGATCCTCCTGCCTCGACCTCTCAAGCCATTGGGATTACAGGTGGGAACCACTGCCCTTGGCCCTCTCTCTGATTTCTGAGATGAGTCAAGGCCATTTTCCATGCTTGCTTCAAGTCTTGTTCTTGATGTAGACAGGACTTGGGAATGATTTGACAACATTTCCCTTTACTCTTGCAGCCCGCTGAGCAACAGCTACACCAGAAGTAGCAGCAAATGGGAGCTTAGATTGTTCAAGGCTTATTAAAGAGCAGGCCTGTGTGAGTGCTATGCCTGCATTTTCCAAACTCACAGTAACCCTATGAGCTCAGTGATCCTCATTATGCAAATTAGGAAGCTGAGGACTAGACAGGAGACTAGCGGGTTTAAGTTACTTGCCTGAGACTGCACAGCAGAGCTACAAGTCAAATCCAAGCTGATCCCTGACAGCTACACTACCTGGAGAATTGACTCAACATGCTGACGGGGTTGAGCTGCAGATATATTTTTTCCTTCAACCTGCCTCGGCACTGGATTTAATTTTCAGAAAATCCGAGCACCTGGGCCAAGAAAACACCCTGAACTCACCACCACTGTTGTTTACTCAAGTCTCATTAAGTGCTGGGGGCAATGATGTGCTGGAGGCAGATCTCCTCAGTTCAGATAAGAGAATGGTTAGAGGGAGGAAAAAGCTGCCAATTCTCCAGGAGAGCCCCACCTTTGGCAGGTGCATCCCTTGGTGTTTATGTGAATTTAGAGGGCCAGGTTTTAATCTGACACTATCTTCAGGAGATCTAATTAGCAAGTCATGGGGTTTCCGTCTGCTGATCCTCCCAGTTAGTAAATGTGTATACCATCAACACAAATAAGAAGACAGCAGTAAAGAAACCTTGGGAGGGGACATAAAGGTCCCGGGGCAAGAGTGCTGACTCAACCCAGATGAGTCAGGTGTGCCAGCAGAGGACACACAGACCTGAACTTCCCTCTTCTGCACACGGTCTGGAGACCCAAGACTCAGATCCAGAAAAGTAAACAAGTAATATTTGGATATAATTGGTATCATTGGTGCCAGTGGTCAGTTATACTAGAGATCTTGGGGGGGGGGTGTGAAATAAAGTATTTTTCTTCAACAGTAACTACTGATACAAATTTTATTACTCTGCAGTTATCCCATAATGGTTTCGAATATGGCATCTGTATTAAAAAGTATGTCAAGTTAGGACAATATAGCATGTTTTGTGTCAGGTGGGCCTACGTCGGAAACTTAGCTGCCGACCTTCTAGATATGTATATGACTTAAGTTCTGTGAATCTCAATTTCCTCCTCAAAAAATGCGGGATTGAAAGGTGTATTTCTCATTGAAGAGTTATCATTGTTAAATAACACCTTGTAAGCCAAGCATTTAGCACATAGGAAATATTCATTGACTGCCATATATTATTCATTAAATAAACATTGACTAAGCAACTGCTAATTGTAAAAGTAGCAGCTATTATTTGCTGTGTATTCATTCGATATCAGATAATATATACACATTATTTTATTCTTCATGTAATTCTTGCAAGATATAGTTGAATAAATGGCTATATCTGAGTCCTTTTTTTTTTTTTAACAGCAGAATCTCAGAGCATTTTAACTTCTAACATTCTAAGGAGAATGTAGGATCTAAGAGGAAATTCACATAAATATATCTAAGTAAGACTATTTTATTGACAAAATCGTCATTGTCAATCACCACTGACAAAGAACAACAACAAGAACAACAAGAACAAAAACTGAGCTGAATTGGTGGCACATGCCTGTATTCCCAGCTACTTGGGAGGCTGAAGTGGGAGGACTGCTTGAGCCCCGGAGGTCAAGGCTGCAGTGAGCCATGATCACGCTGCTGCATCCAGCTTGGGTGACAGATGAGAAGACCCTGTCTGAAACAAAACAAATAAAACAAACAAAAACAAAACTCTCCTTAAATGTCCGTCTTTGCGAGGCTTCTCCTATTATAGGCTACTCTATTAATTATTTATTTTGAAATACAATTAGTAGTTTGAAAACGTACATTAGCTTTAAGTAAATCAATCAATACTAGCTTTTTAGATGTAGAGATAAAAATTACTTGAGCAAATAAGTTTTTTTTTTTTTTTTTTGGTGAAAATGATATCCTTGTATACTAGGCCTTTAGGGATCCCTTTGAAAAATAAGCTTGGTTTGGCTATCACAAATGGACAGCTACCGGACAAACTGAACCAAAACAACCATGTTTGTAGAATCCAAAAGGGCATATGTGACCTAATATTTAACTTCCCACAACAGCATCCTTTATCAATGGATAAAGGCCAGAGACAGAAATAATTAAAAGAGGTGGAGATTGGCTGGAAGCAGTGGCTCACCCCTGTAAACCAGCACTTTTGGGAGGCGGGTGGAACACCTGAGGTCAGGAATTCCAGACCAACCTGTCCAACTTGGCAAAACCCCGTCTCTACCAAAAATGCAAAAATTAGCTAGACTTGGTGGCAGGCGCCTGTAGTCCCAGCTACTCGGGAGGCTGAGGCAGGAGAATTGCTTGAACCCAGGAGGCGGAGGTTGTAGTGAGCCAAGATTGTGCCACTGTACTCCAGCCTGGGCGACAGAGTGAGCCTCTGTCTCAACAAAAGAAAAAAAAAAAAAAGAAAGAGATAAAGATTACGTACTGTGCCAAAAAAGGTGATAAATGATTCAAAAGATTTTTCCCTGAAAAACTCCTCTTGTTGAAGGTTTTGAAAGAAAATGGTTTTCTGAGATATAAATGGACAATGAATTATTTCGAATGTAATCTTAATATAATGTGGGGTTATAATTGTGTTACTAAAATATGTTAAAAGAAGTTCTATCGTTGTCTCTAAAAGCTTATTTTTTACATGTAGGCAAATAATAACTTTTTATGTTTTAGAAACTTCATGGTATTATACATTGCTGAAAGCAAGATACTATGCTAGT
Source organism: Colobus angolensis palliatus (assembly GCF_000951035.1). NCBI lineage: Eukaryota > Metazoa > Chordata > Mammalia > Primates > Cercopithecidae > Colobus > Colobus angolensis. Next base: position 6,998,195 of record NW_012110918.1, on the reverse strand, counting down.
TGTCACTGTGAAATGAACATTCATCAGATATCAGTGCTTACTTAGAGGAACTTCCCACATGGCAGGGAAAATAGGACATAGTTTTACAAATCTATTACATATAATAGGAAGTTACAAAACCATAAGAGAAGCTATAAGTAAACTATTTTAGGAATTTACTGAGAGAGATTTCAAAATAAACCACAAGTATGACCTTTACTAGGTTTCTGGATTTTGTTTGTTTGTTTGTTTTGCTTTGCTTTTGTCTGTTTTTTTGGTTGTTTGAGATTTGAGGTTTAGTGAGGTGAGTAAGTAGGGGTGACTTGAAACATATTCGGGGAATATTGACTCTGTCACAGACGTCCATTGAATTAGATGCAGGTTTAAATGCATAGCATAGCCTTCCTAGATCCCCCAAATCAAGGTACAGTGACCTATCCTTATTCCAGGAGATTCAAATTCTCCTTATGTGCCTTAACTGTTCTTGGATAATGTAAAAAAACATTTATACATCAAAGAAATGGGGATGTCAAACTCCAAGCTAGGGAATAAAGTTGAAAGGCAGTTTTAAAGAGGATATGATACTTAGGCCAATGACAAAATCGTTTTACATCACTGTGTATTAGATAACTGATTCATATAATATCCGTACATCTATTTGGTATTTTCGTATCCTAAAAATTGGTGGACAAGTAATAGATTACAGTCTATGCCTGTATAAATAATCCCATGCTCTATATCTGTGGAAAAGGCTACCTGGTCCGTCTGAACACTCTCAGTGACTTAGAAAATGTTGATTAATAAAGCTTCAACTTGTTTTGGTCCACTATGGTGATAAACTTATGTTACCCTTAAACTGAATTAAGTTGTATTTCTTTATGAATCCTACTTGTGTATTTATATACTTCCTTCTGAAGCATCACAGAATAAATATCCATTTGCATGGTCATCATTTAAGCATATTATCTAAGAAACCATTAGAAAAACGGGGAAATTGGGTTAGATTTTTCATGTTATTTCACCTCTAAAGTTTTATAAAAGACCGTAAAAACTATCACTTGTGGCTCTAGGTAAGAGAATTGGCACTAAAATAATTAAATCTTGCTTGGAAAACAACGAAGAGACAATTAGCACTGTTAAGTAAGCTCTTTGTAATCTTTATTGCAGTAATGATGGCCTTGCACACACACGCACACACACACACGAACTAGTACACAATTCTAAGCCCAAGACGACACAGTGAGCAAAAAAGTTAGTTGTAGGCATTACTTGATGCCTAGCTTGAATTTTTTCACTAACCAGCTAACTATTTGGAGTATCAGAGCACTGTCTGGAGTACTAATGGCTGTATCAAGCTTCTTTGTTGTTCGCCTATAGCTAACCTCAGCTAGAGTTTCATTTCTCTCTCTTGGCTGTGAACTCTCTAATGAATCAAAGCTAGAATGGATTTGCAATTTTCTTTTTTTTTTTTAAGCATTATTATTTTCATTGGATGCAAAGAGATGTATTTTCTTTTCTTTCAAGCAAATAGATGACATCTGGCCCTTTTCTCCCTGTCGAAAAAGCATTTTGCCACAGCTGAGCCATGATCCCACAGTTGTTAAACAGCAGGGATTATCAGGCAGGACAGTATTAAGTGGTATTTAACAGCCAGACCAAAGTTCTCTGTCAAATGCCTGACTTAGGACTCCTTGATTGTTAGCATCCCAGCTCTGAGACCTTTTGCACGGAACCATTTTTCATTCTGACAACAAACTACTGTGGCTATCCCGGGTTGCTTTGCTGGAGCTGACAGCCAAGTATTTCTGTGGCAGAAATATTGCCACAGAGTAGAGAGATCAGGGGTGGAAGGGAGACATTTTTATCCCCTTTCACTCCAAGTGCAATGACATTCCAAGCAGTAGGTGTCCCAAGTCAATGACTTGTTAATCTATTCAGTATGATCCCCTGTCTAGTCAAAACAATAGGGGGATGGGGGCAGGGGAGTGTGGACTATCGGCTTCACAATGCAATTGTCTAAAGTGTGTATTGCTTTCTCCATCTCTTCTAGGCACATTCTCATTGACATAGGCAGGGGAGGGTGACCACTGAAACTGTCAATTTAAGTACCATTCTCTAAAAGGTTTTTTATTGGGGGGTAAGGGGGAGAGGGAGAAGTGTTTGACAGGTTCCTAAAGTTCAAGGGCAACCGTTTTATGGTCCTAGTAAGACATCATTTATGGAACTTATGATATGATGGGTGCAAAGGCAGGAAATAAAAGAAAGAACCTAATGAAAGTTTAATCTTCTGGGGAATTTGTTCCCCTCAGAGGCATAAATTGAGTGACCTAAAACTAAATTTCCCTGTCACAGGCTGGCATCGAGTTCATGCACATTTTACAGCTATCCTAGAAAGGAATATATATTTTAAAATAACTATTTCTATTATTAAGTGATTGCCTGCAATTGCTGATGGAGCCTTAGGAGCGCTCACAGTAGATTTATTGGAGAGGTTACTGCTCTTCTGTACAACAAACATAATGGAGGAGTTATATAAGTGTAGTTCCCTGCACAGTTGTCTGGTCCTGATTGTAGCTGTACATATCTATATCTGATTGGCTGAAAAGCTAAAAAAAAAAAAAAATCTTTGAGAACTGTCACATCAGGCTGCCCTATCTGGGATCTGGAGTACTAAATCCATATCTAACACTGGATGGTGGATGAGACATCATTCACAATCTCTATTACACATGAGGCATAATTCAGATTGGAGGTCATGTGACCAAGCCTGGACTGACTTTTCCAGGTCTCTAGGAATGAAAAGGAGGAGGAAGCAGAGAATATGACTAAGACATGAAGAAGAACCATGTTGGGTAAGAATACGCTATGGCCACCGTCTCATGTTCCTAACCAAGGCCACACATGATGGAGGAAACCTATGTTCATGTGAGGAAGTCCTGGTTCAGTCTTTTTCTTTTTCTTTTTCTGAGATGGAGTCTCTGTCACCCAGCTGGAGTGCAGTGGCGTGATCTTGGTTCACTGCAAACACCGCCTCCCGGGTTCAAGCAATTCTCCTACCTCAGCCTACTGAGTAGCTGGGATTACAGGCGCCCACCACCACACCTGGCTAATTTTTGTATTTTTAGTAGAGACGAGGTTTTGCCATGTTGGCCAGGCTGGTCTCAAACTCCTGACCTCGTCATCTGTCTGCCTCGCCCTCCCAAAATGCTGGGATTACAGGCGTGAGCCACCACGCGTGGCCTGTTCAGTCTTTATATAGTGATCTCCATTAAGCCCAGCACATCTGGTCCTTAATCAAAGACAAAGACAACTTTGGGAAACCTCATGTCATGAACAGACCCTTTCAAATTCATTAGATCACTTCGGTAATAACTTATGAACACAATGTCTTATACATATACTTTGTGTTGGTTGACACAATAAGCATTATATCTGAGATATATAACATATCTGTAGGATGAACATTAATGTTATGTAATAGAAGCAAACACTCATCTCTGATATATGTAATGGAAATGAAAATAACATGCACATTCAATTGCTGAAAGACTAAGAGCTGCTTTCAAGGTCACATTAGTTGTGCTCACATCAAGATCAAATAGAAATGGTGTTCTGTATTTAGGGTTTTTTTTTTTTTTTTTTTTCATGTGTTAGGGATTAATTACATTGCAATGAAGGAAACACTAGAGAAAATGTCTACCAGAATATTGTGAGTGCTTCTTCAAAAGTAGGCTTTATTCTTTAGGGTAGTTTTAGGTTCATATCAAAATTAAGCAGAAGACACAGAGATTTCCCACCTACCCCCACCCCCAACACATGCACAGCCTCCCCCATTACCAAAATCCTCCACCAGATAGTACATCTGGTACAACTGATAAGCCTACATTGACACATCATTATCACTCAGTCCAGAGTTTACGTTAGGACTCATTATTGATGATGTACGTTCTATGGGTTTTGACAAATTTATAAAGACATGTATCCACATTATAGTACCATACAGAATAGTGTCACCACCAGAAAAATCTCTTGTGCTCCACGTATTCAACCCTCCCTTTTAAAAACTCAACTTAGGAGCTAGTAGGATGGTAATAAAATATAGGAGAGAAAGTATTTGTGACATTAGCTTCATGATTGATAACAATAAAAAGGTTTTTAAATCATCCCACGAATGATCTATCACTAGAAGGAAGACTGCAGACCCTGGATTCAGATCCTTGGTTTCCTACTTATGAATAACTTTACCCATTTCTTCTGTTATATAAAATAAGAATAATTACAACCCATTCATTGTAAAGCATTTCAAGCAGTAAATGTGATTATGCCTTTCGGGGATATTGGCAAACAGTAACTGTTAAATATATATAAGCTCTAACTGTAATAGGCACTAACTATTACCTTAGTGATAGCAAAATTAGCAACAGTTAGTTCAGTGTCAAAATCAAGGGAATTACATTAACACAGGGGAAAATGACACAACATCTATAATTCATTTTATTTCTACAATACATGTTAAATATTTACTTAAATTGCAAAACTTCTAGCTCATTGTGGAATTGAGCAAGTGTCTTCACTTATTTTTCTTTGCTAATTAAATTAAACATTGTCTCGTCTTCTTGGCATTTGAGGCCCTCTGAATTACAGCTTCTAAACTGGATTATCAGCTTCTCTCACACTTCACTATGTACGCAGAGATGTACTAAATACTCATTTTGGCCAAGTGCCCGTGCTCTAGACCTACAACCAATATTTGGCCAGATCCAAAATAGAAGCTGAAGTCAAAGAGCACAGCCATAGAAATGACTTTTGGGAAGTGAAGACATACATAAAAGTGTACCCAAAAAATCTCATTAATATCATATTTTATCATTAAAAATTATAGTTGTCAAATGCATGTGGGCTACATTATATTGTAGAAAAATTATTTCTCATATCTGCTCCTAGATTTTGTTATTTTAAAAATATTTTATATTTTATATATTAAAATGTTATGTATTAAAATATGTATTTTATATATCACACACACAGAGACACACACATATATATAAGTTGGAGTGCAGTGGCTAGATCATAGTTTACTGCAGCCTCGACCTCCTGGGCTCGAGCAATCCTCCCACCTCAGCTTCCTGAGTAGCTGGGATTACAGGCATGAGCCACTGCGTTCAACCTGTTTTTTTTGTTTAATCTACGTGTTGGTAATTATGAATGTATTTTCACGTTCAAATGGTACATTTAAAATCTTGGTCATTTCTTGATAACAGAGAGTGTAATACAAGTCTCTGTTATCAAAAAAATTACCAACATTTTAAATGTGTCTTGAAGGAACTTTGTTCTTCAGGTTTATTACTTATGTAAACATCAAAACCCCTTTATCTTCAGTTACTGGCAATCTATAAGCAATCATTTCTTTTTTTAAAATGTAATTTAATTTAATGTTAACTTCTGGGGTATATGTGCAGGATGTGCAGGTTTGTTACATAGTTAAACATGTGCCATGGTGGTTTGCTGCACCTATCAACCCATCACCTACATATTAAGCCCCACATGAATTAGCTATTTATGCTGATGCTCTCCCTTCCTCCACTCCCCACAATAGACCCCAGTGTGTGTTGTTCCCCTCCCTGTGTCTATGTGTTCTCATTGTTCAGCTCCCACTTATAAGGGAGAACATGTGGTGTTTGGTTTTTTGTTCCTGCATTAGTTTGCTGAGGATAATGGCTTCCGGCTCCATCTATGTCCCTTCAAAGGACATGATCTCATTCCTTTTTATGGCTGCATAGTATTCCATGGTGTATACCTACCACATTTTCTTTATCCAATCTGATTGAGGCGCATTTGGGTTGACTGCATATCTTTGCTGTTGTGAATAGTGCTGCAGTGAACATACACATGCATGTATCTTTGTAACAGAATGATTTACATTCCTTTGAATATATACCAAGTAATGGGATTGCTGGGTCAAATGGTAAGCAACCATTTCAACGTTTTTTTCACTTAAAAATTGAACCTCTGGCTGGGAGTGGTGGCTCATGCCTGTAATCATAGCGCTTTGGGAGGTGTGTGGATCACGAGGTCAGGAGTTCCAGATCAGCCTGGCCAATATGGTGAAACCCCGCCTCTACTAAAAATACAAAAATTAGCCAGGTGTTGGTGCATGCCTGTAGTCCCAGCTACTTGGGAGGCTGAGGCAGAAGAATCATTTGAACCCAGGAGGCAGAGGTTGCAGTGAGATGAGATTGTGCCACTGCACTCCACATTCCATCCTGGGCAACAGAGGGAGATTCCATCTAAAAAATAATAATAATAATAATCTCTGAAGATTTAAAGCTGTATTGAATTGTCTTCTTAAATTATTACTGTAAATCTGTGCTTTTGAAGTTTAAGTAGTTGAAGCAAAATATGTCTAGATGTCTAGGTATATAATTTTTCTCTAACACTTTTTTTAACATTCTTTAAATTCTCAATGATTAATAGATCTAGATGAAAGATGATTATCAATATTATTGTAATTTACTTTTTGTTTTGGGGATTTTGTTTTGCTTTTTCTTTCTTTTTTATATTTCATTTTGAAGTTTAGCTTTTCCTGGCATTAAATTTTTAGTGACAAATTGATATCTCCTTTTAGTTCTTATAAGATTTCAAATAATTTTAAATATAACTTAACTTTTTTTTTTGTCTTTACATGTTTACGGCCTAAATTTAGTTAATTCACTATAAATTCATTGCATATTAAAGGAAATTTTATCTGATGTTATGAATGTTAGGATACCAAGCAATTCTAAGTACCTTAGAATGACAATACGATAGAATTCCTATTGTTTTATTTTCTATAATTATTTACTATATAAAATATTTGACAACATAAGAAAATGATGTTTTACTAAATTTTCTAGTTACACTTTTTCTTCATGTTCATATTAAATATCAATTTATTATATATATGTTAGTTTTTAACTAGTTGAAGTTTTGTTTTTTTTTTGAGACGGAGTCTCACTCTGTCGCCCAGGCTGGAGTGCAGTGGCGCAATCTTGGCTCACTGCAAGCTCCGCCTCCCAGGTTCATGCCATTCTCCTGCCTCAGCGTCCCAAGTAGCTGGGACTACAAGTGCCCGCCACCATGCCCGGCTAATTTTTTGTATTTTTAGTAGAGACGGGATTTCACCGAGTTAGCCAGGATGGTCTCGATCTCCTGACGTTGAGATCTGCCCGCCTCGGCCTCCCAAAGTGCTGGGATTACAGGCGTGAGCCACTGCGCCCGGCCCTAGTTGAACATTTTTAACTGCTTTTGGACATTACATTAATAACTATCACAATAATTAATTAATGTATGACTTATTCATAATAAGTATACATTATACTTTACCTAATTGCATTTCAATATGCAAAACATTTAAGATTTTCACTTCCAATTACATCTAGAATGAATTTTGTATTTCAATGTTTTTCAACCAGGGATGACTTTTTTTTATCCCAGAGGGCATTTAGCAGTGGTTGAAGACATTTTTGGTTGTCACAATAGGTGGGAGGGGTGCTACTAACGTCCAATGAATAGAGGTAAGGGATACTGAAAAATATCTTAAAATGCACAGGTCAGCCTCTATACAAATTGCAATAGTGTCAAGGTTGAGGAAGAAAATATTGGAATATTACCAACAAATCTGAGTTGCATAACTTGTTCCTATCACTGACATCATTGTGATGATTGAATAGAATGTTCATCTATATTATCCCATGATCACTGATCAGGCAAGAGTTTGTGAACATCAAAAAGACACTGGAGTAGGCATACGGCATTTTGGGCTTACAAAGCCTATGACCAAAATTGGGTGCATTCTAAACGTTATATATTTCCTGTGCTTCTACCATGCTGAACTCCTTGTCTTTGCTGACATATACTTTCTGCTATGCTGCATCCTCTACATTGTACAAGTCACTTCTCCATCTAGAATTTTTCTGCCTCTGTAAACCTTCATAGAGACATTTCATCAAACTGCAAGACCATCTTCAATATCTTCTTCCTTAATAATTTTCTTTTTATCCAAAAGGTAAATTATTGTTTTCACGTTTAAACTCTCACCTCTTTCTTTGCATGCCTTTATGGTGACTACCTCTACCACCTTGATGCATAGCCACTATATTAATACTAAACTGCTATGCTCTTTTGGCAAAGAAATCTAACACTACAAATCGTTAAAATTTTCTGCAGACCATCACATTGATGAGCCCTTTTGCATGCAGGCTCTCCATGTGTTCCATACTTGTCTAATCCCAATAATAAGCTTTCTAGGCCTTCCTCTTGAAAATGATAATTTGGAATGGCAGGGGTGGAACACAAGACTTCCATTGCTAAGGTGTCATTGTTGTTCATGATGAGGCAGGTTTAGGGAGCATGACTTACAACTCCGAGAGGAAGTTTCTATCATTATCCTTATTTCCAGGCGTTTGGAAACAGTACCTTAGGAAGGCTGAATAACTTGTGCATAGGCACACATCAATCAACTGGCATTGCTGAGATTAGACCTACAGAGCTTCACTCCAGATCTTATGTTCTTTTTTTTATTCTTTTTTTTTGAGATGGAGTCTTCTCTGTTGGCCAGTCTGGAGTGCAGTGGCGTGATCTCGGCTCACTGCAGCCTCCACCTCCTGGGTTCAAGTGATTCTCCTGCCTCAGCTTCCCAAGTAGCTGAGACCACAGGTGCCCACCACCATACCCGGCTAATTTTTGTATTTTTAGTAGAGATGGGATTTCACCATGTTGGTCAGGCTGGTCTCGAACTCCTGACCTCGTGATCTCCCGCCTCAGGCTCTCAAAGTGCTGGGATTACAGGTGTGAGCCACCTTACCCAACCTGTTTTCTTTTTTTTTTTCTTTTTTCTTTTCTTTTCTGTTTTTAGACAGAGTCTTGCTCTTGTCTCCCAGGTTGAAGTGCAATGGCACAATCTTGGCTCACTGCAACCTCTGCCCCCTGGGTGCAAGTGATTCTCCTGCCTCAAACTTTTGAGTAGCTGGGATTACAGGCACCCACCACCATGCCTGGCTAACTTTTGTATTTTACTAGAGATGGGATTTTGCCATGTTGGTGAACTGGTCTCGAACTCCTGACCTCGTGATCCACCCACCTCGGTCCCCCAGTGTGCTGGGATTACAGGCGTGAGCCACTGCACCCAGCCTGTGTTCTTAACTTATTGGGATATACTCATGTTTTTGTCTTAGCTGTATAATGTTGTATAATGCCCTGTCCATTACTGATATCCAGTAAGTATCTTTTGGATTGAATTTTGTATAATGGTTTCTAGAAGTCACACAACAGCTCATGGAAGCATGATAACAGGATGGAAGTTAAACTAGAACTGCACCAGCATCAAAAGAAAAACTATACAAATAACAACAGGTCCAAATTTTACTTGAAAATTTTCCATTGAGAGTACACACCATGGTGGGAACTTACATAAAATTCTATGAATTGACTTAGATTGTCAACTCTTCATGGCCCAGGATCATATCTTTCTGTAATCACCACCAGTGTACTAGAATTAACATTAACAAAGCAAATGTCAACACTGTGATGTTTATTGTCCTCGGGGACTGAAAATATAGATCTATGAACAAACACAATAAATAATGTGTGAGGCTTCTATACTGTTAACACTGACACTCACCCACACACACTCTCACATTTACACATTTCTGAAAAATATCTTCAAAGCAATAGGGTAAATATAAAACTGCTTCATTAAAAATGTTTCCTAAGAATTAAAAGGACATAGAATTTTGTGAAATGTATTGTTTTTACTTAAGTGCTTTTTTTCTATTTCTACCACCCCCCCCCCCCAGTCTATTACTTTATAAACCAGTTGATACATAAGCAGTTTCTCGGGTGATGATATATTACTTATACAATTACTATGTAGTAAACATGTATGTGTATGTGTATGTGTGTGATTGTGTATCTAACTACATTGTTGGAGTGATTCCTATGATTTGGAACTACTGAGGCCAAGTTTATGCAAAAATCTACATTTTCAAGTAAACTCCCTATGACTAGAGTAAGTTTCCCCAGTATTTGAGAATTTTTCATTTCCTAAAGCTGTACAAACATCAGATATCATTATTTGTAAGGATCGATAATGTAACTTACAATGAAATTATTTTCTCAGTTATTAATGTTAAGTATATCATCTTCATATAGCCTTATAACTCGTTTGTGCTATTCCATTTTTCTCTGTTCCTGTTATTTTCACTTACCTTGTAATGTTAGTCTCTTTGTGCTGATTTCCGTAGAGTTCATTTATGATTAAAGATGTTAACATTTTGTCTAAAATTGCAAAAAACCAAACAAAAGTCTAGGTAAACATTCATAATCTTCTTGTTTGTTTGTTTATTTTCCAAATGTGAGTTTCTAAGCTCCCTTTTGGGAAACTGAGACTGGTTCTCCAGAAAAGCAATGCTGTGAATCTGGTGCTGAGTTCTCCTGCTTGTCCCTGGAACTCAGGTATGCCACTGCCTAGCTGGGCTATAGAAGGTTAGGAGTTCTATGTACTTTCATATTTTATGGAATGATAGATTTCAAGTCTTACCAGAAGTGAACTGTATAAGGCAGTCACCATTGTCTTAATCTCTAAAAGAGGATTCCCCACTCTTCTTCTCTCTACCCCTTCACCCAACTTTCACTGGCTTATTTGCTCATATAGTTCCCCAACCAGGGCTGCCTATCTTAGACTCATCTCAAATGATGTTCCCTTCCACAGTGTTCAGTGGCTTCTAAGTGTTCCTGATTTAATTAGGCTGTTTTACCTGTAACAACACACTCGTTCAAGTTACCTCCAATAATGGAGATTTACCATAGGTGTACATAGGCATGAAAACACAAAAAGCCACTAGGCATGGCCCCAAGGAGACACCGGAATGAGAGATCCATAGTCGCAGGAAGTTCCAGAGACTTCAGGAACATGATTTTGTGGAGCCTCTTGATTGTTTTTTTCCACTACTCTGTGGCATTTCACTCTTCTCTTTTCACACTCAACCAATTTATTCTTTCCTTTATTGCATGCCTCTCTTTTCTACCTACCAGTTTCTGTGCATCCATAGTTTATGCTCCATCTCTACAACAGCTTAAAATTGGTTCCATCCCTAGAGTTAGAAAGATGGGACCCTTCCTGGAGCAAAACAGTTTAGAAAACCTCTTCTGGCCTTTCTCTGACCACACCATTCTCCATGAAGCAAGGCATCTGCAAAGTAGAGCAAACATGCTCACCCAGGGTTTGCACTCTGCCGTCCCTAGATCACATTCTGAATAACAAGGGTCCCTGGAAGTCCCTCTTCTAATGACCCAGAACCTTCTTCCAGGCCTTCCAGGGAACTACTCAAGGGGCAGCTGTTTGTGAAAATATAGTTAGAGTTTGGATATGTGAGCTGAGATTTCCATGTGCACAAGTACAAGGTCTCCTTAGTCGTATGGGAAAGAGACAGGACAGAAAGAGAAGAGGCAGTTTGTCTCGAGTCAGGAACAATGCCTACTTTTCCCCACGCAGCATCACTGCGGTAGGAAAGGGCAAGGAATCTTAGAATCTTACATTTTAACCTGGACTTCCAGGGCTTTGCAAGATATATTTGTCAAATTTGGAAGGTAGATCATATTTTATTACACAGCTTATTGGCTTGATACATAATTTTTAAATATTTAGGTATATGATATTTTAGCTTCTGTTTTTATTCTTATCCCAGACCTGACAAAAATTGGAGGGAATATTACGAACGGGGTTGGGGTGGAGGGGACTTGTTTATAATTTCCCTAAGGCCTAGGAACAGAATTTTCCAGTTAATGTTACTGTGATAGCCATTTTATTAGCTAGCCTTGTGATTCTCAACTGATGGTAGCACTTCTTCCCACCCAGAAATATTTCAAAATTTGTGAGTGGTTTTGATTGTCGAGATGACTGGAGAAGGGAACATGGTCTATGGTGGAAAACAGCTACCATCTGTCCCATAATGTATGAGATCGTTGCACACAATGAAGTGTTATCTTGTCCCAAATGTCAATAATATGGTAATATAGAAATACTGGGCTAACCAGCAGATCAGCAGGTAAGCTGCTGCCAAATATCCGTTATCCATTCCTCATTCAATCAAGTGTGACTCCATAGAGATTTCAAAACACCAGTGTTTAGGCTCACCCTTCCTTGGGGGATAATGTATATGGCATGATATGTGTGATATGTACAATACAGAAAATTGGTACCAGGATTAGAGTGCTGCTACAAATGTGGAAGTGACTTTGGAACTGGGTAACAGGTGGAGGTTAGAACAGTCTGGAGGGCTCAAAAGAAGACAGGAAGTTTGGAACTTCTTAGAGACTGGTTGAATGGTTTTGACTAAAATGCTGATAGTGACATGGACAATGAAGTCCAGGCTGAGGTGGTCTCAGATGGAGATGAGAAACTTGTTGGGAAATGGGGTGAGGTCACTCTTGCTATGCTTTAGCAAAGACACTGGAGGCTTTTCTTGCCTTGCCCTAGAGATCTGTGGAACTTTGAACTTGAGAGAGATGACTTAGGGCATTTGGCAGAAGACATTTCTAAGTAGCAAAGCATTCGAGAGGTAACAGAGCATAAAAGATTAGAAAATTTGCAATGCAATGATGCAGTAGAAAAGAAAAACCTATTTTTCTGGGGAAAAATTCAAGCTTGCTGCAGAAATTTGTATAGGTAACAGGGAGCCAAATGCTAATCACCAAGAGGATGTGGAAAATGTCTCCAGGGCAGGTTAGAGACCTTCACAGCAGCCCCTCCCATCACAGGCCCAGAGGCCTAGTAGGGATAAATGGTTTCCCCAGCTAGGTCCAGGGTCCCCTTTCTGTGTGCAGACTCAGGACTTGGTGTCCTGTGTCCCAGCTTCTCCAGCCATGGCTAAAAGGGGCCAAGGTACATCTCACGCCATTGCTTCAAGAGTGCAAACCCCAAGCCTTGGCAGTTTCCACGTGGTGTTGAGCCTGTGGGTACACAGAAGTCAAGAATTTGAGGTCTGGAAACCTCCATCTAGATTTCAGAGGATGTATGAAAATGCCTGGATGTCCTCCCAGGAGTGTGCTGCAGGGGCAGAGCTCTAATGGAGAACCTCTGCTAGGGCAGTGCAGAAGGGAAATGTGAGGTTGGAGCCCCCACACAGAGTCCCCACTTGGGCACTATTTAGTGGAGCTGTGAGAAGAGGGCCACTATCTCCAGACCCCAGAATGGTAGATCCACCAACAGCTTGCACCATGTGCCTGGAAAAGCCACAGATACTCAACACCAGTCCGTGAAAGCAGCCAACATTGAGGGGCAGTGGTTGGAGAGTGACTATAGTCTGCAAAGCCACAGAGATGGAGCTGCCCAAGGCCATGGAAGCCCGCCCTTTGCATTAGCATGTCCTGGATGTGGGGAGCCATGGAGTCAAAGGAGATTATGTCAGTGCTTTAATATTTAATAATTGCCTCACTGGATTTTGGGCTTGCACCGGGCCTGTAGCTGCTTTGTTTTGGCCAATGTCTCTGTTTTGGAACAGGAGCATTTACTCAATGCCTGTGTCCCCATTGTTATCTTGGAAATAACTAACTTTCTTTTAATATTACAGGCTCATAGGCAGAAGGAGCATGCCTTGTCTCAGATAAGACTTTGGACTTGGACTTTTGAGTTAATGCTGGAATGAGCTTAGACTTCAGGGAACTGTTGGGAAGGCATGATTGTGTTTTAAAATGTGAGGATATTAGATTTCGGAGGGTCCGGGGTGGAATCATATGATTTGGCTGTGTCACCACCCAAATCTCATCTTGTAGTTTCCATAATCCCCATATGTGGCAGGGACCTAGTGGGAAGTGATTGGATCATGGGAGTGGTTTCCCTGAAGCTGTTCTCTGAAGCTGTTCTCATGATAGTGAGTGAGTTCTCATGAGATATGATGGTTTTATAAATACCTGGCATTTCCCCTGCTTGCACTCATTCTCTCTCCTGCCACCCTGTGAAGAGGCGCCTTCCACCATGATTGTAAGTTTCCTGAGGCCTCCCTAGCCATGCAGAACTGAGTCAATTAAACCTCTTTTCTTCATAAATTACTTAGTCTCCGACATTTTTTCATAGTGGCATGAGAATGGACTAATACAGGGTAGTTTTCCAAGGAAGGGTCTGTAGATATTTAAGACATATTAGCATAACCACAAGGCTTTCTCTAAATCTAGGTGTCTGTCACATTAGGCAACCTATCAAGGTTTTCATGTATTTGCTTTACTGTTTGTAATCTGCAATACTATGATGTCAATTATGTGTTGTCTTAATATCTTAAGGGCACCTAGTTAATATGTGAAGCACTCGAATTTTCAATGTAAGTCCTAGGAGCTATTAACATGTGAAAAGTACTAATATGAGTGCTCTTTCTGTAGATAACTTTAAAAAGGCTTCAACTATATAACTAACCTACATAAACATTAGAGGGTTCACTAAGTAGCGTAAAGGATATTACAAAGAAACATTTCATGGGTGAAATGAGAACTAATGACCAAGGGTGTGGACTGGCACTGCTTTTGCTTAAAGAGGGACTATGATTCTTGCAAGTCAAGTGGATCCTGTGGCCCATCACTTAATAAGGAATTTTTCAATCATATTAGAAGGTTGGATGAATTATTTTACAGAAATACTGTTATCATCTTCCTCAGAGGAACCTTAAAATACTGCACATGTAATAATGCCTAAAGAAAAGAGAATGGGAATACCACAGAGTTTACAAGAACAGGTTGGATGGCAGCATGAGCTCACTTGCTAACAATCAACGATTGGGATGTGTGGAAAAATTTGGTCTGATTACTTTTAAGGTAACAGACCACCTGACCTTAAAGTGGTGGAAGAAGTATCCTGTAAGACCCATCGACTCTCAACCTAGGAATCAACTGACTTCTACCACAAAGACCGGAAGAAAATTGATTTATGTTGGTATAAGTTTCTATACTGGTATGAGTTTTTACTGGTAGATGGTAAACTTTTGGATGGCATTAACAGCTTCTTATGTATTTTATTCATTCAGATAACGTTCTTTGAGTATCTACCATGTGCCAGGCATTGTGCTTACTGTTCCCCGTTCATTATCTCCTGTAATCCTAAAAATAATAGAAGTGGATAGCCTTCCTATCTTTTACAGATGAGGAAAATGAGATTGAGAAGTACAACTAATTTGCCTAAAGCCATACAGTGACAAAGGTAGAATTCAGAAATAAGAATCCCACCATTAGTCTCTTAAAGAACAAAACAAAAATGATGCATATAACACAGTCTAGTACTGTGTACTTTATATCTAGTCTGCAGATATAGTTGGTGTTTAGTAATGCTCTAATAAAATTTATTTTATGAATATTGATTTCACGTCTGATTCTACAGAAAGACCTGAATGCTTAGTGGGCTCTCAGGGATCAGAACAATTCTGCTGCCTCTGTACTTTGGAGGTTGGGGATTTTCATCAGCTGGATAAACAGCCAGTCTAGTGTTTTGGGATGTGTCTATTTATTTATTTATTTATTTATTTTGAGACAGGTTCCTGCTATACTGCCCAGGCTGGTTTCAAACTCCTGGGCTCAAACAATCTACCTACCTCATCCTCCCAAAGTGCTAGGATTACAGGCATGAGCCACCATGCCCAGCCCAGTCTAGTAGTGGTTTATAAGCTCAGTGTGGAGGCAGCAGTGTCTTAGAGTCACTCAGAAAAGGGCAAAGGAGAGGTCAGTTGGGCAATGTTCTGTGACTACTGCCCCATTACCATTTCAACTTGAGTATCTTCATTTAGCTTCTGAAATAATGCAAATGTATACAAGACTCTATTTGGGAGAGGGAATTTGGAGGGTTGGGCATGGTGGCTCACACCTGTAATCCCAGTACTTTGGGAGGCCTAGGTGGGTGGATCACGAGGTCAGGAGATTGAGACCATCCTGGCTAACACTGTGAAACCCCGTCTCTACTACAAATACAGAAAATTAGCTGGGCGTGGTGGAGGGCACCTGCAGTCCCAGCTACTCAGGAGGCTGAAGCAGGAAAATCGCTTGAACCTGGAAGGCAGAGGTTTCAGTGAGCTGAGATCACGCCACTGCACTCCAGCCTGGGCAACAGAGCGAGACTCCATCTCAAAAAAAAAAAAAAATTGGAAAGCATTAAATCAGATAATTGATAATTTTACCTTTGATCAGAACAATTTGGTGCTGAGTAAGAATTCACTGTCACAAAGATAGTTATCTATTTTGACTGAGTTCAAGACAGAGACAGAGAAAGATAACATTAATTTATTTCACAGATAAAATCCATTTATTATACACATATTTGGCATCTTCACTCAAGAGATCTTTAGAACACCTGCTGGGGCACAAATTTATGCCGCAAGCTGACATAACCCAGTGAAGGAGAGATATAAAAGATGAAAATAATGAAATAAAACTCTCAAGGGCCAAAGGAGAGACTCGTAAGTAGTAGTAGAGATTGGCCGGAAAGTCAACTTATTCAGGAAGTGATTAGCACAGATACTATCATTTTCTTGGGGAAAGCCATACATCTGGCCAGCCAGGGGTCTATAAATCAGCAGTGCAACCAGAGTTGGGAATTCCATTAGCTATTGATTTCAAGGAGGTCAGTATTTTAAGAAATGTAGCTAAAATACACTTGAAAAACAATCCTCTCTGAAGTGTGTGTGTGTGCACATGGAGTCGTGTGTTAAGTAAACGAGCACTGCTACGATCCTGTCACAGCACATGTGGCAGAGAAATCACTCGAGTTGACTGCTTTTGTCACTAATAGCTGAGCACTTGGTTTTACCTGTGACAAGACTCTTTTGACAGACCTTCTTTTGAACTGATTTCAACTGTTCCACCT
Organism: Colobus angolensis palliatus; assembly: GCF_000951035.1. NCBI lineage: Eukaryota > Metazoa > Chordata > Mammalia > Primates > Cercopithecidae > Colobus > Colobus angolensis. Next base: position 6,981,343 of record NW_012110918.1, on the reverse strand, counting down.
CTGCCTGTCAGAGAAGTCAGACTGAAAACTTTCATACCCTTCAGGGTGGGGGATCCCTAAATTAAAGAAATATGGGTGTTTTTGCCATTTCCATCCTCCCCACCCACCCCAGGGAAGGTGCTTTATCCACTACCCAGAAAAGACTGAAGCTTCCTGTCTGCTCCACCCCTGTTGATATGTGTATCCAAACTCTGCGGAGGTTTTCAGACTTCTAATTGGTTTAACAGCCTGATTCTAAAATTAAAAATATTTGGATATATCCTAACAGGCTAAAATAGAACCTATCTTTTATTTCCTCTTTTTGAAGAATCTCAATATATTACAGGAGACACAATTTATAATATGGGCTATTTTGGTAATTTGTCAGCTATTGAAATGAGTTCCATTTGGCTTGGCTTGACTCTGTAAAAATAAGTGGTAATAGCATCTGTAGATTCAAAATGGGGCCTCATTCTTTGAAATGCCCTTGGCACAGATAAGCTGTTTAGGACACCAAAGTTCAGGATGAAGTTGACAGAAACCAAAGAGTAGTGAAGCAGTGAAGAAAGGAGTTTGAACAGGAGGAAGAAGAAAGAGGAGACACCAAAAATCGAGTAAGAAATACGTATAATTTCCTTGAAAGTTTCTCAAATATTAAAAGGTACTAGTAAAATTCTGCTGGGCAAGTTCTTTACATTGATGTTTGCTAATTGCCCTATTGAAAAAGATTTATTCTCTGAACATTTTGATGTGTCTAATGGTCATTTTATAAGAGCTTATATCTTGAAATTCAGATAATTAGGAAATTCTTCCAAACAGAAAGCAAGAGTCTGACATGTGGATTTGGATGGAAGTTATTTTGGATTCCAGAAAGTGTTTTCTAGGTCAGACCTGGCTTGTTTCAGTTAATTTATAAATAGATCATAATATTGAGAAAATGTTCCATTTGACTGTGTCCTCATAGCTTCAGAACTCCCATTTGAAAATTAAAGAATCGTAACGTGATGATTTCACAAACTGATTCCAGTTCTTTAACTACTCCCAAGCTTCCATTTGATGTTTTGATTTCATGTATAGTAGTTCTTAGTCAGCTATTGAAATGCATATATGTATCAAAGCTTATATGTATATATTGAGTTTAGTGTGTATATTGAAATCAAACAGACCCTTGAGACACACACACGCACACATCCATCCCACACACGTGTAAGAACCATGCTTAGAAGGGTTTCAAAGGGGTGTGGATCTCTTATTGGACTGATTTTAATGAGGTACAGATAAAAGTCTTTAGGTTATATTCCATCCCGCTGGATGACTATTAAAGAAATTTGCTATAATTACCATTTTTATGATTTCCAAATATAAAATTCCTGAATAAAAATGATCACTGCCCCTACCGTATTTAGTTCACCTAAATACTTCCCTTTGCCCACTCACATTAGGAGCCCTGGATTGAATTACAAGCCACATGAACTGACTGATTTGTCTGCATTTATTATTACCTGTTACATAAACTGACTACCCTATCTGGGAGCAGTCTTTTCTTTCCGAAGAAGAAAATAACTTAATAGAAACTTAGAATCAGTACTGCTTTGCTTTGACCTCTAATTTATCTGGAAATGTAACCCCGTGTACCTTGCCGATGTAGCGCCCATATTAGGGAAGCCCAATGTGGAATTCTATTTTAAATGGAACATAGTAGTTAAGCTCACATGCACCAAAGCCTGAAGATATGAACTTCAATTTTGGATCCACATCTCATAGCTGTGAACTTGCCAAAATTGATGAGTGCATACATGTTGTTAGATATTATTGCTTTCAGTATTTTAAGTTACATTTTAGTGTTTTCATATTTCTATTTTTAAGAGACCCTAAACTAATCAGGTACCCAAACTCTTGATTTTAGGATATGTCTATGTGGAAAAAGTAAAGAAATAAACAATTGTCTAGATAACTAGATTAATATAAATTATAGATCTGGATAATTCAAATCAAAAATCTCAAATAGTCATTTTTTTCATTAGCTTATGGAATTTGGAGAAGGAGTTGAATAATCAATGAAGAAACACTTATTGATTGCCAGTCACAAAGACCACACTCTTTATCTACTGGAAGAGATATTGGTAGTGGTCAAAACCTAGTAATTGCTTCACTCTCTCAGAGAGAGTCTCTTTGTGAATGCCGTAGAACCAAGCAAAAGTGGCCTCAACTTCTTCACCAATATCTTTCTTCAAACTGAGTGAAAACGAAAAGCCTTCTAGAACAAAGGACTTTATGCACCACCACCAGACCTGAATTCTTGGTGTCTTCTTGGTCAGTTCAGCCCCAAAGTGGAAACCACCACAGTAACTGGAGAAATGAGTTTTACAAACTCTCAGCTGAAAGAAAATCAAGAAGGATAATTCTTGACTCACCATGTGGATCACACTGGGATCCCCATGACTTGTGTGTTTAGGGGAGACATTCAGTATCTAAGGCTTTTCCCTAATCAAAACCCATTCCTGAAACTGACACTGAGAAATAGTAAGTGTTCCATAAATGGTGTGATGATCCAGATATTGGACATCTGGAGGCAAGTTAGACTGCTTGTTTTTTGAACAAGGAATATACTCACATTTTGCAGCATTTTGAAAGCATTATTTAACACACAATCTAAGCACAGATGGAACCACTGATACTTCTGGCAGGTAACATACATGTAGAAAATATATTTCTTTGCAACTCCCTTGATTTTTATCGTTGATACTTAGTGAGCACCTTCTTTAAGGAAAACCTCAACATACCATTGAGACACTTAAAACTCAGTCTTTGATTGAAAAAAATCTCTTCTCTTTTTTTTCCCATCTGTTTCTTGAAGGATCCAGAAGTATTTCCAGATAAGACCATCCATATAGCAGCTATAAACCATCTGCAGCGCAGTCAGCTTTTAAAAGTGACATGCAGTCATATTCCATAGCTATTACCAGAGTACCCCAACCTCTTTCTCAACATCTCAAACTGTTTTTTCTTTTTTCTTTTTTTCCCCACTAGGCAGCCACATGCTTGGAAAATTCCCAGCATCAGTTGTGTCAGAGTTAAAAATCACCTAACACCCACATAAAGATTTTTTTTTTCTCTTTTATGAGTTCGGCCTTAAATCTTTACCTTGATTTAGTGAGAAAATAAAATTGGGCAACAGTCAATGTCTCATTTGTATATATTTGTGTGAATTCTGTAACCTGGAGGATATCTCCAATCCGAGGAAATGTAACCATTAACCCATAGCTAAACAGTTTCCAAAAAAGCCTTTTCAAGGAATAGCTTTTAAATGCCCAAGGAGCTCAATCGAACGGCAAAGATATTTGAAATATACACAAACATACAAGTCTTTTAGATAAACACATTTTCAGGGAGCTTTTGATGAAAGTGATAAGTTACATTCTCTACAACTACACACACTGTATTTTATTACCCTTCAGTAGACACTTATCAGCTATGAATGTTGGGTGGTTTCGGCTAGGAATCAACCCTGAGGGAAACAGTGGGAGGACTCTGAGACTCACAGTTCTATAGATCAACATAAACCTGAGCCTCAATTTTATTTTCATTTATTAAAAAGGTCTGTGGTCCGCTTCTGCTATTTCAAATCCATTAGCTTCCTGCCCCCTTTAAGAAAAAAAGGAAGGCAACTGCAGATTTTATGGACTGATTGCTGATGGCTATGCTACTGCTGTATTGGTTTTGAGTGGAGAGTCCATTATAGATACATTATCCATAAACCATGTTTCCAGTGGAACCTGTAACTTCCAATCTGACTGGGGAATGAGTGGAGCTGGCTTGGTCAAAAAGAGGTTGGGGAAAGGGTCAGGTCTCCTGGAAGCTAACACCGGGTAGGCACCGGTATAAATTACAAACTTTCTTTCTACTTCCACATAATTATGTCTCAAATGTGCAGTGGTTGGATTTTGTTAACCAGCCACCAGATGAACTTGGAAATCATATCGGCAGTAGATTAGACTGAGAGTTTTCAACCTTTTCTCCTGCCATGTATGTTCAAACAATATATTTGTCTGCCTTTGAAACCCCCCTTCTTCTCACCACACATATTCAGCAGCTGACTGTGCCTATATGTTCTTTCCTAGTCTCCAGTATACTGTGTTTAAACCTTTGTCAACAAAGATGCAAAAACATTTTTAATGGCAATAAAATGAATAAAAATATGGTTTCATATTTTCCCTTTCTAACTCTAAATCTTTTCTTTCCTCCCCAAAAAGTTAAATATCCGCAATGTGATTGCTTGCTTTTCCTATTCAATAACTACTCTCTTTGTGAAAGGAGACAGAAAAGTAATTGGAATAATTAGAACAATACAATTGGCATTCATGTAACAGGAGACCTTCTCTGAGGACTGGTCTCATTTATCTTTGGATTCCAGTTTCCTTCATACTTCACTCTTGGCTCATAGTAGATGACCAATAAATTTGTTAAACTTGGCTAAATTATTTTAAGTGCAATGACATAAAACTAGCCTAATCCATTCTTAAAATGGAAAGATATTTCCTTTCCATTATTAACACAAAGACTATGTTCAGTCAGGCAAAGCACAGAGAAGAATTTACTTCTTTTTTAAGATGATTTTAATTCATGTCATCCTTCCCAGTTCTCCACTTACACATTTTCCTCTCCTCAGCCTGAAGCTTCTACTTTGATCTGGGGGTGTGCATCTATGGAGCAAACGAAGAATCACAAGATGGGTCCAAAATCTGTTCTTTTGTCTACGTAGTGCAATCCTGATTTAATTGCATGTTTCATCCATTCATCAATTATTCCTGTCCACCTGTCATTTTGGACAATTATTTTCATAATTTTGCTTTCTAGTGGATGAAGACCTGGGTTTAGAGTCTTTTCTTCTATTAACTGTGCTTCTACCTTTGACAAAATACTTGACCTTCCCCCGCTTGCTTTCCTAATCTGCCAATTGCTTTGGAGGTTTTCTATGCATGTCAAATTATATAACATGTTTCCCTAAATCAGATGTTATTTTTAAAACTCTGCGTAACTGCATTACAATCAGGATCACTCTCTGGGAGTTGCAACTACTTACATGTTTAGTGCTAAAAAGACTTGGAAGAGCATCACACTCCTCTCCACCTCTTTGCACCCCGCCCTGCTGGGAGACTCTACGGTCAGCTTTCCTCATCACAGAGCTGTCAATCATCAGCCACAGTTGCCCCACCAGAAGCACAGGGTACACTTTGGCAGGTCTGCGAACAGAAGCTGTTAACAAAGATCTGCTGACCCCGTGCTCTTTAAAGATGTTTTAAATTCCATCCTTTGATGCCCTTTGCCCTTTGACAGGATGACATCAGCCCCTCCTCTAAAGTCACTGGGCTGTAATAGAGCAAATGACAGTGGAATTGTTCTACCTTGATGCAGATATGTTTTGAGCTCATGATTTTAAAATTTAGAGGTGACATGAAAACATCAGTCTCCTTCCCCACACTGAATTCCCAAAATGTGCTATGTTCCCTGGTCATCTTTTTGACTTATCAAAAAAAAAAATAAAAATCCCAATATGGGTTTTCCTGGCATAATCTCTCACAAACTAGTGAAGGTTCAAACAAGAGGGATTCGCTGTAAGAAGTAGTATCTTTTATCTAGAACCCACAACTATAATACATAGTAAGTAGCATTAAGAAAACTAGCAAAGAATTTCCAAAATGGGAGGGCCCAGAAACGTTACTGTCTGTCGTCACGTTACCCCTCAATAAGACCACAAAACCAGGCAGTAAAAACTGGGAGCCTGTGGTTCTCTCCTAACCCAGAGACATGAGAAAGCAGACGGAGCTGTTATGTTTTCTTTCTGCTTTTAAGGGAACTCCTCATGAAGTCAGCCTTTCCCCCCTCAGCCCTGGTTCTGACTGCTATGCAGTGGCAGTGGTTATCCCGTCCTCTCTAGGTATCGTGTGCTTTGTCACGAACACCGTACCCTTAGCTGTGGTTAAATCCTCCTTGCCAATCCCCTTGTGCTCTCCTAAAAGACGAGTCATTTCAGGGTGGGGAATGTGTGTGTGTGTGTGAGAGAGAAAAAGAGTCTTTTCCCATCAGCCAATGCACAGGATGGTCCCATTTAAGCACACATTTCTCATGATAATTTCAGTTTCCAAGACTGTATTTAGCATCACCCATCATCTCTTATAATCTCATTTTAGGGGAGCAGTTCTTGGGAAAATAAAGTGGCAAAGAAGGGTGTTATGTTATCACCATCATTGGAAATAGCATTTGCGAGATCTTAGAATTTCACATTTGGTTCAGGGAGGCTTCTTGCTAGTGGTGGTGTGTCATTAGCTCAGAGTTCATACCGTACCGTGCGAACAAAATCAAAGCCGGCAAAAAATTATAGAGTTGGAAATGACCTTAGACACTTTCTTCCAACCCCTTCATTGTACAGGTAAAGGAATTGTATCTCAGTGAGTTTTAAGGACTTGCTGAAGTCCACCCAGCTGATTAATAGCAGAAAGCAAACAAAACTAGATCTCTTGATTCTCATCTGTTAAGAGCTTCTTCTAATGTACAACCTCAATAATTCTCAGCAAATTGTCTTCGAGGGGATGAGTGATGCCCGGGCTAGTTAACGTAATAAGCATTATCTATATTCTGCAGCAGTGTTGGCTTCCTGATGTTTTATAAGCCTAATATAAAAATGAACTTGAATTGTATGTAGATTAATCTTACTGAAGTGAGAAACAGCCTAGATGTGTCTTCAGTGGTAAGAGGACGGCAACTCGGAAATGGAAATTTAACCCACAGACTGGAGAATCTCAGCGCTTTAATTCACAAAGTGGTTCCACTAATTTTTCCATTACTTCTTCTTGTTTGTTTATTGGTTTTCACTGAGGAAACATGGACACGTGTTCTTTGTAGAAAGGGGGAAAATGTGTTATGCAGGAGATTAAAACACAAATATGAAGCCAATGAAAGACCCAGACATGCTAGTTCAGCCTCCCTTTCAGTTCCCTGGCAACTCTGCTGCCATCCCAATTGCTTCGCACATAATTAGCCTTGATATTGGGAGCCCACGTTTGTAGATCCCACTTACCACATTTCCTGTATATTACTAAACATTTCAAACCGAGACAGAGAGAAAGCAGGAGAAAGTGATTTCTACTGGCAAAAAGGCTCACTTTTTTTTTCTGTCTTGTAAAACAAAAGAGGAAAAATAATGTTAAATTACTCCAATGATGACTTCTTTTCTTGAACTTCCCCCACTCTTTTCTCATCCTATTTTAAATAAAACCTGATGATGCGAAATACTGCTTGGCTTGTGACTCTGCAGTCCATCAGCTTGCATGGAAATGTTTTCTTATTTTTATTTTTTTTTTAAAATGGCTACATATTAAAAGTGAACCAGTCTTTGCCAGCTTTGGATAAAAGGCTATTTATTTTCAACCAATTTGATAGCTGCAGTTTTCAGTAATTGAATTTTCTGTGGTCAGAAAAGCAGTAATCTTAGAAACCAAATAAATATTTTTTAATAAAATGGAACACTGAGAAACCCTATAATAATGTCAAAAATGTAGCCACTTATGGATGAATAAATATTTTAAGAAATTTACATTTCACCCAAAGCTTTATGCTTCTAGCTTCCCCAGAGATTTTGAAGAGTGTAACATTTTGCTTTGGGAATGGAACAATGTGAGGCTGGGATGAAATATACATGCCCCATGGAAACCTTTCTGGTTGTTAGGGTCTCACGAGCTGGTTGCCTTATCAATGGCTCTAACAAATAGTCTGCACCAAGGTTTCTCTATCTCAGCACAACTGACATTTTGGCCCAGATACTTCTTTGTGGTGGGGGTTGTCCAGTGCACTGCAGAATGTTTAGCAGCATCTCTGACCTTTACCCACTAGTTATTAATAGGACCATTCATCCACCCAGTTGTGACAACCAAAAATGTATTTAGACATTGCCAAATGTGCCCTGTTCTGACATGTGTTGGTTAATTTTATGTGTCAACTTGATTGGGCTAAGGGATGCCCAGATTGCTGGCAAAACATTATTCTGGGTGTGGCTAGGAGAGTGTTTTCAGGAGAGATTAGCATTTGAACTGGAAGAACAGGTAGAAATTTACCTTCACCAATGTGGGAAGGCATCATTCAATCTGTTGAAGGCCCACTTGAGTAGAACAAGAAGACAGGTCTTTGGACTCCAAGACTGACATCAGCAGCTCCCACATTCATCCCTGGTTTTGGGGTCTTTAGTTAAGGTTTCGAATGCTCCAGAAAATGGGTTTTATATCTCAAAAACTCCTGTAACTAGGGGTTATATCATCAGCTCCTCTGGTTCTGAGGCCTTTGGCTCAGAATGAATTATGCCGGCAGCTTTCTTGGTTTTCCAGTTTGCAGACAGTATATTGTGAGACTTCTTGGTTTTCATCATCATGTGAGCCAATTCCCATTAGATCTCCTCCTATATATCTAGGTATATCCTGTGGGTTCTGTTTCTATGGAGAACCCCAATACAGGTGCAAAATCACCCCTCGTTGAGAACCATTAGTCTAGGGAAGAGATTAACTAAGTTTGATACAGATTTGCATAGATTTTATAAATGTCCAGAATGTTAGTTTCCCTCATCAGTTTCCCATTGAATGACTTGTGTTGAGTGTAAACAAAAGTCCTTCATAAGACTATGAAGAACTGTACAGAAAAGTGCAATTTAAATAGATTATAAGCATGATTTTGTTGGGGAAATAAAAACTAAGTAACAGAGATAGTTAGATTTGTCCTAGGCCCATTCCAGGATTTTTTTCTTCTTTAATTCTCAATTGCCAGATTTCTGCTTGGATACATAAACGTGTGTTAATTTTCACTACTTAATATCTTTTTTCATATACTATACATGTTTCACCTCAAAGATTTTGACACACTTTTTTATGTGGTCCAAATTGCTTGATGTCAATGAATGAAAAAGAATCAGTGGGTATGAGGGTATTCACATTTCAGCATACAAAAATTTCAGCTACTAGTAGCTAGTAGAAGATACTAGTTAGTTATACTGCTACTAGCTACTAGTAGTACTACCAGCACTACTAGTACTACTGGGTAGTACTTCTAGCTACTACTAGAAGCTAGTAGAAACTACTAATGGATACAATATTAATTTGGGGACCTTGTCATAGAAATAGAAGATTGTCATGTTAAAGGCACCCCTTTTCCCCAAGTAGAGAACAATGATTTAACTTAGCAGTGACATAAAGATACCAAACACAGAATAACTGGAAAGCATGAATTCAAAAACCGATATATTTGTGTTTATATCAATGTATCTTAAGGCGATTCCATCTATACCCATTTTACAGATTGGACAACTGAGACTTAGAATGCCTAGGAAAATGTCTCTTAGATCTAAAAAAAAAAAAAAATTTGGTGATAAAGAACTTGTGGGCCAGACACAGTGGCTCATACCTCTAATCCCAGCACTTTGGGAGGCCAAGGCAGGGGGATCACCTGAGGTCAGGAGTTTGAGACTAGCCTTACCAACATGATGAAACCCTGTCTCTACTAAAAAAAATACAAAAATTATCCAGGAATGGTGGCATGCACCTGTAATCCCAGCTGCTTGGGAAGCTGAGACAGAAGAATCACTTGAATCCCAGAGGTGGAGGTTGTGGAGCCAAGATTGGGCCACTGCACTTCACCCTGGGCGAGAGAGTGAGACTCTGTCTCAAAAAAAAGAAAAAGAAAAAAATAACCTACATTCCTCTTATTTGCATTATGGGATTGGCTTCCAAAGTAAGGGAAACTAGTCCTTACATTGTCAAGTTCTAGAAGATTCCTATTAACAGTTATCCTTTGCCCTTGGTAACATTCCAACAACTAGCAATTACAAGTCATTAGGTGGTGAAGTACGTCACAGTTAAGAGTTTAGGCTTTGGAGTCAAATTCTTGGTTCCAAATTCTTCTTCTAATCACTTACGAGTGGTGGCATCATGGCACATTTTACTTAAACCCTCATTGACTTGGTTTCCGTGTGTGTAAATCAACACTAATCATCAGACCCATTGCATAAGCTGGTTGAAAATTTCAAGTATTTCATTCACGTGGAAAGTGCTTTAAAAACAAAGAGGCGATTTATTTTTACACAAACTCTTAGGAAATATTTGCTTTACTTATTTCACTCTACCAGCTTTAAAGTAAGGATTGCACCTTTAGGAAACGTACTGTGCCGCTGTACATGTAGAAATACGCTAGTCTAGTTCAGGCTGTTTCCTCTAGTGTAACCTTGCTTTTTTTGGAAGCATTCAAGCTCTAATCTTGGCTTCACCATAACCTCTGTGACAGACTTTAGGCAATTAGTGACTTCACACAACTATCTTTATTGCTCTTCTGTGTTTTTAACGTATAAAATAGGAGTGATTATAACAGATATGTTAGAATTTCTCACTCTGTGCCTTATAATGTATTGAATAACCAGTGGTAGTCAACGTCTTCATGTAAACGGAATAATTTCTTACAATCTTTTGTTATGAAATAAAGAAACTAAAGAAATTTTGACATCAGTTTTCTACATCTGCCAGTTGCTAGTCAGGTGGTTTTCTAAACTACAGGCCAGATTTTTTGTAAATGGTTCCCTGAAAAGCTTGTTGGGAAGAAGGAAAGATTATTATGGAGTTAAGAATGGAATAGATGGTCAGAGAAGTTGGTAAAACACAACTTGTTTACCCTGTTTGCAAAATGCCAAAATAATACTCTATATTCATTCAGGTTCATACTGTGATTGAAATTTCACATGAGCAGAGGACAAAGGCTAACATAGAAAGTTATTAGCTTTGGGTGGTAAAGAAAGTTAAAAACTCCCCCCAAAATACATCGAAAGACTGAGAGTCCCCTAGGAACGACTGGGCAATGTTTCTAATGCTGTGAAGTCAGGCCATAGCATTGCTTAGCTACTTTCCAGTGTAGTAGAAATGATGCCGATAAGATAACACAGAGATTTAAAAAATAAAAATAAAAAGGCCCAGCATAGGCCAAGATGTGGATTATATCACAGTTATGGTTTTCATCTACGTTTAACAATAAGGTTATTGTCCCTGACTACACACTTGGCTAGATCTATAGGTTAACTGTGACAATGGCTCACCTTGGTGAGTGTTTTTCATCTTTAATGGCATTTACCATGCAATATGCATTTAAAATTCATTGAATACATAAGCATATCATAGACCTAATTTCACATGTCACAATTTTAAAAGTATAGATTTTTTTTCCCCCATCATGGTTACTTCATTGGTGTTTTTCTGGAACTTTCCTGGAGGCAGTGGGCACAGTTTCAGAGTAACTGCTAATGTATACATTTGGTGAGGGGAAGGGGAAGGGAAGGAATAGCCACATTTTTATTAGTGGATCCAGACCTATCCATTGGCCTGGAAATTTCTTTTATCCTTCTGCATACACATTTGTTTTTGCTGATTCAATTCATTATTCAATTAAATTAGTCCCAGTTTAATAATAACGACCTCCCTCTAGCCTGTGCCTTTAATGTTAGTGAAAACTAAAACCCAGGTGGTTTTCAACATGACACTTGCTGGAAATCAGTTATGAAATTACCTGTTTATTAATGATGTGTCAGGAGACTGACATGCTAACGGCAGGCACCGGCTGGAGTTGTGCTAATACAGAAATAACAAGACCATATTATGTGCAATATGTATTCTATACAACTATAACTTTCATTCTCTGGGGACACCCTTGAAATCCAGATGTTTTATCTCAAGATTTTAATCCCAGAGAGTGAGATTTTAAAGCGAAGTCAAGCACACTCGACGTCGCCATTTGGCCACACTTTCTCACTGGGGAACCCATGTGAGCAAACATTTAGTACCAGATGTGCAAAGGATTAGTGTCGTATCAGTTAATTAGACAGACAGGGAAAAAAGTCACTTCGCAATCACAAAAATGGATTTAAGGCATGACCTTAAAACGCATGTTAAAGTCTGGTCCATTGATGAGCGACAATGTAAGTTTTCAAGATTTGGTGGTTATGGAGCAAAATAAGAGCTGACCTAAACTGGGCAAGAAAAGGGTACTTTTTATTTAAAATAAAAGATTTTTACAGGAAGGTTTTACATTTTTATCATGAAAAGGTCTAGCCACAAGACTATAAATAATATACTGCGTAGATTCATATAAGCCACATTTTTTTTTTGAGCAGACAAAAATGTACCATAAAGTTGATATTAGTAACAGGTAAAATAAACCAACAACCCTGGCAACTTGGGTGGGGAGAGAGTTTTTTTCTTTCTTTCTTTTTTCCCTTAGAGTTTTTTATAAACTAGCACACAGAGCAGATGGAGTGAAGGAATAGCAATGATCTGATGATTCTATATTACTGCAAATAAACCCAACTATGTAACAAGCCACTGAGTAATTTGTACAAAAAATACAATGTATCTCAATAGCTGCATTTGCATGGACTAACCTGTTGTGCCTTATTTTCCTGTCACCTTAATATAAATATGTTATCTTTCGGAGTCATCGCTCATTCTGGAGGCCAGTCCAACTGGAGAGTATGTATGTAACAGCCAGCAACTTTGGAATCTGAATGTGGAAAGTAACCTGAAGCCACAAACGTCTTTAAATCAAATAACTTCTGGACGCTAACTATCAGTGCTCTAATGCGAAACGGCAAGAGAATTAAGAACACATCAGCATGCTTTTACAAAAGGGAGGAAAAATATTACATTTTTTACTCACTTGGACTTCAAATTGCACTCTGGAAATTTCCTTGCACTTAAGAAATCTTCTCCATAGTGCAGAATAGACGGCTGAATTCGGAACCGGGAGAGGTGTGGGGGCTGTGGATTTGGCTGGTGTAGATAATCTGTCCAGGTAACTAATGAAGCTTGTTAGCTTTTGTGCTAAGAAAATCAGGCAATGGAGTTACCCATTGCTGATTACCTGGAATTTAATTTCTTAGGAGGTAATGTAGTGGTGAAGGAAGCTTTGGATTTCAGCGCTAATAGCACCACCTCTGTCTTCCCTTACCTCCTAGTATGCTTTTGATATCTTCCTTCAGTGCTTTTAAAAAACCTTTCTTTCCTAAGTCCTAGGCATTATCACATTATACTGTTTACTGATTTCCCCCTCTAAATTGAAGTTTAGTCTTGATTTCTGATGTTTCTGCCTTTGAGCCAAGTGTCAGGCCATTGCTTAATACTGTAGTATGTATTAATTATTGCACATGCTACAAGTCTGTCGTTTACAATTTATTTTCTTGTGCATTTTCTCATTTGATATTTACAGAAACCTTTTGAGATAGGTGTAATGTATATTAACAATCCTTATTTTACAGACGGTCATTGAGGCTCAGAGAAGTGATGCCATTTGCTTATCACCATATGCAGAAAGGAAGAGCAGAAGGATTTGACTGGAACAAAATTGACATCAGGCCTTGTGTTCTTTCCACTGCACTACCTCAGCAAGCTACTTGGTGAATAGGAAACAAAAATTCTTAGCTATCAGAGACAGTAGGAGAATGTTAGCTAGTTAGGTGCCACCATAAAAGCAAAACCATAACCTTGGAATTTAAATGTCTAGTTTTTGAAACAATAGGTCCTCTTTTTATAAGAAAATGTTTTGATTTTTAAAGCCAGCTTCTGATCTCAAAAATACTTTTTCAATTCGGGCCTAATGTAATGGGAACCTTAGGATTGATAAATCCTCAAATAAAGAAAAAAAATCAAGTTTTCAAAGAGGCAGTGGTGATTTGGAATATTCGTTGGAGCCTAAGGGATGTATAAAATCTACATGGTTATTTACATACATTTTAAATAATTTCTATCACAAATACAGCCTTGCTCTTTTCCCAAATCTTTATTTAATAATGATTATAAGAAAATTAAGTTTATCTTCTCTGCCTTGCTTTTGGTGCCAAGCAGCCAAAGTCAGCAATTCATTTTTTAAAAATTCCTTTCCAATAGAAGTCCCAGAAGAAAAATAACATATGACTGTATGATGCTTATATTCATGGTGATTCAAAAGCAGCAACTCTCAAGTGGAAACAAAATTTAGATAATTATGAGCAGTCTCCAGTTACTCTTTCAGTAAAGGCAAGTGATGTCTTCTGGTGTCCCCTAATTTATAGGAATTTAAAAGCCCACAGAATAAAAGGAAGTGTCCTGGGGTGCTGTCTTCTCTCAGAGTTAATTTCCAAAGGGAGATTCTGCCCCTCCCATACCAGATTTCCAAATCCAAAGGCTGGAAGAGATTATAAAGGTAATTTAGTTCAAGGAGCTCTTGGTGAGCAAGTTCATCTTAGAACCAGTGTGAGGATGATTTCAGGCAAAAGCCATAAATGAAGGAATTCAATGTCCAGTATTCAGCATCCCATCTAATGGGAGAAGACTTCCTGAATACAGTATCTTCCTTTACTAAAGAATTTTCTGTATTTATGGGATGCATGTATCCTTGTGTTTTCTCAATCTTAGATGCCTGAGTAGAACATGATTCAATTAAGCTAATAAAAGAAAAAAACTGAAAACAACAAACAACATCCCTAAGACTTACTTCTAATTTTTCCACTCTGTCCTTTCCAATATGTCCTGTTGATTTTGAGGAGAAAAAATCCTAGCTAATATTCATGGATCTCTTACCATTTGCTTTGATCTGAGCTAAGACCTTTCCAGGCAATATCTACTCTTGAAATTTCTTTCAAACCTGTCTTCTATTCATCCTGTATTCTAATCCTTAGTGTCCTCTGCCTCGGGACAATTATACTAATTTTGGAATGGGTCATTGTTCTGCCCAAAATCTTTTTTCTAATATATATAAAATATTTATATATCCATGACTGTGTATTTACATTTAACTATTATATTTAAATCAATATATAAATATAAATAGCATAAATTTTTAAATAGCCTGCAGAAGTACAAATTGTTAGCTGTTTCTCAGCATTCTAAAGAATAAATTCCAAAATACTCATTAGGCCATTCAGCACCCCACAATCCACAACCAGCCTGATCTTCTAGTCTCACTTTCTCTTCTAACACTAACACAAACCTTGCAGGTAACGGTCTGGCAACAAGCAGATGGATCACTTTTTCAACACCATTTTGCATACTTTAAAAAATTATTTTCTTTCATCTAGAACATTTTTTATGCCCTCTTTTCTATGTGTCCAAATCCTTACTTCACTTCCAAGTATGTTTTAAGTATCACCTTTCTCTCTTTTATATTTTCATAGCACTTATACTTTTATTAAAAGCATTAATCAGATACTGTTACATCTTTTGTGGGGCCCAATGCAAAATGAAAAATGCAAGGCCCTTGTTCAAAAACTGTTAAGAATTTCAAGATGGTGGCATCAGAGCATGAAACCAAGTATGAGCATGTGGTCCTATCTGGCTGCATGGGTCAGATGCCCAGAAGATGACCCTGGCAAAAAAATAAAAATAAAAATAGAAAGAACACTTCTGTTTTAACTAACAGAACATCTAACATGGATTGGGTTAAGAGTATTTGTTAGTGAAATTGAACAGTCCAAAATTGGGACTGGATCCAGGCACAATTCAGTACAGAATCCTGTCCCAGGCTCTAAGCTTTGTTGCCCCCACAATGGAGCAGGTTTTCCTGTACTGTTCTCATGATACTGAATAAGTCTCATGAGATTTGATGGTTTTATGAAGGGGTGTTTCCCTGCATTTCTCTCTTGTCTGCCACCATGTAAGACATGACTTTGCTCATCATTCGCCTTCATCCATGATTGTGAGGCCTCCCCAGCCACGTGGAACTGTGAGTCCATTAAACCTGGCTTTCTTTATAAATTACCCAGTCTTAGGTATTTCTTTATTAGTAGTGTAGACACGGACTAATACACTCCCTCCCTGTGACACAAAATAGCTATGTTAACTACAGACCTCACAGTCATTTTCACATTGCTCTCTTTTCTATTAATTAACTCATAGATGTGTTTATTTTGAATAGAATGAATTCGCCTCAGAGTGTTTTTTGTTGATTGTTCTACTGAGTATTTGTTTTGCTCACATTTTGGAATATTATATATCAGCTCATCTTGAATGAACATTTTTTCTTTCTCTCTTGTTTGTACATTTTCTGCCCTATTGGTTGTACTTTTCTTTCTTCCTACTTCAAGATTCCTAGATTAGTGCCGGGACTTGTACTGTCATCTTCTACCAGTTTATCAATTAGGCTAAGTTTAATGATTTGACTGATAAGTTATAGTATTTCAGTGGCTTAATGCAACAGAAATTCAGCTCTGCTTCCAGCAGTAGTCTAATGTAAGTGTGTATCATCCGAAGACAGCCTTCCATACAGGAAATCAGGGCCTTACAATCCTTTCACCTTGTAAATGGTTGCCATCTCTCAGGGTCTCAGAATCTTCTGACGGCAGATGGGAAACAAAGGGATGAGAAGCACAGCAAGATCCTAATCACCCTGTATTGCAAGGGAGACACATCGCTTTGGTTGACGTTGCATTGGCAAGAACTGGTCTCCTGGCCCCACTAGGAGTCAAGAAGAATTGGGAAGTTTATCTTACTGGCTAAGCATCTACTTTTCAGGAACAGTTTCTTTTTTTTTTTTTTTCTTTCTGAGAGGGAGTCTTGCTCTGTCACCCAGGCTGGAGTTCAGTGGCACAATCATGGCTCACTGAAACCTCCGCCTCCTGGGTTCAAGTGATTCTCCTGCCTCAGCCTCCTAAGTAGCTGAGATTACAAGTGCCTGCCACCACACCCAGCTACTTTTTGCATTTTTAGTATAGATGGGGGTTCACCATGGTGGTCAGGCTGGTCTTGAATTCCTGACCTCAAATGATCCACCTGCCTCTGCCTCCCAAAATGCTGGGGCGTGAACCAGCCTCGGGGACAGTTTCTTTCCACTTTTTTAAGTCACAGAATTTTAGAGGCTCTTTGACACTGGTAGTAACAACTGTTCTTTCTTCCTTTTTTTCAGGGCCAGGGGAGCTTTGACTGGTCCCAGATTTCATGCAGTGAGCCTGGCTCCTTACCGTTTACTTCTCTCGGGGGACTGTTGATCTTTGACTTTACAAGATGCAAACTCTAGACCTTTTTCTCTTGAATCTGAACTCCAGTTTAAGTGCATGCTGTGTTCTTACTGATGAGAATTAGGTCTTAACCCTTGTCATTGAAGTCAGGAGAATAAGATTCATTAATTAGCTCAGAGCAATCATGGCCCATCCCTGAAGCTGAAACCAAGATCAATTTCATCCAAACCAGATGGTTTGAGGGTTCAAGGGGTAATGAGGATGATTTTCCCAAGAAACACTGGGGTGAAACAAATAGATGCTGAGCCTCAAAAACAAGCTGATCACTCTTATCATTTGCCTAGGTCTATCTGAATTATCTCTGATTGTTTATGTTCCTCATAAGCTTTCACTAGTTAGAAACCATGTCCTATTCATATTTGGATCCTATAACACCTGGCATTGAGAACTGTAACATAGTAAGAATTCAGTGAAATATTTGTCCAGTTGAATTACAACCATTAGAAAGAGATGATGGAGGCCAGGCGCGGTGGCTCACGCCTGTAATCCCAGCACTTTGGGAGGCTTAGGTGGGAGGATCAAGAGGTCGGGAGTTTGAGACCATCCTGGCCAACATGGTGAAACCTTGTCTCTACTAAAAATACAAAAATTAGTTGGGTGTGGTGGCACATGCCTGTAATCCCAGCTACCCGGGAGGCTGAGGCAGGAGAATGGCTTGAACCTGGGAGGTGGAGGTTGCGGTGAGCTGAGATCATGCCACTACACTCCAGCCTGGTGACAGAGTGAGATGCCTTCTCAAAGACAACAACGAGAACAACAACAAAAAGAGATGATGGAAGTGGGCAGGCTCTACTGCATGTCGATGTCCATTAGTGCACATAACGCAGTTATGTGTCTTATCTTTTTTACTTTGGAGTGTAAATGATTATTTTCCTCTGTTTTCCCATCCAGGATCATTCTAGGCACATTTTTCCATCTTGAACTTCTCATGTAAGGAACTAAACTCACAATAAAGACTGCCTAACCAAAGGAACTTCTAAGCATGCCTTCATCAGGAAAGACCACAGTAGGAGTGGTGGTATTCAGCTGAATAAAGTGGGAAGAAATAAGAGGAGCAGAATTCCTGCCAAAATAGCTATTCATTGTGCGGTGAAGATGGTGTTGGCACTGTGACAGCCTATCAAAAATGTTGTGAGTCCAACCAGAAAATATTTGATTTGGGTTCTGGAGACTCAAACGCCACTGATTAGGATTTGCTCATTGGTGTTTTATCCATCCTCATTGCTATTGAAAACAGTTTGCAATTCATTTGAGGATCCTTTACATATGGCCTGTAGTATATGTGACATTTAATTGAAAAACCACCAAATAAAGGCTTTTGGGCCATGTAAAGGGACCACATGGGTGCCAACTCTGAGCTATACGCCTTCATGGTTTTACCCTAAGTGAATTTTGATTCATGGGGATTCCTGTTATTGAAAAAATCATTCTTGCCACATTCCCAAAGTAGGCACATCCAGCCTCTGCTGGCTCCATCGGGGGGGATAAGGGCAGGGATTTCTGGCTCTAATATTTTCTCCATTAACTTACTAATTTAGGAGACAAAACTCACTTCTAAAATTTTATCTCTTATCTGCCAGGAAGAGCAGGAGCTGAGGTAGAAGAGTTTCCTCCCTTCTTTAAAGGAAATCATTGAAGAAGGGAAAGAAGGAAGGAAAGATAGAAGGACGGAAGAAAGGAAGGAAGGAAAGAATTCCTTGATTTTCTGAAATTTATTTACGTTATCAAGTCACATAATGGGGGGAAATATCTGAACAGTACATTTAAAGAATTATCTAAATGTTTAACTTTTATCTAAGCACCTGTATTAGAAGGCTCCCCCATTCATCATCCCATCCTCAAACCCATCAAAAATTTTTAGAAAGAAAGAAAAAGACATCTTTCTTCTAAAAGCAAATGTGTTCTACGCTACTGGGTTAAAGATCCCAAGAGACCCCCTTGACTCCATCTATAGGAACACTTCTGTCACTTAAGCCCCTGAGACAGATGGTAAACATTGGTAGTGCATGTACAAAGGAAGACAAAAGACAGTTCCCCATCTCCCCCTCCAAGTGTAGGACTTCAATTTCTTCTTATGGGCAAAAACTGTCTGTATCACAGTAAGGAGAGGGAGGAGGGTTGGGGGAGGAGGCTGGAAAAAACTAGCAAAGGGAAAAAAAATTGGAGAGCCAGCCTGGCACCAAAAATATAATTTAGTGTGCAGGTATTTGATTTGATAGAAAACCTGCATTGATTTAAAAAAATAGGTTCTTGACAAGGTCGTAATTCATTGAGAGAGGCCAAGCCTGCAGCTTAAGTTTGACATCCCCCCTCCAACCTAAACCATAACTGGTTTTAGGTGATCCCCTGTGAGGGTAGCGTGTTGCAGCTGGCAAAAAAATAAACACTCCAGAGCCCTGTACTAACAGAATTTTTTTTTTCCTTTTTCTTTTTCTTTTTTTTTTGATTTATGCCACAAGCTAAGGAAAACAGTTACATATTTGTGAGTCCCGGTTTTGTTTGGCCTTTGCAAGCTTGCAAGCGCTGGTGTCCTGCTGAGGGAGGGAGACACTGCAAAGGCTGGAGCAGGCAGGAATACAGTGGATAGCTCACTGGACAAGGCAGTGAGTAGGGAAGTGAAGGGGGCGGATGGATGATGATAAAGGGAGAGACATGGTAGCTAAAAGGTTTGATCGGCCAGGCTCCTTTTCCTCTCTTCTCTGCCTCAAAGCCACTTGAATCTTAGGTGAAAGGCAGATTCCTTCAGAGACAGAAACTTGTAAATGATTAGCCCATCCTTATTTTCCCCAAGCAGGATCATTCTTTTCCTAGAGTTTGGTCAATCGGGAGTTTCCCTCCTTTTTTGATTTCCTGCATGGCACGGTCAACTCAAGCTTGGCAAATGCAAATGGGAACAAGTAAGGAGGGCTTGCTTTCCTTCATTACCTTCCTTCTTCGTTGTCTGAGTGGTACAAACTGTGCCAAGAAAAGGCCATGTCATATGAGTGTTCTTCTCAGGCTGATAAATGGCTCACTTGGTCCTCATTTTGCAGAGCAGGGAGTTTAGAAGCTGGTATGGTCTGGTTCTGTGATCCACCCAAATCTCGCCCTTGAACTGTAGTAATCCCCACATGTTGTGGGAGGGACCTGATAGGATAGAATTGAATCCTGGGGGTGGGTTTTTCCTGTGCTATTCTCATGATAGTGAATAAGTCTCATGAAATCTGATGGTTTTTTAAGGGGTTTCCCCTTTCACTTGGCTCTCATTTTCTCTTGCCTGCTACCATGTAAGACATGCCTTTCACCTTCCACTGTGATTGTGAGGCCTCCCTAGCCATGTAGAATTGTAAATCCATTAAACATCTCTTTCTTTATAAATTACTCAGGCTTGGATATATCTTTATTAGCAGCATGAAAACGGACTAATGCAGAAGCCCAGCAAGGTTAATTAGCTCAGGGTCCCAAGCTGGAGGACCTGAGGACCAGGTCTAAGGGTTAGGTCCTGGTTTGTCCATCTAGTTGACTTTACACTTGAACACGTGCCCATCCCATTCCCATTTAAAGAATTAAAGAAACAATTGTTAAATGGAATGAGGTACCCTGGGCTGGATCCTGGGACAGAATGAGGACGTATGTGGAAAAGTGGCAAAATTCAAATAAGGACAGCTTTTTAATCAATAGTAGTATATCAGTGTTGGGTTTTTTAGTACGGACAATTATCGGGATAATGTAAGATGATAACTACAGAGGAAACTGTGCAAGGGGTACACAAGATAACTCTGTATTATATATTCAATTATTTTTATAAATCTAAAATTATTTTTTAAATATTTGCTTTTTAAAAGATATAATTACAAAAAAACAAGACATTTTAGCACTTTCGTTCAAGTTTGTATTAGAACACATCCCCCAGATGGACTCCGTGAGGATCATGCAATTTGCTACTTACTCCCAGCAACTGAAATGATCTTTCTTCTCTCAGACAAAAACTGGGAGGTCCAAGCAAAAGTATTTTAACACCCCTAAAGAGATCTTCTAGGGGGTGAAGATCTTTAAGGGAGTGGAGGGATACAGGTGGGTGCTCACTTTACCATTTTATCTTTAGAGAAGAAAATTTACATTTTGTATATGTATCCACATTTACAGATGGGGAAATTAAGAGGCTGAGTGCATATCTTTATTTCTCTTAGGCATAGAAGATTAGTAATGACTAGCCTTGAGTGAATGCTATCTTAACCCCAGTGTTTCTTGAAAAAAACATAAATAAGATCTTTCCCCAGGAGCATGTAGCACAGCTTTTGAGAGTTGACTGCAGTCATGGCTTACCACCCACGTACTTGCCAAAACCTCTAAATTACTTACATTATTACATCATCCTTCTTTGTGTATGTGCTTGTCGCATTGCATAAATATACCCTCTCTAGCTGGCTTCTTTAATCTTTTCTATCCGCAGCATATATCACTAAGAAATGACTTCACAGGAGACAAATTATTCCATAATAATGTGCAGAATCATTTGAATCACATTTGGTCTCCATGACAATATGAAAATATAAATGTCTGCTGCATAAAAATGAATAGAAAACTGTGTTATGGTGGTGTGAAAAAACATGAAGTTAATTCAATACTTCAACCAGATTTTTTTTTTTTTTACCACTTTGTTCCCATAAGTACATGATGCAACCTTACTGCCTTTTAAAGTACACACATAGACAGGAAAATGGATATTTTTTCCATCCTATTTGTCTCCTTTTCAGACACAACCACTGATTCACCAGTCTCTGGACAGGCAGCAGCAGCAGCAGGGGCGCCTGTGAACCTGAGTATAATAAAATTCTAGTATAACAGTGTGTTGAATGTTTACTTTGGCGATGCTGCCCTCTCAAATCCCCCTTTCAACTAATATTTTAAAATGTGGAAAGACATTAAAATGGAGATAAATTCAAGGCTCTTTCTGAAAGTGAGCGTCTCTTATGCTGAGAATTCTGAACTCTGTTCTCTCTGCTCCATTCAAGTTCTCTTCATTTTCATAATTAGCATGGCATGAAAGTTCAAGCTACCACCTGCCTTTTGGCAACTATCAATTTAACTCTGAAGTAAAAGAGAAAATGGGGGTCAAATACCCTTTTATAACCACTCTTTTTTCATTGCTGACATTTAAAATTGGTCCTGTCGAAAAAACAATGGAATTAACTGGAATTTATCATTGGTCCTTCGTAAAGCGTAATATAATTAAGAGTTTAGGTTCTGGAATCAAGCAGCGATTCAATGGAATCCCTAGCCAGCACATTACTGGAGCAAATCGATTGCTCCAGTTTCTCCTCTTTCTCTCAGTTTCTTTATATGTAAAATAGGTCTAGTAGTAGCAGTAATGCAATAGCAGAATTAAATTAGATAATTCATATAAAGCACCTGCCGCAGAGCTCCATAAGCA
Organism: Colobus angolensis palliatus; assembly: GCF_000951035.1. Lineage (NCBI taxonomy): Eukaryota > Metazoa > Chordata > Mammalia > Primates > Cercopithecidae > Colobus > Colobus angolensis. The sequence continues at coordinate 6,958,889 of NW_012110918.1, read as the reverse complement.
ATATAGGTGCAAATGAGTTTACCGGGAGATGATTACTAATGCTATTGAGATTTGTCCCTTTTTATACCCTTAAGTCATACCTACCAATCAGTGGAGAATAAAAAAGTGCCTGCTCTCATGGAGTTTTTATTCTAGCGCTGGATGGAGATGGACCAATAAAAAACAAATCCATGTATACTTTTTTCAGTTGGTAAGTGCTATAAAGAAAAAATAAACAGAGATAGGGACTACAGGGTAGGAAATGCTATTTTAGGTAGCATTGCCAAGGAAGAACTTTTTGAGGAGGTGACAGTTGAGTAGAAACCTGGTCAAAGTAAAGGACATCGAGCCAGGTGGATATCTTGCAGGATTATTCTAAGCAGAAGGAACAGAGCATCAAAGCCCATGGTTAGTAGCATGGTTGGTAGGTTTGTGGAACATCAAAGGGTCCTCTGTGGCTGGAGTAGATTAAAAGTTGGGAGAGCTGGAGGCGGAGATAAAGTCAGAGAGTGGCACGTGTAGACCTGGCAAACCCTGGGAATGACTTTGGGCCATATTGAGAATGAAATGGGAGAAGCTATCGGAACACTTTGAGTAATAAGATCCAAATTACATGAATTTAAATCTAAGGAGGGAGTTGACTGGGGTGGGCAGAAGCAGGAAGAACAATGGTAGGACTTTGGCTTCAGTCTGGAAGAGAGCTAATCATGGCTGGGTCTAGGGATCAGTAGACGAGTCAGCAAGGAGTGATGTTATTTGGCATTTTCTTTTTTGGGGGAGGAAACAACAGGTTTTGGTTTTGAATCGGATGCTTACTCCCTCTACCTTTCTGAGTTACTTTCTTTTAAGTCCATGTTCAACCTCAGTCAATGAATAATTTGACATTTCTCTGGAACCTATAGTAGAAAGCACAGCTATGCCCCTTCCAGAATATTGCCCTTACTAGTAGAGGGTAGCAAGGTGTTAGAAATCAGTAAGTGCCAAGGCTGAGTGTCTCCTTTGCCTTTTAGTAACTAAATGACCTTGGTGAATTCGATGGCAGTAATCATACCAGGTGATATGGTTTGGATGTGTCCCCACCCAAATCTCATCTTGAATTGTAGCTCCCATAATTCCCACATGTTATAGGAGCAACCCAGTGGGAGATAATTGAATCATGGGGTTGATTTCTCCCATTCTGTTCTCGTGGTAGTAAGTCTTAAGAGACCTAATGGTTTTCTAAGGGGAAACTCCTTTTGCTTGGTTCTCATTCTCTCTTGCTGCCGCCATGTAAGACCTGGCTTTCACCTTCCACCATGGTTGTGAGGCCTCCCCAGCCACATGGAACTGTGAGTCCATTAAACCTCTTTTTCTTTATAAATTACCCAGTCTCTGGTATGTGTTTCTCAGCAGTGTGAAAATGGAATAATATACCAGGCAACATCTATTCCACAAAGCATTCATAAGACACTCAGCTAAGCCTGTTATTTCTAATTAACTTGTATTACTATTCCCACAGGGCTTAATGAGGTAGGTACCAAATACACTATCTCTGCTTTACAGATATAGAAACTGAGGTACAGTGAAGTTCTGTGACTGACCTAATGTTCTACAGATAGTAAGTGGCAGAGTGTGATTTGTATGTCACTGTCTGGCACCAGTCTCCACAATCTTAGGAGTATGTTTTACCACCTCTAATCCCATGTGTTTCCCTGAAAAGAGTTATAAGGATGGAATGAGGCAATGTATGTAATGGGTTTATTTAATATCGATACTATTGCAGATATCCAATAGAAGTTTGTTCCATTTTCCCTCCCTTCTTTAAAGTACAGTAATCATGTGACCTCTTAGAAATAGGTTCTAAATTTTGGTGGGTCAAGAAGTAGTTTTGACAACTAAGATATGGTCAGAATTCCAAGAGTTGGCATTCCATTTCTCTTTCCTACTAGGGTGATGAGTGCACATTTCTAAGGGTGACTTTCCAGAGATCTGACAATGACTGAAATGTCAGGAGGTAGATAGGACCCTGATGTCACCACCTATAAGCAGCAATCCCTCACCATAAGAGTCTCAGAGAAGGCACTTTTTAAAATCAAATGAATAACTAATATAAACACACCAAAGAAAAATGAAAATAGTTGTTTATATAAGGGTGATAGAAGAAAAGACCTGGAAAAAATTCTTAAAAGTTGTCCTTGAATTCGGAAAAAGAAAGTAGTGTTACCGTCCTTCCCATAGGTAACCTTCCATAAAGGAAAGAAGATCTGAATATTTGGAAGAAGTGAGTCCTAAAGGGGATTCATCCCTCTACCCCTGCTTGCTCTTTCCTGTAGCACAATTTCCATATTGAAAGAGGACTTCTCCTCATTTCTGTCACTCTGTTGAGAGATTCATCATTGCTGCTTTCCCAAAAAACATAAATACCCAGGTGAGCATTCTTATTCTTTCCATTTTCCTTGAATAAAATATTATCCTTTTTTATTTTGGATTTGAATCTATTTTTTCTCAAGTCTCTTTCATCATCTGTGAAGGACTCCAAATGCTGCTTGTTCCATTGAACAAAAAAAATTAAATATGGCCCTATCACCGCCTCATCAATCCTTCCTTCTACGTATTCTCATTTGTACAAGAGTTATCTGTCTTCTTGCTAGTATGGCCTCCCCCTATACACAGAGGATGTGAGTTAACAAGGAAAAAGTAATAGAAAAGATGAAAGAATAGCTCTTGTTGTGGTTCTTACTTTAAAAAATACAAAAAACAAAAAACAACCAAGCAACCAAATAAACAAAAACATCTTATCCTTCTTTCTTCGTTCCAACACAGCCTCATCGAGCTGCTAGAGTCTTCTATCACTTGACGCTTCTCATCAAGATTACAGGTTTAAAAAAATTTAAACATGAGAGAATAAGATTTACTATTATTAGGAAAATTGAATAGACTACCTTATTAGGTTATGGAGATAAGTTAAGAAAGAAACAGTGAGGTCTCATGAAAGCGGAGCAAAATGAGATTCTGGTGGAAAGCCAGAGGTAATCTGGAGGCTCTTCAGGGAGAGGGATACATTAAAATGCTGGTCATGTTCAGAATTAGTGCCCAGCAAATGTTATCTACTATTATTTAGCAAGAATTTCCATTTGTCAAAGAACATAATTTATAGTTGGTATGTCTTCTAGAGAACTCAATAAACTCAATACATTTAATTAATTTTTCACACTGTCGGTATTGAATGAATATGAGAATCTACTAAGACTGGACTTGGATGTCCTAGTTTTAGCTGGGTTACATAATTCTTTTTTAAAAGTACTTTTTTTTTCCTTTTCTTATGCATTGTTTTTTTCTTTTTTTAGCCTAGAAGCATCTTATTTTGCTTGTTTACTGTCTGTGCAATTGTTTGTGACGAAATGGCATTGAAGGACCAAACATGATGATTTAGAAGCAAGATTCTGATTCCCTACTTGGTTGTCTGTTTTTGGTCATTCATGTATCTGTACATTAACAGATATTTACTGGCTATTCAAAATGATAAACACGTATTTTTTAGCCTAATGGAGTTGACTGTCTAGTAGGGGCTGGGGTAAGGATAATAAACACTTAAATACATAAATAAACAGATGCTTAGTGTACTAATACTATGAAGGTAAGAGTGTGTAGGCACAGTAGGTGTGAAAATGAGGGAAGAATATTCATAGTCTGACTAGGCAGTGCCCCTCCAAGGAGTTGACATTTAAACTTAGAACTAAAAGATGGAAAAATACCAACTATGCCTAGAGTGAAGAATAGATACATAAGACAAGCACTGAGTCATGAAAAATATATGGCAAATTTTGGAAACTGGAAAGAGAAGAGTGTGACTGGGGCAGAGTGAGCAATGGCAGATCTTTCTGCAAAGATTCAGGAAATAAATGGAGCAGATTAGGTAAGATGGTATACACTAGACAATACACATCATTTGCTTTCCGAAGTGGGACACTTTCGAGAGTGATGGCAAGTGTCAGGACGAACACAAGTTGGCACTATCTCAAGCAAACTAGGAAGTATGACCTCTGAAAGTATCTTGGATTTTGTTTGAACTGTAATGGGAAGTCATGGCTGGATTTTCCATTACTTTCCAAAGGTTATGCTATATATACCCAACCCAAATGTCCATCAGTGATAGACTGGATTGAGGAAATATGGCACATATATACCATGGAATGCTATGCAGCCATAAAAAAGGATTAGTTCATGTCCTTTGTAGGGACACGGATGAAACTGGAAACCAGCATTCTCAGCAAACTATCACAAGGACAAAAAACCAAACACCGCATGTTCTTACTCATAGGTGGGAGTTGAACAATGAGATCACTTGGACACAGGAAGCGGAACATCACACACCGGGGCCTGTCGTGGGGTGGGAGAAGTGGGGAGGGATAGCATTAGGAGATATACCTAATGTAAATGGCAAGTTAATGAATGCAGCACACCAACATGCCACATGTATGCATACGTAACAAACCTGCACGTTGTGCACATGTACCCTAGAACTTAAAGTATAATAAAAAAAATTTTAAAAAAAGAGTGGACAGATAATTTCTGGTGTGTTTTGGCAACAGAATATTACCCGGCAATGAGGATGAACAAACCATAACTACTTGCAAAAATATGAATAAGACTAGTCACAAAAATACTTAATGTTTAAAGTATAAACATAAACACAAAAAGCATCTGTGATGCTTCAGGTCTGGAAAAGTGGCTACTTTTAGAGAGAACTACAACTAGGGTACTATTAAAATTCTACCTTTTTATCCAGATGTTAGTTGTATGGGTGTATTTGTGAAAATCTTTAGTTGTACACTTATTATGTATGTCCTTTTCTGTATACAGTACTTGCTATAATTAAAAGAAGCAATATATGCCTCCTACCATATAGAGAATATAGTAAAAAAGGTTAAGAGTAGAGAGTGTCTCAATTTTTACCCATTTATTGTAATTTATTTCTGAGATACACAAGAAACATTTTATTCTGTAGCAGGGTTTGTTCACCACAGCACTATTGACATTTGTGCTGGATAATCTGTTGGTGGTGGTGGTGGTGGTGGTTGTGGTGGTGGCATTAAGTAGGATGTTCAGTAGCATTGCTGGCCTCTGCCCACTAGGTATCAGTGGCATTTCCTGTCCCCAGTCTCAACAATCAAATATGTCTTCTAACATTGCCATATGTCCCCGGAGGGGTAAAATTACTCCCATTTGAGAACCACTGAACTGCAGTAATAACAATTTCTGACATTTATTGAGTGCTTACTATGTGCCAGTTTCTCTTCCAAGGATGTTGCATTTATTCACACATTTTATTTACCAACATGCCTAAGAACTGTGCCTCATTTTCTTTGTTTCCCAGAGGAGGAAACTGAAGTCCAAATATTTTAAGCATATTTTGCAAGATCCTGTAACTAGTTAGTAGTTGACAAAGCCAGGATTTATACCCAAACAGACCACGGTGTATGTTCTTAGCCACCGCATTTTCCTGCCTTTTGCCTCTCTACCTAACACACGCCCAGTGCTACATAGGTCACGCTCAGATTAGAGGGATATGCCAAGACCTTCTGATTTCCATAGTGATGTGTTTTCAAATCTGTTCATTCTTTAAAGTTATACAAAGTTAGGATTCATATTTTTAAAAAGTACTATGAGAATCAAGCTTCAAAACCAACTATTAGTGTGACTCATAGGTTACACCTTAATAAAACTTCAAGAGCTCATGGAGACCAATGTGATTATGGGACAAATTATTCCAGTTATTTAAACAGAGGGGAAATATACTTACGTTTTACAGTTGCCTTGAGTTATATATAAAACCAGCTTCTGGACCTTTAACTACAGACAAAGGTAGAACCACTATGAGAGCCTCACGAATAAAGCAGTGCCATCCACGTCGGAAAAGGCACTGCTATAGCCTCCAGATTCGATGAAAAGTCCTCCCTTTGAATCATAATCTGTCTCAGATTTGTGCTTCAGGGTTTTCTTGTTTTCTGTTGCTAAGTAAATATTATCTGGAGTGCATGATATAGTTTGGATATGTGTTCCCACCCAAATTTCGTGTTGAATTATAATCTCCGATGTCGGAGGTGGGTCCTGGCAGGAGGTGACTGGATCATGGGCATGGATTTCTCGTGGATGGTTTAGCATCATCCCTTTTTGTACTGTCCTTGCAATAGTGAGTGAGTTTTCTTGCGATCTCGTTGTTTAACAGTGTGTGGCACCTCCCCGCTTCCTCTCTCACTTGCTCTTGCTCTGGCTGTGTGACTGTGTTTGCTCCGTCTTCACCTTCCACCAGAATTGTAAGTTTCCTGAGGCCTCCCCAGAAGCTCAGAAGATGCCAGCCTCATGTTTCCTGTACAGCCTGTGGAACTATGAGCCAATTAAAACTCTTTTCTTCATACGTTACCCAGTGTCAGGTATTTCTTGACAGAAATGCAACAACTGACTAACACAGTGCAAGAGAAACAAATATTAAAAACTCTGCATTAAATAAGCAGTATAAATAGAATAATCATGAACAAATGTCGCTGAATTCTGCCCTCATATTTGTTACAAACTTACTTTTTATGAGAAAGGTGGTTATATATTTCACTTACCATGCCTCGGTTGTCCTGTGTATTTCTGAGAGCTGCAATGCTGCCTCTGTTATTGTTTTCTGCCTGTGTGATGGTCTTCTCTATGCAGACAAATTGTGTTTGAAAAGTTGGTAAGTTAGTTGCTTAGAACTGAAAGGCATACTAAAATAGAAATTTTACTATAAATTGTCTTTAGATTCCCTGACCAGCCACTAAATGCCTCAAGAAAAAAAAAAGAAAAAAATAGAAAGAGGAGGAAGAATAACCATGTCATAAGTTATTGACATTATTTGTTCTAGTAAGCCTGCATGTGTAAATGTGCAAATATACATGTACAGTTACATATGTGTGTGAATATATTACACACATCTACACACTACATATATTCTTATTGAGATCAGATCCTGTAATTTAAAATTATGGATGCATGTGAAAAGTACCATTTTAAAGCTTTGTTTTTTGTGGTATTTATTGTTGGTGGCATTTTCGGTTTTTCTCCTGGCTGAAGAAGTTGAAATTTACCATTGAGGAAATACGCATCATTGTTTTTGGAAAAGACACTTTAAGGACTTTTTAAAATATCTCACGGTAAAGAAATATTCTTATTCAGAAGGGAAAGATTGAAAGCAATATGGAGTTAAATTTTTCTCATAATTATATAAAGTTTGTCTTGCTTGGAGGTGAGCACAAAACTCTGCCAAGTCTTTCATTTTAAGAATTTGTAGTTTTTTCAGTAGGAATTAAGGAAACGGAAATTAGTTGCCTATAAAAAGAGACAAGCTCAAAGATACCTTTTCACTGAGGTGAGCACTTTGGGAGTGAATAGATCAGGAGAGAAGCTGTCAAAGTGTGGACGCCAGATCAACATCATCAAAATCACTTAAGAACTTGTTAGAGTTGTGGCATCTCAGGCCTTATTCAAAGAATCAGCATTTTCACAAAATGTCCAAAGACATGTATGCACAGTGACATTTAGAAGGAACCAGTACAAAGGATTTTCTGTGTGGTAGAGATTGGCCTATGGAATTCAACAACAGTCATATCTAGGATCCATTCTCTTTAAGGTTTACCTTGTGTCTTTGATTTGGCTGCTGAAACAGAATACCACAGACTGAGTAATTTATAAAAGACAGAGACTTATTTCTCACAGTTCTGGAGGCTGTGAACTTCAAAGTCCCAGTGTCTGCATCTAGCAAGGAACTTCTTTCCATATCTTCCCATGATGGAAGATGAAACAGGTATGTGAGAGAGAGCAACAGGAGGGTGCTGAACTCACTCTTTTATGAGGAACCCACTCCTGCAATAAAGGCATAGTCCATTCATGAGGGCAGAGTCTTCATGACCTAATCATCTCTTAAAGGACCCATCTCTCAATACTGTTGCCTTGGGGATTAAGTTTCCAACACATGAGCTTTGTGGGATGCATTTAAACCACAGTATTCTTCCCCTGGCCCCCCAAATTTGTGTTTTTCTCACATTCAGAATACATTAATTCCATCCTAATAGCTCCAAAATGTTAACTTGTTTCAGTACCGACTCAAAATTCCAAAGTCCAGAGTCTCATCTAAATCAGACACAGAGGAGACTCAAGGCACAATGCATCCTGAGATAAATTCCTCTCCAGCTGTGAGCCTGTAAGATTAATAAGTTACATGCTTTTAAAATATGATGATGAGAGAGGCATAAGATACACATTTCTATTCTTTTTTTTTTTTTTTTTGAGATGGAGTCTCACTGTCGCCCAGGTTGGAGTGCAGTGGCGTGATCTTGCAAGCTCCACCTCCCAGATTCAAGTGATTCTCCTGCCTCAGTCTCCCAAGTAGATGGGACTACAGGCACCCACCACCATGCCTAGCTAATTTTTTTTGTATTTTTAGTAGAAACGGGGTTTCACCATGTTAGGCAGAATGGTCTCAATCTCCTGACCTTGTGATCCACCCGCCTCGGCCTCCCAAAGTGCTGGGATTACAGGTGTGAGTCACTGCGCCCGGCCGACATTTCTATTCTTAAAAGGAGAAATACTCAACAAGAAAGGGATGACTTGTCCCAAGTAAGTCCAAAAATCAACAGAGAACATAATGTTAAGTCTTAAGGCTGGAGAATCTTCCCCTTTGACCCTATGCTTTGTGTGCTGGGCACACTGGGGTGGCAGCTGTACCCCCAAGGTTTCAAGCAGCCCCTCCCCTATGACTTCGATGTGTTCGGTCCATTGAACAGCTCTCAAAGGTTGGAGTCTCATACTTGCAGCCTTCCCAGGTTGGAGTTGCACACTGTTGGTCCTACTTCTGGGGCCTCAGGAGCCGCCCCATTCCTATGGCTCTCCCAGGCTTTGTCTTAGTGGAGGTTCTTTGTGGTGGCCCTGTTCCTGCAACAAGTCTCTGCCTGAATCACTGGGCTGTCCCGTACATACTTTTGAAGTTTAGTCTGAGGTTGCCATGGCCCCACAGCTTGTGCACTCCTCATGCCTGCAAAGCCAGCACCATGTGGATGCTGATGACATTGATGTCACCAAGGCTTATCACTTTCACCTTCCAGAGCTGTGGCAGGAGCCATATCTGGGCCTGTTTGAGCAACAACAGCTGGGGCAGCTGAGGAGTACTGTGCTGGAATGTGGGAAGCAGAGTCACAAACAAGCCCTGGACAAGAGAATGCTGAGGTCCATGGGCACCTCTCTGACAACCTTGCCCTCAGGGTCTTAGCTTGCCTTGAAGATCTCTGAAATTCCTTTATGTTTATTTATTCATAGTATTTATGAATAGAGCCTGGCTTCATTCTACCCTTATTAATCCCTTTAGTAAGGCATCACTTAGCAACACCCTTAATATTCTCTCCTGAGCACACTTCTTTAGTTTTTTCATGGCCAAGTTGAGAGTTTTCCAAATATTTCTATTTTGTATTCCTTTTAATTATAAATTCTATCTCTAAATCATTTCTGTTTTATCTCTTTTTACTGTAAGTGCTCAAAAGATACCATATTGTACCTTGAATGCTTTGCTGCTTAGATATTTCTTATGCCAGATATCCTAGTTTATTGCACGTAAATTCTGCTTTTACAAAGTCCTAGGACTTGAACACAGTTCCACCAAGTTATTTTCAAGTGTATAACAAGACTGGCTTTTACCCCACTTTCCAATATCTTGTTCCTCATTTCCATCTGAGGCCTCATCAGAATGGCCTTTACCATCTATATTTCTGCCAGTATTTGATCATGACCACTTAAGTAATCTCTCTCTCTCTCTCTCTCTTTTCTTCTGAGCCCTCACCAGAATTTTCCTTAATACTCTACTTATGGTAATACAGAGGTTTTCAACTTCTTACAGCTTCTACCCATTAGCTAGTTAGTTCCAAACCTACTTCCACATTTCTAGGAATTTGTTATAGCAAGAGCCCCACTTCTTGATGTCAATTATTTGTATTGGTCTGTTTCATGCTGCTATAACAGAACACCAAAGAAGGGCAATTTATAAAGAATAGAAATGTATTTCTTATAGTTATTGAGGCTAGGAAGTCCAAGGCTGAGGAGCCCACATCTGGAGACACCTTCTTGCTGTGTCATTCCATGGCAGAAGGTGGAAGGGCAAGAAAGCTTGTGAGAGAGAAAGGGCGGTGGGGTGGATGGGGGAGAGAGAGAGAGAGAGAGGAAGCAGCCTGAACTCATCCTTTTATCAGGAACCTACTCCTGTGATAACTAACCCACTTCTGCCATAATCCACTCATGAGGGCCGAGCCCTAATTACCTCTTAAAGCTTCCACTGCTCCACATTGTTGCATTGAGGATGCATTTTTCCAACATACAAGCTTTGGGGAACATATTCAAACCATAGCACCTTATTTGTAAATTTTCTGTGTTCTGTTATTTTTCAGATCTTCATCTCCCTGAGGAATTAAGAGGAAGGCCTCACTCATACTTGAAAAATAACTGCTTCTAGTGAGCATTGTTAGTTCCTATCCACACATTTTCATTTCTTAACAAGTCTGAGATTCACCTTTGTTCGCACCTTCTCAACACAGCCAGCACCTTTTGGGTAAACATAAACCTACCTTGGCTGAAGTGGTGGGTCCTTTTTGGTTAAACCAATGAGGATATATTATTACTTGGCCTTGGCCATTGGTTCAAGGTTGGGTATGTAACTTAAGCCAACCAATCAGGGCGAGTCTTGGTAATGTTCTTTTGAATGCTGGATCAGACACATTCTTTTTCCTGTTTAACAAGAATGAAGAAACACATGTCCTTATTTATATTAGAAGATTTTCATGACCATGGGGTCTGGAAGTGGAAATGGAGGGGAGTCAGACTTAGGATAAAGCCAATGTCTGGAAGGCAGAGTAAGGCCGTAGAAAAAAGTATGTACTTGGTGATATTTTCTAACTATCAGTTCATGAATGCTGAAGCCCTCCCTATAGATAAACTTTCTGTTATGGAAGTCAATAAATCCCCTTTGTTATGTAAGCCAGTTTGAGATAAGTTTTCTTTCACCCACAGCATGAGGAGTCTTAGAGACACAATTGTATAGAAAGAGTGGCATTAGCATGATTGAACATCTATGCTTAAAATACTAAGAAACAACTTAAAAAGTACAAACTAGTTGCTTGACTTCAGGGAACTGGCTGGCTAATTCCAGGAGGCTGACTGATTGGTTTGTGTAATGCATATGCATTTCTTAGAAAGACTATTAAGACTATTTTGGAAGGGCAACTTGTAAAAGGCTAACTTCCTGCATTTGAACAGAAAGAAGACCCGAAATTCAGCCAACCAACCTTCCTTCCTTCCTTCCTTCTTCCTGTTTTCTTTTCCTTTCTTTCTTTCCTTACTTTTTTTAATCACTAAAAGGATCTGTTGTCTTCAAAGGCTAGAGATAGCTGAAAAAGTTAGCTCATGTAATATGAGTGTTACCTTGACTATGGAGTATTTGGTACATGTAAGGGAATGAATAATATTTAAGTTCATCTCATTCCCCTGATCTCTGTACCCCATTACAGCCTCAACAACGCTGAAAAAAAAAAAAAAAAAAGGTTTAGTGAGAATAACTACAGTTTCTACTGCTGCAGTTGTTCCCAAGGCAGTAACTGCTACTCACAGTCTCTTTCCTCCACTACTCTTTCTAGGCTTCCTTCTCTTCTCTAGCATTTTGGATGATCTGGGTTCTCGCCTGGTAGGGTAACCTAGCTCCACATCCTGGAGGCCTCTCAGTAACTGAGGTTTTGTGTTTTTTTTAAAGGTAGTTCTCTACTTAAACAGTTGAAAACTGGTTATGGGGATACTAAGAAATATCCCAGTGGCACATATATTCTTCGCTGGCCCTATTGGGCAGCAATGGTTTACTTCCTCATGAGTATGAATTTCTGTACCTGCTGGCTTACTGTCATGAAGATTCCAAAATTTTAGCTTTAATTTTAGCAGAATTCTTACTTTGTTCCCTGCCAGCAGCATCCCCCACTCTGAACTCCAGGACTTCCAGATCATAGAGCCTGAAGTTGCAGGGAGAGAAAACACAACACATTCTCCCAATGCATCACTAGTCATGAGTATGAATGAGGACAGTCCTACTTCTTACCCTGATTCTCAAACTTACGTGTGCTACCTATTGGGAACATAGCAGCACCACATGTGAACCGTTGGTTTAAGATGTATGATGTATACTTCAATCTAAAGGGTAGTTCCCCATCTTCACAGTGTGTCACCTCCAAGTCAGTGCCTGGGCTAAAATTTCAACAGGCTATTCTTTCAAACTAGCAGCTTCTAGATGGTGTGGTACATGGCAGGACCAGTGAATCCCATGGTCATGTGCTCATTGCCATGTTTTATTTGTTGTAAAGCAGGTCTCTTGTCTGATGTGATGTCATGTAGGAATCCATGCTGGTAGATCAGATACCCTATGAGACCTGGAAGAGTGGCGACGGCTGAAGTACTGCATGCAGAAAATGCAAATTCATAACCACAATATGAGTCAACCCAAACCAAGATGAAATATTGTCCATTCCAAGATGTTACCAAATGGCTGGCTGACATTTGGCAGGAACTGAACTCTAGCAGGGAGTGTGGGCCATAGTCCTAGTCTGTAGTGCTCACAGGTCAGCCCTCCACCAGTAGTAGGCTTGGTGAGAAAAAAATCCTTGCTGTTGAGCCTATGCATAGACTCCATCTAGGACACCACAGATGCTCTGTACACAAGTCCATTGCTTAAGCGCTGGGATGTTCAAGGGCAGAGGCTAGCTGATATCTACTGGCCGTGTCATTCTGTCAACTCAGTTATTTTTTCCACAGTGGTCTTTGTGCCTTGTCCGACATCCATGTAAAAATGCAAAGATTCTCCCTCTTTGTGTTCATTACCATTAGATCATCCACATACCTCCTTGCCAGCACTCTGGACTTCAGTCTTCCAAACTTTCCAGGTTCTTATCCAACCACCCAAGCCATTTATGACTGCCCTGCCCATGAGACTATGTGTATTCTTATTTCAGGCCTTTTTTTTTTTTTTTTTTTTTAAGAGATCGGTCTTGCTATATTGACCAGGCTGGTCTCGAACTCCTGGGCTCGAGTGATCCTCCCACCTCAGCCACCTGAGAAGCTGGGACTACAGACATGCATCATCATGTCCAGCTAATTTAAATTTTTTTTTT
>NW_012110918.1:6936446-6945667 GCF_000951035.1 Colobus angolensis palliatus | reverse complement strand
TGAGATAGAGTTTCACTCTTGCCCTGGCTGGAGTGCTGTGGCACAATCTCAGTTCACTGCCAACTGCACTTCCCGCTTCAAGCGATTCTCCTGCCTCAGCTTCCTGAGTAGCTGGGATTACAGGTACCTGCCACCATGCCTGGCTAATTTTTATATTTTTAGTAGAGACAGAGTTTCACCATGTTGGCCAGGCTGGTCTCGAACTCCTGACTGCAAGTGATCCCCACGCCTTGGCCTCCCAAAGTACTGGGATTACAGGTGTGAGCCACTGCACCCGGCCATTTCTGGCCATTCTAAAATTCACACAAAGTGAATAGCCGAGTGCCCCATTCAAAATTCTGCCCATGAGAAAAGTTTTCCCTTCACCAGTATCCTTCAGGGTCACCTCTAAGTGAGACTATAGTCCATTTTTTTATTGACATTGACGTACTTAGCCAACTCTTCTGTTATTTGTGTCTGCTGATTTTACTTAAAGAGATTTGACTTTATATGAGCTTGGTGATACTGATTCTGAGATCTTTGGTAGAATTTCATCTGTGTGGCCTAATTGGATATGCCTAAATTGGATATGTTTGCTCCAGAGATTAGTTGATTTTGCCGGTATTAGAAAGTCTCCGCTGAACTGCAGTCTCAGCTCATCATCAGAGTTCCAGCTTCAACTTTCTGCTCTCTGTTACCAGAAAAGGGGTCCCAGTTAAGACCCCTAAAGAGGGTTCTTGGATTACATGCAAGAAATAATTCAAGGCCAGTCCATAGAGCAAAGTGAAAGCAAGTTCATTAAGAAAGTAAAGGAATAAAGGGAATGACTGGTCCATAGATAGAGCTGCCCCGAGGGGTACTGGTTGCCCATTTTTATGGTTATTTCTTGATCATATGCTAAACAAGGGGTGGAATATTTATACCTCCCCTGTTTAGATGATATAGGGTAACTTCCGGATGTTGCCTTGGCATTTGTAAACTGTCATGGTGCTGGTAGGAATGTAGCAGTGAGGATGACCAGAGGTCACTCTCCTGGTTATCTTAGTTTTGGTGGATTTTGGCTAGCTTCTTTACTGGAACCTGTTTTATCAGCAAGGTCTTTATGACCTGTATCTTATCTGACTTCCAGTTGTTTCTTGTGACTTAGAATGCCTTAACTTACTGGGAATGCAGCCCAGCAGTCTTAGCCTTATTTCACCCAGCACCTATTCAAGATGGAGTCGCTCTGATTCAAATGCCTCCGAAAACTCTGTAGGTGGTTCAAGCTCAGTCTTCTAATGGCAGTATGATGCTTGACTTTTGCCTCCAGGGTTACTCCTCTCACCTTCTGTTCTAGATTCAAAAGTGAGTCCTATCTGGAGTTTAGGTGTTCTGCAGTGAAAAGATCTACAGAGAACTTCAATTAGCATAACTGCAAAAGGAGTACATTTAAATTTCTAGAGGATAGCCTGGCATGGTGGCTTATGCCTGTAATCCCAGCACTTTGGGAAGCCAAGGCAAGCAGATCACCTGAGGTCGGGAGTTCGAGACCAGCCTGACCAACACGGAGACACCCTGTCTCTACTAAAAATACAAAATTAGCCAGGCATAGTGGCACATGCCTGTAATCCCAGCTACTCAGGAGGCTGAGGCAGGAGAAATGCTTGAACCTGGAAGGCGGAGGTTGCAGTGAGCCAAGATCACACCATTGTACTCCAGCCTGGGCAACAAGAGTGAAACTCCATCTCAAAATAAAAAAAATTCTAGAGGATAATTTTGATTGTCACTGAAATAAGACCTATTTCTAAAAGAACAGCCATCACTAGAGATTTAAGACTGAAAGAAGTCACTGTTTTCTCTGCCATAGTGTAACAATAGTTCATTTTGTATGCTTTGCATACATTTTCTCATTTAGTCCTCACAAGACTCTTATAAGAAGCTGCATTGCTATTTTTTTTAGTAGAGACGGGGTTTCACCATGTTGGCCTCAGGTGATCCACCTGCCTCGGCCTCCCAAAGTTCTGAGATTATAGGCATGAGCCACTGTGCCTGGCCATTTCAGGCCCCTTTAAAATTCACACAAAGTGAATGACCAAGTGCCCCAGTCAAAACTCTGTCCATTACAAGGGCTTTCCCTTTACCACAGTCCTTTAGGGCAACCTCTAAGTGAGGTTATAGCCCATTTTTTACTGGACTTTTGTTGAACTGCTGATTCTAGATGAGGAACTGGAAACACAAAGAAATCATGTAGTTGGTCAAATGCCACATGACTAACAAATGGTGGACCTGGGCTTTAAACTTAGGTATCCTGACTTCAGAGTTCAGGCCATCCCTCTCTTCCTCTAACACATACACATGCCGGCTTTCACAGTACTTGGATATGAAGAAAAATGGCATTGGAAAAGACAAGGCCAGAGTCGTCTTAACTGAAGGTGGTATTATTTTATACCATGCATTTAGAACAACTAAATATTTGAACTGCTATAAAAGTTCACTCTGATCATTGATTCATCCATTGCTCCTAGCAATTTCCCAGACCCTCCATTTTAGTATTTCAATTCTTAGGTAAATTTAAACTACATTGAATGTTAGTTAAGTTACTAAAATGTACTAAAATCCTAAATGCACTAAATGTGTCCAGTTTCTATCTCATCTTGTATTCTTACTGCAACGTTTTTAAAACACAGGCCTAACTTACCTTTTAATCTGCATTTTAAAATTTAAAAACAGCTGCAAAGAAAAGAAATAAGAAAAAGCATGAGGTGAGAAGAACAATTAATTTAACAAAAAAAAATGTTTTGGATATGAATACTGCAATACCCAGGATAATGATGTTGATAGAATACTCTATCCAAAGGAATAATTTTGGATAGCATCCACTCCAAAGAAATAGCACATACAGCTTTGTTGCCTTGCTCTGAAATAATCAGGAAAGCAGTGCTGGGGAATATTCTATTTTCTCTTCACTATGTTGGTATATCATCAGTTTTGTTATCCTGTGCCAAAAAATGTTTTTGGCAATATTTCACCCTCAATCTATGCCAAAAAAATCACTGCTGTTGGATAATAATAAAAGAAGGTAGTTGACAGTATAAAGCTCAATATGAAAGAGAAGTTAGGCTGGGTGTGGTGGTTCATGACTGTAAGCCTAACACTTTGGTAGGCCAACGCAGGCAGATCACTTGAGGCCAGGGGTTTGAGACCATCCTGGCCAACATGGTGTGAACCACCCCCACAACACTGCCCCACACTGTCTTTACTGAAAATACAGAAATTAGCCAGGTGTGTTGATGTGCACCTGTTATTTCATCTACTCAGTAGGTTGAGACATGAGAATTACTTGAACCCGGGAGACAGAGATTGCAGTGAGCTGAAACTGTGCCACCGTACTCCAGCCTGGGTGACAGTGAGACTTTGTCGAAACGAAAGAAAGAGAGAAAGGAGAGAGAGAGAGAGAGAGTGAAGAAAGAAAGAAAGAGAGAGAGAGAGAGAGAAGAAAGAAAGAAAGAAAGAAAGAAAGAAAGAAAGAAAGAAAGAAAGAAAGAAAGAAAGAAAGAAAGAAAAAAGAAAAGAAAAGAAAGAAAAAGGAAGGAAGGAAGGAAGGTAGGAAGGTAGGAAGGTAGGAAGGAAGGAAGGAAAGAAAAGTAAAGAGAAAAGGAAAGAAAGAAAAGAGAGAAAAATTAATAAGAAGCAAAATATATTTTGTATACTTGGCTAAAAGAGCAGAATGTCAAGCCACCGGAAATCTGTAGTGATTTTGTAATGTCTGTGGTCTGAAGTAAAATTGCTCATGAAGTTTCTACTAAAGGCACAGCTTTCCACCTTCAGCTGCAAGAGGATCTGTGCATTGTTTGTATCTCTTCTGTGGGACACTTTTCCTGACACTTTCGATTCCTCGACTGGTATTTGTATTCCACACTGTAAGCTTTCAACATGGTTTTATAGAACCACTGGACAGCTGGGGGCCAGGTGGGTGGAACAACTCAGACAATTGTTAAACCACCATGACTTAACAGCAAAAGAAAGCAAAATATCTACAAAAGTAACCAGACCTAGACACATGGTAAATACTTTCCAGCAATATGTAAAAAAAAAAAAAAAAAAAAAAGAAAAGAAAAAGAAAAAAAGAAAGAAAGGAAGAAAAAAAATGAAAGAAAACCTTTTCCAGAAATCAGTAATTTAAAATGACACTACTGCCTTCATTAAGCTTAACTGAGATTTGAGTTGGAAAGCTGTTGCAATGCGCAAAATGATGGAAAAATAAATATGTTTGAAAATCTCAGCAAGAGTAATTTTAAGCTTTCTCTTGGAATTGTGTGAACTTGGAAGAACACAGAAATACATAGATCTAGAAAATGAAATGAAAGCAGTTATAGAACTGTGCCCTAATTGTCCATGCTGAATAGCACTTATGCACATACACACACACACACACACACACACACACACATCACTCAGTCACATAAAATGGAATAAACTAAGTATATACAGTGGGGGAAAATATATGAACTACTTAACTATGTTTTAGCAATTAAAGGTGTAATACAAAAAACCTTCACGGGGAATTTGATATTTGACTTGTGGTCCTTTAAGCAAAAGTATTTTTAATTTTCTTTCCATCTTCTTTTTTCTTCTTCTTTTTTTTTTTTTAAAGTACAGAGAACTGGCTATAAAGGTAGTAGGGTTTTTTGGTCATTGTCTTCTTAAAGAAACCATAACAAGCATGACTGAACAAAGAATAAACTTCAAAGTCTTGCTGTTTGGTAGGAAGTGCTTTGGAACAAAAATTATAAACTTTTGTCAATGAAACCTTTGTGAGAAATGATGAGTGCCTTTCTCCCACCTTTTGTCAACGTCATTAAAACTCAAGGATCTTTCTCTACCATACAAAAGAATATCTGCAGTCAGAAGAGTCTTGTCCTAACAAACCTTCCCTTTGCCCCAAGCATTGTCCTGGCACCGAGTTGGGAAGTGATTTTGTAATAGATCACAAATAAAGAAACATAGCCATTTACTCCCCCTACCCCATCTTTCCTTTTCTTTCTTTCTTTTATTTATTTATTTATTTTTTTAAATCTGTACAGTCCTGTCCTTTAACAGATCTCCAAGAAATTTCTAAAGCAAGGTATTGTAGCAAATGTGTGACAGTTGGAAAATAAAAATAAGTTTACATAAGACAATTACATTTCTCCAGGGCAGTTCACTGTTTTTTCAGCTGTTTTTCATGGGAGCAGAAAAGGAATCTATCTTCTGGAA
Organism: Colobus angolensis palliatus; assembly: GCF_000951035.1. Classification (NCBI taxonomy): domain Eukaryota; kingdom Metazoa; phylum Chordata; class Mammalia; order Primates; family Cercopithecidae; genus Colobus; species Colobus angolensis. The sequence goes on along the minus strand of NW_012110918.1, from coordinate 6,940,453 downwards.
TTAGGGGAAAAAAGCATCTGCCACCCCTTTCTCCACCTTTTAGATGCCAGTTGGAATACCCACTGAACAAATCAGATTGGTCAGAAAAAGACCAGACTGGTAGCAGAAACATTCTATTTTGTGGTAGACTGTAGTGCTATTTACGTTGCCTCCAAAGTCAGCCTCTCGAGGGCTATATTTGAAGGCTTGAAGAAATAGTTCAGACCAGAGAGGTTTGGCATTCGTCGCTTCATGAAAATATAGAAGGATAAGTGTAAGAAAGTTTGGTTAGGTAGCTATCCACTTCAACTAAAATCTTAACTTGATAAATATCTGTAATGAGGGCAAATCATTAATTTGAACTTAAAGCCTGCATAATTGTCATTTCTGCTTCATTTCCCCTTATGATAGTTCACCCCTGAACTATTTTTCCTGCAATTACAGGTTGTTTTTGACTCCACTGATGGAAACGAGGTTCTACATTTCACCCTTGACTTGTCAAAACAAAGTCGATGGTATTTTGCAATTATCAGTAATTTTTTACCTAGGTTTTTAGCCATATATTAGGCAAAGAGTGGCCACAGAACACAAGTCCTATTTTTTGTGCCTGCTGTAAAGGCAGTTTTTAATGCAGGAAATGGGAAGGAGGGCCACTCAGGCCGAAGTGGGCACAGTGACTTACGTTTGGAGTAACTGAAAAACGAGAAGGTAACTTACAAGGTGCAACTTGACAATTGACCACCCTAGTGGGGTAAGTTCTTATACATATGGGACCATCCCCTTTCCCCTCACACCTACTCAGTTTTAGATAGGCATGAGACACCTATAGCAAAGAGGACCACAGTGAACCCTTTATGGAAGAATTAGTCCCAGCCCAGATCATTTTGTCTGCTTAAGTTATAGCTACACGGTTTTAATCTTCCGAATGGTGATGACGTTGCCACAAAAGGAGACTTTTTAAAAAACCATAATTGCTTTGTTTTTCATTGTTTTTCATCATACTTGCTGCTTTCAAGTTTTATTGAGGGCATTTCACCAAATAAGAACAAAAAGAAGTTGTGGAAATTAATATATTAACCAATAGCATCTTAATGAATTAGTGTAGCACTGAGTAAGAAATAACTCCAGCTTTGTACACAACAAAATCCAACACTTGTTTACCATGCTAGCTTTGAAAGAATACCAACGATAAGAGAACACTTGGCAAAAATAAGCTTTCCCCCTCTATCTTATAGATATTTATTCCAGGAAAAAGTTCTTGGTGGGGTGTGTGTGTTTCTGTCTGTCTGTCTGTGTCTGTGTGTGTGTGTTTTGAAACAGGCCCTTGCTTTGTCACCCAGGATGGAGTGCAGTAGTACAATCACTGCTCACTGCAGCCCCGACCTACTGGGCTCGAGCAATCCTCCTGCCTCACCCTCTTGAGTAGCTGGGGCTACAGGTAGGCACCACCATGGCTGGCTAATTTATGAATATTTTTTAGAGATGGGAGTCTCTCTATATTGCCCAGGCTGGTGTTGAACCCCTGAGCTCAAGCAATTCTCCCGCCTTGGTCTCCCAAAGTGCTGGGATTACAGGAACAAGTCACCACACCCAGCCCAGGAGAAAGTTTTAACTTGCAAAATACCTAGGTCTACTTAGAGCAGCCTTAAACTACTTTATTTCAGTAAGTAAAAGTGTCTGAAGAAAGATGTAACCTGGTAACATGAGTTCATCTTCCTCCAGTTGAAAGAATTAAGATGTTCCAAATTCTTAATTCTATTATTAGACTATATGTAGTCCAGGGAGGAGATTTATGGTGCCTGATTTTCTTAATCTCCCATGTTTAGTGAAATACTTAAAAACGCCAAGGCATTTAATCATCGTATATTGACTTAAGCCTCAGAGTGTTCTTCGAAGAGGGTTTTAGTTCAAAAAGTCTACCTTAAGCACAGGTCTAGACTGAGTAACATGTTTGGCTGAGAGAATCAAGTTCATGAGTGTCAATCCCTAACTCTGACATTCAAAAGCTTACTTCCTCTCTCCACCCAAAACTTTTCCAAACTGCACATAGCAAGCCATTGGTACCGGCAAGAAGCATGTTTTCACCTATCAGGATTTTCAAAATTTAATTTAATTTGACCCCACCAAAATCTTTTAATCTAATACTTTATTATTAGATGGCTTTTAATAATGAAATATAAATACTTTGAAAATAATTCCAAAGTTGAAGTAAATTGTTCCTGTAGGAATCTGTCTAGTTTTTGTAAATTACTTGTTAATGATCATTTTAAAAAATTTTAACAAGAGTGGAAATATTGATGGCTTGTATATTCTGTCCGTTCCTAAATCATTCCTTCTCTAAATTATTTACCTGAGACACTCCACTACCATTTGTTTGCTTCCTATTAGCGGTTAAGCTTATGATTTTTGATACCTATGATTTAAATATTGTTGGTGATTAAGGCTCCAAGCGAATATGTATACTTTTCCTGAGTCTAAAGTTCAGAAGTCCTGATTTCCTTAGAGTAACATGTTCATAAGAGTTTAGCCATTACCTAAAATAATCCTCTTATTTTGTATGTGAAGAAATAGGTATCCAGAAATATTAAAGGCTTCCTCAAGGTCAGATATTGGAGAGTGATTCAGTAACAAGAAATGCATCTTTCCTTTCTGCTACCCAGCCAGAAAGATCAGCATGAAAAGGAAGACATTTGCATAGCAGGAGATCAAATTCAGCCTTCCCTGTCTAGAAAGGGCAGTTGGAAAGACTAAAGATCAGATGTGTTTTCAGCCTTTTTTGGCATCTGTCCTCTCCAAAATCTGTACAACTGAGTACACACTGGGTTATGCATAGCTGGCTCCTGTTTTCTTGCTAATTCTTTCATCTGGATGCAGACATAATGTAAGAGACCTAATTTCAAATGAAGGCTGACAGCAGGCTCCTGGATTCAAACCCGACTTCCGATCAGGTCTATCATTTTCAGAAATAGACAGTAATGTTTTTGCTTGCTCCATTTCCATGTTTACTAGGACACAACATTGTTCCACTTGGTTGCATCAGAAAATATGGGAAGAGTTCTAAAATTGACCCTCCCACATGATCACAGAACTCTGCTCTATCACCAGGGAGTTTACCAGCAAAACAAGCTCAAATAAAGTCTGGGAGGCTACTAGCAACTGCAGAAAAGTGAACCAATTTCCAAATTGAGATGGAAAGGTTTTGATTATGTTTCAATGAATGTATATATGAATATATATGAATGCATTAACTGCAATATCATATCTTTTTTTTTTGTATTCCCATGGAAAGTATTGGTTTCAGAAATGCTTGGTGTAAGCAGAAGCATTGCTCACTCCACTTAGTACCATTGAGACACTTGGCAGGGAGGTGGGATTTGTCTTGGCACCCTCCCTCCTCTTTTGGTGCCTCTCCTTCCCCTTCCCAGGCATTTCATTCCTCACCCCATCAGGTTTTAATCTTGCTCTCATTTTTCAACTACTTCCCTTTAGGTGTTTGTGATCATGGCTTAAAGCATTCTGACTCCCACAGGCATTCATATAGAGGTTTTAGAATTTTAATATGGGGCTTAGAAACCTAAAAAGCCATCACAAAATAAATTGTTTGATGACTCCAGGACCAAGCAATGGGAGGAAATCTATGGGTAGGCAGTCATTAAGCATTTCTGGGTGCCCCCCAGGTCACAGAGATCTGGGCTGTCTTTTAATAAGTTTGGCCCTGGCTTCATATGATGACCTCTAGAATATCTAGGGGCTAGGGGAGCTGTGAATAAGTCTCCTCCAAAAGAATGGATAGGGCGTGGACCAAAAGAGCAGAAATGTACTAAGTTTTGCTTTTTAAAAAATTAATACATAATATTTTACATATCTATGGGGGTACATACAAGTATTTGTTACCTGCATAGAGTATGTTATGATCAAGTCAGGGTATTTGGGGTATTCATCGTCTTAAGTGTTTATCATTTTTCTTTTCTTTTTTTTTTTTTTTTTTGAGACAGGGTCTGTGAGATCCTCTTTCAAGCATGGGAAGT
>NW_012110918.1:6803250-6936396 GCF_000951035.1 Colobus angolensis palliatus | reverse complement strand
TTTTTTTGAGACAGGGTCTCACTCTGTCAGTGTGATCTTGGCTCACTGCAACCTCCACCTCCTGGCTCAGGCTATCTTCCCACCTCAGCCTCCGGAGTACCTGGAACTACAGGACTGTGCCACTATGGCCCACTAACTTTTGCAATTTTTGTAGAGATGGGATTTTACCATGTTGCCCAGGCTGGTCTCCAACTCCTAAACTCAAGCAGTCCGCCTGCCTGGGCCTCCCAAAGTGCTGGGATTACAGACATAAACCACTGTGCCAGGCCTATTTATCATTTCTATGTGTTGGGACCATTTCAAGTGCTCTCTTTAGCTACTTTATAACACACAAAACGTTGTTGCTAACTACAGTCCTCCTACTCTGGTGTGGAACATTTGAACCTATACCTCCTATCTAACTGTATGTTTATAGCCAGTAACCAACCTCTCTTCATCCTCCCTCCCACACACACACCTTTCCCAGCCTCTGGTATCATTCTTTTCTCTACTTCCATGAGATTGAACAACTTGAATCATTGTTCTCTTGGGAGAAACCTTGGATTGTTAATACATGAAAAAATATAATAGTCGTATCTTTTCCTGCCATAAACTGAAAGAGAAGACTGGAAGTTTGAGATGGCTTCATAAAAAAAAAAAAAAAAAACCGAAAACTATAATACATATTCTTTCTCTTGCTCACTGAAAATCTTATTGTATTGTACCATGGGTAACAGAAACTGTGCAAAGCAAATCCGAAGATAAAAGGGAGACCTACTGAACCTCAGTTTCTGGAATTAATTGTATTTTGGAACAAGGTAGGTGAATTATACTTGAAAATTACAAGCTTTTAAAAAATGTATTGTTAATGCTAATTACTGTTTTAAAACTTCCCGAGTTACTTGCTGCAAAGGCACATAGGATACATAACATTTTAACCTGGCATGGGAGTTACGGTTCCTCCATTTTTTTTTTTTCTTATTTTCTAATACTTCGGAAGTAATTTTTTTAAATTCCTGAAGTTACATCCCAGTAGTTAGATGAGAAAGCATTTCATGAAGTAACTTGGTTTCACTGAGTTTTAAGTTCTCATCGTTTCTCATCATACACTTGGTCTGAAAAGGGGGACAGCTTTGCATCTGAGCAATGGAGGCAATGGTAAAATAATACCCTCTGGTTTGTACAAATGTCAAATGCAAAGCCCTGGAAATTTGTGGTGCTTTACTGTATCTGGCCTTAAACTCTACTTGTCATGGAAAGCTCTAATAAGAAATAGAACTCATTTTAAGAATGGGCCATGACATGAATAATCAAAAGAAACTAACTGGATGTCTTAAATTCTTCAAAAAGGAGATTCTCTCCTTTAACTTTTAATGATCTCACCCTCTTTCCTTCTATTTTATTGCTATAAGTCTCTTGATTTATTACAAATCTGTGAATGCTTTTAGATGTTATGTAAATAGTAGTTGCAGAAAAGTCATTTCTAACAGAAGAGACATTATTCATTTTCTCAGGGGAAAAATAACAACCTCTCATTAAACCATGACATCAAATCTAGACTGTCAATGGGATTATTCAAAACTATACAATGTTTCTGGTGACTCTTATTTCTATTATTACGGCAACTATTTTTCATTCACAAATGAACGGCAATAGTGAAATACTAGTATAATTCTCCATGACAAAAAAAAAAAATAATCTTGGTGACAACAGTTTTAATGGTATGAGCCTTGTATCAAGGTTCAGTCTTATGAGTAACCAGGTAAGACAGATCTAATTGCCACCTGTCAGATGAGGACATATAGTCCATTAAAATGCCAAAAGAGGTCTTTTTAAACTTTCTAAACTTGGATTCTTATGATGATATTGGTAAAATATGAAAAAAAAAAAGTCCTTGTAAATAAGTATTTCAGCCTAGGAACATGAATGATCCAAAAGAAAGATATTGATACCTGTTTTTAAAACCACTACAGTGAAATTCTTAACAGGTTTCTTTGTTTTTTTTTAAGGTTTATCTGATCAAAGAATTGTGTGAACTTTCCTTCTGATAGGAGTGTTTTCCTTCCTTTCACATTTAAATTTATGTTTGGAGTTTCTTATGCGTCTCACAGTAGAATATATTCAAGATAAAGTAAAAATGAAAACACTTAAAAAAGGTGTGAAATCTGTAGTTTCATATGTTCTGAGAATTACACTATCATTATATTTATCTGACAGGGTATTTGATAGCCAAATATCTTTTTTTTCTCTTTTTTGAGACAGGATCTTGCTCTGTCACCCAGGCTGGAGTGCAGTGGTACAGAGTTCACTACAGCCTCAACCTTCCAGTCTTAAGCGATCCTCCTGCTTCAACCACCTGAGCAGCTGGGACTGCAGTTGTGTGCCTCCTCACCCAACTAATATATTTTTAAAAATTTGGTAGAGATGAGGTCTCACTTTGTTTCCCAAGCTGGCTTCAAACTCCAGGACTTGAATGATCCTCCCATCTCAGGCTCAAAAAGTGCTGGGATTATAGGCCTGAGCCACCACTCCTGGCCTCCGCTAAATATCTTAAATTCCTTTATGGAGTAGTTGATGTGCCTAGTTTGAGGCTGTGTATACCAATGGGATCATTCAGATAGAATCACCTCCTGATACCCACCATATGCATTCAGTTGATATAATTAGAAGTATGCCTATTCCCTCTTCGCATCCTCTATTTCCTGCCTGGGGTGAAGCTTTTGTCCTGAAAGCTTACTTAATTCTTTCTCATCTTTTCTTCCTAGAACTATTCGGTGTGTGTGTGTGTGTGTATTTCCAAAAAAAGTACCTGGGCTTCTTGCTTCTGGCTAGAGAGTTACCTCCCAGAACCATGATCCTGAATATCACAGAGCTAAATACAAATAGTACTATTAACCCTAGCGGGAAGACACGTGTGTGAAAAATCACTAATAATTGCAGCACTCCTGGTCACAGGACTTGGGTATAACCTCAAAAGCTTTCTTTGACACCACCATGTATCAGACTTGGGATGTGGGAGCAGTTTCCATCCTGGTTTACAGACCCTTGATTGCTGTGTCCTATAGTCAGATTCTTGCTCCTGTCATTGCAAATCCAACATGACACCTGTTTGTCACCTCTATGACTTTTGACTGCAGGTCACTGTTTCAGGGAGCAATCTGTCAATATTTACCTGTTCCCAGACCTTCTTATTCCAAATTTACTTTACTTTCCATATAAAACATCGCTGAGGGCTTTTGTCTACATTAGGCAGAAGTCCCTTCCAGTACACATTGCTTAGATAGTTAATTGATCACTACTTAAGTATTTTCAGAAATTCAAGTCTACTATCTTGTTGAGTACACGTATTCTTAGCAAGCTACCCAATCATGTTGTGAAGGTTAGTTAAGCAAAAGTGTGGTTTGGTAGTCACTCAGGTCCCCAGAAACCACCTGAAACTTTGTATAGGACAAAATGTTATTCCCAAGCCTTACTGGTAGACAGGGGTTGCTGGCATGAACAGTAACTCTTTAGCATTGCTCATTCCTGGGCTCAGCTGAGTGAAGCGCGAGATAGTGGATAATGATACTGTCATGCATTGAATATTGCTATATTAGTCTTATGAGGTGCTAACATCCAGGCTGTATTTGAAATAGTGATTTTTTTTTTGAGACTGAATTTGTTCAATAACCTTTTCTTAGTATTATGTCCTGTTGAAATAATTTTAAACCTAGGCTTCATTATTTATTATTTATGACTTCATTATATGCTAACGGCCATAAAACATCATGGCTAGTGACACTGACTCTGATGCCAGACTACCTTTGCTCACAGTCCAGATCAAAACTTCCTAGCTGTGTGACCTTGGGCAAGTTACTTAACCTCTCTGTCTCCCAGTTTCCTCTTCAATTGTTAGAGTAATAGAGTTTTGTGGTTATTAAACATATTCATGCAAATAAGATGCAAAGAACATATTTAATGCTAACACATGGAGGAATTCTTATTATTAGATATTTATCCCACAGTTTAACTTATACATAAAGTTTAATGTGACTTCTCTGAAAGTTAAGTTTATTATTAATGTGGGAAAATGATAATAATGTTCCACAGCATAAGGTTTGCATTGCTTATTAAATGTAGACCCCTATACTTGGATATTTTTAATTGACAATCTTTAGATTTTTAAGTAATTCAAAGATAAATTTACCTATTAATATTACCCAGTATAAAATCTTAAATCAGTACCCATCTTATTTGTAGTTCTAACCTGAAAGACTGTCACATATTTTGTTGAATAAAATTATATGTATTTCACCTGATCTGTACTTTTTATTTTACTGAAGTATGAAATGAAGTTTCTTTCGATGATTTATTCTTTAGGGCCCTTGTTAACTTCTAGTGGTGATCATACTTTTTCTGTCTATAAACCCTGTGATTACCTGTTTCTGAATTTTTCAAAGGACAGACATTCTGATTCTCTTATGCATTTGTCAGAAGTCATCGAATCTCTTCTGACAAGTGAAAATAGATCTGACTTACGGCTCCTGTTCTTCATGATTACAAACATTTCTGATAACTGTCTTGAAATGGATCACGTCTTTGTACATTGCAGAGCATCTTGTTCCAGATATTTTGGAAGTCACCTAGGCAAATAGTTATTTTATTTCTATTTTCTACCTTGGATAAGGGCTTCAATGTCTCCTGTAGGCCAAATGGCCCCCTCTTGAGAATCACTGACATATGTTGTGCTTGTATAGGCATAAACATTTTCTGGAAAAATATACAAAAAACTGTAAGTTATTTCTTCTGTAAAATGTGGAAAGGATATCAACAACTTTTATGTTGGCTGAAGGTTTTACCTAGTGTGTATATTATTTTAATATACTCATGAATACATTCAAAATATGTGTGTATGTGTATAGACACACACACACACACACACACATATGCTCTCTCAAGTCATTCTGGGCATTAAGTACCCAGAAATCAGTAAATTTTTCTAGTTGTCCTTGATTATAATTCCTTCCTCATACTTTTTTCCTAATTCTCTTTTTCTTTTCAGTCTTTTGAAAAAAAAAAAATCAATGCTGCCACATTGATTTCTTTCCTTCCCCTGTCCTTGCCATTACTATGACTGGTTACTGCAGGATAAAGATTTCTCTCTTTGTCTGGAACTCTATTGCCTGCCCCTTCCCTCTGTCTCTCTCTGCCGCCAATTATTACTCATTAGTCAGACTGTAAATCTGGGATCATGCCCACATTTTCACAAAACTTTTAAAACGTACCTTTCTAATCTATAGTGCTCGTTCAAATTTGCAGTGCTTCTTGAAGCTCGAGACCTCGTGGAGTTCAACTAAAATGCCATTAAGTTGGACATAGTGGAGCTTTCAGCGGGTGACAGTCAGTAAAATAGCAGCTTCTACTGAAAACAGAACCTGGCAGCTGGGGAATCCCAGAGTAGCAATCCTCATGTCTAAAAATGGTTCTGATATTCCATTTAAAGCATGTATATTTTTATTTAGAAAATATTTATTTAGCTGTCAGAAACACTTCAAGTAATCACTACTCTTTAAAAGGGCTGGAGTCTGGTTACACCCTCAGACATCATCAGAGCTCTCTGGTTTTTCAAAACTGAGTATAATGAGCTATAGTTGAAGAACCCTTTATAGTTTCCCATGTGGAATTTTCTTGTCACCTACTGTATACACAACAGGAATCTCTAAATCCTTTGCATCTTCTAAGGTTCTATTCTTGATTTGTCGGCACCCCCTTATCTTTCACAGTAAACAGAGACACGCCTTCAACAAGGAAAAGCAGAGAAGATCAAGGGAACTCAGTGACTCAGTTTAATCTCCTTATGTACCCAGACTGAAAGATTTCAGCAACTACCCAGTCAGACATCTCTTAATGGAGGAAATTAGAAAGCCCCGATAAGATAAGGAGGAGGAGGTAGTAACTGATTAGCTGCAAGGATCTCAGGAAGGGACTGACCATGAGAAAAATCAATGGACATTTTGTTTGGTTCTGTTTCTAAAGCAAGTGGCAACCAAGAGAGCATTTGGAATCAAAGCTAAATCAATAGTCTAGGGAAAGAAATCTAGGTCAGGGGGATTCCTAATTGACCGAGCAAACTCAAACCATGACCTAGCTAATCTTTCATTTTCTTCTCTGCCTTCTTTCCTGCTCTCTTAACTTTTTGACTTCATCTTAGAAATTTTGTCTTCCAGATATCTGCATCGAATGGGTCTACCTGAAATTACGACACCCACACCCACACATGTGTGTGCATACACACGGTAACACATGGTCATGTAGATTACTAGGTACAAAAATACACACACATCTATTTATTTTCCCATCACTTTGGCTCTTGTTTTTATATCTGAGGATTCATTTTACTTAATGGTTTTTCAGGGGTTACCAATTTGTGCTTGTGTTGCAAGCACTGAATCCTATTCCATTATGCTCTCCTGATATTCACCGTTCCTTATCGAGTCTCTTCACCTTCTCCTATAAATCCTCTGTTCTTCCAATATGTGCATTCACACGTTTACTTTTACCACAATCAGTGCAGGGTTCTACAGTCATAGTATGTGATTAAAACAGTCACAATCTACTGAAATTTATGAAGAATATTGGACACATAATAATAAAGATGAAAACCCCAGGGATGCATGGTCACTAGATCTCTCAATGATCCTTTTCCATAAACTGTGACACTATATCCCCTCAGATTCATCGGCTACCTCAAATAACAACATTTCTGAAATCCTTACAACTAGATTGCAATAAGAAAAAAGGGGTGCTGTTTCTCATTTACATCTTATTATGAGATATGGAAATAAAACATAAATGTGACTCTCATGAAAAATGAATTGTAACGTCGAGGTCTGGGCAGGACTTAGTTTAGAACTTATCTACCCCTCTTTTTTAAAGATCAATCAGATCATTATTTTTCATGTGGGCATGAATTTGCTGAATAATTTTAGCATAACTATTTTCAGGAAATTCTCAGGAAAAAGTTGAACTTAAAGAACTCAGTGGAGAAATTTATATTACTTACATTTGCCATTGCATTGCTGAAGGCCTGCTAATATATCACATATTTTGGTGCAGTGAACCAGTGTATGTAAAAGCTTCTAAGGAAGAAGCTCTCTAGACATTTGTAAAACTTGTTTTCTCCCTGAGACTCTGATCATGCTCAGCTAGAGCTGATTTTAAGTTGATTGATATGAAAAGATGCTCTCTAGCTCCATTCTGAGGTCTCCTCAGAGAACAATTGAGAAAGTCTGTACTTCTCAGAGTAGGACTAGCCTCTTACAAAGCTTGGAAAACGTTTATTTTATGTTTCAGAGAATTACTAAGTTGAATGAAGCTGTTGGTAAAGAAACTGGTCATCTAAACAGTTTAGGTGGTTTATTCCTTCTCTATTGGCTACTTTGAAGTATTATATAACTTCTTGGTGGTCTGGAAAAGTGATAGAAAGAGAAATGTTGGCTAGCCAGTGTTAATTTTTGTTCAAAACAGTGAGTCATATAAACTGGGATTTCCTCTCTGGGCTGTTTATTCTTGGCATATTGTCTGAGTCTCAATAATTTGATGCAATAATTCTTACTTAGAACGTGGAAAATGCCTTCCTGGGTTTCACGGAGACCTCCATTTGTCTTGATGTTTCCTGTTGGAGGGTCTGCATTGGATGCATTTGGAGGAATAAGTAATCTCATGAATGGCTACCTGGTGAGGCTGCTTGGTTTTCTTTTTTTCCCCTTTTTACCACCTCTCCATGACATGTATCAACACATTGGCTCATCTGCTGTTATTCTAAGAAACAGTTTCTCATCTGTGTTTTCTCATACACTGACCATCCAATTCAGAAGAAGTTCAGAGGTGACCTTCAACTAGAAAAGGCATGAGAGAGGAGGGAAAGAGGAGATGCTGTTAAAGGCTACAAAGTTTTAGTGGTTAGACAGGAGGAAGAAGTTTTAGTGATCTATTGCTCAGCATGGTAACCATAGTTAGTAATAATGTATTGTACATGTCAACATTGCTAAAAGAGCAGATTTTAGATGTTATCGCCACAAAAAGCAATAAGCGAGGTGATGGATACCATAAATATATACAATTGTAATTTGTCAATTTTAAAGAAGAAAAAGTGACTGGGCATGGTGGCTCAGGCCTGTAATCCCAGCACTTTGGGAGGCCGAGGCAGATGGATCACAAGTTCAGGAGTTTGAGACCAGCCTGGCCAATATGGTGAAACCCCGTCTCTACTAAAAATACAAAAATCAACCTGGCACGGTGAAAGGTGCCTATAGTCCCAGCTGCTCAGGAGGCTGAGGCAGGAGAATCGCTTGAACCCAGGAGGCGGAGGTTGCAGTGAGCTGAGATCACACCACTGCACTCCATTCTGCCTGACAAAGTGAGACTCCATCTCAAAAAAAAAAAATAAAGCTCAGTTGCTCATACAACAGGGCCTATAATAATCTCTCATGTAAAGAACAATTCATCATTTCCTTTCCTGCAAGGAAAACATGAGATACATGTAAACTATCATGTAAACTATTTTCCGATGTTTATCCTTTCATGATTTCAAGGGTGTCCTTCAGGACTATAATATGCTATATCATCATGCCATCTGCTTATAAGATGAAACTATTTACAAAGTAAGTAACCAATAGGCATCTGGACTGCATATCTCATCTCTGGACAACCCTGTTCCAATAAACCTGGGCAGTAACACAGCATCGTGGTTGATAAGATGTGGTACAGGTTATGCAGTCAAGCAGACCTTAACTCAAGTCCAGGTTTTGCAACTCACTAATGTATCAATTTGGGCACCTCTCCTGCAACTCATCTGTGAATCTGTTATGAGAATTGAAAGCGATATAAGGCACCTAAGCAAAGGACCTGGCACAGCGAAAGTAGACCACACAGATTTGCAATTACTGTTGTACAGTTAAAAGTCAGTTTGTTGCTGTGGAAGACAGTATGGTGGTTCCTAAAAAGAAAAAAATTAAACATAGAATTACTATATGATCCAGATATTCCACTGCTAAACATATACCCAAAAGAATTGAAGGCAGAGAGTCAAATAGATACTGGGACATCCATGTTTATAGCAGTATTATTCACAATAGTCAAAAGCTGAAATCAACCTAAATGTCTATTGCCAATGAACAAATAAACAAAATATGGCTTATACATACAATGGAATTTTATTCAGACTTAAAAAAGGAATAGAATTCTGACACATGCTACACCATGAATGAACCTTGATGTCACTATGCTAAGTTAAATAAGCCAGAGACAAAAGGACAAATGCTGTGTGATTCCACTGACATGAGGCACCTAGAGTAGTCAAATTCATAGAGACATAAAGTAAAATGTTGGTTATCAGGGGCTGAGGGGATGGGGAATGGGGAGCTAGTGTTTAATGAGTAGAGTTACTGTTTGAGGTGATGATAAAGTCTGAAGATGCATGAGGTGCTGATTGCACGTTGTGAATATATTTAATGCCACTGAACTTTATATATAACTGGTTAAAATGATACATTTCATGTTGGACACATTTCTCACAATAAAACTATTTATTTTTCCTTAAAAATCACTTTGTTAGTCATTTGTAGTCAAAAAAGCTTATTCTTCCAACTTATAGAGGTCCTCACATATCTCATACTTATCATGATGATGATCATGATGATGTTATGGATTCTTAGTTCCTTTTAATTTCTATTTTGTAGAACTGTAGAAATATAAAGTTGAAGCAGAGGGGAGGAAGTGTATTAGTCTGTGTGATATTGTGGAATGCATATTTGGTCTTCATTTCTATTTCCTAGCATACAAGTCCTAAAATCCTTGGGATCTCCAAAGTGCTGCCTTTTGTGTGTCTTTGGTCTGATAGGTTCAGAATGGGGCTGGTCACCTGAAAGACCAAGGCAGGATCAGAGGGTTGGGACTTTCAGCCCCAACCACAACCCAACCTCCAGAGAAGGGAGAGGGTCTGAAGGTCAAGATGATCACCAGTGGCCAATGGAATAATGAATCATGCCTATGTAATGAAGCCCTCCTAGAAATCTAAGAGGACAGGGTTGGGAAGGCTTCTGGAGAGCTGAACAGGTGGAGGCTGACAGGAAGGTAAAGAAGAATTTATGCACGTGCTGGGGGAGTGGCATACCCCGATCCCAACAGGACAGAAGCTCCTGTACTTGGGATGCTTCCCAGACCTTGCCCCATGTATATCTCTTCATCTGGCTGTTGATTCGTGTCCTTTTTTGTTTGTTTGTTTTAGACAGAGTCTCGTGCTGTTGCCCAGGTTGGAGTACAATAGTGTGATCTCGGCTCACTGCAACCTGCACCTCCTGGGTTCTAGAGATTCTCCTCCCTCACCCTTCTGAGTAGCTGGGATTACAGGCTCATGCCGCCACACCTGGCTATTTTTTTTTTTTGTATTTTAGTAGAGACGGGGTTTCACCATGTTGCCCAGGCTAGTATGGAACTCCTGAACTCAGGCAATCCACCCGCCTTGGCCTCCTAAAGTGCTAGCATTACAGGCGTGAGCCACCACCGCGCCCAGCCCCATTCGTGTCCTTTAAAATATCCTTCATAATAACTCTGTAAACATGTTAACCTGAGTTCTGTGAGCCGCTCTGGCAAATTAATCAACCCAAAGAAGGGCTTGTGGGAACCCCGGTGAAGCCAGTCAATCAGAAGTTCCAGAGGCCCAGACTTGTGACTGGGCAAGAGGAGGAAAGTGGTCCTGTGAGACTGTGCCCTCATCTTGTGGGATCTGATGCTATCTTCAGGAAGATGGTATTGGAGCTGAACTGGAGGACACCCAGCTGGTGTCTGCTGCTTGGTGTTCGGGGAAAATCCCCCACACCTTTGATCATAAAAGTCTTCTTCTGTGTTGATCATCGTTGTGGTGGTGAAGCAGTGTCATTGTCTGGAGTAAATACCTGAGGTTCATTATCTCACGCCAAGGGGATTGAGGATGCCGACACACACAGGAGGTGAGTTTAGGAGCAGAGGTTTAATAGGCAACAGAAAGGGAAAGGAGAACAGCTCTCTCTCTCTTGCCAGAGAGAGGGGCGCCTGAATGAGACTTCCGGCCTGCAGCAGAGGGCACTGGAATTTAGTCAGGTTTGAGGAGGTGGTGTCTGATTTACACAGGGCCCAAAGACTGGCTAGACCAGCTGTGACATTTATAACCCAAAGGGCTGTTGGCTGCCTCACCCTAATCCTCTTATTAGGCAAGCCGGCTTTCCACTTGGCTGGTGCCGTGTTGTGTGCTCCCTACTTTACACGTGGTTGGAAAGGAAAAGGGAAGATGGAGCCGCCATTTTGAACATGCCTAGTCTCAGGTAGCCTTATCCTATTGGCACAACTGCCAGCATTCAGCCATGCAAACTTCCTGCTTGCTTGTGTCTGTCTGCAGCTTGGTTTTACAGGCTGCTCTTTGTTAGAAAAGAAAATGATTTGGGTAATGCTTTTCATTAAAAGGAAAACCTAACCGAGGACTTCCTTACCCTTCACTATCTGCCTAAATAATTTGTTTTCATCTCCTGTGTCAGTGGTGTGAGAACAGATGAAACACACAGTTGGAAAGAGGTTTCCTGAAACAGTCGGCTTAGGCTTCCATAACCAAATACCACAGACAGAATGGACTTCAACAACAAGAATTTATTTTCTCACAGTTTTGGAGGCTGGGTGTCCAAGATCAAGCTGGCAGCAGAGTTTCCTTTGATTGCCACAGGGAAGTATCTGTTCCAAGCCTCTTTCCTTAACCTGCAGATGGCCACACTGTTGCTACCTTTTACAACATGATCATTTCTTCATGCACATACATCTGGTGTCTCTCCACGTGTCCCACTGTCCTCTTCTTATAATGACACCAATTCAGATTCAATTAAGAAACACCCTAATGGCCTTATTTTAATTTAATAATTTTTATTTTTGCCAGGAATTAAACTTTATATTTGAACAATTCAGATTTTATGAGAATAGCATAGAGACGCCCAGACACATAGATGTATTATAAATGAAATATGTATATGTAAAATGAGCCAGCCCTTTCTTCTTCCTGCCCCATCTCTTCTTGTCTATCCCCAACCCCAATCTAAAACAAGTTGGGCTCCTGGTTGCAGTTCCCTGAGTGCTAAAACAAAATTTCCTGTCTCCAAATACAGTCATATTTTGACATACTAGGAGTTAGGACTTCAACCTCCTGTAGGAATTTTGGGAGAAACCTGCTTTAGATCATAACAAGGGGGTGGTAATAAGAACATATATTTTGTATAATTTGTATTTAAAAAATCATTTTAAGCCAGGTGCATTGGCTCATGCCTGTAATCCTAGCAATTTGGGAGGCTGAGATGGGCAGATCACTGAGGCCAGGAGTTCGAGATAAGACTCGCCAACATGGTGAAACCCTATCTCTATTAAAAATACAAAATTTATCTGGGCATGGTGGTGCATGCCTGTAATCCCAGCCACTCGGGAGGCTGAGGCAGGAGAATTGCTTGAACCTGGGAGGTGGAGGTTGCAGTGAGCTGAAATCGCACCACTGCACTCCAGCCTGGATGACAGAGCAAGACTTCATCTCAAAAATAAATACATAAATAAAAAGTCAATTCAGTTCTTTACAGTGACTTTTATTTTTCAACAAGAATTACTGAGAGTCTACTGTATCCCAGGCATTTTTCTGGGTTCTGGAACCACCGTGATGAACAAGGCAATTATTTAGCAAGAGAGAAACATACAGTCTACCAATGAATAAAAATGTACAATTCTATGTAGTGGTACATGGTATGAAAACAATTAACAAAGGGCCATGGTGCTCGTGGTAGAATGGGGGGAGAGTGACAATTAGATAATGAAATCTAGGAAGAGCTCTCTGAAAAAGTGATGTTTTAGTAGTCATAAAAGAAATGAGGTGGCAGATTTGCCCATATCTAAAAGAAGATTACAGAGTCAAAGAACAGCAAGAGGGAAGTCTCCGAGGAAAGATAAGCTTGACATGCTCAAGGGACGGAAAGAAAGTCAATGTGAATGGACCAGTCTGCAAAGAGAAAACTGGTTGGAGATGAGGAGTTAACAGGGGCCAGATCATGTCGAATCTTGAAGGCTATGAGGTAGATTTGCAGTTTATTTGTGGTTTATTCTAAATACAATGTAAGGTATTAGGGGGAATTACAGAGGAGGGACATAATCTGATTTAAATTTTTTGTAGATGACATAACTAGACTTTTGAACAAGTATGACTGGTGACAAAATCTACTGTCTGTATGTTATTCTCACTCTATTTTTTTTTTTATTTTTTATTGTTAGATAAGGTCTCACTCTGTCACCCAGGCTGGAGTGCGGTGGCACAATCAGGGCTCACTGCAGCCTCAATCTCCTGGGCTCAGGCAAGTCTCCTGCCTTAGCCTCCCATATAGCTGGGAACATAGGCATGGGCCACCACACTTGGCTAATTTTATTTTTTCTTTTATTTTCTATAGAGACAAAGTCTCATTTTGTTGCCCAGGCTGATCTTGAACTCCTGGACTCGAGCAATCCTCCTGTCTCAGCCTCCCAAAGTGTTGATATTACAGATGTGAGCCACTGCACCAAGCCAATTCCCACCATCTCTTTAAAGCCTAGTCAATGGGAATAGTTTTACCCTCATCCTGGAGGAAAACTCTGGCAGGCCACAGCTTTCCTGCTCACTGTTTGGTAATAGACGGTTCTGTAATTACCTTAAATTGCAAACAGAGTTTCACTTCAGGAAAGTGTACAGCCCTGTGTAATAATCCAAATCCCTATTTTCACTCAGTGTTCATTTCTACTCTGTCTCCCAGTGCTGGCACCATATGGGAAGCTGAATTGGAAAAGGGGCAAAATTGACTTATCTCCCCTAACCTGCCACCTTCACATAGCTATGGCAGGTGGATGAGACTTGGTTGGGTAGCTTCGAGTTCTTTGGGTCTTATACAGGGACTTTTTCTCATGAGATACTGTTGTGTTTCCTGTGATAGAGATGTTTACACTTCTATTCTTGGTAATCTTTGGACATTCTTGCCAGGCTCCTGGGCATCTGGAAGTCCATATCTGAGTTCTTTCTACTGAAGGTTTCTTTTTTCCTTGGAGACTCTATTGGACAAGAGGCAAAGACGCAAACTCTCTTTCTCTTGGACTCTTGCTTAGAATGAGTGACGGAGATGCAAGAACCTTGCAGCAAGGTGTTCAGGTTTTCTTTTGAAAAACTACACATGAGGATTTGTCTCACACTCGCTTTGGTACCTGATGTTAATGCCTCAGCAAAACAGAGACAGAGAGTCTGTTTCTTACATATGTCATGTGACTCCAGCCGCTGTGTGAAGACTGCTCCATATAGGAACAAGAGTGGAAGGAGAAAGACAGGTGGACAGCATTAGCAGTTTGGGTGAGACACAGTGACTGCTTGGAAGGAGACGATGATGAATAGAAATATTTGGGATGTCTTGAGGATAGAGCTGTAAAAACATATATCGACTTGTCTGTTGAGGATGGTCAGTGAGAAAGAGAAATGAAAGCTGACTTTGAACTTTTTGGCTTAAGTCAGCAAACAGAAAAAATAAATATCATTTTCTGAGAAGCATGAAACTGCGGAATATAGCATCTAGGGTGTGGAAGAGGGTGTGTGATAAAAAGATTTATGAATCAATTGTTCTGTGTATTTTAAGTTTTAGAGCTGGATTTATGAGTTTAGAGTTCAGGGAAGGTTCAGGACTAGAGCTATAAATTTTGAACTCATCAGCAGAGAGATGATTTTTAAATCCATAGGATTGAATGAGATTACTTAGGGGAAAAAAATGTATTTAGCAAGGAGGAGAGATTCTGTGGCTAAGTCCTTTGGACTCTGATGTTTAGAGTTGGATAAGACACACTGTAGTGAGGGTCATAGAAGGAGAAGATATGTTCATTGTGTTCAGGGAGATGAATAGGGTTATAAGTGAGAGTGGCATATGGAACCGCCAAAGTCCAGTAAGGAGAAGCCAGGTGATTCATTTTTGGATTTGGCAAGGGGTTGTTGGTGATCTTCATAAGAGTGGTTTCACGGCAGTGTAAAAGCAAATGTGATGGGTGTGGCCTAAAGACAGAGAGAGAGAGAAAACAGAACAATGTGTGTTGAGTCAATTGCACATTTTATCATTTTTTTCTTTATTTTTATCCATACTCCTGATAAAAAATGTTAAATAAGAAAGGTTAAAAAACCAAAACAGAATAAAACAAAAAACAAGAAAAAGAACTGTATGGTCTGTTATCTTCCCTCCTAGGTGACAAGAAATAAAGTTTCATTATATTATCAATACTTTTTGCCTTTGTGGTGAAAACAACCAAATGCTAAGAAAGAATTCTGGCAAAATTACTTTGAGTCCTTGCTACAGCAGGACTTCTTTTGTTTTGTGTTTCTTTTCTTAAAAAATTAATTAATAGCTCTGTACATTTACTAGAATGATAAAAATCTGAAGTACTGACAATACCAAATGCTAGTGAGGATTTGGAGCAATGGAAGCTCTCATTTGTTTCTACTGGGAATGCAAAATGGTACCACTACTTTGGAAGACAGTTTGGCAGTTTCCTGCAAGAGTAAATTAAATATACTCTTGTCCTATGAACTGACAACTGCACTCCTTGGTATTAAGGCAAATCAGTTGGAAACTTATATCCATATAAAAACCTATACTCTGATGTTCATAGCGGCTTTATTCATAATTGCCAAAACTTAAAAGCAACTAAGGTGTCTCTCGGTAGGAAGGTGGATAAATAAACTGTGGTACATGGAGCCAATGCAATATTATTCAATGCTGAAAATAAATGAAGTATCAAGTCATGAAAAGACATGGAAAAATTTAAGTACATATTATTAAATGAAAGAATCTAAGGTGAAAGGATACATATTATATGATTCCAACCAGATGACATTCTGGAAAAGGCAAAACTATACAGGCAGTAAAAGATGAGTTGTTGCAAGGGCTGAGAAGGCATAGCCAGGTAAACAGATGGAGCGTGGAAGATGTTTAGGGCAGTGAGGACTATGCTGGTTTGTAATATAATGGTACAATAATGGTGGATACATGTCATTATATGTTTTTCCATATCCAGAGAATGTATAAATAACACAAAGTGAATTATAATGTAAACTGTGGAATCTGGGTGTTAATAATGCATCAGTGTACTAGTACATCTACTCGTCAAATGTACCACTCTGATGGAGGTTGTTGATAATAGGGTAGGCTGTGCCTACATGGGGATAAGGGGCAAATGGAAACTCTCTATGCTTACTTTCAATTTTGCTGCGGACCTAAAACTGCTCTAAAAAATGAAGACTATTAAAAAAATTAGTAGTATTTAAATAATTAGTAGTTAGAGCAAATACTCAGATTACTGAAATATAAGCATTCATTCTGGGCTTGCTCAATTTTAGGAGTAAATACCTGTATACTGTTTTAGCAGTTTCATTAAAATGGCTCATTTCTTTTTACTTAAATTAGTGATTTAGGCATACATTAATCCTTAGTGCAGAAAACCTCTTTCCTTTTTAAACAAATTTTTCAATCATCCCACACTGACAGATAATCAGAATTAAGTCACAATTATTTTGAGTTGAAATGTTTGCAGTTATTATAAATGATAATGATGCAGAATCTTTTGAAATATAGAAAGTAACTTTAAGTCATAAAACATTAAAAAGAAGACATGATTGTCACTGTAAAATATACCAAACTGGGTAACAATTTGCAAAAACGGAAAAGTGAAATCAGTTTTAGAGTGGTGAGATTTCTTTTTCTTTCTCTGTTCCAAAACAATTTTAATTGATTTTGCTTCCATTGGAAAATAGTTTTAGTCACTTTCTTGTTAAAAAGGAGTTCATCGTTATGAAAAATTTGGAGTATCTGTACTTTTTGTTTTGTTTTGTTTTGTTTTGTTTTGTTTTGTTTTGTTTTGTTTTTGAGACAGAATCTCGCTCTGCTCCCCAGGCTGGAGTGCAGTGGCGTGATCTCGGCTCACTGCAAGCTCCGCCTCCCGGATTCACGCCATTCTCCTGCCTCAGCCTCCGGAGTAGCTGGGACTACAGGCGCCCGCCACCTCGCCCGGCTAAGTTTTTTGTATTTTTAGTAGAGACGGGGTTTCACTGTGTTAGCCGTTTTTATATGATTCTCAGTGCAGCAGACCTCACGTGGCATACTTGTTCTTCCTGATACCATTTCTTCTGAGACAATCTGTTTACTAATTGATTTTACTTATTTCTGCGGAACACAGAAGCCATGGCATACATTTTGTGTCCAGTGACTCAAGAAATGGCTTAGTCTGCCAGGCTTGGTGGCTCACGCCTGTATTCCCAGCACTTTGGGAGGCCGAGGCGGGCAGATCACGAGGTCAGGAGATCGAGACCATCCTGGCTCGGTGAAACTCCGTCCCTACACGGTGAAACTCCGTCTCTACTAAAAATACAAAAAAAATTAGCCGCGTGTAGTGGCAGGCGCCTGTAGTCCCAGCTACTAGGGAGGCTGAGGCAGGAGAATGGCGTGAACCCGGCAGGTGGAGCTTGCAGTGAGCCAAGATCGCGCCACTGTACTCCAGCCTGGGCGACTGAGCGAGACTCCATCTCAAAAAAAAAAAAAAAAAAAGAAATGGCTTAATCATTGCATTCACATATTTGGAGTCCATTCCAGGGCTTCCTTTTTCTCTGAGTAAAGACAGTGTGTATATACATATATATTTATATGTCTAATATAAAGATTATTATATATATATGCTGAAGTATACTCTATTTTCAGATAGAAAGTGCCATATACATATATATATAGAGAGAGAGAGACAGCATGCCATATACATGTGTGTGTGTGTGTGTGTGTGTGTGTATATATATATGTATAGGGGGAGAGAGAGAGAGAGAGATCAATATCTATACAGATATCTGTATATTTCCAAGGTGCGTTGGGAAAATCCACTCTTAAAGGGTGTCTTTGTTTGTGCTGCTATAACAAAATGCCATATACTGGGTAATTTTAAGACAATTAAAACGTATTTCTCATAGTTCTAGACACTGGGTGGTCTGAGATCAAGGAACTAACATTTAGTCTCTGGTAAGGGCCCTGGCTGTGTTTCACAGGAGAGAATGATGAAGAGCAAGAGGTCCAAACCATGTGTGAAGCCTTCCTTATAAAGGCCTTAATCTTATTTACCAGGGCACTTCCCTTATGACCAGTCACCACCCAAAGACCACACTTCTTGAGACATTTACATTACGGATTGAGTTTCAGCATGAATATTGGAGGGGACACCATCATTCAAACCACAGCAAAGGGAGTTAGGGATTATGCGGATGATATCTTCCATCCTTGTTGTGTTATCTGGACTCCTCTAGTACTTATCCATGGCTTCTAGAATTATTTGCTTCTGCTCCCTTCATTTTCTGTGCTCCATCTCTGCGAACAGGCTTTGCTTCCTTCAAACACGTCATATGTTTTTTTCCTAAAAGCCTAAATGCTCTTCCTGCTGCCTGAAAGTCTCCCTGGCTAGTCATTGCCTTGGCCAACACATATTAAGTGTTCAATCTCCAGGTAAAAGCCAACTTCTTAAGTAAGTTTTCCAAGACCCTATTGTAGTCAATTAATTATCTGTCCTTTTTGATATCCACTTTTAGATTTAAACTCTGTGCAGGCTGGTTTGTGTATTGTTGCATTCCAAGGGCCTTGCACAATGCCTGTCATACAG
Source organism: Colobus angolensis palliatus (assembly GCF_000951035.1). Taxonomy (NCBI): domain Eukaryota; kingdom Metazoa; phylum Chordata; class Mammalia; order Primates; family Cercopithecidae; genus Colobus; species Colobus angolensis. The sequence continues at coordinate 6,917,697 of NW_012110918.1, read as the reverse complement.
TAGGTGTTCAATAATATTTATGGAACCAATAGTCAGCGTCAAGCACTCAGAAATACCGCCTAGAGAGGTCACAGCAAGAAAATTGACAGGCCCACCATTGTTTCCCGTTATCTATGCTCAGGATCTTTGCAGCTATACTCAATCACACATGCATTGGAAATTAATTTTCTTAGCACTTACTGTTTGAAATCAAGATCTAAACATATACACTACCAAAATTGTGCTTTTGAAAAGTCGTTTTCCAGGTAGAATTTTCTTCACAAATTGACCATTGCTGAGTCTAATAAAAATAATTTATCTATTTTGGAGTTCAGCTTATAAAAGTTTCTGAAATCCAACAGATTTCAGCCATTTCTCGAATACTACAGATGTCTTGCTTTAAAAAAAAATTACAACACCATATGTGCCCTGTTCCCCTGAGTATGTTTCAGGGAAGTTTTAGCAGTTAAAGTAGGTTTTTTCTTTCTTTTGAAACCTAGCATGTGGATTTAGTGCTTATTAAAGTGAGAGACTGAGCATGGTGGCTTGATTTAGGATTTGAAAAGGAAGCTGCACTAAAAGCTTCCCTTCAGATCTCTGCCAAGAGCCCTTCCCTGAACAATTCTCATGCTGAAAATTGTTGATATATCCCTTGGATACATTGTTGTCCATCTTTTTGCCATGTGGTCACGGAGGCATATGGAATCTCAGACCATCATTATTCCTTTCAAGAAGGCTGTGTTCAAATGCTATGCCAAATAAGAGCCTATTGAAAAGATGGATAATACGTTTACTATTTGAATCATTCATTCTCTCTTTCCATGACACAAACCTTCTGAAACTACCAAATGCAAGCCTTTAATTTTTAAAAATCCAAATTGTGTGGCAGAGTACACCCAACTATTAAAAACATAAACCCAGTAGCCACAGACATGTCGTTGTGCAAACAAACCTGTGTGTGAAGTCTGACACTGCCTGGCTGCTCCATGTGACTAAGACAATATCCCCCTGAAAATGACCTCAATTAGTCCCTGTTGAGGAAAACATTACTCTAATTGTTTTTCATGACATCAGAATTTATTAGCTAGAGATGAAACATTTTCCCAAACAGTTTAAAAAATATATTCAGAGAGAATGCTAAAAATAATGATGATATTTGATCTTCTGGTACTGTTGGACAAAAATATCCAAGGACGCAATACCAAAACAAGACTCAGGAGAGGCCAGACTCTGTGGCTGCAATGAGGCCCTCGTTCATGGGATGCTTACAGTCCCTGCTTTTGCATGGCTATGAAGGAGGGCTAAAAGGTTTCACCAAGGGCCTAGCACTAAAATTATGACATGCCATCATTCCAAACCAGGTGTTGGCAAACCACGTGCCCACAGGCCAAATCTGGCCCACTGCCAGCGTTTATAAATAAAGTTTTATTAGAACACCACCGCACTACATTGACAAGGTAGGCATCGTCAATGGCTGCTTTTGCACTACAATGGTTGTTGAGTAGATGAGAGAGAGAGACTGCTTGGCCTCACAAACCTGAAAATATTTGTTCATCTGTCCCTTTAGGGAAACAGTTCATTGACCCTGTTTCTAGACTAAGAATGGCCCTTCTTTCAAATTATGTTCTTGGTTCACTAAGTTCTATTCTCCTTGTTATGAGGTAAAAAGTGGTAGCTCACATGAGGTGGAGTGGAGATGAAGAAGCTCATTCAAATGTATTAAAGAGGAAAGCGTGGATATGGAGATGGTGGTAGCCACTATAAATGCCGCCAAAAATTGCTACATGGATTATTTTTGACATATATAGGGATCAACAATGAGGCTAAGATAGTATATACAGTATGGATTGTGGGTAAAAAGAGACATGGTTAAGAAAATGGTTAGTGAGTCAGGAACATCTGCTGCCCATCCATCCTTATCTGACTCTCCTTCTTTTATCCCATACCATGACTGTTCACCACCCAATCGAGATTCATCTCTATTGCCATGGTAACAAGTTGGGGACACTGCTTTTTAAAGTTATTCTGATTCCCTGGTACATATAATACAGGCATTTTACCTTTTATAACTTCACTACTTAAGGACTGCCCAAGATTTTAATAGCCTAGGATTCCTTCCTATCTTTTTATGCGTGTATGTATGTATTTACCTAAACAGAGTAGTATATTTACGAGTCGAGTTTTACTACATTAATATATGTTGGACATTCAACAGCTTTAAAATTAATCTCCTGTATCATTTATATTCACAAAATGTAGATGGTTTTGCAGGGAAAATTTTAGGTAGTAGGGAGACTCAGTTTTGTGTATATAACCCCAAAACATACTTATCAATGTTTTCAATATTTTTTAACAGGTAGATCAAAGTCTAATTATATGAGACTAATATAAAATCATCAAAGATGGTGCAGAATGAGGGTGCCATTTACTAATCATAGGTAAACTATTTAGCCTTCCTTAATCTCAGTTCCCCTACTTAACTCAGCGTTGTATACCAATAGCAATTGCCTATTCCCTATATGCAAAATATTTGCTGTACACAAATAAATGAGACAATTGATGTAGCATGCTTGGAATAAAGTGAAAGATGTTAACATACTATTATTAGCTGTATTTTATTACAATTATCAGGTCACTTTCACAACTCTAAAGTTCAGCCATATGACAAGAAAAGAACCTCAGGATATTTGCCACGTAATTGTGCGTCAGTCTAAATGGAACATTTCCCACCAAAAGTGAAAATAGCTCAGTCTGGCATTTCTCTGGGTTGGGAAGGAAAAACACAATCATTTGTCAAAGACACTATTTTATGAGGATTTAACTGGGCACAAATTGAATTTGTGGCTTGGCCAGGGAAAGAAATATTTGCAAAACATCTCAAAGATGACAGCGATATCCACATAGACACTGGTAGCAGTTTAAAAATGATAACATTATGCTGCCACATATTTCTGAGAAAATAGTATTTAAGGGACAGTTTTCCTATTCAATACATTTCTCCTTCACTGAAAATTCTTGAGTCTTTCAGAAGCATGTTAACTCTTTCACAGTGCCATGTCGGAAATTCTTTCTCTACAAAATTAAATGGTATTCAATAGCAGAACTCTGATTTTTTTTTTTCTGCTTCCAGTTTGAGGCTTGAATGAGCCTCTCAAATACTTCATTCCAATGTCATATCAAGTTTGTCTTTAAAGAGATCTTCCTTGTCGAAAACAGTATACTTAGTAAAGTTCAATAATTAAAATGCAAGTGTATTTTCTTCGACTTATTTCATAAATTATGTGTGTATGAGAAAAAATATAGACTGGAAAAATATTTCTTGCTATTTCTACTATTAGTAGAGATGCGCACAACTGAGGCCAAAATTGAACAAAACCTTGTAATTATTCTAGTCAAGTTCAAATGAAGGTTGCTCAGGGGGAGTGCCGTCTAAGTGGATCTTAATTTACCGGAACTGGTTTCCTCAGTCCTTTTGTTCTCATGATATTTAGTGTGTGATCTATTCACAGTGATTGGACAATACAAGGTTTTGAAATAATCCATCACACACAGGTGTGCCAAGATGTATTTGAAATGCATAGGGCACTTCCTAGAAAAAACAAAAGGTGTTTTGTACAGATGACATCTGACCACATATCAACTTTGATATGCATCCAAGTAGATCCAGCAACATTGCCTACTTTCTCCTGAACCTTTGGAGATGAATATTCTTCCTTTTTTAAAGAAGTGTAAATAGAAGTGTTTTCCTCATCTTAACAATACCTGCTACAATATGGATGGACCTCAAACACATTATGCTAAATGAAAAAAAAAAAAAAGGCAGATGCAAAAAGCCACATACAACCCTAGTTTATTTATACAAAATATCCGGAATAGGCAAATCTGTAGAGACACAAAATAGGTTAGTGTTTGCCTGAAGCTGGAGGTAGGAGCAAAAATTGACCAGAAAGGGTTATGAGGAATCATTTTTGTGTGGGCGGGGGGAGAACAATGAAAATGTCCTAAAATTGGACTGTTGTGATGGTTGCGTAATATTCTACATTTACTAAAAATAAATTGTACTTGGTTTAGGAAAAGGACTTGATATTTATTAAGTACTTACCTGAGCCAGGAACAATACTAAGCACTTTATCTCTTCAATTTAATACCCCAAACAACTATCTTCAACAGGCTCTTTTATCCCTACAAGAAAATGGAGCTCAGAGAGCCATTGTGCCCGTGGTCTCACAGAAAACTGAGAGGCAGAGACAGTATTTCAACTTGGATGTACCTGTGTCCAACATTGTAGTTTGCATTAAAGACTCAGTTCTATGGTATAGGAAAAAGCAGGTAGCAAATTGGTTTCAGAATTCAGTTTAATATATATTAATTGGCTACTCTATGTTGAGCATTTTAGTATCTTTAGGAGAGAGAAGGTTTAAAAGAAATACATGATGGCTTCTGCCCTCAATGAGTTAGCACTTTGGAAGAATAGAAAACAATTAAAAAGTTCCACAAGACCAGTAAGTGCTGCCAGAGATCAGTGGATAATGGTCATTGTCAGTGGCAGGGGCAGTTAGTAAAGAAGTGACATTTGTAAAGGAGATGCCTAATTTCTGGCACATAAATACAGACTAAAGCTGCCCCATGGAGAAACAGAACCAAATCAAAGCCAGGTCAAAGCCAAATCGAAGGTGGCAGCAAAGTGTGTTGGCACAAGTGAAACCAAAACCGATTTATTAGATAGAATATCTGGTGGTGACTGCGTTGGAAGGAGGGACTGGAGAAATAAAGATCAAGCAGGAATGTATTTCTGAAAAGAGGTAGCAGGGTATTTGACTCCATGAGAACAAACAGTAAAATCATGGATATTTTTCCAATATAGGAAAGGTAAGCTAAATATTTATTATTTTATATTAATTTATTCAATTTCATTCTTTTCGTACCCTGCAAGAGAGTCCCCTAATTGATAGGAAAACTGAGTCTTAGAAATTATTGTGATTTGCCCAATATCACACACAGCTGAGGCTGAAGACTTTGCCTCTTATCTCCAAATCTAGGGCACTTTATAGCTAGTGTTGTAAAATCAAAGGGCTCTAGGAGTCAGGCTGGCATTGTAAATGAGAGAAGCTTATTAGATAAAGGGGCAAAAAAAAGTAGTGTAAACATGATGAGAAATGGCAACTGATATTTTACCTTATTTTCCAGGAGTAATAGGGAATAGTGGAGACTCTGGTGAGTGCCTCATTTTAAAGGGAAATTGCTAGTAGTTTCCAAAAGGAGAAGCTTTAGATTTTTCATTGCGAAAGCCAAAAAATGTAGGAGTCATTCTTGACTTTTCACTTTTTCTCTCACCCTAAAGCCAAATCCTGGACACTCTCTCTTCAAAAATATAACCAAACTGTGATCAGTTCCTTACAGTACTTTCACTACCTCCAACACGTCATCATGTCTTTCACTCAGCTTGGTCACTGTTGGTGTATAGCAGAGCTACTGATTTGTGTGCATTAATTTTGTATCTGGAAACTTTGCTGAATTTATTACCAGCTTTAAGCTTTATGGATAAGTCTTTAGGATTTTCTGGTATTCAGTCGTATCATCAGCAATCAGAGACAGTTTGACTTCCTCTTTACCAATTTGGATGCCCTTTATTTCTTCCTTTTGTCTGATTGCTCTGGTTAGGACTTCCAGTACTATGTTGAGTAGAGTGGTGAAATGGGCTTCCTTGTCTTGTTCTAGTTCTCAGAGGGTATGCTTTCAACTTTTCCCCATTCGGGATAATGTTGGCTGTGGGTTTGTCATGGATGGCTTTTATTACCTTAATAAATGCTGATTTCGCTGAGGGTTTTAATCATAAAGAGATGTTGGATTTTGTCAAATGCTTTTTCTGCATCTATTGAGATGATCATGTGATTTTTTTTGTTTTTAATTCTGTTTATGTGCTCTATCACATTTATTGACTGTATCCCTGCATCCCTGATATGAAACCCACTTGATCATAATGGATTATCTTTTTGATATGCTATTGAATTTGGTTTGCTAGTATTTTGTTGAGGATTTTTGCATCTATGTTCATCAGGGATATTGGTCTGTCATTTCCTTTTTGTTGCTGTTGTCATGTCTTGCCCTGGTTGTGATATTAGGCTGATACTGGCTTCATAGAATGATTTAGGGGGGAATTCCCTCTTTCTCCATCTTTTCGAATAGCGTCAGTAGGATTGGTCCCAATTCTTCTTTGAATGTCTGATATAATTCAGCTGCGAATCCGTCTGGTCCTGGACTTTCTTTTTGTTGACCTTTTTTTAAACTACTGTTTCAGTCTTGCTACTTGTTATTTGTGTGTTAAGAGTTTCTGTTTCTTCCTGATTTAATCATTAACATTAGAAACACTTGTTATATTACATCGGTTTTTTATTTTTATTTTTGTTTTTTTTTTTTTTTTTTTTTTTGAGACGGAATTTCGCTTTTGTTGCCCAGGCTGGAGTGCAATGATGTCATCTCAGCTCACTGCAACCTCCGCCTCCTGGGTTCAAGCGATTCTTCTGCCTCAGCCTCCTGGGTAGCTAGGATTACTGGTGCCCACCACCACGTCCAACTGATTTTTTGTATTTTTAGTAGAGACAGAGTTTCACCATGTCAGGCTGGAGTGCAATGATGTCATCTCAGCTCACTGCAACCTCCGCCTCCTGGGTTCAAGCGATTCTTCTGCCTCAGCCTCCTGGGTAGCTAGGATTACTGGTGCCCACCACCACGTCCAACTGATTTTTTGTATTTTTAGTAGAGACAGAGTTTCACCATGTCGGCTGGGCTGGTCTCAAACTCCTGACTTTAGGTGATCCACCTGCCTCAACTTCCCAACATGCTGGGATTACAGGTGTGAGCCACCATGCCTGGACTTGTTGGCAGTTTTCAAATTACCATTTCAATCTCACTGCTTGTTATTGGTCTGTTCAGAGATTCTATATCTTTCTGGTTTAATCTAGGAGGGTTGTATATTTCCAGGAATCTATCCATCTCCTCTAGGTTTTCTAGTTTATGCACATAAAGGTGTTCATAGTAGCCTTGAATAATCTTTTGTATTTCTGTGGTATCGGTTATAATATCTCCCATTTTGTTTGATTGAGCTTATTTGGATCTTTTCTCTTGGTTAATCTCACTAATGATCTATCAATTTTATTTATCTTTTCAAAGACCAGCTTTTTGTTTCATTTGTCTTTTGTCATTATTTGTTTGTTTGTTTCAATTTCATTTAGTTTTGGTCTGATCTTTGTTATTTCTTTTCTTCTGCTGAGTTTGGGTTTGGATTGTTCTTGTTTCTTCAGTTCCGTGAGGTGTGACCTTAGATTGTGTATTTGTGCTCTTTCCGACTTTTAGATGTAGGCATTTAATGCTATGAACTTTCATCTTAGCACCGTTTTTGCTGTATCCCAGAGGTTTTGATAGATTGTGTCACTATTATTGTTCAGTTCAAAGAATTTTTAAATTTCCATTGTGCCTTCATTGTTGACCCAGTGATCATTCACGAGCAGGTTATTTAATTTCCATGTATTTGCATGGTTTTGAGGGTTCCTTTCGGAGTTGATTTCCAATTGTATTCCACTGTAGCCTAAGAGAGTACTTGATATAATTTTGATTTTCTTAAATCTACTGCGACTTGTTTTATGACCTGCCATACGGTCTATTTTGGAGACTCTTGCATGTGCTGATATAATAGAATGTATATTCTGCAGTTGTTGGGTAGAATGTTCTGTAAATGTCTGTTAAGTCCATTTGTTGTAGGGGACAGTTGAAGTCCATTGTTTCTTTGTTGACTTTCTGTTTTGATTACCTGTCCAGTGCTATCACTGGAGTATTAAAGTCCCCCACTAATATTGTGTTGCCATCTATCTCATTTCCTAGGCTTAGTAGTAATTTTGTATAAATTTGGGAGCTCCAGTGTTGGTGAATAGACATTTAGAATTGTGATATTTTCCTGTTGAACTAGTCTTTTTATCACTATACAGTGTCCTTCTTTGTCTTTTTAAATAGCTATTGCTTTCCAGTTTGTTTTGTCTGATAGAGAATAGCTACTCCTGCTCACTTTTGGTGTCTGTTCACATGGAATATCTTTTTCCACCCCTTTATCTTAAGTTTATGTGAGTCCTTATGTGTTAGATGAGTCTCCTGAAGACAGCAGAAACTTGGTTGGTGGATTCTTCTCCAACCAATGAATTTCTCAGATGCTCTTTGAGCTTCTTGTATTTGGATGTCTAAATGTCTAGCAAGGCCAGGGAAGTTTTCTTCAATTATTCCCTTAAATATGTTTCCCAAATATGTTTTCTGCCATTTTATATCTTTTAAGTGGAACATTTAGACCATTTAAATTTAATGTTAGTATTGGGATGCAAAAGAGTACTATTCTATTCATTGTGTTATTTGTTGCCTGAATACCTTTTTTTTAAATTGTGTTATTGTTATATAGGTACTGTGAGATTTTTACTTTAAGGTTCTATTTTGCTGCATGTTGAGGGTTTGTTTCAAGATTTAGAGCTCCTTTTATCAGTTCTTGTAGTGCTAGTTGGTAGTAGCAAATTCTCTCAGCATTTGTTTGTCTGGAAAAGACTCTATCCTTCCTTCATTTAAGAAGCTTAGCATTGCGGGATACAAAATTCTTGGCTGATCATTGTTTTGCTGAAGGAGGCTGAAGGTAAGACCCCAATCTCTTCTGGGTTGTAGGGTTTCTGCTGAGAAACCTACTGTTAATATGATAGGTTTTCCCTTATAGGTTAATTTAGGCTTTTGCCTCACAGCTCTTAAGATTCTTTCCTTCATCTTGACTTTAGATAATTTGGTGACTATATGCCAAAGTGATGATCTTTTGCAATGAATTTCTCAGGTGTTCTTTGAGCTTCTTGTATTTGGATGTCTAGCTCTCCAGCAAGGCTGGGGAAGTTTTTCTCAATTATTCCCTCAAATATGTTTTCCAAACATTTAGATTTCTCTGCTTTCTCAGAAACACCAATTACTCTTAGGTTTGGACATTTAACATAGTCCCAAACTTCTTGAAGTCTTTGTTCATTTTTTAAAAATTCTTTTTTCTTTGTCTTTGGCAAATTGAGTTAATTTGAAAGCCTTGTCTTTGAGCACTGAGGTTCTTTCTTCTGCTTGTTGGATTCTATTGCTGAGACTTTCCAGTGCATTTTACATTTCCCTTAGAATGTCCTTGATTTCCAGAAGTTGTGGTTGTTTTTTATTTATACTACCTATTTCACTGAAACATTTTCCTTTCATATTCTGTGTCATGTTTTTGGTTTCTTTAAGTTGCACTTCATCTTTCTCCAGTGCCTCCTCGATTAGCTTACTAATTGACTTTCTGAATTCTTTTTCTGGCAATCCAGAGATTTCTTCTTGGTTTGGATCCACTGCTGGTGACCTGGTATGATCTTTTGGGGGTGTGGAAGAACCTTTTTTTTGTCATATTACCAGAATTGTTTTTCTGGTTCCTTCTCATTTGGGTAGACTATGTTAGAAGGAAGATCTGGGATTTAAGGGCTGCTGTTCAGGTTCTTTTGTCCTATGGGGTGCTCCTTTGATGTGGTGTTCTCCCCCTCCCTCTAGGAATGCAGCTTCTTGAGAGCAGAACTGTAGTAATTGTTTTTGCTCTTCTGGGTCTCGCCACCCGTTGGAGCTACCAGGCTCTGTGCTGGTACTGGGGAGTGTCTGCAAAGAGTCTTGTTATGTGATCCATCTTCAGGTCTTTCAGCCATGGATACCAGCACCTCCTCTGGTGGGGGTAGCAGGTGAGTGACGTGGACTCTGTGAGGGGTCCTTGGTTGTGTTTCTGTTTAGTGTGCTGGTTTTCCATTGGTTGATCTCCAGCCAGAAGGTGGCGCTTTCAAGAATGTGTCAGCTGTCGACCTACAGGTAGGATGCAAACTTGCCCTATGGCCACATGGTTAAGTATTCAGGTTTCTTAGGTGGTGGGCAGGGCCGTAGAACTCTTTTGTCTTCAGCTATGGGGCAGAGGTGGGGGGAGGTGGATAAAGGTGGAAGAGAAAGACCACCAGGTATGGGCAGACATAAGCATGTCTGAGCTCACCCTCTCCTTGGGCAGAGCTTGCTGTGGCTGCTGTAGGGGATGGGTTCTCAGTCCAATGGAGTTGTATTCCCAGGGGGATTATGGCTGCCTCTGCTGAGTCATACAGGTTTCCAGGGAAGCGGGGAAAACCAGCAGTCACATGCCTCACCCCACTCCCATGCAGCCCTCAGTCCTAAAGGCTGGTCTCACTCCCACCATGCGCCTGCAACAGCACCGAGTCTATTTCCAGGCAGCCAGTGACCAGGGCTGAGAACTTGCCCCAGATCACAAGCCTACCGTTTGTGAAAGCAGGCAGACTCAGTTTTTCAGTATCTCAGGGAGCCAGCAGCGATGATCCAGTTCTTCAAAGGGTCTGTGGATTGTCTTGGCTTTCCTCATTTTTCCTCTGGCAGTTCTTGGAGCAAAAAGTTCACAATGTGAGTCTCCACACATTGCTCTGTCTATCTGAGCAGGAGCTGCAAGCTAGTTCTGCCTGCTATCCACGATCTTCTTCTCTGTATCATTTCAATTTTAGTATATGTGCTGCTGAAGCAAGCATGAAGAAATGTTTTTATTATATGAATTCAAAGAAGAAATAGCCAGAATTTATAGATTTAAAAAGCCCCATTACTCAATAATAGTAGAGGATAAACAACCCAATTAAAAATATAGACTGGGCTTGGTGGCTTATGCCTGTAATCCCAGCCCTTTGGGAGGCCAAGGCGGGTAGATCACTTGAAGTCAGGAGTTTGAGACCAGCATGGCCAACGTGGAGAAACCCGTCTCTACTAAAAATACAAAAATTAGTCTGGCGTGGTGGTGTGTACCTGTAGTGCCAGCTACTCAGGAGGCTGAGGCAGGAGAATCGCTTGAATCTGGGAGGCAGAGGTTGCTGTGAGCCGAGACTGTGCCACTGCACTCCAACCTGGGCGACTGAGTGAGACCCTGTCTCAAAAACAACAACAACAAAAAACATATATATATATACACACACACACACACACACGTATAAGCAAAGGGTTGAACAAATACTTCACACTTAAGACATCTGACAGCCCAAAGCTTATCAAAGGCATTATTAAGAAAATGCAAATTAAAACCACACTGAGCTACCACTGCACCCATCAGCATGATAATTTATAACTCAGGAAAAATATTTGCATATGTATTTTCTATTGTTGTGTAACTAATATGACAAATTATGCATCTGAAAACAATACATTTATTATCTCATAACTTCTGTGTGGCAGGAGTTTGAACATAGTTTAGCTGGCTTTTCTGCTTTATGATCTCTTACAATACTAGAGTCAATATTTCAGCCAGGGCTGGAATGCTCTCTGAAAGCTGACATGGAAGAGACCTGCCTCTAAGCTCACATGGTATTTGGCAGAATTGAGTGTCTCTCGGCATGCTGGGTTATGGGCTTCAGTCAAGCTTAATTCCTTGCATGTTGACCTCTCCAGCACAGCAGCTTGCTTCATGAAGTATGCAGGCCAACAGGAAAATAGAGCCTACTATCAAGATGTAAGTTATAACTTTGTGTCACCTAAACATGGCGGTAGTGACATCTCATCCCTTTTTCCCACCACTGATTAGAAACAAGTCATAGGTCTCACTGGCACTCAAGGGAAGAGGATTGATTGCCCAAGGGTACGAATACAAGAAGGCGAGGATTGTTAGGAATCATCTTAGGAACTGCCTACGGCCACATGGTTTGACATAGGACTCATATCTAGAATAGTAATGAACTTCTCCATTCCATATAGCTCAATTAAAATATAGAAAACAGACTGAGAAGGGATTTCTCAAAGACGATATCTCATAGTCAATAAGCATATGAAGAAGTGTTCTACATCATTAGTCATTAAGGAAATTCAAATGAAAACCACGAAGAGGTTCTACTACACACCCACCATAATGGCTAAATTTAAGCGACTGACAATACTGACTATTGTCAAAGAAGTCGAGTGACTAGATCTCTCCTTGTAGCTCGTGGGAAAGTAAAATGACCCAACCGCATTGGAAAACACTTTGACAATTTCTGATAAACACACACCTACCCATGACCCAGCGGTTCCACTCATAGGTATTTCTTCTCTGAGAGAAATGAATACTGTACTTGTGTTCACACACACACACACACACACACACACACACACACTTGAGTTATTATAACTACAAACTAGAAAATGCCAAATGTCCATCAATAGGAGAATAGGACTTAAAAAGTGATATATTTACATAAAACACTACACAGCAATTTTTCAGAAGAATAGGCTACTGATAAATACAACAAGAATGAATTTCAAAAACAGTGTGCTGAGCAAAAGAAACCAGAAACAAAATTCATATTGGATAATTTCATTTTTGTGAAATTCAAGAGCAAGATATTTTATATATGGTGATGGAAGTCAGAAAAGTTGTTATTTCTGGGAGGGCTTGAGAGAGGGTTTTCGATTCAGAAGGAGCACGTGGAAATTTTCTGGGTGTGATGGAAATAAATGTTCTTTATAGTTATCTGGGTGGTAGTTGTACAGATGTATGCATAGGTAAATAGTCACTTAAGATTTGTACATTTTCCTGTAAGTATATTTTAGCTCAAAGATTAAAACAGATTGGGAAATATACTTTGATGTGCTTTCAGATCACCTGGAGATCTGGTTAAAACGCACATTCTGATGTAGTAGACCTGGAACGGGCTTGAGATTTTGCATTACTAACCAGATGCCAGGTGATACGGATGCTTCTGGTATTGCTGGCTCAGTATGCAGCAAGGTCCTGAAATCTATCTCTCACTGTTTATAATTGCTGCATAGCAAACAACCCAAACTCAGTGGTGTGAAATAATTATTGTATTATGCTAAAGATTTTGTGGGTCAGCGAATTGAACAGGGCACAACAGGGATGATCTATCTTTTCTCTTTGAGGTACCATAGTATCTAAAGCCTCGGCTGGGAAGAGTCAAATGCTGGCACCTGAAAGCTGGGGCTGGGATCACTTGAATATGTCTTCTTCACTCACCTAGCTGGTACTTGGGCTGGGAGCATGTGAGTGTTAGAACAACTCCCTGGGATGACCACAGGGGGCCTTTCTATGGCCTTAGCTCTTATTTGAAGGCTCGGGGATCTAAACATGAATGCTCTGAACAAATTTTTAAAGAAAGAAAGAGAGAAGAGAGAGATAAAAGAAAGGGAGGAAGGATGAAAGGAAGGAAAGGAAGGAAGGGAGGAAGAAAGGAAGGAGGAAGGAAAAAGAAAGAAAAAGAAGGGAAGAATGAAAGGAAGGAAGAAAAGAGAGAGGAAAGACAGAGAAAGTGAAGAAAGGAGGAAAGGAGAGAAAGAAGAAAGGAAAGAGAGAAAAGAAAAAGACAAGGAAGGACGGAAGGATGGAAAGAAGGAAGGAAGAAGAAAAGGAGAGAGAAAGAGAAAGAAGAAGAGAAGGAAGGAAGGAAAGAGGAAGAGAAGAAGGGGAGAAAAGGAAGGAAGGAGGGAGGGAGGGAGGGGAAAGGGATGGGAAGGGAGGGGAAGAGGAAGGGGAAGGGGAGGGGGGTTGCATTGCCTCTTCTGACCTAGCCTTGACAGTCACAGAAAGTCACAATTTTCCCCAGATTTGAGTGAGAGGACACAGATTTTACTTTCCAATGAGAGACGTGTCAGGGACACATTGTCGAAAAATACGTGGGATGAGAAACATTTTTATGGCCCTACTTGGAAAATACAATTTTCCACCTCCACAGAGCCTTAACAGAAGTCTGATTAAGTTATGTATCTTCTCAAAATCCCGGACTGCCTTCCTACTTCACTCAATGAATCCCCAAACCTTTCCCAAAGCCTGTAAAGATCCAGATGATTGGCCTGGGGCTGCTTCTGTGTCTTTTGCCTGTTCTGATGTCACTCATCAGAGTATTTCCTAAGTACTCAGTGTAAAATAGATGCTCTGTCACTCTGTCATCAGTGCCTTGTGTGTTTTTCCTTTTGTTATTTGTGTGTTTATTGTTTCCCCACTTAGAAGGTAAGTTTCAGGAGAACAGCAGCTTTTTTTCTTGCTTGTTGTTGTATTAGAATGAAGAACCATGCCTGGAATACAATAAGTACTCAATACATTTGTCCAATGAGTGAATGAATGGTTCTTTCAGATTTATTGGTATAGCAATCTTAATTACTAATCTGTTGACTTCTACTTATGATAAATGAGATTAAGATTTCTGCTTCTCCATCCTCCCAACAGACACTTTTCTTCTCTCCCATTCTCTTAATGTATTTATATAACAATTTGTTATTATTGTTATTACATGCTTCTGATGTGTTATTTTCAACTTGAGGGTAGATCAGAATTGACTGCAATGCTTGCTAATTTTCAAAACTGCTGGACTCTACCCAGAGAGTTTTTGATCTAGTAGTTCTGGGGTGAGCCTGAGAATTTTCATTTTAATGAGTTCCCAGGTGATGATGCTGATGACAACTATTTGTAATGTTAATATAAACACTCAAACCTAATGTAAATACTGACATTGAGACTGAGCTTTTGGCATTTTTGTTTTTGTTGTTTTTGTTCCCTGATTTTCATATTGATTTGTTTTGTTTTGGCCTCTGAGTTTCATCTTGGAAGCTTTCTTCAGAAGATGCTTGGTGATTCCTGGGTGTACATTTATATTAAGGATTGAGTCGCTGGATAACATCTAGAAAAGTGTGTGTGTTTGGTGTTTTTCTGTATAGTGATTGGATGTCATCTTGGATTAAGTTCTCCTAAAGCAAGTGCTGAGAGAGAATTATTATGAAAGTGATCTATTAAGCAAACACCCTTGTGTCATTGTTAAGAGTGGGATTAGCATGGCGGACAAGAGGAAGAAGGCAAAGAAGAGTAAGATTCCAGGCAAAATCTCAACTCCAGTCCAATGCTACAGGGGAACTCTGGGGTAGGGTGTATGAGCTAGGCTCTCACACACCCTCTTCAGCCAGTCACTGGTTAAGTGTCACCTGAGGAAAAGGATAAGACATCTTTAGTTCTGTCTTCGGCATATAGGACAAAGAGGCTCCAGTAGCAAAAGTGCCCTTCAAATAGAGTCCCAGGTGCCAGCTCTTAGAAGCAAAAGCACACAAAGGCTTGGGGACAGGTTCCCTGTTATGATAAAGGGAATGTGAAAGAACTGCAGGTGGTGGGGTTGGTAGAGGGGCACCAACAATGTTGGCTGCAGAGGTGCTGGGGGGTTTTCTTTGGGGAGTTCTATAGGAATTTTGTCTGGGTGACAGTGGGGCTACTGGACAGGGGCATATGTTTTGCAGGTCACACTGCAGACTTCCCTTTAGTCCCACTGTCCTCTATTGTGTCCATAGTCCTAGAGTCTAGAGACTCACTGGTTCAATTTTTCCACCAAATAAATCTCTTATCTCCTGCTGGTATTGCCTGGGTTTAGTGGTTTAAGTCAGAATTCAGCAGTTCAATAACTCAGTGGTTTTGAGGAGATAGTAGGAAAACCTCCTCAACTCCAGAGGATATTGAGGGGATGAGAAAAAAGCACAACAACTGTTATAGTGAGAGCCCTGGCATAGATCATCTTTGACTCACCTAGCATGGCTAAAGGCACATGTGTTTAGTGAAACAAGCTTAACAGAAGCTGAGGCTCGAAAGAGGAAATCCTAATCCATGGCTTCATCCAGTTGTGACATGAACCCAGACCTGAACTTTTCTGGACATAATCACCCTATTTTTTTTTTTAACCTGAAAATCTATTTCAGGGCCTCAAAAGGTCAACTTTTAGGTGCCAATCATATTTAGAGATTCTACTGTGGTATATGAAGAATAAATCAGGAACTTAATCAATGATAGATATATTGTTAGTCTGGCCATGTTAAAGATTGAAAACATAACTATTTCCTACACAGGAAGTTTATTACTCAGATTCTTCTATGAGATGTAGAGCTCTGATTGTCTTTGAAGGTTTATTTTCTTAACTTGATATTATTGACTTCTTATATGAAAAAACCACTTATCCCAATATCTGGAAATTCTAGTTGAAATTACTATTCCTTAAAATCGTTAACATAATTTGTTCATTTAACCAAAGGATCTAATGGGCTTGAATTTGAACAAAAGATATGTATTAGACAGACAAATCAACATTATTGATATAGCAGTTTGCCATATTGAAAAGTATGAAGATTTGAATCAAAGTTACCAGCTGTAAAATTTGGGCAATTGTGTACAAAATAGAAATAATACCTAGCTTGCAATACAGCTGAACGAGACAATATCTGTAAAGCATGATGTACATATAGTGCATAGCATGTTGTAGGTTTTTAACAAGTTTCAGTTCCCTTGTCTCCATTTGCCCCAAATCTGTCAGGAGCACTAATCTCTAACCATCTCCATGCTCTGATACAAAGTTCCCAATGAAAAGCATTATACAAAGTATTTGGTAACAGGTCTTTTAGAATTCATCTAGCAAGTTTTCTAGTCTGTACCCAAAAGCCTCAATTAAAAAAGGAACAAAGTATTTAATTACTTCATAGTTCTATAAGACATTATGTATCATTAAATATTATATAATATTCATAACTGTTTTTATCCTTTTGTGTGATCCCAGCAATTGGGGTAAGTATAGCGCAGTCAATACAACTACAATACCACTTAACAGGGTTTAAATAATAACTTCGACATTTTAGGAAATAGTTACTAAAATGAGATAATTTTTCTTTTAAAAATTAGACCACATTTAATAATGAGGATGTGATCATCCTATTTTGGGGGGAATTTATGAAAAACAAAATGATGAAATTCCCCTTTTCTGGTTATGTTTGTTGCTTTACGTTGCCTTTCCTCTCTAATAACCTCCATGCTCTACAGCACTGGGAAAGCTAGAGAGAACTAGGCAGTCAGGAGGACAGAACCAACGTCTCACTCTTAGAAATCACCCTCCACATCCGTGAGAACTCAAAGTAAAAAGAAAATGAAAAGTCCAGGATCAACAGCAAGTCGTCACTCAGCAATCTGAGGGAGTTTTCACAGCATGAGAGGGAAGGAAGGGATAGTAGCCAAAATAGCCAATGAGTGATGATGAAGAACAAAGGGAGGGTTAAGGGATTAGTGACCTCTAATAGAGAATTGGTTGAATGAAGACAGGGCACAATTCAGAGGTTAAGATGTCTGAGAGTAGAACTGCTAGTTGTCCCATGCATTACTCCTTTTTAAAAAATAATATTTTTTTCTTGATAAAAAAGTATGAAAGGTTTTATTGCAAATTATAAAACAATGCAATAAAAAAATACAGAACACAACCATCATTGCCACCCCCCATTGTGTATACTTCTTGCCCTTGTATTTTCTATCAGAGTTCTGGCGGGAAACAGAAGACCTGCTTACGTTAGGAAAAACAAAAATGAAAACATGAGATGGTTTGCTTTCAAAGGAACTCATTGCAAAGGTGGAGCTGAATGTAAGGGATCCAGAAGTGGAAGAGCTGTCACCCAAAGAGATGAGACAAAGGTTATACGAAGCTAGAAGGAGAGAAAGTCATGTGGAACAGGATGCTTTGTGGGAGCATTAAGCCCTCCAACTTTCAGAGACACAGCCAGCATAAGACCCTCTCTCACAGGGAGAGAATCAGGATTATAAGTCCTTGACGTCTCATTTATCTTCATCCAGTTTTCTATGGGGCCTCTGCATTGATGGAACCCAGCAGTAAGCCAGAGGACTTGGAAATCTATTAAGGTTATCCTGTGAGTTTGAGGGAGTCTCCAAGACTACCTTTCATTCAAAAACATTGCTGAAAGCACTCACAGAATGCAGCAAAACTGTAATACTCATGGTTATGGTTTATTACACTAAAGGATGCAGGTCAAAATTAGCAAAGGGAAGAGACACAGAGGCACATGGAACAAAGTTGAGAAGGGGCCTGGGGTGGAGCTTCCAGGTGTCCTCTCCCACTGGAGTCACGTAGATGGCATTAACTACTTCTAGCAATGATGTGTTACACTATACAGATAAATTGCCTATGAAGAAAGCCCATTTGAGCTTTGGTGTCCAGAGTTTATATTAAAAGTTGGCCACTGTTATATAGATGACTGCTTTGTCTTTGAACTCAGTTGCTAGTGCCTCCAGACATTGAGCTGTTACTGTAGCCTACCCTATAACACCATTACCATAAACACTCTGGCATGTCCCTATCACCCCCAGGTAAACGAAGACATTCTTATTAGGGAGGACATTCCAAGTGCTTAGAGATGACCTCCCAAGAGTTAGGAGGAAAGGAATAAATCTTTCTTTGTGCAGAGTTAAATCTTTACTTCACACACTGACAGAATTCAGTAAGAATGGCTGCCTACCTAAGTTATGGGGCCCAGTGCAAATAAAAAATTACAGCACCTATTCAGAAATTATTACAATTTCAGGAAGGTGACAAAAGAGTGTTAAACCAAGAGTGAGGGCCTTCTGAGCATGGAGACATGTGAACAACTGCACAGTTTATATGCTCAAGGAACCAACCTTGCAGGTCAGCATCTGCTATGGTTTGGATATGTTTTGTTTGGCCCTGCCAAGTCTCATGTTGAAATGTTATCCCCAGTGTCAGAGGTGGGAGCCTGATGGGAGGTGTATGGCAAATGGAAACAGATCCCTCATGAATGGCTTGGTGCCCTTCTCATGGGAATGAGTGAGTTTTCACTCTTAGTTCCTGCAAGAACTGGTTGTTGAAAAGAGCCGGGCACCTTCTCCTCTCTCTCTCTCTCTCTTCCTCTCTGTCACCATGTGATCTGTGCACATGCCTGCTCCCATTCACTTCTGCCATGAGTGAAAGCAGCTTGAGGGCCTCCCCAGAAGCACCATGATTCTTGCACAGACTGCAGAACTGTGAGAAACATACATCTCTTTTCTTTATAAATTACTCAGTTTCCAGTATTCCTTTATAGCAACACAAATAAACTAAGAGAACCTCCATCAGACAAAGACCAGTGAGGTTAAGGATGGAAAAGTTACATGAGGAGTAGGACAAATGGAAGCTATCTTACTCACCTAAGTGATGCACGCACATGGTTTTTGAAATTTTTCTACTATGAAACTTTAAACATATGCAAAATATAACAATAGACTTGGTGTAGTGGCTCACGCCTCTAATCCTAGCACTTTGGGAGGCTGAGGCAGGAGGATCATGAGCCCAGGAGTTGGAGGTCATCCTGGACAACAGAGTGAGACCTTGTCTCTACAAAAAAATTTAAAAAATTGTCAAGGCATAGTGGTGCACGCTTGTAGTCCCAGCTACTTGGGAGGCTGAGATGGGAGGATTACATGAGCCTAGGAATTTGACACTGTAGTGAGCTATTATCATGCCACTTTACTCCAGCCTGGATGACAGAGTAAGGCTTTGCCAAAAAAAAAAAAAAGACTTAAAAAATAGAACAATAGTATACCCAGTGTACCCATCATTGAGTTTATAAATTATCAACTCATAGCCAGTCTTTTATTCATCTGTACTTCTACCTACTTGTTCACCTCATACAAATCTCAGACTCTATATTGTTTTAATCTATAAATACATGTCTTCCAATGTATCTTGTTAAAAGATAAGAACCATTTCAAAAAACATATAAGCAGTTGTGTTCTGAAACTGAGAAAACAATAAAAATATCTGTAGTTTATAACATAACCATAGATTTTGAGTACTTTTCATGAATTTGAAAACCATCTAAAACCTCATACTTAGGGACTGCTTACTATTTCACTTATTTATTTGTTTGCATTTAAGCCACTTCCTTTAAAACCGTATTTTAAATAATGCTAGGATAACGTCTTTTGATTACATCTAAGGTTACTTCCTTAGCATAGATACCTTGAATGGGAAATTGACTCAAGGGATGTTGATACATATTTTAAAACTGCTTTCTGGAGATCTAAAGTTGTTTCTCAATTTAAGAAAAAATTTGGGTTAGTCTCTTTGTGGTTCCATTTATTTGCTAATTGTGCATATCTGCACTCATTTATTTGGTGCTAAGTGCTATAGGGGATTGCACAGGGTGAAGGAATAAGCCCCTGCTTTTGAAACATTTATAATCTATTAAAGTAGACAAACTACATCTACAAATAGCAGTATAGTAAGCAAATATTCCATGAACCTCCAGGAAGAAATAGAAAAGTATTCTAGGAATTTCGAGCGATTAAAAAACATTCCAGTTAGAATTATTAACATGGTTGTTGCAAGGATCAAACATACACTATATATCAGAGCAAGCTGAAAAAATGAAAATATATTCACATGTATTAGATCTGTTTGGTAAACAGCTACCTGAGTTTAGAATCCTTATTATTATTATTATCATTATTTTAACTTTTGTCTGTTCAATTACTGGAGAAAAAGTAAAATACTCAAAGGAGCTTGCTGTTTTGCTTCCAAAGGGCAAGCCAGGGACCCAAATAAAAACCATATATGTTCAAGAAACAATAGAAATGGCATAAGGCTATGTGATACAGTTTAGCACTGTGTCCCCGCACAAATCTCAACTCAAATTGTAATCCCAGTGTGTCGAGGGAGGGACCTGGTGAGAGGTAGTTAGATTACGGGTGGGCAGTTTCTCCTATGCTGCTCTCATGATAGTGAGTTCTCACAAGATCTGATGGTTTAAAAGTGACACTTACCCCTTCACTCCCTGTCTCCTGCCACTACGTAAGACATGTCTTGTTTCCCTTCACCTTCTGCCATGATTGTAAGTTTCCTGAGGCCTCCCCAGCCATGCAGAACGGTTGAGTCAATCAAACCTCTTTTCTTCATAAATTACCCAGTCTCAGGTAGTATCTTTATAGCAGTGCGCGAATGGACTAATATGCGATGTCTGTTTGACTGCTCTTATCTACAAATTCAGTCCCAGAAGTTAAACAAACATAAGCAAGCCATTTTCTGTCACGATGACATTACGTGTGTGTTTAACTGAATCACTTCTAACAGTTGTTTGGGCATTTTTACCGCCTTTTCAATTGCATGCAAATTGACACTTATGGAAAAATACAGAATAACAGTGATACAAGGCAGGTGAGTTCCCAAATTGGAGCTTAGCTCAGGAGGGTTCTTGGCTTTATCCAGGAAACAATTCAAGGGCAAGTTGGTGGTGTTAGACAGCAGCTTTGATGGAAGCAGCAGAGCACAGCAGCAGTAGAGGTCCTGCTCCTTGTGGAGCAGGGCTACCCCATAGACAGGGCACCCAGAGGAGCAGCTCAGAGGCAGTACTGTAGTCGTATTTGTACCCACTTTTAATTATGTGCAAATTAAGTAGCAGGTTATCCAGAAATTTCTAAAAAGCAGGTGGTAATTTCTGGGTGTTGCCATGGAAAGATGTGGCAATTCCTAGGCGATGCCATGGCAATGGTAAACTGTCATGGTGCTGATGGGCATGTCCTAGGGACAGGTGCTTTTAGTGCTTCTTCCCTGTTTCAGCCAGCCTTCAATCTTGTCTTGTGTCAAGTCTCACCTCATACCTCAACAGGTTAAGAATAAATTTAAAAGTTCAGCTAGTAAAGTCTTATGTGCATTTCTGCTCACAGAGAAAAGTTCCAATACATATGACAACTGATGATGTGAAATCTGCCTCATGTCTGATAACATTTCCTGAAGAAAATTTGATTCCCCAGGAATCTTTTAAGAGACCTCAATCACATCCTTTTCCTTACACATTCTTAGAAGATAATAATCAAATACTTCCCATAGCTAGAGAAAACACACAGCTCACAAGATATCATGGAGTTTAACAGTTGCTAATAAATAGTGATGGAGATAAGTAATTTAACTTTTTCTTAAAGAAAATGGACAGATCCCATAAGAAAACTGAATTTATTCACTGGGAGGCAATTTTGTATGCCACTGAATGTGGGAAAGGAAACCCTCCAACTGAATCAATCTACCAGTCTCTGGCTTGTTGCTTTGTCTTATCCATATTTCTTTTTGTAAAGGAAAAATTCTCTTGATTTTTATATAGTTTTATTAAGATATAATTCATAGGCCGGGCGCGGTGGCTCAAGCCTGTAATCCCAGCACTTTGGGAGGCCGAGACGGGCAGATCACGAGGTCAGGAGATCAAGACCATCCTGGCTAACACGGTGAAACCTCGTCTCTACTAAAAATACAAAAAACTAGCCGGGCGAGGGCGCCTGTAGTCCAGCTACTCGGGAGGCTGAGGCAGGAGAATGGCGTAAACCCGGGAGGCGGAGCTTGCAGTGAGCTGAGATCCAGCCACTGCACTCCAGCCTGGGCGACAGAGCGAGACTCCGTCTCAAAAAAAAAATATATATATATATATAATTCATATGCTATATAATCCATCCATTCAAAGCACACAAGTCAATAGTTTTTAGTGTATTTGTAGAGCTGTGCAGCCATCCATATTACTTTTATGACCATTATTATCTCCACCTACAGGTTAATGAAGTTACTGTTGCCTCCAGGATTTTTAAAAAAACATGCTTCTTCTAATAAATCAAACATTCTCAGGCAATATAATACATAGGATTCCCTGGCATGGTGAAAAAGAGGTCACTGGACGGCAGAGCATTTTGACAAAACCATCTTGATATCCTTCAGTTTAGTTGTTGTATTACACTCATTATTGTTAGAGTAGCATTTTATTTTAAAGGATAACATTGCAACATCAAATTTTAACCTATTAACCTCTCATAATGACCTGACAAGGGGCCCATTGTAACACCATGATAGCGATCTGTTTACAATAATTTTATTTTTCTGAAATAAACAAAAAAGGCAGCCAAAGCTCTATAGCCTCACTTTCTTGAGAAGCCAACAGCTACGATGAAGCTATTTGATACTTATATTTGTTTTATTTTGTAATGGAACTTTAATAGAATATGTGAGATAATCTTTATTACCAGACTTTGCAAGAGTTTATGTTTGTAGGATTGTGTTTATTTGTTTCTGGTTTTTTTTGTTGTTGTTGTTGTTATCTTACTTGTATGAGAGCTTATATGCTTATGAGGCTGTATGAGTCCATGTGTGTTTTTAAAGAAGTCATTTTAAGAGACTTGGGAAGTGACAGAAGGTTAGTTATAGAATGAGTCCAGTCAGCATGGAGAAAAGGTGAAAATAGTTTTGGTCTTTACCAGGAATAACAGCTACAATTTAAAAAAATGCAACACTTGAATTTTACCTCCTTGAGAAAGGTATTTTAATCCTTAAACAACATTTTCCTCACATATTAAAAAATAGATCTCCACTTAAAAATATTATCTCTGATTTAACTAAAGTAGAGCATCTTAATGTTTTGATATAAGTATCCAAATTAGTCCTAGGATAATTCTGAAAAATTTTCAAATACATTAATCCTTTATAAATTGCTAATACTTTGATGGTTTATAAATTAAACAAAGTAGATTCACTTCTTAAACTAAACTTGATGGATCCATTATAAAGTTTCCTGTTGCATGACATATATATACACATGTACATATGCATACATAATTTATAATATATGCAATTAAAACTCAATTTTATTTTAAAATTTAAAACAAATTTTAAAAAGATATATATATATGTGTGTGTGTGTATATATATATATTTTTTCCCCCAGTTTTTCTGAAAAAGAGCCTATATGTTTATCTATAAATAACCTAAGTGGAGTTGGAGCATGTGCCAGAATCTCTAAATTCAATATGATGCTTACCAGCATGGTAAACCTGCTTTTATAAAATGGTGCAGGCTTCTTTTTGTTTGTTTGTTTTGAGACGGAGTCTCATTTTGTCACCCAGGCTGGAGTGCAGTGGCCGGATTTCAGCTCACTGCAAGCTCCGCCTCCTGGGTTTACACCATTCTCCTGCCTCAGCCTCCTAAGTAGCTGGGACTACAGGTGCCTGCCACCTCGCCCGGCTAGTTTTTTGTATTTTTTAGTAGAGACGGGGTTTCACCGTGTTAGCCAGGATGGTCTCGATCTCCTGACCTCGTGATCCGCCCGTCTCGGCCTCCCAAAGTGCTGGGATTACAGGCTTGAGCCACCGCGCCTGGCCGGTGCAGGCTTCTTAAATTCAACACTTCCCGTATTCTGCAAAATGATGTGTTTCTCTTTATTACATATAGCAAATGCATCCCAGATCGGAAGATGTGACTTCAAAGTTTGGATGTTAAAATTAACATTGCATAAGTTGGCCTTATTTGATTTTTTTGCCTCCTCCTTGAAACTATTTCCATGCCATATCTTTCCTCCTCCCTCACTGTGTAGATTAATTGCATTAATGGTTGTAATCCACTGATCCTCTTTGTTTCTGTGTCCTTGTCCAGTTCTGGTCTGGGGCCGGCCGGGTGACTTGCTTTGGTCAATGAGATGATTGGAGTCACATCAAGGCAAGCAGAAGCATGAAATGATGTGAACACATTTCCTCTCATGTGCTTGCACTTCCTCCATTGACATAAAAAAAAAGTGTTCCAAGCTAGAGGATGAGAGATATATATGATAGAGCCAGCTTGCCACAGCTGAGGCCATCACAAATCAATCAATAGTCATCTGATCCCCAGAAATGTGAAAGCTCAGTCAAAAATCAGCAGAGGCACCTAGATAATTAAACCAGTCTTGTGAGCAGCAAACACTTATTGCTGTATCCTTCTGAGGTTTTGTGGATGCTAGCAATTGAGCAGTATCATGGCCCTAGAACAATACTGACATACTAACCTAAGGCACTCTTTCAAGAAATTGATTGTATTTGCAACTTACACAACTTGGCCAATACTCACCTTTGTGCAATCTGAAACTTTAGAGAAAAGGTCTTTACCTCTCAGATCCTTAATTTCCTCATCTATAAAATAAAATCACTGAACCACATCAGCTTCATGGTCACTTGTACATCTGTATTATTTGATTGATTGATTTTAAAGGTGATGACTTATTTTAAATGTACCTTTAGATGCCTTATGCAAAAGTAAATTTATAGTTCTATATTGCTGGCACATTCGTGAGCTATTTGGGGTATTTTTTTCCACTAAAACTTACTTATATAGAGACCCCCCCACCCCAATGCCCATTGTACACTCTCACCACTGTAGACAGAGAGGCAGTATTAGTGGTGGTTAATCTTGCTTCCTCTAGAGCAAGACATCCTTTCTTCATTGCCCAGCTTAGAGCTGTGTAAACGTGGGCAAGTCCCATCAGGTCTCACTGTCTTCATCAGGTAATGCTGGTACTTACCTCAGTGGTTTGCTTTAAAAAAGTGAATGAGCTCATCTGTTTTATTTAATACATGCATTAAGAATTTATAATGGTGCCTGGAACACCTAATATAATTACAATTTAGCTATTGGAATAGTGATCCTTCCAATTCCCCTGGCTTAAAGATTTTGCTTAGGAACTAAAATAGTTTCTTGTCTGAGTAGGAAGTGTGCATTTTTCATAGGACCACATTTACAGGAGCGTGATCAAGATTGGAGGCCTGTTTCACCAGGAATGATACTGTGAGGCATAAATAAATCACACACTATTATTACCCACACTGAGAGCTGCCATAGCACATTTTAAAAGAGCCACTGTCAAATCTCTCCTATGTCAGAAGGAGGCAGTCTGACATAGTTCAAAGAACAAAGAACACCAGAAGTTGAAAAATCTAAGTTTTATTTCTAGTTACACATTTACTTCTGTTCAGTTAGATATTGCTACTTACACCCCTTACTGATCTGCAATGGACCCTGATGTGTCTGGACAGGTCACTTAATCTCATTGAATTGCTATTTTATCATCTATAAAAATGAAAATAAGCTGTTGTAAAAGTCCCATTGAGATATTGATAATATGCTTCTCCAGTCTGCCAGCCCTGTGTTTCTTAAACCCGGTGGCCTTAGAAGTATTAGAGACCATTGTAAAAACACAGCTTCCACCAGAGTCGAATTTGGTCTATCTACATTGCAGAGGTAAGTAAACCTGCATTTTTAACAAGATAATTAGAATGTAGTTTATGGACCACACTTTGAGACTCACTTTGCTGCTTCCCTTCTTTGCTATGTGGAAACATGAATGACATCTGCCATTCCTTGTCTGACATGGTAATGTGCCAATCCAAAAAGATGATGACTGAGAAGGCACTTTGAGTACAGTAAAACCCTAGAAACATTCATTACTCTTCTTGTTAAATAAATGCTAAATGACCCCAAGCTCCCCAGGTCATGCAGAATGCTGACTCCATACTTAAGCAATAGGGCTTTAGGATGTCTCTAAGCAGAGTTTGTGAGCTGATGAATGGATTCTTATATTGATCTCAGGAGGCTACATGGAAATGAGACTAAAGGTGGCACCAGGCTCTATAAAAGAAAACACTTTTCCTACTGGGTTTGTGTTTGACCTCCTCTGCATGCCCCATCTCTTTGGATGCTCACAACCACCATGTTATATAAGAACAGTGTCTTGTCGGTGTTTGATTCCAATCTGCTTTCAAATACCTGGGTGCTTTGTATTTCCTTCTGGGAAGGGAAAAATCAAACTAATCAGGAAGCTACTGCTTCGGAGCCTAGGATACTTTCAGAGATTTCTAGGGTGCTACAGGGTTTCACCCTGACGAACATGGGTCAATTTTAATCGCATAGGTCGGGATGAAGCTTGTATGGATAAAATAACACCATACAAATGGTAACGCTCACCCTTCATATAGCTGAGTTGTGGATAACGAAGGCAAGTGAGGCAACTGAGGTTCTTGGATGAGGATGCTTCTAGCCTCTTAATGTTTTTTCCTTTATCTCTGTTTTCTTCTCTTCACCGTTCTTGTTCTCTGTAATTCTCATTTGTGTCGTCAACTTTGTCTTCATGTCGTTACTCTTTCTTTGTTTTCAGCTCTCCTATTATTTCCTTTCTTCTTAGCATTTATTTTGTCTCCGGTAGACCTGCCTCACTCTTCTGTCCATCTCTCACATCCCCTCCGTTCTCCTGCTCACTCCCTCCCCCACCAACTCTCAGAACTCCACACTGATTTTACAACTCCCCTGACAGGTCTGAAGTTTATTGAAGGGTGAGGGAGGGCACGTCCAGCCTCAGGTTGGGGAAGGGGGTGGTGGTTTCCTCCGTGGGGTTCCTCAGTCATCGCGAAAAGGGCAGACAGCTTTCTGGCTCCCGTCTGTCGAATCCCAATCAGAGGTCCGTGTGCTGCTGTGGGTGTCTAAAAGCCACCTTTGGGCATAAAGGATAATAAAAACCTTCAGTCAGACATTCGAGGCAGTGTTCCAAACTGCTAGCTGCCAACTCCCCAGTTAAGAGAGGTCTGGCTCCAAGCCTCTCAAATTAACCCCTTTCCCTCCAGAGCTCCACGGAGAGATTTCTGCTATGATGCCTAGCACTGAAGGAGGGAAAAAAGTGAAAAATGTGTCGGTGAAAGAGAACTTCAGGCAGAATCCAAATTTCAGTGTTGCAACATTTTACTCCCTTTGGACAACGTGTGCTTCACTAAATAAGATGTTGTGAAAGGAGGGTGGTCAACGTGTTTGAAAGAAAAACATTGAAGGGTGGGACGCAGCTTTGCCTGGCTTTTTAACAGCCATGAGCTGCTTGATATTTTTGGCTTGGATATATATATGTATGAGTGTGTGTGAGTGTGTGTGTGTGCGCGTGTGTGTGCGTGTGCGCACGTGCGCGCACGCGCGGTTTTTTTTTTTTCTTTTTAAAAATATGAGGTATTAGGCTCTCTCCCAAAGCATATTCAAGTGAGGCTGCCTCTAAGCCACATACCTCTATTAGGGAAACTTGTCTTGCAAAAAAGAAAAAAGAAATAAATAAAAAGGAAGACAGGAAGGAAAGGGACTCCCTCCCTCTGACACACTCACCTACATCCTGGTGGCATTGTGGCTTATTGTCCTCTGTCTACCTCTCTATCTGGAAAGTAGGTTATCTCCTTAGGCTACTTTCTAGCTCTATCTGCTTTGGAATGCTTATGCCTGGGCCAGTGGATTCACTCCACAGCAGAAACCTTAAACATTAAATTTTAAACCTTAAACATGGATAAGGTCATCCTTATTCATGAGTTCTGCATCCCTGGATTCAAGCAACCATGGGTCAAAACTATTTTTAAAAATTGTGCCTCTACCGAACACATCCAGACATTTTTTTTTCTTGTCATTATTCCCTAAACGATATAGTATAACAACTATTTATATAAAATTTACATGGTATTAGATATTACAGGTAATCTGGAGATGACTTAAAATATACAGGAGGGTGTGCATAGGTAATATGCAAATATTACTCCATTTTGTATCTAGAGTCACCATGAGTTTTTGTATCTACGGGAGGTCCTGGAACCAATCCTTCATCCATACCAAGGGGTGGCTTTATATGCTTAAAAAAAAACTCAGGTCAAAAGAGATAGAATGTGAGACAGAAAGACAGACATATAAGACTCAGAATTCACATAATGTTCCACTGGTGTTGCCATATGCCTAATGGCCTGAGTTTGAATCTTAGCTCTGCAAGATGTTGGCTCTGCTATTTGATTTCCATTTCTTCACTGGTTAAATGAGGATAATAGAATAGTAGAAACAACCTCACAGGGTTGTAACAAAGACTAAATGAGATAAAATGGGAAAATGTTCACCAAGTATCTGATGCAAATTAGTTCTCATAAACAACAGTTATTAAATGCTATTTATTATTACTATTATTATTATTATCATGATTAGCACAGTAACTGTTCTCAGGTTCCTCAGAGGCCTATTGCTAGAGAATGGAGGAACAATTTCACTCCTAGACCGTTCCAGGTTGTAGTTTGATAAGCATCCTCCAGCTTAGAAGAAACATTTTTAAGTCCAGTCAATTGCCCACCATCCCTACAGTATTTTGACAGATTCTCTCTAGGTACCAATGTTCAATGAAGAAATTAACTAGTCTTTAAAATTGTTTCTGCTTTCAGGGAATCAATATTCAGGGTGATTACAGAGGAAGCTCTCAATGGAGATTTTGGTACACTTTGAAACAAATTCTTGTCCCAGGTTAAATTTAGACAATCACTACCCATTAATGGTCACATAAGGTAGGTTTTAGCTATCAAGAAAAGCACACTTTTGCACAAAAATATGTTTTGATCACCATTCAAGAGAAGATACAGGACTTAGGAATTTAAGTTGAAGATAGGGTAATTTTAAAAGATACCTGTCTATATTGGAATAAATTATTTTAACACAGAATCATCAGAACTACTTTTGTAGCAGTATCTTAAAAATTGCCTAAAGAATGGGAATATTCAAGATTTATCTCCTTATAAATCCTTAGCTAATTAGAAATTAATTTTAATTTTAATCTAGTTTGTGATCATTGTACTCCTCCTCCCAAATGTCCAAGACCTTGAACCTTTAAACCACAACTGGATTTCCCTCTTTGATGCTGAAGCAATGTCCTTGGGTCTCTTAACTATCCTTTGCCTTCTCAATGCTATCTGTTTTCATAAGAAAGATGATGATTTTACAAAAACATACACATTTAGGTGTTACCCATCTGAGTTTTCCATTTGTACATTAGCAGGAGTTTTCATAACATCTTATCTTAGACAATGAATTTTAAAAGTGGGAGCGTCTAATATCAAATTGAGAAAGAAATAGATATCTGTCACAGAGACTTCTAGTTGGTAACACAGAATATTTAACTGGGAATCTTGTGGCTTCTCTTTAAGACTACATTCACCAGTCTGCTGTGATGCTTGGTAAATCCAGATGACTAGGTTTTCATCAATGAAGTGTAGCAGAACTGCTTCCCCCAGATGGAATTGTCTCCTCTTTCTTGATGCCTGGAATGTGGATACAGGGGCTGCATCTCTAGCATACAACTTGGGGTTCAGCGACATGCTGAATGTGTTTATGTCCATTATCTATTACAGGATAACAAACCTCTCCAAACTTACTCATGTAAAATCGATCTATTTTATGATGTGTGAGGATTCTGGGGGTCAGGAATTCAAATAGAGCACAGTGGGATGGCTTGTCTTTGACCTATAAGCTTTATAACGGCTGGGATTTAAACTGTGAAGTCTTGAATGACTGAGCACTGGAATTACTTGGAGCGTTCTTTAATTAAAAGTCCAGTTCACTAAGGTGATTTCGAGGCTGGGCTCAGTGAGGACAGTCAACCAGAATCTACGCATGGGCTGTCCGTGTGCTGAGGTGTCTCACAATGCTTCAGATTCTGAGAGTAGGTACTTCAAGAAAACCAGGCAAAGCTACACGGCCTTTAGTGACCTAACTTCGGAAGTCACACAGCATTCTGTCTGCTCCACTCTACTTCTTCCATGCAAATCACTGAGGCCAGCTCAGATTCAAGAGGACGGATGACTTTTCCCCACCTCTTTATTAGAAATGACCAAAGTTGTATGCAGAAGAGCATGTGGTGTGGGAATCACCTGTGGTAGTCATCACTGGAAACTTCAATGTGCCACCAGGGTGGAACAAAATGACAGGAATGTGGGCCTCTGATAACACTGCAGAGTCGCCATAACTGCTCTAAACTGCCAACTCGCAGTGTGTGTGTGCCTGTGTGGTATGTGTGTGTGTGTGTAACATAAAGACAGTGAGAGAGACTTTTATCCTATTTAAACTGTTGTTATTTTTATTTCATGTAATACGTAGGCAAACCAAATGCTAACTAATACAGTGGTCAGCGACCTCAGATTTTACCACATCAGTCATCCATGCATGTACAGCACCGGCTCAAACATCAACTA
Source organism: Colobus angolensis palliatus (assembly GCF_000951035.1). Lineage (NCBI taxonomy): Eukaryota > Metazoa > Chordata > Mammalia > Primates > Cercopithecidae > Colobus > Colobus angolensis. The sequence goes on along the minus strand of NW_012110918.1, from coordinate 6,887,027 downwards.
CCAAGGAAATTAATGTAAATTAGCAGGCAAAATTCAACACCAAATCCATTGCAGTCGTTAGACTAATAGCCTTTGCTTTTGCTCCACCGATTCCATTTTTTAAAAAATTTCAGATATTTATCTTAGTGGCGAGCAGTAACTTCTCTGCTGAAATGACTTGGTGGTATTTCCCATCCAGGGGTGTTGCTGATGGTGTACCAGCACGTTCTGATCCCATTTTTGGAGCTGGAACAATCTAAACTTGTATAGAGAAAGTCTTCATGGGTTTTTGTTGGCATCGGAGAAGTCTAATTACACACACCCAAATACACAGGAGAGAAATGGAAGGCTTTTCCCCATTGACTTGGAAAAGTTGGTGGTTTTGACCTGCAGTGCTTGAATGAGAGATCCAGGCTAATTATGGGATTTTATGTTTAAACAGTTATTTTTCTACAGAGCACTCATAGCACATTTGTAAGTTTAATTTTCTTTTGGATCTGTGCTTTTCATGGACTGTCTGCACAGAATTTTTTCAATTTAAGACGGCACATCAGCTTTTATTCATCATGAATGGCCTTATGAATGATATGTTTGTGTTCTTAGGTAAAATAAAAAAGACTGGAATTATTTCAAAAATTATTTTGTAGTTGATTATATCTGTTTTATTCTGTGCCCCTGAAGATAACCGACTTCTTTGTTTGAATCACTTCTACTATTACACCTCCCTTTATAGTTTCATGAGGTCTGGCACCTACTTTATTTTATTAAGTGATATTTTTCTAGCATTTTGCACAGTAAATATAGCTGATACTTAATATAAATAATAAATAATGAGGTCTTGTTATTATTGTTACTGGTCTTCCTTTTTAAACTCAGAGCAGGTCTAGTTCACTCTTTTGTTATAGTGAATTTATATAAATTATTTCAGTGTTTTAGCAAAGAGATAAATATCATTGACACACTCTACCTATCAGATCTAGAATAATTCTGACATATTTGGTATTCGGATATATTTTAAATTGATTATTAGATCTGAGGAAGAAGCATCAGAGAATCTCCAAATTCTATTAATATAGGGAATGGAAATTTTAAATATCTTTCCAAACTAGGGTGTGCTATTTTTTTCTAAGTCACAAAGGGGCTCACTCTGCAAGTGGCTGGATTATTGTCCCTGAAATCAACAGGGAAGGGGGGGAAAAAATAAACAGAAAAAACTGACAATATGCAGTATGCAATCTCACTTCATCTCTCCTCTCTTCTTGTCTTCTTTTCTCTTCCTTCCTGTAACTCCCTTTTGCTTACTTTATTTAACCTTTCTTCCTTATATTCTTTTACTTCCCTTCTAGAATTAAGAAAAAGCTTTTATTTTCTTCTTTTTAAAAAACATAACACAAAAGACATTTTCAGAGTAATGAGTGAAGACCATTCAGAAATGTATTGACTAAAAAGTGAAAGTTCTTCCCCACCCTGCTCCATTTCCCAATCCCACTCCTCTCTTAGGGGTAACCACTTTTAAGAGTTGGTTGTGCACTTTTCTAGATATCTCCTTTTGCATTTACGTAAATATAAGTTAGGTGGGAATGGTTTTTGGAAAGGGAAATCAGGAGGGAATTATGGGGATATTCATTGTAAAGAAGGAGGCAGCATCAAGTTGAGTTAGTGTAGATAAGGTCAACAAGATTTTTTAAAAGACAGAATTAAAACAAGAGTAGAAAACATCCAGGGAATAGTTTGCATTCTTTTAACTACATGTGCTAGGACAGACAAAAGCAAGCAAGGGATTTGACCAAATAGGGTAAAATGCTTGGGAAAACCACCATCTGCATAATCCGTTCCCCTTTGGTCTAACTTTGAATCTTTCAGTTTACAGTAATCGCATTCTAGTTAGATAAACCACATACAAATGCAGCGAACAGTAACTGGAGGAGGGCGCAGTCACAGACTCTGGTTATCACATTCCTTTCTTTCTTTCCTTTCATCCTTCTCACAGAAATTTCAACCAGTAAAATTTTGTATTATTAGGGGATGGGGAATCCTACCCCACTCTCCAGAGGAAATCCTGTTATGTGATAATCCTTCCACTTCTTGCATATTCCTGAGCAGGTTAAAAGGAATTCATGGTCAAAATCAGGAAGAGATCACCAGAGGAGTGTCTGCATTAGAGGAGTCCCTTTGCTCATGAACCACAGTGTTCAAATAAAACATTGTCTGCTCCCATTTTCATACAATGTAAAATTGGTTACCTCAGAGACCTAGATGGTTTAGAAACATCGTTGTTCTAATTCCGTGTATATTTGGTAATTTGTGGCAGGAGTCATCAGCTAAAATGAGTAAGGGCATCTCATTCTACTGAAAATGGTCAATTATGTTTTGTTAATGGAAAAATACGCCTACACTCTTGTTCACAGACACAAGCTTATGCAGATAAGTAACAGATAACCCGGATCACAATTTCTTTGTCTTCATGACGTAATGTGTTAGTTTTAATATACCACAACCGTGACCTTAATTGTAAATGAAGATAAATATTTATATCTATATGTACATAAATGAGTAGATAAGTATACTTATATAAATAGAGATATAGATAGAGGTAGATGAATTAGATAGAGATAGGTATACAGAGAGATGATTAGATATATGATGGATAAATAGATAGGTAATATAAATGGTCTGTCTACTGGAGAAAGAAATTTTTAAATATACTTCTTCCACACTTGGGATTTTTCCTTTTGATTTTTTAATCTCTCAATATAAATTTTCATCTACAAACTGTTAAAGAAAGGTCCCCATTTTATAGCTTGATACCATGATATCAGCCAGGATATATTTTTAGAAACCTTTATTGAAAAGGTGATTGGGGGCCGGGCACGATGGTCACGCCTGTAATCCCAGCACTTTGGGAGGCCGAGGCAGGCGAATCACGAGGTCAGGAGATCGAGACGATCCTGACGAACACGGTGAAACCCGTCTCTACTAAAAAATACAAAAAATTAGCCAGGCGTGGTTGCGGGCGCCTGTAGCACCGGCTACACGGGAGACTGAGGCAGGAGAATGGCGCGAACCCGGGAGGCAAAGGTTGCAGTGAGCCGAGATCGAGGAGCCACTGCACTCCAGCCTGGGCGACAGAGCAAGGCTCTGTCTTAAAAAAAAAAAAAAAAAGAAAAAAGAAAATGTGATTGGGGAAATTATCATTAATCTCCCATAAATGTGCCAGGCACTATGCCTGTATGTGTCATATGTGCTGTCTATCCGATTCACTTACTATTGGGTGGAAATTATTAATATTCTTTTACCAGAGAGTAAATTTTTATTCTGTGAATTACATTAACTTGCCCAAGGTCATGGGCTAACAAGTGATAGAACAGGATTTGAAATCAGGACTTTGTGTCACCAATGTTCGTGCCTTTTTTCACACCATGCTTTAAAGACTCTTAACACAGAATCAAACAAAACAGAAAACAATACATCTGAGTGTCCAAAATGCATGATACTATGATCCAAAAGCTATGAGATAACCTCAAACGAGGAGGAATCGCCACGTTCAAGAGAACTTACAATCTGAATTGCATCTCGTTAATTTAAAACACAAACATGATCAAGGATGTCATATGAATATATAAGGAATAACAATGAGATAAATATATTCTGGACGAGGAAATGAGGACACACAAATGGCCAGATGCTGGTTTATACCTACTTTGGATTCCCTCAGCCTAACGTACCTCCTGGGCCCTCATGTCCTCACAAAGTAATAGGCATTCATTATTGTATTTTGAAGGCCTGAGATGATGGAAGGGCATGTCTGGGTCTGAGTGGTACATTGTCCCAGTGACACCCACGTGCCACTTTTGATTATGTCAGTCTCGTGTGTCTAAGGAATTGTTTTGAAGCACAGATTTCATCCAGAAGATAACAAGCAAGGGCCAGTGCTGGCCTCTATCACTTTATGAAGCGGTGGCTCGCTTGATAATGGACCATCTTGAGTTTGATTCTCATCGGTTCCTGCTTCACTTCTTGCTGCTTTCACTCCACCGTCCTAGATTACACCTCCTTAACAAGCATTCAGCTCTTAATATTTGCCTCAGGCTCAATTTTCTGTGGAACCAGGGGGAAGTAGAAGACTCCCTAGAAGAGAGGTTTCCTGATCTATACATTCATAGAATATGAAACAAACTCGTGCAAATTATAGTTGCAAGTGGTCATTTTATAAAGGAGGACATTGAAAAAGTTAAGGCTTTAACATCTTGCACAAAGTCAAAGGACTTGAACTCCAAATTGCCTTGATTCCAATTCTAACATATTTTATGCCATGTCTAACTGTGTTGCATCAGAATCACTTGGTGGTTTAACTTAATGTAATTTAATTTCCTGTACCTGAATATTACCCCAGAAATCTTGAAACAAAATGGAGTGGGTGGGGGGCCTTAGTCTTTGTTTTTATCAAGAACTCATGTTGATCCCAATAAATAATAATCTTCAGAGACAGTAGTCCAATGAGAAACATATCAAAAGCAAAACAAATAATATAAAGCAATTTTATGAATGAAAATCCCATGTAAAAATATATTTCATTTTGTAGGGTCCCCACTCATGTAAAAACTCACAATTTCTAATTACATGTGACTTATTTAGAAGGGTAGCATTTTCAGTGTAATATAACTCTAGGTTCTTAACTGAATGTGATGCATTATGCTGATGTTCTTTTAAAATGGAAAAAAGTATCTCATGCCAGTTAGAATGGTGATCATTTAAAAAGTCAGGAAACAACAGATGCTGGAGAGGATGTGGAGAAATAGGAATGCTTTTACACTGTTGGTGGGAGTGTAAATTAATTCATTGTGGAAGACAGTGTGGTGATTCCTCAAGGACCTAGAACCAGAAATAACATTTGACCCAGCAATCCCATTACTGGGTATATATCCAAAGGATTATAAATCATTCTACTATAAAGACACAAGCACACGTATGTTTATTGCAGCCCTGTTCACAATAGCAAAGACTTGGAACCAACCCAAATGCCCATCAGTGATAGACTACTGAATAAAGAAAATGTGGCACATATACATCATGGAATACTATGCAGCCATAAAAAGGATGAATTTATGTCCTTTGCAGGGACATGGATGAAGCTGGAAACCATCATTCTCGGCAAACCATCACAAGAACAGAAAACCAAACACTGCATGTTCTCACTCATAAATGGGAGTTGAACGATGAGAACACATGGATGCAGGGAGGGGAATATCACACACTGGGACCTGTTGGCAGGTGGGGGGCTAGGGGAGGGATAGCATTAGGAGAAATACCTAATGTAGATGATGGGTTGATGGGTGCAGCAACCACAATGGCACATGTATACCCATGTAACAAACCTGCATGATCTGCACATGTACCCCAGAACTTAAAGTATAATCAAAAAAGAAAATGGAAAGAGCAGAACAATTGCACTCAGAAAGCACAGAGTACTTCATAAACTACTGCCAACCTTCATTAAGAATATTCTTTTTTAAAAGATATTGAAATACTTGGTATGAAGGATAGTAAGAATAAATATTTCAGCGGGAGACTACCAGGGATTTAATTATTTATAATCTTGGAGTAGCATGGTAATAATCCTAGAGTATCAAGAGCAAAGCCAAATTTACATCTATGCTATGAATATTTAAGGCTAACAAAGTTGATTTTGATGACCTACTTCCATAGTAGGGACTAGTTATATTGTAATGAACTGTGAAGGTCTGAGATCTTTTTCCTACTCACAGGCTTGTAAGTAGCTTACAAACTACATGCTGGTTGAAAGCATCCAACTCTTGAGTCAGAGATGAAAGATAGTTCATTACTTACAGCAATAATAGTAGCCATAGTACCAGCATTTTTGCACAGGCTCTCTGAGCTCCAATTCCCATAAGGCATAATAAAAGAGGGCCAGATAACACCTACACCCAGTGGATCCTTTTGCAGGGGAAGAATTCTGAGCTTAGGGACTCTGAATCTTTTCTAATGAGCAGTAAGCATGCCTGCCTTTTACTTTAGTGGGAGACATTGTCTTTATTATGCCAGGTATTACCCATGCCTACCTATTGCTCCAGAGAGAGACGTCTTACACTTCAAGGTTGTTTTTTGTACAGACATCCTTGAAAAGATAGTCCAGAACAAAGGGCAGTTAGTGACTCTGCTTGCAAGACATGAAAGAATGTGAGAGACCTATGGGGAATTGTCTCTCAACACACATCCTCTTTGATAACGATGTAGTTGCTTTATCATTCCATAAGATGATTCTTTCATCATGCAAATAAGTAATCAAAAGAATACCTTTCAAGACGTGCCACAGTTCTTGCAAGCCCCAGAATGCACTTTAGAAAGTTGCCGTTCTTCTAAAGATGGTACTTTGATGGGAGAAAAGGAAGACTTCATTGTTTCCATAGTTATTTTGTTAAGGGTCCATTTTTTTCCTGTCTTCATCTCTCCGTAAAATAATGGAAAAAGAGCTGCAATTCTGATACCCTGGACAATAAAGAGCTTAGCAGGCAAAAGCAGTGAAGAATCACTGAGTTGTGAAGTAAAGCTGAGTTGTGAAATCAGACAAAACGGCTCAAATTTCATCTCTGATTCTTACGTGGTGTGAGTTACTGAGCTTGTTAATACTCAGGTTCATCAACTTTATTACAAAGGATGACAATACCTACTTTATAGGATTATATGGATAATGTATGGACAATGTTGATTGAAATGCATCACATCTGATGCTTATAGCCGGTAATATTCATGGAAGCATGTAAAGAATTTCATTTCTTCATGGAGTGAATTGGAAGTGGCCTCACCAGTGTGTCTTGCATAATGCAGACTATAAAAACAGAAATATGGAAAGTTTGAAGGGATTGTATGATATTGCACTGGGGTAAAAGTCTTTGCCACTGCTTGGGTCTGCTTAGACCACACATATACCTTATTTAGTTTTTCCATGATAAATTATTTTTATAACAAGGACTGTTGTGTGACTTCAATCCATACCTACTATTCATACCAATGTGGGAGAGCAACTCAGGGGAACCAGTGGGGAACGTGTGAGCATGAGCCAGCACAACAGGATGCTAAATCATTCAAAGAGTTAATGGTAGTCAGTTCTAATTAACCAGATTTTAAAGACCTTCTTTAAAAAAAAAATATTCAAGTGTAACAGCTTGAAGTTGAAGACTCAAAGCTCTTGAGATATAGGTACCTCAAGATAAGCTTTGTTTTTACTTGTGTTAAAAATTAAAAGAGAGAGAATTCAATTTTCCCCAAACATTTGTCATTTTATTTTCTCTGCTTTTACCCTTTTACTCTTAACCACCAATATATATGCTCTTAAATGACATTGTGTTTCTTTTTTCTTACGTAATGCTGCAGCTGATTGAGTCTGCGGGCATCTGCAATTCCCGTCCAGGAGGTTTTGTTGCTACTCCCTCACATGAATGTGTTCGTATGTATGGGTTTGTATCTTTATGTGCATATCATGGTTTTAGTAGTAGTAGGAAGAAGGGTATGTGTATGTGTGTTGCAACTGTCCACCTCCTGCTAGTTGAGACTTTAGCTACGTAGAGTAGGAGGATTTTTGGCACACTTTCCTCTAAAGAAAACACAGTCTGATTTGAGGAGTGCCTACCTCTTACAAGGCCTCGATTGTGTGAGAATGCCAAAAAAGAAACAAATGCAGTTTAATTGCGTCGGATGCTTAGTGACTAGTTCACAAATCTTTTATTTGTTTTTAGAAGTGCTGCAGTGGCACTAAAATTTGTGTGTGTTCAGGGAGATGCAGACGTAACTTACAGTAGGACTTAGAAGCCAGCATAATTACCTGGGCTCCTGTCAACCTAATAAACTAATAGAGGGCTTAAATAAAATCAGGAAGGGGCAAGGATTTAAGAAACTTAAAGAATGAGACTAGACATTGAGTCCTGTTAAATTTTCTTTATGTATGTATTTGAGAGGCCAATGGTCCCATGGAATATGAATTATACATTTCAAACTTGAAAATATTTAAACTCTATGTAGGAGTTTAAATATTTGTTTAAGGTTTTGGAACCAACGTACCACTCTTACGTTTAAGTTCAAGGTTTTGGAACCAACGTACCACTCTACGTTTTATTTCAGTCATGCAGGAGGCTCAAGGACATCTCTTCTGCATAAAAAGAAAAGGCTAGAGTTTTCTTACCATGCATAAATGCTGAGAAGAAACGTCTCCTTAGTAGAATGTCCCTGTCCACTTGCAGATAACTGTGGGCACACGTGTCATTTGTTTTATTGTCTATAACCCAGGGAAACCTTGGAAAACCCTAAGAAAATTTAATAGCTGTGAATAGCTACCGAAAAGTGTCTTTTAATAATGCAAATAATTTACTTAGTGAGTATATTCACTAAACTAGGAAGCTTAGAACACATTTCCTATCTGATAAAATCAGCTTTTTATACTTCAGATTTTATTTAAAAATTTTAGGATAATACATTTAGAACTATTTAGTGTTGGAACCTTGGTTCCTGAACTACAGACTGCAAGGAAGGCCTTTGAGAAATGTTTATATTCCAGTAGGAGAAAAGGATGGATCAATTACCAACTATGTAAATGTACGCATGTGTGTAAGTGAATCTAAACATAAACTTCTGATTGTTCTTCTGACTTGCACTTTCCATGTAACTAATAACCAAATTTAGTAAATATGAGTCATTTGTTCTACACAGAATATAATGAGTCTATTTGGAATGAGATTCTTAAAGTCATTTGTATAACTGAGATTGTGACTGTGGTATATTTTTGTCTTTCTCCATTTCCCTTTCTAATAATAGCATCATTGATCCAGTCGTTCATTCATTCAATAACATTTAAGTGCTTAGTATATTCCAGGAAATATGCTCTGTGTTGGAAATAAAAATAAGACCAGGATGTAGTCCTTTCCTCAAAAATGTCAATGATTTACAGCAGACTCTGATGTATAAATAAATTAATTAAAACACAATGCTAAAAATGATATAAATAAGTAAATGTTCAATGTTTAACGGAAATTCAGAGACAAGATTTCACTCAACCATGATGGAAATTGGAACTGTTACAATGGAGATGACATTTGGGTTGGATCTTGAGTTACCAGGGCAAGTTTGCCAAAGGAAGAGTGGAGAAAAATGTGTTAGACATATAAAATAGGCAAAGTTCGCTATAAACTCACTTCATTATAAAATGCTTCAAACAGAACCATGTAAGTTGGATTTAAACAACTCCTATTATATAGTTCTGTGGTATAATTTTAGACAGCGGTTTCCTATTTGACGCCTCCCTTCTTTGGCACAGTATACTCTTGAAGCCTACATATTTCTGATTCTATTGTCCTGCCTGGAGAATTTTGTGTGTGTGTGAAGTTCCTTGAAGATGCATGGCCATGCCTTATTTGCTTTGCGTCTCTCATACCCACTACCATACCACCATTACAGCGGGTGCTAAGAAATAATATGTCCAGTAAAGACATAAAGGAATCATTGCTATAGCTCTCAAAATCCCACATAGGAGAGGTCTAGGAATGAAAAATGGATTAGAAGTGTGGTTAGGGGAGTTGTCGTAGAGCTTTCTGCTTAGCAATCATGCTGATTTTACATAGGCTGTGGCTTTAGGGGACAGGAACTGGTGAAAATCAAATACCCTTCTGTAGCCACACTTTGGCCTTGCCATTGGGATAAGCAAAAGATTGAGTTAATAAACAGGCATGACTTCCTTTTTATTTTTAAAATATAGAATCTAGAAGTAGAGTCTGTCAAAGCGTAAGAGAAATGAGAAGTAATGAAAAGGTTTTCATCAATGCCCAATGAATGAGTGGAAAGCTAAATGCAAAATGGCAAATTGTGAATACTGTCTGGTATCATTTGCTATAAAGCTATCTGAAGCCCTTTGATTAATTCCTTCGTTCTATGACTGTGCATGAGACAAATCAAATGTTCTTGTCACCAAGCAGGGCAGAGAGAGGCTGAAACATCCAGCCAATATAGCCAAATTAAAGTACACTTGAAGTCTAGATTTTAGCCAAAGTTGTAAGTGAAAATATCCAGGATAAAAATCATATATAGAAAAGAAGTTTTTCATCTGAATTTCATGTAACATCATAGATCACTAAAGCAAAAGGAATTTTAAAATCTAATTTGCTTTTCACAAGGGATTGGGAAACCTGGCAGGATTTTGGGTTCTTCGAGTGTCTTGAGTTATTTCTTAAATATTTTGGGTTCAATAAAATCCAAAATGCATTTTGCCCTGAGCACTTTTCCCCTTAATTTTGAAACCCATGTGTAATCTAAAGGAAATGTAATCCATATGTTTCTGATTCATTTACACTTAACTCATCAAAATATTTTTCTAGGAGCTATTTGATGTTGAAGAAGCATTTTGAGACTCTTTAATAAGCTTTTTAACAGCCCCCCCCACCTTAAAACAGAAGGCCATGTTTTGCCAAGGTGAAATAAGCCCCAATACCAAAATATTTGGGTTCAGTTCCAAACTTTCTGAACCACAGAACTTAGGAGAGATTCTCAACATATCCAGTTTTTTCTTCTATCCCATTTTCTGGGGCTGGCTGAGCATGTAAAATTCAGCAGCATTGCTTAAGAGGAAAAATGGGACTCCTGTGACTTTACCACAGAATGAAGAGGAAGGATTAAAAGAGTGAGCTAACAAAGTTGTGATGTTAATACAAAAAAAATAAATAAATAAAGGTTAGCTTTCATGGGCCATTGCTTCAGGTATAGGGGTACATGCAGGGTTGAGGCAAGCAACTTGTTTCAGTTAGGATCATAGTGAAGATTGCCTAGCTGCCGTATTTTTGTTGTCGTTGTTTTGGAAGCCTTTTTCAAACGTTCCCCAATATAAACTAAATTTCCGAATGGACTGATCTTTGCCGTACACGGGTCCTGTTCTCCAGATTCTCCATCACCATTCTTAGTTGCAATGCTTGTAAATCTGGAGTTTTATAGTTTCACATTCAAAGCTCACCATAATTCTAGCCCGAGGCACTCTCTGTGTTAATGTCCACTGGTCTCCAGCACAACCGTGACTTCAAAACAATCAGACCATGTGCCATTCCTTCAGCAAATGTTAAGTTTTGCTGCATTTGCTCATGACATGTTCACTGTCTTCATTTCCACTGTATACATATATAGAAGCTTCCACGGATCACCACAGGCAGAAGCATTACTTCTTTTGACTTCATTGTTCCTGATCACAATTTCTCAACCGTGACATTATTGAGCAATTGGACATTTTGAACAATTGTTCTTTTTTATCTGAACATCTTAGCTGTTTGTCCTGCGCCTTGTAAGTGTGTATACCCAAAGGATTATAAACCATTCTACTATAAAGACATATGCATGCGTATGTTTATTGCAGCACTGTTCACAATAGCAAAGACTTGGAACCAACCCAAATGCCCATCAATGATAGACTACTGGATAAAGAAAATGTGGCACATATACACCATGAAATACTATGCAGCCATAAAAAAAAAGAGTTTATATCCTCTGCAGGGACATGGATGAAGCTGGAAACCATCATTCTCAGCAAACTAATACAAGAACAGAAAACCAAACACTGCATGTTCTCACTCATAAGTGGGAATTGAACACATGGACACAGGAAGGGGAACATCACACACCAGGGCCTGTTGGAGGGGTGGAGGGCTAGGGGAGGGATAGCATTAGGAGAAATACCTAAAGTAAATGATGGGTTGATGGGTGCAGCAAACCACTATGGCACATGTATACCTATGTAACAAACCTGCATGTTCTGCACATGAACTCCAGAACTTAAAGTATAATAATAACAAAAGAAGATTCAGCATCTTTTGCCCTTTCCATCCTTTTGTTTCCAGTAGCACTGTTACAGCAATTGAAGATGCCTCCAGATATTGCCAAATGTCCCTGGGGAGGGGAATAAAATTGCTCCCAGCTGAGAACCACTGCACTAGAACTTTACTGATGCCACCTCTTTGGACAATCACAAGATTGCCTTATATGTAGATGCATACATTGGTATACATTTTAAGCTTCTGGGAGACAGGGAGAGTATCATGCTCAACTTTTTATTCAGAAGAGAGCATTCATCAGTGATTTGTGTAATCTCTGTTTTTTTATGTTCAATATTTGTTGAACAAAGTGCTAAAGTTATAATACTTAGTCTAATTCTGTTTTCTGCTAGAATGTAACCGAGCTCTGCTAGAATATACCCCTGCCTCTGTAAAGCTCCCCTCCATATCCCTATTTTGCAGTCATGATCTTTTTTTTTATGTTTATTTTAGGTCCTGGGTACACATTAAAGTTAGTTACATAGGAAAATTCATCTCAAGGGGTGGTTGTTGTACAGATTATTTCATCACCCAGGTATTAAGCCTGGTACCCAATACTTATTTTTCCTGCTTCTCCCCCTCCTCCTATCCAGAATCTTTGAGTACTCCCCAGTGTCTGTTGTTCCCTTCTTTGTGTTCATGAGTTCTCATCATTTAGCTTCCACTTATAAGTGAGAACATACGGTGTTTGGTTTTACGTTCCTGCATTAGTTTGCTAAGGATACACGTGCACGCAAATGTTCACTGCAGCACTTCTCACAACAGTAAAGACATGGAATCAAACTAAATGCCCATCAATGACAGAGTGGATAAAGAAAATGTAGTACATATACACCATTGAATACTATGCAGCCATAGAAAGAATGAGATCACTTGTTTTGAGGGAACGTGGATGGAGCTGCAGTAATTATCTTAAACCTGACTATTTCAGGTCTTGGTTATCCTATAATAACCACTCTATGGACTTCTTTCCTCCCAGCTCTTCTGCAGTAAAGGAAAGAGAAGTATAATACATATTTTTTTTCTGATGGAAAGTTAAAATCTAAGTAATTTGGAAATACCTATAACAGTACGTACATGAAAGTTAGAGAGTAAGATGGAAGTTATTAGTAGGGTTTCCAGATCCGGCAAAATAAAATGCAGGATAACCAGTTAAGGTTGAATTTTAGATAAAGAACAAACACTTTTATTCATACAAGGTATATCCCCTGCAATATTTAGGATATACATGTGCTAAAGTTATTCATTGTTTATCTGAAATTTAAATTAAACGGAATTTGTATTTCATTTGGCAACCCTAGCTATCAGTGTAGGGATTCCAGGAAGGGCTGAAATAACCATAGCAAAGTATAGGAACAGGAAATGCCATGATTTGTTTACATAAATTAGAGATGGGTCAGTCTTTAGAGGAGGATGTATATTAGAGAATACCATAAATATGATTGCCTCTAGACGATGGAGGCATTTGATAAAGTTGTATGATACGGATTCATTTACATCTGAAGGAGAAAAATATGGGAATGACTTTTCTCACCTCCTGTTCTCAGTATCCATTCTTTCTCATGTGTTACTCTCCCAAGGTGAAATTTCCACAGTCTCTAGACACCTTATTTACATCTGCATATAACATATTTGCAGTTGTTTAATACCTCTATATCACCCCCTTTTTCAGCTTTATTAAGATATAATTGGCAAATTAAAAATGTGTATATTTATAGTATACAATGTGATGTTCTGAGATATATATATGCATATACACATGCATAGATATTTAATCAGAAATGATTAGCATATTTATCCCTTCATATGCCTATCTTTTTAGGATAAGAACATTAGAACGTTTAAGATCTCTCTGAACAATTTTTAAGCATATAATGTATTATTTTAAGTATAAGGAATGACAACAGTATCAACAACCACAAGACCACATACATCTGTTCTCCAATAAAACGAACTGAGGCTCCTTGGAGAAATGACTCTTTCTAAGGTGGAGACAAAAAATAAGCCTAAAGCATCTCATCATATCAGAAAACAAGAACTACTTTCACAGAATGGAAAATAGAGATAAAAGCCAGCCAAAGAGCTCCCCATATCCAAAGCTGGAACAAATTGGGCAACAAAATGAATAACATCATATTGGGTTATAACCCAAAGTATGAAATATTCATGATTCCACATTGATATAAATACATGATTGAATAAATAAATAAGTGAGGGAGAATAGACCTTTCTCCCTTGCAGGAGAATTCTAAATAAATCATGTAGATACTCTGCCCTCAAAAAAGTGGAGCATCACACTCCAATTTTTTAATGTGGGCTGAACATAATGACTTCATACCAAAGAGGGGGAAGGGGAATAACTTTATAGTAAGAAAAATCGAAAGACTCTACAATTAAAACCAGCCGCGCTAATTCCTGTTAACAATGTGTACCCTTGATGTAGTGTAGTGAAAATGATAATTTATCCCTGTGATTGTCTCTCCCCAAACCAAAATCCCCAGTCTTGTCATGAGGCAAACGTCAGAAGGATATTCCACAGAATACCAGGCCAGTATCGAACAGTCAAGGTCATCAAAAATGAGGAAAGTCCAAGACATTGTTACAACCAAGAGGAGCCTAGAGAGTTAGGATGACTAAACGTAATGTGGTGCTATAGGTGGGATCCTAGAAAAGAAAGGAAAAAACCTAAGACAATCAGAATAAAATGTGGAGTTAAGTTAATAATAGTATAACAACACTGGTTCCTTAGTTTTGATCAATGTTCCATGCTAAGGTAGGATGGTAACATTTGAAGAAACCTGGTACGGGGTGTATGGGAGTTCTCTATGCTGTCTCAGCAACTTTTCTCTAAATCTAAAAGCTGTTACAAAATAAAAATTTAAGGCCGGGCGTGGTGGCTCAAGCCTGTAATCCCAGCACTTTGGGAGGCCGAGACGGGCGGATCACGAGGTCAGGAGATCGAGACCATCCTGGCTAACACGGTGAAACCCCGTCTCTACTAAAAATACAAAAAACTAGCCGGGCGAGGTGGCGGGCGCCTGTAGTCCCAGCTACTCGGGAGGCTGAGGCAGGAGAATGGTGTAAACCCGGGAGGCGGAGCTTGCAGTGAGCTGAGATCCGGCTACTGCACTCCAGCCTGGGCGACAGAGCGCCAGACTCCGTCTCAGAAAAAAATAAAATAAAATAAAAATTTATTTTTGAGAGTGAGCAAGCAAGTGAGCGGTGAAAGACACTGTGAGAAAGACTGGGTAGTGAAGCAGTGAGGTAGGAAGAAAACCAAGAGGAGTAGGTACGATCAGGGAAGAGAGTGTTTAGGGATGAGAAAATGATCAAACCTGTCAAGTTCTGTCAAGAGATTTGTTAAGATCAGAAATGATGATTGCCCCCTGGGTTTATCTGAGAAGGGCTTATTTGTCAGGATGATTTCAGTTAAAAAAGACAATCATGTACTTTCAACTCTTGTCGAGCAACAAGAGCATTTGAGTGGAGTGTTCAAGAAGTTATTCAGGTCCAAAGGAAGATCTGTAAAATGCTAGGCAACCCAAAGACTGGACATGGAAACTCACCTGGATTCCTGCTCCCCACATCAGTGTCTGCGGGGCAGGGAATGAGGCCACAGGCTGCTGTGGAGTCGCATCCTCTGAATCACTCAGGATGAAGCAGGGACTGGTTCAATCACTGTAGCCAGAGTTTCATAAGTAGTTCACATTGGGCCATCTTTTCATCTGCACATTCAGGTGACCAAGGGTCTGTTAAAGAAATCTGGAATAAAGTGTTTAGGGTAATAGTAATGAGAAAAAATTAATCATCACAGGCAGTTATAATCCAATACTGTGTTGCTCATTTCGTTGCTCAATTTGTTCCAGGTTTTGCCACAGGTAGCTCTTTAGCTGGCTCCTATCTTCGCTTCTTAAAAAGCACTTTCTTACTTTGTGATATGACAAAATGCTTTAGGCTCATCTATATTCCCTGTCTCAGCCCTAGAAACAGTCATTTCTCCAAACCCTAGTACCTTTGATTGGAGAAAAGATTTAGAAACTAAAATCTGTGTGGTGTGTGTGGTTGTTGATACTGGTGCCATTGCCTCCAGATGCTCTCAGCTAACAGAACAAGGAAATATATGTGTATATCCTAACCTATGTACATATATATACACACACACACACACATATATATATATATATTTGTATCCATGCATCTGTATCTATATTAAGCTCAAATTAGTTCATACCAAAGTTTCCAACTTGAATCCATTTTTACATGGGTTATTCTATTCATCTCCCTTTGCTTGTCTGTAACCTCCCACTGCAACTGTGAATAACCTGGTTCTCACCATCCATCACTCATTTCTCAATTGTTCAATTTCAGTATAGGTGCTTAACAGTTTCAGAATTGCTTCCGTGTATTCTTGTGGGAAACAACTTTATCAACTAGAGTACAATACTTATGTACAGTTCCCTTTGCTTTTATTCTTATGGATTCCATTCATTTCTAGATTATTAGACTAGCACCTTTTCCTCAAATCCTTCAGTGAAGTTTTTCCATGTGCTTTTTATTTATTCATGTATTTATTTGATTTTTTATATATTTTTTAAATTTTACTTTAAGTCCAGGGATAGAAGTGCAGAATGTGTAGGTTTGTTACAGAGTTATGTGCCATGGTGGTTTGCTGCACTGTCAACCTGTCATCTAGGTTTTAAGCCCTGCATGCATTAGCTTTTGTCCTAATGGTCTCTCTCCTCTTGCCCCCCACCTCCTGACTGGTCCTGGTGTGGTATGTATTGTTCTTCTCCCTGGGTTCATGATATATACTTTTTAATGCAGTTTTTTTTTTTTTTTTTTTTTGTAACACTCTGCATTTCATCCTGGGATCCATGACCTCTTAAACCCATTTCCAACAGCAACAACAAAAAACTGCCAGTACAGCATTTTGGAGGCAAGGGGGAAATGGGCTAAGTTACTCCTTTTTTTCAATTTACGCGCACTAAGGTTGGCTTTTTCTATAATAGAATTCTAAGAGATTTGAAAATTCGGTTGTCATGAATTTACCATTACAGAATTATACAGAATAGTGTCACCATCCTAAGGAACCCCCTGTGCTTAACTTGTCTCATATTCTTTGCCGGATTCTTCTCTTCTAGTACTCTAAATGTTGAAATGGCCCTAGGCTCATTCCTTGAAGCCCTTCTCTACCTTGTCAATACTCACTTCTTTGGTGACCTAATTTAGACTCAGATCTTTAAATGCTATCTGTATTTTGATGACTACAAATTTTATACATCCAACCCCAATCTTTTTCATGTCTCCTCAAATTCAGTCTTGCATGCCTAATGGGCATTTAAGACTTTGCAGACCTGAAATGAAATTCTTCATATCCACACTCTCATTCCAGATACCAAATCCATAAGACAATCATTTATCTTCTTTAATGCCTCAGTAGTCTTCTAATTTGTTTCTGGCATTCACATTTCTCTTCTAAAAACTATTCTATATAGCAGCCAGTGTTATCTTTATGAAAACATAAATTAATTCCTGTCTTAAATATTCAAGCCATCCAATAGCTTTCATCACGCTTAGAATAGAATAAAATACCAAATACTTACCATAACCTTCAGGACTCTGTGATTTGGCCTTTGGTTTCCTCTTCCAGCTCATCTCCCATGACTCCTCTCTTCCCTCAGTATGTCCAGGTTAACAGTGTTTACTTTGCTGGTTTTCAAACATACTGAGCATATTCTCATTCTCACTTCAAAACACGTATGCACCTGTTATTCCCTCTCTTTGAACACTCCTTTCCCTAAGTTTTCACATGCCTTTTGCTCTCTCTTTATTAGTTATCAGCACAAATGCACCCTCTTCAATGAGGCTTTTCCTGTAAAAAAAAAAAGTGTGTGTGTGTGTGTGTGTGTGTGTGTAGAAAGAGAGAAGAGTGAGGAGAGAGAGAGACAGGCAGAGCCAGTGAGAGTTTACTTACCTGAATCCTGCATTAGAAGTAAATATTTCAAAGGCAGAGACTTTGTCTCCCTTGTGTCCCAATATGGTTTGGCTGTATCCCCACCCAAATATCATCTTGAATTGTAACTCCCATAATCCTTACGTGTCATGGGAGGGTCCCAGTGGGAGGTAATTGAACCATGGGGGCTGGTTTTTCCTGTGCTGTTCTCATGATAGCAAATAAGTCTCATGAGATATGATAGTTTTATAAAGGGCAGTTCCCCTGCACACATTGTCTTGCCTGCCACCATGTAAGATGTGCCTTTTCCCTTCCTTCACCTTCCACCATGATCATGAGGTCTCCCCAGCCATGTGAAACTGTGAGCCCATTAAACCTTCTTTATAAATTACCCTGTGTTTATTAGCAGCATGAGAATGGACTAATACATCCACTGTTGAATTCCCTGCCCTTAGAAACTCAAAGAAAGTTTTTTAACAGTTTAAAAATTGGTTGACATTGATAATTCTTGAGTCAAGTCTAAACTTCTATGCTGCTTCTGAAGACATTGATCAGTAAATTTCACCTGGCTTCCTATGTTTTTTCTTAGTTCTTTTTTTTTTTTTTTATACTTTAAGTTCTAGGGTACATGTGCATAACGTGCAGGTTTGTTACATATGTATACTTGTGCCATGTTGGTGTGCTGCACCCATCAACTCGTCAGCACCCATCAATTCATCATTTACATCAGGTATAACTCCCAATGCAACCCCTCCCCCATCCCCCCTCCCCATGATAGGCCCCTGTGTGTGATGTTCCCCTTCCCGAGTCCAAGTGATCTCATTGTTCAGTTCCCACCTATGAGTGAGAACATGTGGTGTTTGGTTTTCTCTTCTTGTGATAGTTTGCTAGGAATGATGGTTTCCAGCTGCATCCATGTCCCTACAAAGGACGCAAACTCATCCTTTTTTACATACCTCTTCTTTCATAATCAAGATTTCTTCATACTATCTCCCACTATCTCATTTCTTTGCTCAGCAAGAAAAAGGAACTCTCTATCTCTCTCTCCCTCTCTGTTAAGCCCAGATCTATTCTTATATCAGGAATCAGTCCATTCTTCCTTCAGAAATCAGTTTCAGCTTCACAAACCAAGGGCTTTGCTGTTTGGTTAAAGCTGATCCATTGCTTCCCTGTTCTGAATCCTCATAGTAGCACAAGTTTGAAGCAATACTCCAACTGTTTGCTTTTATTTTATTTTAACATCTCTTTCTGGTTTTATGGGCATAATTTTTATCTCTCTGACTAAACTATAATATTCTTAACCACAAAGAGAGCTTATAAAAATATTTTTAAATCTCCCATAGTGACTGCCGTGCTTCTGGGCATACAGCAAATGATCAAAAAGTACCTTTTGGTTTTAATTCAATTAGCATACAGAGAAAACAATTTAGAAAATAAAATGTAATTCATATCAAATGTTCACAAGCTTCTTAAATAAATTTGTAGCAAAAACTGGTCCAAAGATTAACCCTTTTTACTTCAAAGTTTTCTTTCAACTCAAAGCATAAACAATTTCTGAAGATAGTTATGGGGTATGGTCTTTAAAGATCACGGCACACTGATTATCCTCAGCCTAAGCAACTAAAATGACAATCACATTCAATACTGTCCTGAGTACCAACTGTATTCCGGCCATTGTGTTAAGTGGTTTTAAATATATTGTTTCATTTAATCCATGCATCCAATAGATATACTTTTCATTTTTCTTTTAAATAAGAAAATTGAGGATCAGGAAGGACAAGTAAGCTAGCCAAAGGCACACACTGAGGAATAATGGCATTGGAATTATAATTTAGGTTAATCTGATTCCAAAATCTACACTCTTTACCGTTGAGTTCATTTCCATTTTGTAGCGTTGATGATCAAAGGAAAGTAGAAAGTACTCCCTAACTCTTACACACAATTTGATTGAAAGTTGTTGAGTGAAAAATGAAAACAAGTTGAACTCAAGGGTTCTCCCGTAAGAATTTCTCGTCACTCACTTCGCACAAATACAGCCCTGACATCTTTTATTTTACTTATCTCTTGCTGTTTTGAGATGGAGTTTTCACTCTTATTGCCCAGGCTGGAGTGCAGTGGTATGATCTGGGCTCACCGCAACCTCTGTCTCCCAGGTTCAAGCAGTTCTCCTGCCTCAGCCTCCTGAGCAGCTGGGATTACAGGCAAGTGCCACCACGCCTGGCTAATTTTTTGTATTTTTAGTAGAGATGGGGTTTCTCCATGTTGGTCAGGCTGGTCTCGAACTCCCAACCTCAGGTGATTTGCCTGCCTCGGCCTCCCAAAGTGCTGAGATTACAGGCGTGAGGCACTGCGCCCGCCATTCTCTTGCTATTTTTTAAAAAGGCTTTGATGTACCGTGTATTGATTCTGTTTTTTCCTCCGTATTCTCACTGCTTCTATTATCACATTCTCAGATTTCTCTTTTTCTTGCCTATGTTATTAGAGTATCCTACTAACTTCCCTGGCCACCTTCAATGTCTGTCTATTCAATATACCAACATACCCTATAAAGAATAATCACATAAAAGATACTTTTCAGTAGCACATTTCATTGTTAAAAAACTCTTCAGTGACTTCCACTGATGACTGTTGATAAAACATAATCTGATATTTTCAGATTTCTTTAGGTGTCTGAATTTGTCATCTTTGACTAGAATATTACTGGGATATGTTTATTAGGGTAGTATTCATATTTGATTACTTTTCATTGTGTGGTTCCCCAGAGAAGTTAGTACACCGCCTGCGCTAGCAAATGCTCAGGAAATACCAAATGGACAAGTGTAACACTGAAAATTTAGGATGATTTTTTCCGATTTAAATAGTACTACCTCCTGTTAAGTAAACTGCAACTCTTCAATTTAGTGATAATATCAACCTGTGGTCCAGTTAGAAAAGAAAGTATGCTAGTCTTAATTTCTGATTATCTAGAAGGAATCTATTGAGATTCTTGAAAATTCTTCAACATAATTGCTGATACTTCAGAAAACGGTGAAAATAACACATATAATATTCAATTATTTCATTCATGTTCTTCATACCCCCTCACTCTCTACTTGTGGTCTTCCCACAGTGATAACTACCAGATCTAACTAAGGAGGAAAAATTGACCCTGGAAAGGAAGTTTATTTGATCTTTTTGAAATTCCCAATTTTAAATGTCATTCAAAGGAAAACATATACATTTAAGGGTTTGACATTTCACACAAGAAGATAATTTCACTGACATGTTTATTCATGTAGAGAATGAGGATATTTAATGATGGAACACAGTTCTACTATGATTAGAAGCATTTGGTATTCCATTTAGCCCCAAATAAATTTCAAATTTGAAACACTTCATTTAGCAGGATATTAATCCCTTAAGACTGGAAAGGAGAGCTAGTGTGAGCAAAACTTTACAGAATGGATCAAGTTAAAAACACACATGCACCCATATACACACACGTCTGCAATGCATATGGGAATAGAGACAGCTATGAATGGTTGCAGAAGTCGTCCCCAGTTCTGTGCTTATAAGTTTATCAGTATTGTGTCTACTTATCCACTTGCCTCAAATATAGCAGGACACATTACAATGAATAATTATTTAATCAAATAATTGCTTTATGCCTCCAACACCACTCCTTTAAAAATCATGCTGGAAAAAAAGGACCAGCAAATATGTAAATTGGAACTGATTAGGAGATTAAGTTTCACTAAAAAAAAAAATTTAAAAATTGGAATAAAAACAGCCTGCAAATCCCTCTAAGCCAAACCTTGTCTCTGAATTACAACACCAGTGCCTGTCCGCTGTGATAATTTCACTTCATTAAGTTCCAGATATAAATAGAGAGCCTTTTTTTTTTTTCCATGCACCACTTTAAATAAGCATGGACTGAAAACACAGGGGTTATTGATCAACTCAGCTGTTTGTTATTGGGTCTTTGGTCTTGCTTCATTGTTGCATTAGAAACTCAAACACCTATTTGGTGAAGCCAGGGACAATTCACCTCTGGAACCGTTTTAAAGCTATTGTTTCCATTGCCAAAAAATATTAAAAGAATAAAACTCATCACGTATGCTACATACTGAAATGCAAAACAGACATGCATGTGCTCTGCATGTGAAGAATGCTGAGATGAGAAATTAAAAAGAGAACTTGATTAAGTACCAGGGTTTCGGGCACTAGTATCAGTTCGACTATCTTATGCAATGAGACCATGTAAAATACATTATTTTTCTGGGATGTTTCTTTTCTCTGAATCAAAGATTTGCATACTATAGATTTTTCAGGTAATGTATAAACCAAGTTTTTCGAACTAACTATTTTTTTCTTCCCTCAAAACTTTCAAAGAATGATTTTTTTTACATGAAATACCACATGGGATACCACTAATTACAATCTTAAAAATAAAATCTTGGGGAAAAACGCAAGCAGATTCAGAGAACAACAAAAAGTATGTTTTTTTAATAGTTTAAGGCTGGGGTTGGCACACTTTTTCTGTAAAGAAAGCAAAATCAAGAATATTGTGTTGGTACTTCTATAACCTTTTCGAATGTGACCCTTTGTAAAATGTAAAAGCTATTCGTAGGTTACAAGCCTTATAAAAACAGGTGGTGTGCTGAATTTGGCCTGTGGGCTATAGTTTGTCCATCCTGGCTTAAGGTATACAAATATATTGTGCTTTATCATTTTATATATTTATCTCTGGGTTCAAATCTGGTCACTAATTGAGTATGAACATTTAATAGGTTTCAACTTTAACCATTTATCTAAGAAAACTCAGGTTTGAAAACATTTTAAGTCATGAAGGAAAATTACTTTGCAAGGTCTTCACCTAAAGTCAATGGGCATTTGTCCATATAATAAAATAACTTGGCATCATTTGGTACCAACAAATGTGATTGGCCAGCTAAGGTTGGCAGCAACCTGAGAGTGAATAACAGAAGGAGGCTGTAGATCAACTCCGAGTAGAAAAGTCTGAGTCTTGGGGTGGAGGTTTGAAAGGTGTTGTTCAGGGCCTGACACAGCTTGTACTTGACTCAAGTCAGTTGGTTCTATAGATCTCTTATTTTATGAGCATCAGTTTAGAAAACAGTTTCAAGGTGTCAACACCCAAAGACAAGATATTTCAGGGAATTATTAGGAAGGATCCATGACTTAATCAGCTCAGGTTTGTATTGGCCAAGTGGTTATTATGCCCTAGAATTTTACGAATTCAATGAAAATCGACTATAATGCTACTTGTCTTTATATTATATTCCTATAATCACTAATGTTTGGTTAGTTAAGATGGGGGAAAAAACTCTTGGGCAGATTTTTATCCTGATTACGTCTAAACATTATTAGACAAATGACAATAAATAATTAACCTTACTCTAAATTACCAACATTCAAAAGATCTTAGAGAAAGTTGCATCGATGTTTGAAAACCTAGCTCCCATAAAGCAGCTGCAGAATATATACTTTGAGTGTCTAAAAGAAGAATGACGCTACCAAAGAAACAGGTAGTTCAGAGTTACAGTTCCCTGATACTGAACCAAGGACCCTAAGGGAGCTATGACAATAACGGCAAGGCTTCTGATAATTTATATGTGTTCAAAGCACTGCTTATAGACTAATTGTATGGTACACATTTGCCTGACCATTACACACACACACACACACACAGAGACACACACACACACATAGACACACACACTCTCTCGCACACAAACACACACATTCTTGCTGATGTAATTGTTAGGGTACCACTGATGTCAAATAATTGTCTAATTATAAAAATAATTTGTATTGAGTGCCTACCCTACACCAGGTACTGTTGAACATGTTTTATAGGCACTATGTCATTTAATTATCACAGTATCCTAAGAGGTAAATACTATTTCCAAGGTTTGAGGACAAGGAGAATAAAGAATGGGATGTGTGTCAATGTTCACATGGAATTTCCCACAAAGGAGAAAGTCCTTTTAATGGGCAAGAAAATGTTGGTCTTTTTGGTGGGTTATGTGCATTGCAGAAGGAGAGTTTAAAAGCTGTGGCTCAGCCGGGCACGGTGGCTCACACCTGTAATCTCAGCACTTTGGGAGGCCGAGGCAGGCGGATCACGAGGTCAGGAGATCGAGACCATCCTGGCTAACACGGTGAAACCCCGTCTCTACTAAAAATACAGAAAAAAAAAAAATTAGCTGGGCGAGGTGGCGGGCGCCTGTAGTCCCAGCTACTTGGGAGGCTGAGGCAAAAGAATGGCATGAACCCGGGAGGCGGAGCTTGCAGTGAGCGGAGATCGCACCAGCCAGGGCAACAGGCAAGACTCTGTCTCCAAAAAAAAAAAAAAAAAAAGCTGTGGCTCATTTGACTGTAAGAAACTTCCTTCAGCTTTGTAAGCCAGTCTGTAAGTAGCTTACTAATATGGCTTGCCCATGACAGCAGAATGTCTTGTATTCTCTTCTCTGTGAAAATTTCTGTGCCACAGCGATACAACACACACACACACACAAATTTTTTTATTGGCTTATATATCTTATGTTTTTGAATCTTTTTCCCAGAGGTTAATAATTTTGTTTCTACTGATGGGTTTACATTTTGGATTTGGAAAACTAGTTAATTAGATTTTGGAATTTATTCACTAACTCATGAGCCCCTGGCATCCTCTAGGTCAGTACTGACTGTTAACAATAATGCAGGCCACATGTGATTTCAAATGTTTTAACCAGCCATATTCAAGAATAGAAAAACACGAGTGCAATTCGTTTCAAAACTATGCTTTATTTTATCCCAAATATCATCATTTCAAAATACAATTAATATAAATATTAGTGAGATATTTTACTTTTTTGTGCCGAGTCTTCAAAATATGGTGTGTATTTTACAGTTACAGCACATCTCAATTCAGGTGTTAAATTTCCTTGAAAATACTTGGTCTGTATTTTCATTCCATAAAATATACTGTTGAAAAACACATTCACATACCCAAGCTGTTTTCTCATAACTGAATCAAGTATTAGACATGAAATTAAGATTAAATAAAATTTAAAATTCAGTTTATTCATCATACTGAATATATTTGAGGTGCTCAATAGCCACCTAGGGCCAGTGACTACCCAACTGGACACTGCAGCTCTAGATAACCATTTTTGTATTTTTTATTCTTTATTTATTGATTGACACAGAGTCTCGCTGTGTCACCCAGGCTGGAGTGCAGTGGCATGATCTTGGCTCACTGCAACCTCCACCTTCTGGGATCAAGCAATTCTCTTGCCTCAGCCTCCCAAGAAGCTGGGACTACAGGTGCCTACCACCACATCAGGCTAATTTGTTTTTGTATTTTTAGTAGAGACGGGTTTTCACTATGTTGACCAGGCTGGTCTTGAACTCCTGACTTCGTGATTCGCCTGCCTCGGCCTCCTACAGTACTGGGATTAAAGGCGTGAGCCACCGTGCCCAGCATAGATAACCATTTTAAAACACTGGCTTTGGATCAGAATCACCTGGAAAGCTTATTGAACATACACTTAGTAAGTAGGAATGAAGAAAGAGCTGACATGAGTTAAGCAGTTCTATGCTGGGGACTATTCTAAATGTTTTAGCTTTATTGATTATTAGTATCATCATTTTACAGATAAGAAAAATGAGGCACCAAAGGGTTATGTAATTTGCTTAAGGAGACATCACTAAGAAGTGACAGAGGCCCTCCAAAGCCTGTGGTCTTACTCTACTACATACGATCCCATGCTGTTCTACATGCAGTCTAGAGGTTCTCGTAACTCACAGCAGCACTGGTTCACTGTGTCTTGAGTGACACCCTGATGTTTGTATTTTCTCTATGATCCACAGCTGATTATAGTCTACATTGCCATTCTATGTGACACCACTGTCAGCATTCTTAAAAACTGAGTAAGGGGTAATAAATATCAACTTAATTTAAATATGCCATCCTTCAAAAACTTTTTTTTTAAACTATACTTTAAGTTCTGGGTTATACGTGCAGAACATGCACTTTTGTTACATAGGTATACATGTGTTATGGCGGTTTGCAGCACCCATCAACCCGTCTTTTGTTGAGGATCTAAGCATGGTCATTCAAAATAAAAATCATCTGTACCTGGTTATATATTTGGAGAAATAATAATGCAGACTCAAGGTCTGGTCTTTGTTGTTGTATTTGATGAAGTTTCTGATAATTCTCAAAAAGGTTAACTAAATCCTAAAGCAGTTTTAATAACTAATTTCATACTTTTAAGAATCCAGTGCTTCCTGACTATTCTGCAGAAACCATTTAGAAGAAATTGTTACTGAGTTATGCATTGAGAGGATAAGATGAAACAATAATTTTTTTTAAAAAAAAGCAATTTAAAATGCAGTTTGCCGAGGTGGGCGGATCATGAGGTCAAGAGTTTGAGATCAGCCTGGCCAACATGGTGCAACCCCATCTCGACTAAAAATACAAAAAATTAGTTGGGTGTGGTGGCGGGTGCCTGTAATCCCAGCTACTCAAGAGGCTGAGAGAGGAGAATCCCTTGAACCCAGGAGGTGGAGGTTGCATTGAGCCAAGACTGTGCCACTGCACTCCAGCCTGGGTAACAGAGTGAGATTCTGTCTCAAAAAAAAAAAAAAAAATTCTCAATGTGCTGGCCCTGAAAAACTGCTAGATTTGCTTGAAATTGAGGTCTGTGAATTAAGAACACAACTTTCATTTATTCAGCAACAATTGGAAAGTGCATGTGTCTCCATGGAGACAAGTAAGCCATTTCCTTTCCCACATTAGAAGCACAGGCCTTTCTACCAAGTCTGATTTCCGTCCCTTCACCCACGAGTTTGGTAAGGTTGGGAAGTTTGATCCTAGGATCTGGCATGGCTCCAGGCAGAACAATAAAAAAAGACATAAATCCTGGGGAAAAGAGGTTAACACCAGTGGGAGGTGTGAAGGTGGAGAGTTGAAATATGGCTACCACTGCACATCTGCAGAGTACAGAGCATGCTGAAGTAGAAAGAGCACATCTTAAAGAAAATGTGTGTACAACCAATGGCATTCATAGCACACATGTCAACATGTGTGCTGCTACTAAGGGAACATTCTGGGTGTCCCAGTGGCATTCTGGGACTGTTGTAGATAATTCCTCATCCTCAATTTTATTATTTCAAGGTGTTATTTACTCAGTTACTCATTAATTGTTTTGTCTATTCCTTTAGCAACCATTTACTAAGGGAATGCTAAGTGCGAGCAATCATGTTAGATTATAGGGTAAAGTAGGGAGTGTGAAGAAGATCCAAAATTGTGTGCAACACGAACCTTACTATGAAGTAGAGAGGCAAAATAAGGCATGCCCAGAGAGAACTATCATATGAGATAGATATTTATAAATGCTAGAAGATTTCAGGTAAAGTGCTCTGAAAGTGGGTATGGGTTCATATTTTGTTTTGAAATTGATTACAAATAAATCACATGGATAGAAACATTTATTCTATGTTTATTCCATCCTCCCAAAAAACAGTGATTGACTTGTAAAATTAATTGGCACCCAAAGTGGAATTGCCAAGATTGAGTTTCCAGAATACTGAAAATGTGAATTGGGATGATTAACTAGCATTGGGATCATTTGCACTAATTAGCACCCCCAGAATCGGAACTACCAACTGCAGGCTCCAGCTTCTTATGCTGCCATGCCAATATATGAACAACCTGTTAGGCACCTGTTTAGGGTTACCATGATTGACTATGCCAGCACAAGGGAAAGGAAGTGGAAAATAGGTTAGATTTTTAGACAAAGATATATGTGTGTATTATATATATATATTTATATTTTTCCAGATACATTGTTTCTTGAATTAGAATTTAAAGAATCAACCAATTTATTAATTTATTTATTTTTTGAGATGGAGTTTTGCTCTTGTCACCCAGGCTGAAGTGCAATGGCACGCTCTCCTGTCACTGCAACCTCCACCTCCTGGGTTCAAGCGATTCTCCAGCCTCACCCTCCCAAGTAGCCGGGATTACAGGTACCCACCACCACGCCCAGCTAATTTTTCTTTTTTTCTTCTTTTTTTTTTTTTTTTGTATTTTTAGTAGAGACTGGGTTTCACCATGTTAGCCAGGCTGGTCTCAAATCCCTGACCTCTGGTGATCCACCCACCTTGGCCTCCCAAAGTGCTGGAATTTCAGGCATGAGCCACTGCACCCAGCCAACAACTGATTTTTAAATGATTACTTCATTTAATATATGTTCCTTCAGGTTTCTAGTGTCCCTAGTCCCAGATTTCATCCAGTAACATTAAAATCTAAGAAGCTAAAGCAGTGTCTTTTTTCTTTTCTTTTCTTTTTCTTTTTTCCTTTTTCCCATTCCTTTCCTTTCCCTCCTCTCTTTTGTTCTTTCAGGACTATTGCTAGTGAGAGGACTTGGAACTTTTGAATAAAGGACTAATGTAAATTAATCCACTAATGGGGAGGAGGATTGCATTTAGTTCTTAATTATACCATCAAATATTCTAAATCTCCAGATTTAGAAACTTCCAGAATTATTGATAAAAGATAAATTTTATCTGTACCAACACTTATATTTTCCAACTGAATCAGAGTTACTGCTCAAGGTTAGTATAGGCCACTGGGATTGCACGTATGAACCAAGAGATGTTCAGAGCCGCTTAGGGAGCCTTTCAAAAGGGTTATCAAATAGAGCAAAATTCCTGTACTCACAGCTCTTTGCTGATCTTTATAGCATACTCATTTTCTAATTTGTTGCTTGTGTGGTATGTCAGAGATTGAGACTAGGGCTAGTTCATTTTGAAATGTGATCCTAAGATACCTGAAGGAGAGGCAGGGACGAATAAAGGGGAAAGAGAGAAAACTGATTCCTACTGGACCAACTGGAGCTTCATCTCCTGAGGTGGCCCTCCAAGCAGCTGCATAGAATGGGATCAAAACCTGAGCGACAGAAGAGAGGAATGTCTCTGTTGGTTCCCTTCTCCCATTTGTTGAGTTGCCATACGGGGTGTTCACTTGCATATCCTGGTTTCTGCCTGTGTCACCATGGCTGAGCACATTGCTCAGACATCTCACAGTGCTCACAGGAGAAATCCTAGGGAAGAAAATGAAGCTTAGTTGATGCAGGTACGAGGACATCTGCAAATAAACTGGCTCCATAAGGCTGGAGTAAAACAGTAGCGAGAGGGCATGAAGCTGAGCATAAGAGGTACTTCAACACCCACAGCTATCTCCATTGGCACAATAAAGATTTTCCAAGGGCCAGGGCAAGTCTCATTCATCTCTGTGTATTTTTCACAATCCTTGCCCAATGTTTTGCATGTAGGAAGTGTTCAAAATACATTCATTCAATTGAATTGAATTGTTCCTCTGACATTTTGGGGAAATGCTGGGTTTGTTCCTCACTGTGTCTGGTTATGCCTACATGTTATTTTAACATATTTGTCCACACTCATTAATGTATTCATCCATCTGAAACTTACTGAATCTATGAGAAAGGAACAGTTGTTTGCAGATATCATGGTACCTGCATCAACTAACCTTGGAACACATTGGGAACACAAAACAATAAAAAAGGGTCTTTAATCTCAAAATTACGTAAGACAGAAAGGCACATACTTAAACAAGTCTTAACCAAAAATAATTAACTAAACTGATACGTGCTACTGAGCATATGAAAACTCGTGTGGGGTTAATGGACAATTGTACATATCAGGTATTGTTAAGACTGAGCCCTGAAAGCTCAGTAGAGGTTGTTCTGGTTCCGATGCAGATTCAGCATCTGATTCCATATAAAATCATAAACCAGCTCCCTTCTCTCGATTTTATGGGACAAAAATGAAGCTTAGTTTCTCGAAAAGAAACGTAGACCCTGGGGTGCCTTTGTGAATATATATTGCTGCTGCAGGATACATTTCTGTAGATTTTTTTTCAAAGTATGACAGGATTCACTCATGAGATATTAAATTATGTTTCTTTTTGTTGTAGCAGATTTGAAAGAATAAAAAATGTACTATTTTTCCTTTCCCCATGGGTCTGAATGCTAAGTCTTTATATCCTTGTTTGAATATCTTGACTCACTGCTGGGGATTTTAACAGTTGCTTGTTTCCAATAACAGAAGTGAGCAGGCACCTGGAATACATCCTTAGGCTTAGGACTCTCTGTGGAGCCGAGGATAACTGACCTGGATCCATCTGGGTTGGTCACTGAGAGAGCAGGCACGAGGCTGGTGCTGGAGGTGACTTAGCCCAGGTTGTAGACCCCAAAATGGGGAGGAACAGGATGGCCAGTTATGTAAGTGGCAGAGACATATCTACTGCACTCCTGCTATGCAGCATCTCAAAAAGTGCGGGGATTTCTAATAAAGTTGCCTGTCAAAGCTGGGGTCCCTGAAGACCAAGTACAGTCCACTTTGGATTTCCTTTCTCAAAGATTCCCATGATGGACCCAGATGCTGGTCTTTTCCCATAGATTTACTGCACTATGGATCACTCCAGGACTTTCATACTACCCTAGAGAGGTAACAGGGCTCCTCTATGGTGACCAATCCCATTTACTCTCTATCCTGTTAAGAGAAGCTTGAAGGAGAGATAATTTCATGTGGAAAAATCAGAAAGGGCTATTTCTGCCACTTGAGGGCTGTAGAGCAAATTCAAGGCTTCTACATTAGAATTGAACCATGAAGCCATTTTGTTTTTGGCTTTGTTAATCAAAGTTGTACTTTTCTTCATCATTTTACAGCCAACCCTTGAACAACACTAGTTTGAATTGAACAGGTCAACTTATCCGTGGATTTTTTTTTCCAGTGAATACAGTCGGCCCTCCCTATCCATGGGTTCTGCCTCTGCAATCAACATGGATGGAAAAATACAGTATTCACTGGATACAAAACCCACAGATATGACTTTTGGTAGAACCAACTGTAGAACTTGAGTATGCAGGGTCCTGGAAACAATTTCCTGAGGATACTGAGGGAGACTGTATTAAGATACGGATTATTTACTATGCATTCTCCTAAAGCAACAGTAATTAGAAGCACCTGGTCATGTTGATTACTCCAGTAAGCAGAGGAAAATAACCAACTCCTCTTCCTAACATCTATTTGTTACTTCCTGTGTGTGGGAAGTCAGAAGGGAAAGAGTCTTACTGTGGACATCATCATCATTTCGTCTTCGTTGTGCCTAGTACGGTTCCTTGCATGTAGCACCATTCAAGAGCTGTTTATTAAATGTGGAACGAATCAATTTATGGAACTAATTGACACTGACAAAAGGAAACATGTTTCATTATCTTTGAGGAAAGAAAACACCAACTTCCCCTGACCGTAACTCACAGTCACTTCCTACTTTCCTTCTTCCTGCCTCATGCAAGGTCGATCTTCAGAAAATTAAAGCCTGAATGTGGGTATGTACCCTTTATTTATAGGAAGAAATAGGTGGAAAAGGTAAAAGGAAAGGAGAAAAAAGAGAAAGAAGAAGAAAATAGACTGAACCAGGAGTGGAGATAGCTTCTGGGAGCTGGATTTTTCTATCCCAAATGGACCAATAACAACAGGAGCAATAGCTTTCTTGAACCCTTACTGAGCCAGAATTTGTGTTAAAATCTTTATATTATTAACTCACTAAGCCCTGAAAGTAACCCTTTGAGGTATGTAATATTATTATCCCCATTTGCAGATAAAAACACTGAGCCACAGAGAAGTTGAACACCTCATTCATGACTACACCATTAGAAAGATTTCATACTGGGATACGTGAAATTAAATATGGCACCATTGTCCATGCTCATAACACCACATTATGCTGTCTCTCTGCAAAGCAGCACTGTCATTCAGTTCATCAGATGCATAGTTTGTGCTGGTCACATTACCTATGCCTATTCTATTTAGTCATACCTATTTTATTTAGTCATCATAACAATGCCTTGAAATAGTTTTATTGTTCCTATTTCAATGATGAGGACGTTGAGGTTCAGAAAAAGGATGTGCGTTCTCTATGATTTTCCCCTCCTGTAAATGGCACATTGGAATTCAAACCAGGCTGTCTTACATCCAAACCCCTGTTCTTTCTCAGTGCCCCAGTACCTCTTTACGAAAGTACAGCAAAATACCTTCTAATGTATATCTAACTTTATGGGAAGAACCCAAGATCCCCACTACGGCAGTTCAGCTTGCAGTGTTTTAGCTCAAAGTGAGGAAATCTTTGGGAATTTTCTTTCTGAATGCCTTTCGGTTCTAGATTTCTGAGAAGTAGACTTATCTCCCTCTTATTGTCTACCATACGTCAACAACCATAGTTATCTTGAGTTCGTGTAGTCATTCAACTTATTTCCAATATGGGGGGTTAAAATGAATCACTGATAACTTTTATACGCAAGTATTTATATTATGGTCATCTGTTAGGAAAACAAGACAAAATTCTTCTTTGGCCCAAGACTGATTCAGAAGATAGGACTACTGAGTAAAATATTCAGATTTTTAAAAATTTAAGTATTAAACATGTAACTCTACATTCACACATTTACAGATTACCATTGTACTTTAAATGTTCTTCTTAAAAGCAAATGTGATAAATGGTTTCGTTATTATTCCACTTTAGAAATAGGCATCTACAAAAATCACATTTTAATATATTCCAGATTAGACTGCATGCTATATTTGTAATAAGGACTTGTTTCCAACATTAGTTGGCAGATCACACATATGAACAATTATCCAAATAGCTATTAGGATATGATTGCACTCATTTCCAGGCAAAGCAAGGTTGCCAGAACGAAGCCTGGCTGCTGGTTGGATTTTGGTTTGACTTTTGGAGAAAGCCACAAGAATTTGTCAGTCATCTTGGCTGTAAGGGAGTCTCCCTGTCTTCAGGCTAGTCTCCTTCCTACTTGAAAATGAGGCAAATGTATTTCTCTTTTGTTTTATTTTTACAGTTTTATATGATCTAAGAAAAAACGAAGGAGAGGAAAGAGAGGAAAAGAGAGGAGGGCTAGTCTTGCACAGGAAAGTAAAATGAAACATCAGACAGCAAAGAAGTGAAAGGCTTAAATTCATGGTGTTCTAGGGAAGTGTGGGTACAATGAACACACCTCCATCGCTATGCATAGAGCGCTTTGTGGATTTGCTCCATAGTTACATCTCTGCAGAGAGGTCCACGCTTAGCGGGATTTGTAGAATGGATGCCAAGAAAGAAATGGTGTTTATAGAAATGGAGAATCAAACTTTTTCCTGTTGCCCATTCATTATGCTTGTGCATAGTTTGGCACTTGGGGACCCTGCTAGTTAATCTGGTCCAACACTTTAACCTAAGAACAGTGACTCCCTTAGACGAGGTGAAGAAAAGCTCCCTTTGTGCTAAGGTCTAGGGCTGGTGGAAAGATTATTTAGAAAGCCCATGTGCTGCATAGGAGTGGGGTGATCCCTCCCACAGCTGCAAGATGATGGAGGTTTATGACAGGTCTCAGATTCCACTCATCAACCACTAAAACCACTGTCCCTGCCCCAGCTGGAAAGGTCACTGTTCTTCAGACTTGGGGATAGGGAAGGGCTAAAAGGGCAGAGCAAAAACATTTTTTTCTTTTGATTTAAATTTATTGAAGTCCATTTTGCTGATGACCTCTCCAGTGTACTTCTGATAGTTGGAGTCTGGAAAAGCATGTTATCTGAAAGAATCATCTTTAATTAAAAGGGAATACCGTACACTCAGAGAGTGTTTTTTTTTCTTATGTAAGTGAAATGAGGTCATTTTGCTTTGCATAGAATCTAAGGATCTCCAATAGTCTTCTAGTTGAGACTCTTGCTTCCAGAGAT
Organism: Colobus angolensis palliatus; assembly: GCF_000951035.1. Classification (NCBI taxonomy): domain Eukaryota; kingdom Metazoa; phylum Chordata; class Mammalia; order Primates; family Cercopithecidae; genus Colobus; species Colobus angolensis. The sequence continues at coordinate 6,853,433 of NW_012110918.1, read as the reverse complement.
GATCATCAAAGTTAAAATATGTAACATGGTTGATCAATCATAAATTGTGTATTCCATTTTCTATGATTTCTACTAATGCCCTACCTGTCCAGACATTGGAGTTTAGAGTGTCAACAGAAGAAAGTCAAAGGATCCTCCCAGACCATTCAATAAATGTCAGATGAAAATAACTATAAACTTATATTCTAACCGTATATTTTCATCTAACATTGAATGCTTACCATATGGTCAAGTACTAAGTTTTACAAACAAATGATCCCCTTTAGTGCTCACAGTGATACATTTTGGAAAGCAGGATGATCATCTCCCTTATATAGATAGGGAAATAGGGTATCAGAGAGGTTCAAATAGCTTGTCTAAGTGCATAAGGAGATTATGGATGATCTGGAAGCAGACTTAGGCAAAAAACACCTAGTTCAGAGTTATATGGGCTTCTCATAGTTTAATAATGTGGAATGATGTGCACTTTGAGGAAAATTGAATATACATTATTCTATAAGAATCTCAAAGTAATTGGTTTGGATATACATCATAGAAAGCAGCACCATGACTAAATTGAGACCCTCTGGCTTGAAAATCGAAACACCCAATTTTGTTACTCTACTGTAGATGTTGTACCATCTTCCCTCATGACTAGAACATAAGAACATAGGTAAGGATTCCAGAGTGGTTTGAAAAATAGTAATCGCCTCAAAAGGCTTTGTTCATTTTGTGAAGTGGCAGCTAAGGCCAGAGGTTTTCTCTTTTGTTTCCCTGGAAGAATAGGATGAGAGATGTCAAGAGAACAAAATGATTAGAGGAAAATATTAACTTCAAGGAAAAAAAAAAGTCATGTGGTAGATATTCTCCGACTGAAACTATATTGAGTTTTTTTTCTTTCTTTTACATCTCTTGCTTTCCAAACACCATGAAGTTCCCAGCATTTATATTTTCTTACAAAAATATAAAACCATCTAATAAAATCTTTATAAATAAAGTACTTTGAAGAAAAAGTCGTATAAAATTAGCAAAATTCGGTTTTCATGACAAGCTTATCTTAACAAAAAGAAAATCTTACCCCAAAGCTCCTTTGTGGCAATACCAGTTTAAGACAGAAGACATAATAAATCCCTGAGCCCTAACTCTTTTATAGGATTACATCAAATGTTACCAATCATTACATTTCTCTGGAATCTTTTTATTTTTTTCCCTCAAAAATTTCAACCTTGGCCTGGCATTGTCTACATTTTCATTGTCAACTAGAGGAAAGGCATTGGGTTCTGCCTGCGTGATCCCACATTCTTCACTGACATTTGAAAAATCTCATAGTCATAGGAAGCTTATGTGACTCTCAAGGTCAAAGATATGATCAGCTATAAAGAGAATACATCCTCCTGTTTTATATAAATTCTTATTAAAATCTGCAATTGCCTGGGGTATAATGATATTCAGCCTGCACTTTCCTTTATTCTTTGTAACTACTGCTGAAATTAAACTTGGAAAATGGAGGGAAAAGATTGCTTTGTCAGTCGTTGGGGTTTGCTTTTGACATTCCTCAAATGATGGGATGTATACGGTTATGCAGAAAACAGATTGATTTTTCACAATTTTCCCACAGAGGTAATGGGGAACAGACTGGAGGAAATTCCAAGGTTTCATTGGGGGAACTATTTGCAACACAACTGAAGAAGAAAACAAACCATCTTTTTGTGCAATTTTCCTTTCAATCTCTTTTAAGGAAGAAATTTGCTAACCAATTTGTTTTTATTCCTGTGAGTTTCAGGAATTTGGGAAAATGTTCAGTGTTGTAGAAAGGTTGCAGAAAGTCTACCAGTTGGGTGAATCACAGATGATAATAGTTAAAACAATAGTGATGGAGATGGAATTTGCATAATGATTTTCTTCTAAAGATTGAAGATTTATGTTTTAGAATTTCCTTCCCCCCGCCACAATTTCTCTCTTCTCTGCCTCCCTACATCTCAGCAGAGGCTAATTAATAATATCAATATATTACTGATACTGAAATAGATCCAGAGATATTGGAGTGTATGCCTCATATCACACTGTTGCTGGTGGCAATGCGAGAATCCCTTCTATTTCAACTTACACAGGCTTCTATTGGTACTAAAGAATGGAATGCACCCGTTAATTCAATTTCCTATTTCTTTGAAATATCCCCTTCAACTCAGTTGGTTTAGAGCATGGTGCTAATGCAGCCAAGGTTACTGGCTTGGCCTCTAAATAGTATCTTTAACTTTGCATTTATGAAGGCTCATTTTTTTTCTAACTCTAGACAACCAACTTGCCCAATTTCTTTTGCGATCTGGATATAGATTGTTCATAGAAAATCAATTTTCACCACTGAAAAAACAAATTCATAGAAACAATATCGCTAAAACAATCGGCCAAAATTAATGAGTCAGCTTCCTTTTTTAAATTAATAAACTTCCTTCTTTTCCCCACTGAGTAGCTCTGTCTGTATCTCTTATTTCTAGTACAGCAAGAGAATTGTACCTCATTGACCCAGATCTCTGGGGTTAAGCCTAGTAGCACCAAGAAATCTCAAGAAAGAGGTAGCTGTAAAGGTACTGTGTAAATGTAGTTCTGGGCTACCCACCATTTCTAGTTTCAGACTGGTGGTCCTCACCATAAGCCATGTAAAGACTGGGAGGTGAGGATTCCGAAGAATATGAACAACAGAACCTGGTTCATGTGTAGACATCGCCCCATTACAAATTATGAGTCTCATCTTGAATGCACACTTCCCATTTCAGCATCCTGTCTCTCTAAGTGCGTTGCCTTTTCCCAAGGCATGATTGACCTTTCAAGGCCACATCATTTGTGGCCTCGAAAGAATTCCAAAGATTTCCACAAGACTGGTACTCCCAGGTATGCTGTCCCATACTCTGAACCAGAAACATACCTGAAAGAAGGTTGGAGTCACAATGACCTCTTTACAATGAGCTTGTGCTTAAGTGTACATAGAGAAAGTAGTGTGAATACATTATTGAGAAATCATTGGTCAGTCTATGAGACATCTAGAGAAGGGAGTTAGAAGGTGATACTCTGAGTCATATAGACTAATTAGAAAGTGGCCTCCTTTTAAAAAATGTGCTAATTCCTCTACCAACTAATTGTGGAGGTATTGTTGCACTCGTCTCCCCTTAGAACTTCCTGCTTCTGCTTTGGACATACCCTTCTCTTCGTCTTGGCAAAACCTACTTGGATAGCATTTTCTCATGGAGCTATACTCAGCCAGCTTTCATCTTGGCAACTCATTGAAATGCTCAGCTAGCAACTGCATTTTCCTCCTAAGTGATGCCATTTTACATTGAACTTTCTAGAGAAAACAAAAGATTTTTTAAAAACAATTTATCAATGGATAGAAATTCAGAGTCTCAGCAAACTATCACAAGGACAGAAAATGAAACACTGTGTGTTCTCACTCATAGATGAGAGCTGAACAATGAGAACACATGGACACAGGGAGGGGAACATCACACACCAGGGCCTGTCGGGAGGTGGGGGACTGGAAAAGGGATAGCATTAGGAGAAATACCTAATATAAATGACGAGTTGATGGATGCAGCAAACCAACGTGGCACACGTATACCTATATAAAAAACCTGCACATTGTGCACATGTACCCCAGAACTTAAAGTATAATAAAACATAAATTTAAAAAAAGAACTCAGATTAGAAAATATATAGAATATATGTTGAAGGTGGAAGAATCTTTTTGGGGAGGACTTTTTTTTTTTTTCTTTTAGATGGAGTCTTGCTCTGTCACCAGACTGGAGCACAGTGGCCCGATCTTGGCTCACTACAACTTCTGCCTCCTAGGTTCAAGAGATTCTCCTGCCTCAGCCTCCTGAGTAGCTGTGACTACAGGTACATGCCACCACACCCAGCTAATTTTTGTGTTTTTAGTAGAGACAGGGTTTCACCATGTTAGCTAGGATGGTCTTGATCTCTTGATCTCGTGATCCACCCACCTTGGCCTCCCAAAGTGCTGGGATTACAGGTTTGAGCCACTGCGCCCGGCCAGGAAGGCTGTTAAATTCAGATTACACCAGGTGAAATCAATGTTGTCTCCCATGATTATTCATAAAGCAAGTTCTGTTCACAAACATGCTTGAATTAAACAATTTGTTTTAAGGTTGAGCACTTTTGAGGGAAAAGTGACTGTTGGCTCTGAGGTCCCGAGGTAGACTGCTCTTCACAATATTTGAAGATAGTTTCTGAAGGGGTTTAGATTCAGACCCCCTTCTTCTGCTTAGAAAACTTCCCCAATATCTTATTCGTGGAGCAGACATGGATTGTCTAGTTTTTCTATTGCTTTGCTGGCAAGTCAGCCAAGTGAGTACATTATTTCATAGTAAAATAAACTTTCCCTTTTTTGTTCCATGGGAAATTACTCAGTGTATAGTACAGACGTGTCACCCTCACATTTCTCTGAGATTTGCTTCCCTTTATAATTGTGGATCCTGCCGTGTTTAACAGTGATCAAAAGTTACAGAAGCCTGGTTTTTATTTCTCTTCTTTTGTTACTTCCTAATCTCCAATTTCATTTATTTCCCTTCTCCCCTTCCCGTCTGACCAAAGCCCACTAACAATAGTGACTTAGAGTTTTACTCACATAGATGCACCATGAATGGGTTTGCTGGATGAGATACTTACTCTGTTTTATTGGATTTATTTTTTCATGAAAAATAGAAATGATCATTTATCCAGTTGTAGAAACACACACCCTTTTTTTGTAGCCTTCAGGAAAACCAAACAACCATTTTGGTATTTTCCCATTTTGAAGTCATGTCAAACTTGCAAGTGACCAGTGCCACAGAAAATTAATTCTAGCAAATCTCTACCCTTGTACTTCACAGTTGCATAGACAGAAAGAAAAAGAGAAACTGAGTTCTTAAAAAACTACCTTGGATGTTTCTTGTAGGTGCTCCGTCACTATTTGCTGTTTTTAATTCTTGTGGTGGTTGAATAAAATGTTCTGCTTTAGGTTATTTGATTAATATTTCTCCTTTAGCAAACTGCTTTACGCTTAAGATTGTAGATAGATGATGCCATTGACTGTCTCTTTTTTTTCCCCCCCTGGATGAGCCTCGCTCTTGTCCAGGGTGGAGTGCAGTGGTGTGATCTGGGCTCACTGCAACCTTTGCCTCCTGGGTTCAAGTGATTCTCCTGCTTCAGCCTCCTGAGTAGCTGGGTTTACAGATGCCCACTATCATGCTCGGCTAATTTTTGTATTTTTACTAGAGATGGGGTTTCACCATGTTGGCCAGGCTGGTCTTGAACGCCTGACCTCAGGTGATCCATCCATCTTAGTCTTCCAAAGTGCTGGGATTACAGGCGTGAGCCACTGCGCCTGGCCAACTGTCCCATTTTTAAAGCATGTGATGGTCATATAAAAGAGCAAGTCGATGGTTTGTTAAAAATATTGATAGGCGCACGAAACCACCATGGCACATGTATACCTATGTAACAAACCTGCATGTTCTGCATATATATCCCAGAACTTAAAGTAAAATTAAATATATATATACTATATATATTTTATATAAATATATTTTTATATATTTGTATATATTTATATATATATTTGTATATATACATAAACCTGTTTGGAAAAAGATAAGCCCAGAAATGTTATTAGATCATCCTCAACACCAGGAGTTTTCAAACTTCCTTCATTTCTTATAAGCTGTGGAACCCCTGCCCTTAGGAAGGCAAATACAGCCCAAGTTCCCATCCCAGCACTTTGCTAGCTGTATCTTACTAAATGACTAAGTATCTCTTGTTGCCATTTGGAAAATGGAGAGGATGACAGCAATGCCTATAACACAGGAGTTATATATATATACACACACATATATATACATATATATATATATAAATGTGTGTGTGTGTATATATATATACATTTATCCATTAAAAATAATATTAAAACAAACAAAAGCCAAAGCAACAGGTTACTAATACCTGGGTGCCCAGCTAGTTTAGATAGCTACAGGCATACACTAATTGAAGCAAGTTGTGGGGTCAATGTCCCCACGAAGCAGTTAAATTTAATCTATTGTACTAACACAGTAAATGAGCATTACCCTGAAAACCCATCGTGCTTATACCTGTTATTAATCATTAGAAGTAGTGGTAAGTTTAACTAAATGCTGCCAACCATGCCCCTCTATGCCAAATCAAAAAGTAATTCCAACTATGTAGCCTAATGATGATGAATGCAAAGTATCACTGTTGCATACGAAATAAGCATATCGTCAAATAGGTTTCACAGTTTAAATATCTGTTGTATGAAATTTCCAAATGCATCAATGTTTCATTGCAAACCCGTGAAAGAGTAGTTCAAAGACAGTGTCTTTCATGTATGACTGGTAGATTTAATTGCATTGATTCACAGATATGAAAGCCCCTTTCTGTATGCTGAATATATGTGCTTAATTAATGCTAAAGAGAGATAACAATCCAACACAGTGCTTATGGAGCATGCTGGACTTTCTAATTAATGTACTAGGACACTCAACAAGTTTAAAAACACAGGGCTGGGAACGGTGGTGGCTCACGCCTGTAATCCCAGCACTTTGGGAGGCCGAGGCGGGTGGATGACGATGTCAGCAGTTCGAGACCAGCCTGACCAACATGGCGAAAACCCGTCTCTACTAAAAATACAAAGAATTAGCTGGGTGTGGTGGCAGGTGGCTGTATTCCCAGTGACTTGGGAGGCTAAGGCAGGAGAATCACTTGAAACTGGAAGGCAGAGGTTGCAGTGAGCCGAAGTTGTGCCACTGCACTCTAGGCTGGGAAACAAGAGCAAAATTCCATCTCAAAAAAAAAAAAAAAAGAAAGAAAGTTAAAAACATACAAATGATCTACCATTGTAGGCAAACTTATAAAAAGAAATGTATAAATGTATTTTGGAAGAATGGCTGCATTGGGCCTCCCTCTGTGAAGATTGAGTAATTGGAAAAATATGACAGAACTATACCAGAGCAAGCGACAAACCTGTTTGGAAAAAGATGAGCCCAGAAAAGTTACTAGATTGTCCTCAACACCAGGAGTTTTCAAACTTCCTTCATTTCTTTTTTTTTTTTTTTTTTTTTTTTTTTTTTTTTTCCTTTGAGACGGAGTCTCGCTCTGTTGCCCGGGCTGGAGTGCAGTGGCCGGATCTCAGCTCACTGCAAGCTCCGCCTCCCGGGTTCCCGCCATTCTCCTGCCTCAGCCTCCTGAGTAGCTGGGACTACAGGCGCCCGCCACCTCGCCCGGCTAGATTTTTGTATTTTTTTTTAGTAGAGACGGGGTTTCACCGTGTTAGCCAGGATGGTCTCGATCTCCTGACCTTGTGATCCGCCCGTCTCGGCCTCCCAAAATGCTGGGATTACAGGCTTGAGCCACTGCGCCCGGCAACTTCCTTCATTTCTTACAAGCTGTGGAACCCCTGCCCTTACGAAGACAAATACAGCCCAAGTTCCCATCCCAGCTCTTTGCTAGCTGTATCTTACTAAATGACTAAGTATCTCTTGTTGCCATTTGTAAAATGGAGAGGATGACAGCAATGCCTATGACACAGGGGTTCTGTGCTGTTCAAAGAGATAACATACTTGAATTACTTAGTATGGTGTCATGCACACAGGTGCTCAAGAAATATAAATAACTAGAATTAAAAATAGAACTACACGTGATTCAGGAATCCCACTACCCACTGTATATTCAAAAGAAATGAAGTCAGTATGTAGAAGAGATATCTGAACCCTCATATTTGTTGCAGCACTATTCACGATAGCCAAGATATGGAATCAATGTGTGTCCATCAACAGATGAATGGGTTTTAAAAAATGTGGTATATATACACAATGGAGTACTATTCAGCCATAAACATGAAGGAAATTCTGTCATTTGTAATAACATGGGTGAACCTGGAGAACATTATGTTAAGTGAAGTAAGCCAGGCACAGAAGAGCCAATACCATGTGATCTCACTCATATGTGGTATCTAAAATAGTTGATGTTATAGAAGGAAAGAGTAGAATGTAAGTGACCAGAGACTGGGGTAGTTGAGAGTGGTGGTTGAGGAAATGTTTGCGAAAAAATAGGAAATTACAAAATTACGCAGAAAAAAATAAGTTCAAGAGATCTATTGTGCAGCATGGTAACTACAGCTAGTGGCAATCAATAGTATTCTTGAAAAATACTAAGAGAATGAATGTTTTGTGTTCTCACTACAAAAGTGGTGACTATGTGAAGTAATATTTAATAATAAACTAGTTAGGTTTACCCATTTCATAATGTATGTATACTTGAAAACATCATGTTGTACACAACAAATACATATTTTTTTCTGTCAATAAATAAATAATAAATATTTTTTAAAGAAAGGAATGGGAATAAACAACAATTGTGGATTGTGAACATGACAACAATCCACAAGATTCAGCTAGAATTTATTAAATGGTACATTCTCTGTCTTATCTGTAGATAAGATAATAATGTACCATTATTTACCTGAAGAGCCAACATTATTGCCTTCAAAAAAAAAAAAAAACCAAGAATACTAAATGCCAAAATAAAAGATTATTTATGAAGCTTATCACTGCCTGGCAAGTTTCCATACAGTAGCTAATGAAGACATGAGTAAGTAATTCATTATCCTGCTTGTTAAGTGTGAAATGTTTACCATTTTAATTTGGTTAGTTCTTCCCTTGGTCCAGTGGCTCCGCAAGTTAATGAGTTCTGCCACCAGTTGTAACTTGTGTCCACTAATTGAATGAAGGTAAATCATTCATTAAGGTATGAGAAAAAAACAGATGATGAGTTGATATGGCATCCCTTACTGGCTTCAGAAGCTGAATGTTGGCAGTTAATAGAGGAAATTTAAAAAGTGTATAAGATCAACTTTTAGAATGTTCAATTAATTAAAATAATATATTGTAAAGCTCAACATCATTCTTGGCACAGACTGAACACCTAACAAATAGATATCATCACTATCGATATCATCTCTATGGCTATCATTATTCAACTGCACCCCACCAGATTCAGATAGTGTTCTCTTCCCCAAAATCCAGGAATTCCAAGTTACGTCTATGTAAAAAAATGAATGAAGCCTATTTATATGACACTCACACAAATAGACAAACCATTTCATGACTAGTGTGGCTAAAATCTTTTTTAGACAAAATAAACACTGATTTCACATAGAATTTCAAGTTTTGATAAGATTTAAAAAACATTTTCTAAGACACCAGTGAACTTCATTATATTTCATTATCTTTCTGAATTTCACACTGCCTATTTTACAATGAATAAAGTGAGAGGTTGGGGGTGGCTTTCCTGAAACAGGATGGAAGAGGTATAGAAAAATGAGGAAATTAATCCAGGTTTGTCAGGTCTGAGGTGTGGTTTGACCCCTGTTCTTGCTGTCTCTGATACTTTGGGGGGATTTCTGAAGAGCTAGAGATGATGGTGTAGTGAGGATCTGAAGACATAGATGATAGATAGATAGATAGATAGATAGATAGATAGATAGATAGATACATACATACATACATACATACATACATACATAGATACATACATACATAGATACATAGGTGAACAGATAGACTGACAATAGGTAGACAAAAAGATAGAGATAAATAGATAGAAAGATATAGACTTAGATACATTTATAGAATATCTGCAGTATCCATTTTATTTTCCTGTTGTAGCTCCAGCTAATGCATGAGACTAGCTCTTGACAGGTAGACAAATGAGATAAAACTATCTTAGCACAGCAGAAAAGAAAGTTGCTGCTACATTTTGCAATCAGGTGACCGCCGAAATATCTCAAAGACCGAGGACCCAGAGAAGAGCGTGATGTTCTCATTCTTACGGCACCTTACATTAAGTTCTTAGTTGGATATGCTTTAAACTAAAACAGGAGTGATGTTCGTGGTTATCTGTATTCACTGTGCACTGAAAGCTGTTAAACAAACTGGGTGAGATTTCTTGGCTTGAGGTTGGTGTCATTTCTCCAAGTCCAAGCTTTATTTCCAGAGGCTCGTGGTTTTGAATCCCAGTCTGCAGTTGGCATTCCAATTTACCCTCGGCCTGCCACAGCTAGATTGAATTTGCTGTTTCTGGACTCAAGTGCTGAACAAGATCCTGGTGCCTCAGGTAGGGGATGTCTGACTACAGAGAGGAAGAAAACTCTGTCTGCAGTCGGCTTTGTTCAGAGAATGGAATCACTCGTTAATATGCGGTGGAACTACAGTGCAGGCATTGAACTCTTGTATGTGACATATTAATGCACGAGTGTTTAATTTCTTCTATGGAAAAGTAAAGTGTATTTCCTTCCATAAGTTTGTCCAAATAGAGCAGATATAAAGTACGAACGGTAAGGTCATAGAATTAGCCCTCCTACATTTCTGACACCTTGGCAATTTACATTGCTCATGGTTTCCAGTAGATTCCTGAAAACACCTTAGTCAATTTTACATAAATGGTGACAGAATAATGATAAATGTAAATTAGGAACAGCATTACAGTCCTTCTAAGGGTAAACATTTAAAAGGTAACTAGTGTATAACAGAGATTTTAAAAACAATCTGCTGTCAGTGGATTATAAAATAAACCATGGGGGAAATACTGTAGTGAGTGCAGACTGACATATCTCTGCCCCAAATCATTTGCAAAATTAGATTTGAAATCTTTTGGTTCCTCCTTTCTTTGCTGTCTGCCATAACAATGCCTTCATCGCCCATTTTGCCCAGTCTAACTCAATGAAACTCTACAAGATTTTCTTGAACTTCTCTCCATGCCCAAACGTTCGTAACATGGGTAGTTGCTACAAATCTCACCACTAGTGTTCAATGTTTTTAGTTCGATTTTATCCAAGATAAGATTCAACTATGCCTCTCCCCATCCTCTCTGCCCACCCTGATGAACTTTGCATAAAGTTGTTTCATGTATTTTGTAGTGTGAATATGAGATATGGGAGCAGGTTTTTGATGGTGTGGAGTAGAGGAGAAGGGTCAGAATGGAAGGAGGGAGTTGAGGGTGGGGAACAAAGAAGCACACAGTGCCATTTTGCTTATGGCCAGTCGTTTTGGGGCTCCATTTGGGAATAAAAAGGACTTAAGTTCTCCTCCTGATGGATAAGGACTACTTATTACTTATGTCCCTAGGTAATCCTAAACATTACCGCTTTAAAAGACAGATAATCATCTCTCCTGTAGTTAATTCAGTTTGTACATTTTCATTGGCTGTAATTGAAATAGAAAAATACCATGTAGGAAGACTATTCATTTGTTCAATATTCTAAATTTTTGTTTTTGTCAGAACTGACTGGGAAGGATTAGAGAGGAGCCATTTAATTAGGCGGAGTTACATTAGTTTCTGTTCAATGTAAAACATCAAACAATCTTTATTTTATCCTTAAAAGAATTTGGTCATTGATTGATAAAGGAGAGTGAAAATCAAGCATCTGGAGAAAAAATGTTTCACAGTCAATACCAATAAATACATTATAATTAGTTTCTCCTTCAGTTTTTAGGAAGTACTAGGGATGTACAAGGGATGCTAAGATTCATGTAATGTGAATGCAGTGGGGGAGCATATTTCTTATAATTTATTATTAAATTCACCCGTAGTATAGTTGGCCTCAATCTACAGAAATTGTGGTCATATACATTATAAAAAAGCAAAAGGCAGATAAAACGATTACCTAACCCAAGTTTCATTACCCAGTGGTTCCCATTACTCTCCATTTCTTTCTCTATACTTTCTATCTCAGAAATTTTCCCATTCCAGAGTTTTAAACTCTTATTTCTGCATGGAAGACTCTTGGATAAAGCTTTTTTCCAACTTCTCTTGAACTTCAGACCTATATTTGCAACGATGCTCTAGACATTTCAATAAAAAATGTCTTTTGTTTTTCAGCTCATGCTAAGCACAAGTCAGCATTTTTGTCCATCATCTAATTGGTAGATTAGACTCAGTTATCAGCACATGTATTTCCTGGGTGAAAAATATCTTAAAATTATAGCATTATGTTATCATTTGAATAGAATTGGTAATTCATTGTAGATTTTTGATACCAGCGTTCTGTCAAAATGGACTCATTTATAGGTTTTATTTCAATTCCCACAGTTATTCATCTGACAAATTTTGTTATCTCTTCCAAAAGAAGTAATTTATTTGATTTTTGTCTTCATTACAGCATCAAAACTTCTTACCTAAAGTAGCTTCCAATGTGAACTGCTTTTGTTTCTATTCTTTGGGACATTCAGTTAGCATTTTGTTATGCACCATTTTTATGATGTCATTTAAACTTAAAAATATAACTTAGAGTTCTATTATCTTAAAATGTGATATCCCTCCACTTTGATTTTAGGAGCTTTTGTGAATTTCAATCAAGCTGAAGACATAGTGTAGCTCAAATGCGTCCCTTCATCTTGAAATCACTGATTTCAGTGAAATTAGTTGCTGATTTAGTGTTAATTGAACCAAATGAGGGTTTATTTATTCTTGTTGATATTCTTGTTAACATATTTAGTTGACATTTAAGAACAAATAGAATGCTGAGAAAGAGCCATCTTGAACAATTTGACTAAGAACGAGATGAAAATGCCACAGTCTAACAAAATACGGTGTTTAAAAAAAGCCATGCTTAGCTATAGACACATGAAATTTCTCTTTCGTCTTCAAGTGACTGTTAGACAACATGAGATAAATTGAAATTACTTTTGAACATTTTACTCAATATTTTTCTAAGAAATTCATTAGCCCGATGTAGTACAGATCTCATTCTGCTTTAACAGAAATATCTGTGAGATGCTCACACATTAGCCTTCACTTCTGTTTTCCATTAACTTCTGTTCTCTGTTCACCTCTGTACCATTTACCTCTGTACCATTTCATTCTGTTTCCCAAAGAAATCAGCTCACTCAGATAGATACTGTCCCATTAAGAGCACTGAAAAGAATCTAACAGGAAAAATAGAAAAGAAATCAATTTTTGAAGTTCCTTTTAACCCTACTGTTTTGAGCATTGGTTCTCAAGTTTGCCTAGGATACAAAGATTCATATGTTAATATGTGTTTAAAAATGATTCATTAAAGTACCAAAAACAAATATTATTGTAATGGAAGTTTTAATAAAAGTGGAAAAACTGAATATATCTCAGAAGTCACAGTTAAATACTGCAGGATTTTCTCCAGAAAGATGCAGCTGTACCCTGCTGTGAATCATAGCTGTGTGAGGCTTATCTGCAGAAAAGCAGAGCCAATGGTTTTGGTTATTTTAATACACATGTTATCCCCACCTACAATACTTGTTTAAGACTCATAATTCCCACCTTGCCCTACAATTATGTTGTGCAGACTGTTCTAAAACAGGAGGCACTGTCATTAAAATGTGCACTGTGCTTTGGTTCTGCTGAAAATCCTAAATGCTTGTGGGCAATCTTAGTGACCACATGCTGAGGGTAGTTACAGAAATTCTCATTCTAGGTGACTGTGCTGGCAAATATACTCTCATGAAACACAAGCACAATTTGGAGTTCCATGTGTTATCCAAGCAAGGACATCCCATAGGCTCCTCAATGACTAACTTAAAAGTATGAGATGCCATCTGCTGGAAATTGATAATATGGACTATGATATTCTGCAATAATACTTAGGTTTTGTCTATCAGCCAGACTGAACATTGATGATCTTTGTATTTATCTTCTCCTTCCCCTACTTTAGAAGAATGATGTATACATAGGGTTATTGAACTACTTAGGAAAACTCCCGCATCTCTTTCTTCTAAACAATCTTCCACTCTAAGATATCAATTTAATGTAATGTTAGTTTTTAGGTTGGGAGAGGCTGATGGAAGGAAGAGTAAATATAAGCCATACCCAGTCTATACTCAATGATAAAATACATCTTAATTTCAGAAATGTTAAAATAGGAAAATTTTTACTTTTGCATTTCAGAAAATTAGATGATACAATAGTAACGTTCAACTTACATTAATCATGAGCACAACTGACACATTCAGCATTACATCATGTAATGTACATCAAATGTAAACACGCTGAATGTTTGCAATTTGGTCAGTTAAATAGGGATAATATATGCTGGTGTTTGAGAATGTCTTGCTTATACAGCACTTACCACTGTGATGTAGATATTTAGAGAATTTACAAGTGATCAGACATTATAGTCACCATAGGTCTTGAAGTGAGTTAGCCATTCCAAGAACGTTCTGTAGCATTAGAATATAGACTGACAAATTCCACATGTGCTTCACACATAGTAGGTGGTTAATAAATACTGACTGACACATGGGCTCAAAATTAGTTCTGAGCTGATGGGCCTATTGAGCTTACGGGTTATTGTTGACCCTTTGGGAGTCTGATGTTTGTATTGTTTTAGTTCATTTCTTTATTTGAACAAATACATTGATGCTTTGGGGTGTGTTTTGAAATGATGGTATACCTCATTTTGCTTTTTTGATAATTAAAATTATCAGAAATTTCTTTATGTCTTAAAATGTACCAAATTAAAGGTAACCTACCCATGTAGGTTATCTTATTGATCAAAGTACACAGATGGTGCAACATCCAATCGATGGTTAGGTAAGTTCTCATGATTTACCTGAAAACTATAGAGTGAATGTCATTTAGCTCATGTAAAATAATTCTATTCAAATGATAGCATAACTTAATGCTGTAATTTTAAGATATTTTTCACCCAGGAAATACATGTACTGATAACTGAGTCTCATCCAACATATGATAATTGGGTCTGTTTTGAGATCTATTTTTAAAAATTTCTATTGACTCTATTTGCAGGCAAATTTGTGAACCAATGCTCAAAACAGTAGGTCTAAAAAGAACTTCAGAAATGGATTTTTTTTTTTTCTGTTTTTCACCTTACAGAATGCTTTTCAGTGTTCTTGTTAGACTAGTCTTTATCTCAGTGGGCTCATTTCCTGGGAAAACAGAAAGAAATGGTACATAAGTGAACAGAAAACAGAGATGAATGAAATATAGAGGTGAATGGTAAACAGACGGGAAGGATAGTTTGCGAGCATGTCGCAGATATTTTTGCTGAAACAGAATGAAATCTATGTTAGCTTGGGTTATTGAATTTCTTAGAAAAAGATGAGCCAGGCCGGGTGCAGTGGCTCACACCTATAATCCTAGCACTTTGGGAGGCCAAGGCAGGCGAATCACCTGAGGTCAGGAGCTCGAGACCAGCCTGACCAACATGGAGAAACCCCGTCTCTACTGAAAATACAAAATTAGCTGGGTGTGGTGGCACATGCCTGTGATCCCAGCTACTTGGGAAGCTGAGGCAAGAGAATCACTTGAACCCGGGAGGCGGAGGTTGCAGTGAGCCGAGATTGTGCCATTGCACTCCAGCCTGGGCAACAAAAGCAAAAAAACTCCATCTAAAAGAAAAAGAAAAAGATGAGCAAAATGGTCAAACGTAATTGCAGTTTATCTCTTCTGTATTATAAAACCTCAAGTCCCCCAAAAGCTGCTTGATTCTAGGTATAAATCACTATATTAAATTGCAGAAATGTGTGTGTATGTGTGTGAGTATACACATGCTCCTCTTTCTCTATTGCTATATGTTTGTGTGTATATACATATATAATACGTGTAATTATGTATTACATTTACATTTATATTTATTCATTTTATAAATTTAATTTTTTAAAAAATTTTGTGGGTACACATTTATTCATTTTTAATATGAGTCACTAGATCTACTTTTCAAGTTATACCTGATTTTAGTCTCCTGTATATCACAATAATACATTTAGCACTTTTTTCCTTCTTTCTTTGAGACAGAGTCTCTGTAGCCCTGGCTGGAGTGCAATGGCACAATCTTGGCTCACTGCCACTTCCACCTCCCAGATTCAAGCAATTCTCCTGCCTCAGCCTCTCGAATGGTTGGGATTACAGGTGCCCACCACCATGCCTAGCTAATTTTTCTGTTTTTATTAGAGACGGGGTTTTACCATATTGGCCAGACTGGTCTCGAACCCCTGACAGCAGATGATCCACCCACCTCGGTCTCCCAAAGTGCTGGGGTTGCAAGCATGAGCTATCACGCCCTGCCCAGCACTTTTTTCAAGACTATTTTTAGAGCAGTTTTAGATTCACCTCAAAAGAAAGAGGAAAGTACAGAGATCTCCCATATGCTCCCTGCCCCCTAATGTCAACATCTCGCACCAGTATTGTACATTTGTAGAATACTTGAAAGTTTAATATTAACTGTAGTAAATTGTTACAATTTATTTGTTATTCTTTATCCTTTTCTTCAAACTAGTAGAAGTGCTAGCTGCTTAAAGTAAATCAGTCTGAGACAAGGAGGCTCTTTAACGGAAGGTACAGAAGAGGAAGCAAAAAATGTTTTTACTGTTCCTTCCATTTGCTAGATAACTCAACATCAAACCTTATTCCGTTTTTCAGAAACTGATTCCATAATCTAAATGGCTGGATGAAGGCATGCCTGTGTTCATTGAGGAAGCCATGCTTATATGCAGTTAAATGATTCTCTCACCATTGTGATATAAAATAGCGCTTAATATTCCTTTACAACATTCCCTTATTGCTGTTGGAGTTTGATAAATGGTAGCACTTAGAAATTTGTCTTTCTTGTTTTTCTGTTCTAGTAACCTTAACCGTCTTGGGTCTCAAAGCTAATTCTTCTAGGATGTTTTTCTTCACCTTTATGATAGCTATAAGAGGATGCCAGATTTTTATGTTCCTTAGCTTCCCCGGGTTGCTTCTGTTCCTCAGAAAGGCCTTGATTTCCTACCTTTACCATGTGTGGATGTCCATAGAGAAAAATCATGTGTCTTTATTACATCCCACTGGAAGCTGCCTGAGATTCTATCTCTTACTCTTCACCCAGAGACCGTCTGTCCTGCATGAGCTCACAGGTCTCTTTATTAAGATAACATAAGAGGTGGCACTGACAGTTTTTCTCTTCCCTGTGAGCATGGGTGAAATCAAGACTAGAGACTGACAGCTCTTCTCACTGCTTGTGGTTCAACTTGAAACCACAAGGTTCAGAGGCACATGGTTTCCATTCAGTGTCTTTCTCCAGCTAACGCGAACCATTTGTTCAAGCAACTTTGGTGTCTGTTTGAGAATAAGAGATCTGCCTCGATACTCCCCAGACAGTCAAATAAATTCTCTTGGCTTCAAGACAAATTCAGAAAATTCTGCCCAACAATGGCATGTGGTTCAGTTTTTTCATTTATTTTTGCAACATGTGAAGGAACAACCAATAGCGTTCATTTCACACTTGAAAAATCTGAAAATGCCAATCACAAAAGTGGCAAATTAGAGAACCGTTTATTATGGCAAGTTACTATATTACATTTAGAGAAAATGAGAATAAAGTAATATGTCAGACAGGAAATAGAATTAGAGGCCTTCCAGCAGCAGAATACCTGTGACTGGTATTTTTCCCCCTACTTTTAATTCTCCCATTTAGTTGCATTGAGGGTAAATACTATTCATCGTTTTTTAGGGGCAAGAGGAAATCGAGAAAAGAATATGTTATTATATATTCATTTCCAAGATATGTCTCATTAATCTTTTTACTGTCATGCTGCTGTTTGAAACAATCTATTTGCTTAATTCGAGGCTTTGTTCTGATAAGCCCAAAGCCATGGTCGTTACATTTTTTGCTTGAAACTATTGGGAACGGTAGAAAAGGTGATTGCGTTATAGTTGTATTAATATGTGAACATTTACTTCCAAGATATTTTATATTCTTTTTCCCTATGGTAGATTTAAAAGTTGACATTTGTAATTAGCTTTTTTGTTGTTGTTAAGCATCATTTTAATCTTTTGACACTAAAAATAGCATGAGAAAATACCCAGGAATCAGTAATGATAGCCAAATGTTTGTATCCAAATGTGGGAATTTGGAATCGTTATTCAAAGAGAAACACTCGCTCCACTAAAATATCAACCCAGCAATCTAGATTTTAATCCCAACCACCACTCAATGTAGCTGTAGTATGCTATACTTTCACATTTAGTGTTTAATTCAACTCAGCAAGTGTCTAATAGGTTCTGGTGGGAGACACAAAGGAAGTTGCTGTCTTAGTCCATTTTGTACTGCTATAACAGAATACTACAGACTGGGTAATTTATAAAGACTAGAAACGTATTTGGCTCGTGATTGTTTTCCTACAGGCTGGGAAAACCAAGAGCATGGTGCCAGCTAAGGTCATCCCATGGCAAAGGGCAGAAAGTGAAAACCAGCATGAGACAGAGGGAGCAGGAGAGAGAGAAAAGAAGGAATGGGGGGGACAAACTTTTTCTTTTATTAGGAGCTCACTCCTGCAATAACTAACCTACTTCAGAAGTGATGGCATTAATCAACTCATGACAGCAGAGTTCTCATGGCCTAATCATTTCTTAAAGCATCCGCTTCCTAATACTGTTACATTGGCAATTAAATTTTAACATGATTTTTGGAGGGGACATTCAAACCATAGAAATATCTTACTCTCTAAAGGCAGCAAATAGCATAAGTATGTAAACAATGATCTATGTTGGAAACATTCTAAGTGTTTCCATTACAAATGTAATGGAAAACTTGAAACACTTTGTCTTCACAGAAGAGGGGACATTTGAGCTGAGACTTGGATGTAAAAGTTCTGGTGAGATAGTAACGGCAAACTTTTTTTTTTTTTTTAAGAATTTATAAAAATGAAGGATGTGTGACTTTCCTAAGACCACATAGGTCATTTGAAAACGTGGGCCAAGATGAATGATACTTAGTGCTATCTGTGTCTTTACTTTCCCCACAATACTGACACGGTGTTAACAAAGCCTGCATCACACTCATACTCCAGAAGCTAGACAGGCATTTGATTTAGAAGGTAAGGCATAGGAGAAATCAATTTAAATGTGGATCAATGTTAACATTAGAGATGTTTAAGAGAAATTATGTCTTTATAGTTATGATTCAGTAAATATTCAACAACAAATGCTTTTCCTTCTTTTCCTTTATTTTTTATTGTGGTAAGAACACTCAACATGAGACCTACAGTCTTTATAGATTTTTAAATCTACAATACAGTATTGTTATCTATATGCACAATCTGTTGTACAGCAGATCTTTAAAAAAAAAAAAAAAAAAGCAATTGACAGGCCTGGCATGGTGACTCATGCCTATAATCTCAATACTTTGGGAGGCCGAGGCAGGTGGATCACCTGAGGTCAGGAGTTCAGAACCAGCCTGGCCAACATGGTGAAACCTCATCTCTACTAAAAATACAAAAATTAGCTGGGCAAGGTGGCAGGCACCTGTAATCCCAGCTACTTGGGAGGCTGAGGCAGGAGAGTCACTTGAACCTGGGAGGCAGATGTTGCAGTGAGCCCAGATTGTGCCACTGCACTACAGCCTGGGCGACAAGAGTGAAACTCCATCTCAAGATTAATTAATTAAATAAAAATTAAAAAACAATTGAAAAAATTGCATGATGTTTTTAATTATGTGTACATTGTGGAATGACTCAGTTGAGCTAATTAACAGGCATTACCTCATATTCTTACCATATTTTATGGTGAGAACAGCTAAAATCTACTCTCAGTGACTTTCAAACTACAATGCATTGTTATTAACTATAGTCACCATGTTGTACAATAGATTTCTTAACATTATTCCTCCTATCTAACTGAAGTGTATTTTTTGATATAGCAGATCATTAGAATTTATTCATCTTACATGACTTGTTATATTCATCTTGCATGATTATATATCCCTTGATTAACATTTCCCCATTTCCCTCTGCCCCCAATCTCTGGCAACCACAACTGTCTTCTTTGTTTCAATGACTTTGACTATTTTTGATACCTCATGTAAGTGGAATCCTGCAGTATTAGTGTTTTCATGACCAGTTTGTTTGACTTAGCATAATACCCCCAAGCTTCATATTGTTGCCGGTATTAGTCTATTCTCACGCTGCTAACAAGGACATACTGGAGACTAGGTAATTTATAAAGGAAAGAGGTTTAATTGACTCACAGTTTAGCATGGCTGGGAGGCCTCAGGAAACTTACAATCATGGCAGAAGCAGAAGCAAACATCCTTCACATGGCAGCAGGAAGAGGTGCAGAGCGAAGTAGGGGGAAAGCCCCTTATAAAACTATCAAATCTTGTGAGAACTCACTCACTATCATGAGAACAGTATAGAGGTCACTGCCCCCATGATTCAATTACCTCCCACTGGATCCTTCCTGCAACACATGGAGATTACGAGAACTATAGTTCAAGATGAGATTTGGGTGGCAACATAGCCAAACCACATCATGCCTTTACAGGATTTTCTTGTTTTTTTTTGTTGTTGTTGTTGTTGTTTTAGGCTGAATAATCTCATTGAATGTATTTTCCACATTTTTAAAAATCCATGAGCATTCAGGCAGTTTCCATAGCTTGCCTATTGTGATAGTGCTGTAATGAACATGTGACATCTTAATTAAGTGTGCCTGTGTGTGTGTGTGTCTGTGTGTGTATATATAATGAGAGAGAGAGAGTCATGTGTTGATTAATGTGCACTTATATAAACCTAGGTGGTACCGTATGCTGCTTACCAAGGCTATATGGTATAGTCTATTGCTTCTGGACTACAAACCTGTATAGCATGTTATTGTATTGAATACTGCAGGCAACTGTAACACAATGGCAAATAAATATATGTATATCCAAACATAGAAAAGATGGCATTATAGATTTAAATATGACATAAAAGACGTAAAGAATTACTTACTTACCGTGAATAGAGCTTGCCAGACTGAACGTTATTCTGAGGAAGTCAGTGAGTGAGTGGTGAGTGAATATGAAGGCGTAGGACATTACGGTACACTACTGTAGCCTTTATAAACACGGTACACTTAGGCTACACAAAAAGTAAAAATATGATGTTATGATGGCTACAACATCACTAAGGGATTGGAATTTTTTACTTCTATTATAATCTTATGAAACCACCATCATCTATATGGTCCATCATTGACCAAAACATCATTATTCTGCATATAACTGTATATGTGTGGTGGGTGTGTAATTTTTTAATTTACTAGGAAACTATTATAATATAATTATTATAATTGCTTCACATATACTATGTCATTTAAAGTTCCATTGCAGCTCTGTGTGGATTATTTTTCCCATTTTACAGAGGGGAATTTAAGGCCCTGAGCTGCTAAGTAACTTGTTCAAGAACATGCATCAAATAATAGTAAAGCCAGCAGTTGTACTTAGAAAGTCTGATGCCTTAACTTCTACACAACAGCTTGCATTCTTTTCCTTATGTATATGTTAACCAACATATGCTGTGATTAGGGATGGCTGTTAAGCTCGAAAAAAGGAGAAGATGTGAAGAGTGAGATTTGAATCATATAAGTAAATCTCTATAAATTTGGCTTTTTGAGGTAAACTGCATTTCCTGAGGTATAATTGATGTCGGACAAATATTCCTTACTTCTCAGGAACAATACAGCATTTTGTGTCCATGCTCTTTGTGATATAATGTAAATTCATGGTGGTAAATTGGAGCTTCTATATTAGTCACAACAATTTAGTGACTGAGCTTATAAACCCAATATAGGGTAAGTAATATGCATATAGAGGCTTGTCGTTAAGAAAACATTCTTCTATTAGTTGATCTTTGAAGTGTCATGTCTTAAATATATCCATATAACAAAGAGCACAATATACTAAACCAGTTTAAGTTAAAAAAGTAAAAACAAACTTTTCTGCTATGTGTCTCTATCTCCTAGTTAGAAATAAGTGACCATAAAATCCCCGAAAGTGTGAAACCACAATATATTTCCCTGTTCTATCATTAAAAGCTATTTGCAACATAAGTGGGAATCAGAAGCAGAGGGCTTGGGGGAGGGAGAGTAGCTTTAAGATTATATATAAGGAATTATTTCCCAGCAAGGATTGGTTCTGGGAATTCTGGTTCCTTGTTCTTCAACTGTTATGGGAATCTTGAAGAGACTTCTAATGTTACAACCTCTTAAATTTCTATATAGTACTGTATCATTTATATTAGCAAAATTGAGTTCATAACATCAGAGGCTGATGTCACAAAGTTAATGAAGTGAGTCTGAGACATTGGGAGATGGATATACTGTAGGTACAGTATCAGGAAAACTAACTTGGCAACCTTATAACTAAATGGAAGTACAGATTTAGCTTTTATGTCTGTTGTTTAAGCCCGTTGGCCAGGCATCAAGACTAGCATTGGGCTGAGCTGTTCACCAGAGTTTCCAAAGTGTACTGAGTCAGTCTGCTGTAAATGTAAAATCTTCAAGAGCAGAAGCTTGGAAGTGCAAAACTTTTAGACTGTGCAATGAATTAAGATGGCTAAACTGGGTCTCATTTTAATGAGAATAAAAGGCAAATAGAGAAACACCTAATTGGGAATAATTTTGTGTGTGTGAAATATGAAGAGGATATGGTGACATGGGGTGTGTTAATGTACACGGCAAAGTTTGGAGAAAGAAAAGCTTGTGGAATTCAAAGTTCTGTTTATTTTTGACACAGCTGCTTTGCAATCAGTCATTAATCTAGCGTTTTGCTTAATTATGGTAGAAATGTTTTTAAAGAGATTTAAAATGCAAGCAGAGTCATTAAAAGGTTAGGATGGTAATGGATTTGAATTAAAGGAAGCACTTTTACCTCTTTCAGCAGCAACATATATAATCTATGATACGGAAACATACTAGCAAATAAGGGACAACACCTGAGAACAGTAATTTGCATTAGCCTATACTGCCTAGGATTTTGTTATAAGTATGAAGGTGTTTTAAAATATAATTTTAAGCTCAGCTAAAACAATAATTTGAAGACTCATTAAGGAATACTTAATGAATTAAGTATAGATTTCAGTAGTTAGTGATTTTACACTGGATACCTCTTATTTATATGAGTATATTTAAGTCATAAAGTAAAGTTGGTATTTTAACTCGTGAAATTACACATAGCCTCACAGGTATCAAGAGACTTAGTGGGTTGGGATTTTATGTTTGGAAGATAATGATATCCATAGTCTAAACTGAAACAATCCACTGGAGAAGAAGAAAGGGGAGCGCGTTGCTTGGTGAGAAGTCATACAAAGCCTTCTGGAAATCTACAAGCTGAAGATGCTTGTACAATGGAGAACAATTGAAGGAGGTTCAAAGCAGGGAAAGGGCATTGCAATCAATGTGAGATGGTGATAGAATTTATTTTATAACAATTCATATGATATCTCACATTAAATACACTCTCCTCTGTGTAGGCATTGTTCTAAGCACTCTACCTCGTTAACTCATTTAATTTCCTCCAATACCCTAGGGATAAGTATTATTTTTATCTCTGTTTAAGAGATGAGCTGACTGAAGAATAGAAGGAATAAGTACTCAGCTAAGTAACAGATGTGAGAATTGAAATCAAGGCACACTACGTTACAGATGGAAGACTTCAAGTGCCCAACATCTGGTAAATGTCTAGTTTCGCTGAAACCAAAATATCTTATATAGTCATGATTTTCCTTGTAGATTTTATTTTGCTTAAAATGAAGGACTCACGGGTGGAAGCCTGAGATGTACTTAATTTTTGTCAGCAAGACACACAAATGTTGGGAACCTGAAGGAGAGAAGAACAAAACAAAACACAAATGCTATCCACAGCCAAAATAATAAAGAAAAGAATCAATGTGGATATCCAGATAAGACTCCTAGACTTGTTAAAGTGGATAAAATATAAACATTAAAATGCACAGAGGTTCCCTTGAACATTTCTGAAAAGCAGTTCAGCTCAGAAGTTGATAAGTTCTTACAAAACACTATATATACCTTTCAGAAGAAAAGCAAAGAGTAAGAGTAAGAAATTCTCTCCAACTAGCTAGAGTCTCTAATAAACCCCCAAATGAAACATTGTGGCCAGGGAAGTTATCATATAATTTATAGTACACCTAGACAAAAATTGAGTCAACCTTTCTTAAGAGGAGGTGTTTGTCAGTTTTAGATTTTTTTTTTTTTTTTTTTTTTTTGAGACGGAGTCTTGCTCTGTCGCCCAGGCTGGAGCACAGTGGTCGGATCTCAGCTCACTGCAAGCTCTGCCTCCCGGGTTCCCACCATTCTCCTGCCTCAGCCTCCCAAGTAGCTGGGACTACAGGTGCCCGCCACCTCACCCAGCTAGTTTTTTGTATTTTTTAGTAGAGATGGGATTTCACCGTGTTAGCCAGGATGGTCTCAATCTCCTGACCTCGTGATCCGCCCGTCTTGGCCTCCCAAAGTGCTGGGATTACAGGCTTGAGCCACCAAGCCAGGCCCAGTTTTACATTTTTTAAAGTAGCAAAGTCTTAACTGTGGTAGTAACATGAATTGCCATTAACCCAAGTATTTACAAATATTTACAGAGGATGTATTAAGTTGAAGCTTGACCAAAGAATATTCTGGAATGGCAACAATGTAAGTTTTACTATATCGTTATTTAGACAGACGTTAACAATCTACTTTGTGGCCGGGCGCGGTGGCTCAAGCCTGTAATCCCAGCACTTTGGGAGGCCGAGACAGGTGGATCACGAGGTCAGGAGATCGAGACCATCCTGGTCTACACGGTGAGACCCCTGTCTCTACTAAAAAATACAAAAAACTAGCCGGGCGAGGTGGCGGGCGCCTGTAGCCCCAGCTACTCAGGAGGCTGAGGCAGGAGAATGGCGTAAACCCGGGAGGCGGAGCTTGCAGTGAGCCGAGATCACGCCACTGCACTCCAGCCTGGGTGACAGAGCGAGACTCCATCTCAAAAAAAAAAAAAACAATCTACTTTGTTTATTGAGATTCTCATATCAGTTCTTTCTGTGAAGCTGGAAATGCTATTTAATCTGCACGGGAGGGTAAATAATCATCTCTCTTCTGGTCTCGTCTACATTCTTCTTTCAGGTTCCCTTTCCTCATCCCCTACCCTTCTCTTACTCCTTACTATTACTCCTGGACCATTTTCTTTTTTATTCAAGGCCTCTGTTATAATTGCAAAATTTTTTTTGTTTGTTGATTTTTGAGATGGAGTCTTGCTCTGTCACCCAGACTGGAGTACAGTGGTGGGAACGTGGCTCACTGCAACCTCTGCCTCCTGGCTTCAAGAGATTCTCCTGCCTCAGCCTCCCAAGTAGCTGGGACTACAGGTGCGTGCCACCACGCCTGGCTAATTTTTGTATTTTTAGTAGAGATGGGGTTCCACCATGTTGACCAGGTTGGTCTCGAACTCCTGACCTCAGGTGATCCACCAGTCTTGGCCTCCCGAAGTGCTGGGATTACAGGCATGAGCCACCGCACCCGGCAAAAAATATTCTTAAAGTTTGCTTGTACACATTCTCAAAATCTGTTCTTTAAGTACTCTGCATTTATTAACAGTTTCCCAAGGCAGACTTTCTTGCTAGCTGGCTTTTTGACTCATTATCTGGGAAAGTGCATAAAGTTGTGGATCTACCTTTTTCCTCTCTGTGTCTGGAGCATTCGATCTTATGTCTGTTTTTGATGTTTGGTCTGCTATGGTAATGCCTCAGAATTAAGTTCCCTTTTGTTTGGAGAATTATTTCTTGCTTGGAGAATAAACTGAAAAAAAAAAAAAATCACCCTAAAAAAAAAAGCCCTCATGAAGTAGATCCATGACCCTGTCAGTGTAACATTGCTGAATACTTCTCTCTACTGATGTGTACAATTTTGGAACAGAAAACTTTGAATTTTTTAATGTTAAAATAGTTTTGCTGTCTTTAGAAGAAAGCTTGCTTTAACCTATTGCTGATGATGAGGGAATGAAACAGATTCTTTCATAATGTACTGACAGGCTGTCAATTGCAGAAAAAAATCCTTTTGGAAAGCCATTTGGCAACATTTGTAAAGACTCTAAAGATGTCCACCTCTCTTGACCCTTTAATGTCACGTCTGGGAATTTACCCTAAGGAAATAATATTAAATACAGAAAAGCTTCATTTAACAAATCAGAGTAATGTTATTTAACATGGCATCCTCACTGAGAAAGAAAACATCATAAGCATTCAATAATGTGAGAATGGTTGAATATAATGTACAATCACAATGAAATATTCTTCTGCTATTACTATTATGATTAAAAAATGTACATTAACACAAAATAGAATTTTGATATAAAGTTTGGGAGAAGCTAATTATAAATTATATATTTAGTATGATCATCAGTATGTAAAATACACATAGAAAGAAGAGCTACTGTGACATGTGTCATAAATTTAGATGGTTGCTTTTGGGTAATGGAATAAGGGTGATTTCTTGTATTTTATGTTTAGCACCATGTCAATAGCAAGTATATTCCATTTAAATAGGGAGTAAAATAAGCAAGTTCAATTTTTAAAAAAAGTCTTTCTGAGTAAGACTTTTAAGGCTAACTCCCAAAAGGATTTTTTTGTGCGTGTTTTGTTTTTTATTTTGTTTTCGTGGGGAAAAAGCAAATTGACTAAAAGGATTTTTGAACAGTGGTGATTAGAAAGCAGTAGCTCCATGGGGCAGCTTTATAAAGACCGAGTTGACCTACAGGACTTTGGGGAGAGATGACCTTGAACACCCCAGACAACATTAAACTCCAGGTTACAGCTGACTGGAATCCTGAGGTTTTATTGGCCAAGAGCCAGTCTGTAGCCTGCTCTAACCACCCTAGTATTTTATAACATTGTAAAGACTGTATTGTTTGAAACATTTCAAAATTTTACACACAACCTGGCAGTCATCCAAAGCCATTTCCAATGGGCCAAAACTATCAGCAGCCACCCACCTCCTTGGCCATGGCTGCCTGATTAATGATGTTCCACCAACAGGGTCCTCCATTAGGACATCTATGCTAGGAAGCCCCAGGACAAATATGCTCTTTGAGACTTGTAAATTGTCGATACATTTTGCAGCTGATTTTTTTTTTAAACATAGATGGAACGTTAGAAAGTAGAGGTCTGTTGTGGTATAGGTTGGATTGGCTGAATGCAGCATGCTTTAATTAAATAAAAAAGCAAAGGATGCTCTTTGTCAAAGACACTGTTCTTGCTTCAGGGTATTTGTTACAGCATATAGCCTTTCTAAGCTACTCAAGTTCCACCTCCTCACCCCTTCCCTTTTTTTTTTCCATTCCTCCCTTATCCAGACTTACGGTTTATTTACCTTGTGGGCTAAGAACTAAAGTTTTTAAGAAGCAAACATAATATTAAATATTCTTCATAGATAATTTTCATTTTTGAATGAATAATTTACACATTACTAAGTGTGTGTTAGTCCTTTACATCAGAATCTTATTTAGGCAAGTATGTGCCAGTTCTGTTCTAAGCATTTTACGTACTTTAACTCAGGTAATCTTTGCAACAAACCTGGTTTGTTGCAAACAACCTAGTAGTTATTATTGTTATCCTCATTTTTACAGATAAAAAAATGTAGGTAAAGAATGGTGAAGAATGTTACCCAAAGTTATTCCCGTGGTTTATAATCGGTGGAACTAGAAAATGAGCCAGAGTGCAGAGAACATTTATGTGATTAACCGTGACTCTGTTATGCAGCCACTTGTAACTCTCAGTCTCAAATTTTCAAATTTTCAAAAGCCTCAAATTTTTCTAACAACCTTCATCAATAGCTGGAATTTTTATGTTCAATATATACTCAATAGGCCTTTACTACTGCATTAAGATAGAAAGTCTAAGATAGAAATCACTCATTGAGAAATTTTCCCCAAGTTGTAGTTTAGAGGAGAGAATCTGCCTTCAGACTCTGATACTAGTTTTCTAATCTCCCTGGGGACACAATCGCTTTGTTTGCTTGTTTGTTTTCCTGACTTCGAATATATCTTGTCTTAGTGTCTCAAGTTAGTTTTAGTCTAAATGCTACAGAAACTATCAGAAACACATTTATCACTATCATTCATTACATGCAACTCTAGCAGTGTTATCTATTAGGCTGACCTTGTAAAAATGAAGGAGAGAGCTGACTCATTCCCACAGGCTATCTGGAGGGTGGCAAGTGAAAGATTTTACCAATGTCCACTGAGACATTCCAATTTCAATCATCTCCATCAGTGACTTTCTTTCAATTATGTACAGCTTGACTGCGCATTCTTTTAAGACAAATTACAGTGAATGACCAAAAAAAGCCACAAGGTTCACAAGGAAGGTGACCTACCACCATAAAAGGTCCCGTATGAGCCCGTTAACTGATATGCAATTGATATGCACAAATTCATTTTTATTTGTAAAATAGTTAACGTAATTCCTGTGTGGAGACATTGTTTTAAAGGTTAGAAATCATACTTGCAGAGTACTTAATGCAGTGTCTGGACAAAAGGTAGTATTTATGTGTGCATGTTAGTTTCCTTTATCATCAGCCCTATGAAGATGAGGATACAATGGTATCTCAAGACGTACCAGGTATCCTAAGTGAATACAGCATTGAGTATGGAACGTGAGTGTTATAGATACTGTCATTAATAATTAAATGAACAACAGTAGAAGTAGGAATAATATACAGTCTAGTACCATTATGTCTGGAATTGGTGGGTTCTTAGTCTCCCTGACTTAAAAAATGAAACTGTGGACCCTCGAGGTGAGTTTTACAGTTCCTAAAGATCGTGTGTCCGGAGTTTGTTCCTTCAGACTTTCCGATGTGTCTGGAACTTCTTCCTTTTGGTGGGCTCGTGGTCTCGCTGACAGGAGTGAAGCTACAGACCTTTGCGGTGACTGTTACAACTCACAAAGGCAGCGTGGACCCAAACAGTTAGCAGCAGCAAGATTTATTGCAAAGGGCAAAAGCACCGCAAAGTCAAAGAGAACTGCACAACCTTGTCACCTAGCACAAGGTTGTCGCCCGGGCTGCCCTGGCTGGTTTCGGCAGCCTGCTTTTATTCCTTTATCTGACCCCACCCACATCCTGCTGATTGGTCCATTTTACAGAGAACTGATTGGTCTATTTTACAGAGAGCTGATTGGTCCGTTTTCACAGAGTGCTGATTGGTGCATTTACAATCCTTGAGCTAGACACAGAGTACTAGATGGAAAAGTTCTCCAAGTCCCCACTAGGTTAGCTAGACACAGAGTTAGCTAGATGCAGAGTACCAATTGGTGTATTTACAAACCTTGAGCTAGACACAGAGTACTGATTGGTGTATTTACAAACCTTGAGCTAGACACAGAGTGCTGATTGGTGGATTTACGATCCTCTAGCTAACATAAAAGGTCTCCAAGTCCCCACCAGTTTAGCTAGATACAGAGTGCTGATAGGTGCATATACAATCCTCTGGCTAGATATAAAAGTTCTCCAAGTCGCCAAGGGGCTCAGGAGCCCAGCTGGCTTCACCTAGTGGATTCTGCACCCGGGCTGCAGGCGGAGCTGCCTGCCAGTCCCGAACCACGCCTGCACTCCTCAGCCTTGGGACTGTGGATGAGACTGGGTGCCCCGGAGCAGGGGGCGGCACCCGTGGGAGAGGCTCAGGCTGCATGGGAGCCCACCTCAGGCAGGGGAGCTCACACACTGCAGGCTGCAGGTCCTAAGCCCTGCCCCGTGGGGAGGCAGCTAGGGCCCACGAGAATTTGAGTGCAGCCCGGGCGGGCCGGCACTGCTGGGGAATCCTGTGCAAAATTTGCAGCTACTCGCCCAGGTGCTAAGCCCTTCACTGGTGGCTCAGTGTGCAGGGCCCGCCACCCCCACACCCGCCGGAACTCACACTGGCCGGTGAACACAGCCCCGGTTCCCGCGGGCGCCTCTCCCTCCACACCTCCCCGGAAGTAGAGGGAAGCGGCTCTGGCCTCAGCCAGCCCAGAGAGGGGCTCCCACGGTGTCATGGCAGGCTGATGGGCTCCTCAAGCACCACCAGAGTGGACGCTGAGGCCGAGGAGGCGCTGAGAATGAGGGCTGCTAGCACATTGTCACCTCTCACCATTACTTTGAAAAGCTCAGATTTCACAGACCTGAGGGAAACCATGGTACGGCTTGAAAAAACAATTGTGTTGCTTCACTTCTTTATTTTATTTTATTTTATGTGTTTTTTTTTTTTTTTGAGAAGGAGTCTCGCTTTGTCGTCCAGGCTGGAGTGCAGTGGCGCAATCTCGGCTCACTGCAAGCTCCGCCTCCCGGGTTTACGCCATTCTCCTGCCTCAGCCTCCCGAGTAGCTGGGACTGCAGGCGCCCGCCACCTCGCCAGGCTAGTTTTTTATATTTTTTGTAGAGACGGTGTTTCACTGGGTTAGCCAGGATGGTCTCGATCTCCTGACCTCGTGATCCGCCCGTCTGGACCTCCCGCCCGTCTCGGGATTACAGTCTTGAGCCACCACGCCTGGCCAGGATACTTCTTTTAGAAGGCATTTTGTATTCTGTTTTCCCCTACACTCTTATGCAAGTAAACCATGTTGCTGATGGAGGTGAAATGAAGATTAAGGCCTATAGTCAGAATTTTATTACTGAAGGCTTATACACACTGAAATATAGTAGAGTCTTTTAAGATACTCTGAGTATGAAAGGGATTATCCCAACATCCTTCAAATGTTGATGTGGTTCCAGATCTACAGAAACAGGCCAGAATTAATGTTACAAGTGCAGGCATAAGATAGTAACTCTAAACCTCTATTAACAATTCCTCATATTGTTTCAGGGCTACCATTACAGGCCAGTTAGGAAACCAAGCTTCAATTCTGGTGGCTGGTGTGATTTGTAAGTTGTTCTTCCATAGTGATTATTTTGTCAGGTTAAACCTTACTGCTCTGAAATTTCTGTGCCATCAAGCTTGAATGCGTTTTGATGTGTTTGCTTGTGCTAGATCAGGGATCACCACTCACTAAATGAAAATCTTTTTGTTATAGATGGAGCTTGAGCAAGAAGCTTACCCATTTGGTTGGATAAAGAACACTTTGAACATTTGCTTATTACAGATGTCTCAAAACATGAGGGTGGGAGTTAAGCCCACAATTTTGTTTTAAATTAAGTGCTCCTAAAAACCGTGAGACTAATAGCACCAGCTAAAGCCAGTTATTTTTCTGGCAAGCAATATGTGAGTTTCCCCTCATTGCTAAGCCAGTAAAATTCAGCATTACTGTGGCAACTTTCCTACTGTTCCAGTTACTGAACTGTGTCTATACAGTACCAAAATAGCTAGATGAAAGGTAAAAACTTCAGTTAGTCATTGGGATGTTGCCAAATAGTAGAACATGCTGTATTATAAGTTATCAAGATATTTCATTATATTTTCCTCCTTTTACTACTTATCCTGGCATTATGTAAATGCCAATTTAAACCTCAATCCTAAGGACATTTCAGGAACCCATAACATTCAGGGTGAAACAATAGAAAGAACATCAGTTGTCTGTTCAAAAAGAGTAATATCAGTGCAGACCTTTGTTTTATTCCTTTTGTTTTAAACTAAAATTATTTTCTGTTTTGAGTTTGCCAAAAAAAATGTATTTTAGATTTTAATTTCTACCTCACACTTTCTTTAAGCAGCCTACCATATAATTATCCATTTTAAGATAGTCAGCTTTCAAAGGATAGAATATGTCCATCAATAATCACAAATGTGTTGAATATTTACTACATTTCAAGCACTATGCTAGATGGCTAGACATATCACAAAATGAGATATAGTTCCTACTTTCTAGGGATATATTCCATTGGAAAAAGTGTACTTATACATATGAATAATAGATGAATTTTAAAACATAATCGTATTTTCTAAAATAATAAACAAGAATTGCTATTATATATACCGACAACCTCATGGAATATGGCAGAAACTCAAAAGACTTTGTGAAGATGTGAGACTGAAGTTGGATTTTATAGGAAACAGGGGACCTTGGCTAGTAAAGAAGAAAACAGAGGACCTTCCAGCCAAAGGGAAGCGTAAGGTGAGGTTGTAGAATGACCATTCATCTTAGTCTGCCAGTTTAGTATTGATAGTCCTGTGGTCCAGGAAACCTTTCAATCCTAGGCAAACTAGGAGTGTTGATCACCCTACTAGGTAGTGAGTAACATGACAAGTTCAAAAAATAATGAACAGGTTAAATTGGAAGACTTTTGTTAGGTGGAAATGGAAGAATAAATTGGAAAGAAGTGGTTCAGGCCATATGTCAAGGACTTTGGCTCTCATATTGAGGCATTTGAAGCTCATTCTACATTCTACAGAGAAAATTGCAAATGATTTTTTATAAGGGTTTCTGAAATCCATGAATAATACTTATTGAGAAGCCAGCTAAATTATAGTATGTTAATATATTTAATTAATGCATTTATTTCACAAATATTAACTGAGCACCTAGTATATACTATTAATTGTTGTAGACATTTGAATGCAGGAGTAAGAAAAAAATTTTGTTTTCACGGTGCGTACACTTATGCGGTGGCAATACAACTAACGCATGATTATATAATGCTACCTCAGTATAATATAGCAGAAAAATGAAGTAAGATGAAAAGATAGGAAGTGATGGTCAACAGGGTACTTTAGAATGCATCAAAAAGTACCTCTTTGGTAAGGTAGCATTTGAGTAGGGGCTGAATGCAATAGAGGGATACATCATGTGGATAATCATAAGTGTGCTTCAGTTAGAAGGAAGATATGTACAAAGGTCTAAAGATGGGAATATGCTATATGTGTTTGAAAAACACCAAGAGGGGATTGTGTCAACAGAAAAACAAGTGAGGGGAAGAGTGGTAAGCCATTTGGTACTTGTGGTATCCAAATGATTCAGGTCTATAGGCTTTGAGAACTTTAGTTTGATTTTCAGTGAGACTGAGCAGTGAGCAGATTGGAGGCTATTTAGTTGTTAGCAATGTGTTGGAAGACAACTCTAGAATAGAAGGTAAGGGTGAATAATATGTTTTAAAGAGAATGTTAGTACAATATATTTGCAAGAAGGAATTAATTTATAAAACAATGAAATAAGACTATGCTTCCAATGAGAAAACATATTACACTCTCCAATGGTCCACCCATTGGGGGGGATGAAAAATTACTTTATTAAAATGAAGTAGCCAAAATGGTTGTCTATTTTGTTAATACCTTAGTAAAATCTTTCCAGCCAGATAAGCTACAAAAATCCATGAACAACAAATTCTTATATGTTTAAAAAGTTAAGCTGAAAATATTAAATTTATTTTGAATCAC
Source organism: Colobus angolensis palliatus (assembly GCF_000951035.1). Taxonomy (NCBI): domain Eukaryota; kingdom Metazoa; phylum Chordata; class Mammalia; order Primates; family Cercopithecidae; genus Colobus; species Colobus angolensis. The sequence goes on along the minus strand of NW_012110918.1, from coordinate 6,820,279 downwards.
TAGGTGATTTTATTTAATATATCATAGTGATAGCCAGTCCATATTGCAGATTTTGTGTGTTTGATTTTTATCTGGGGAGATTTTTAATTAGAACATGAAATAAAATTTTAAAAAGCATAGCTGCACACTGCTACCCCATATCCCATTCCATAAGTATTTTAACATTTAAAGATGATGTAAATATTTACTGCTTATTTTCATATGAGTTCCACAATGTATTTGAAAAAAATTTTAATTTGTACACACAAATTCATCTTGCTTCATCTTTTCATATATATTTATCTACATGATCACAATTCTGCTTGATTCATGCTTTTGCAATACCATCCTTTTCCCTTCATTTGTGGGACCAGTTTATTACATTTTAGACTCACATGGCAGTGCAATTTTAAGATTACAAATTTAATCATCCATAACTCAAGAAAGTGAAACGTAGGATCTGCATAACAGCATAACTTTCTCAACATGTTTTTGTTTTTTGTTTTGTTTTTTGTTTCTTGAGACAGCGTCTTGTTCTTGTAGCCCAGACCGGAGTGCAATGGTGTGATCTCAGCTCACTGCAACCTCCACCCACTGCGACCTCCACCTCCCACATTCAAGCAATTCTCCTGCCTCAGCCTCCTGAGTAGCTGGGATTACAGGAGTGTGCCACCAAGCCTAGCTAATTTTTATATTTTTCAGTAGAGACAGGGTTTCACCATGTGGGCCAGGCTGGTCTCAAACTCCTGACCTCTGGTGATCCGCCCACCTAGACCTCCCAAAGTGCTGGAATTCCAGGTGTGAGTCATCATGCTTGGCCTCCCAACATGTTTCATGCCTCATAATAAAGTGTACATTTAGAACACTAGCCAGCAGTCCAAGAATTATACCTAATCAGTGTTGGGTGAGTTAATGCTACTAGCAAGATCTGACCTTTCATATTGTTTGATTTGTTTTTGTTTGCTTTGAATTACATTTTATTTTGACATAACTGTTGATTCATATACATTTGTAAGAAATAATACAAAGAGATCTCACCTATGCTTTCCCCAGTTTCTCACTAAGGTAATAGTTTGCAAAACCATAGAACCATGTCACAGGCAGAATAGTGACGCTGATACAGTATCAGTAATGATACAGTCAAGATACAGAGCATTTCCATCAATGCAAGCGTCTGTCATGTGACCCTTTTATAGCCATTCCCATTTCCATCCCAGTTTCACTCCTCCTTCACTGTGGCATCCACAAATTGTTTTCTATTTCTATAATTTAGTTATTTCTAAATGTTACGGAAACATCATTAAAGTACAGTATACAACCTTTGAGATTTTTTTCCACCAAGCATAATTCTCTGGAGATTCTATATTCTTGTATGTGTTTATGGTTTGTTCCTGTTTATTTTTATGTGGCATTCCATGGTATCAATATTCTAGTTTGTTTAACCATTCACCTGGTGAATGCCTTCAGAGTTGTTTTCAGTTTGGGGCTATTAAGAATAAAACTACTATAAAAATTTACACACAGATCTTTGCGCAAAGTAAGTTTTTATTTCTCTGAGATAGATGCCCAGAAGTACAATTGTCGGGTCTTATGGCAGTTGCATGTTTAGTTTTGTGAGAAACTGCCAATCTGTGTTTTAGAGTGGCTGTATCATTTTGCATTCCCACTAGCATGACTGAGAAACCCACATTCTCAGTCATTTGTTGTGCCACATTCTCACTAGCATTTGGCATTGTCAGATTTTTGCATTTTCACCATTTTAATAGTTGTATAGATGCATTTCATGATTTTAATTTGCAAATCCTTTCCTAATGAGATGTGACATTGAACAAAATTTAATGTGCTTATTTGCCATCTGTATGTTTTCCTTGGTGAAATTTCATGTGTTTTGCCTAGATATTTCTTAAACAGTTGAAGTTTTGTTTTAATTCTTAATTTTTTTAACTGAGTAAAAATTGTATCTATTTATGATGTACAGCACAATATTTCCATACATGTATACATTATGGATGGCTGAATAAAGCTTTTGACATATTCATTACCTCATATACTTATTTTTTGTGTGTATGGTAAGAACACCTAAAGTCTATCTCTAAGCAATTTTCAAAAATGTTTGTAATACATTATTATTAACTGTAGTCACCATCATGTATAATAGATCTCTTGAAATTATTCCTCCTGGGTAATTGAAATTTTGTGTTCTTTGATCAACATCTTTCCATCTCCCATCAACCTCTGTGAACCACTATTTTACTCCCTATTTCTATGAGTTTGACATTTTTCTGTTCCACACATAAGCGAGATCATGAGGTATTTGTCTTTCTGTGCCTGGATTATTTTACTTAACATAGTATCTTCCAGGTTCAAACATGTTGTCACAAATGACAATTTGTTTTAAGCACTGAATAATATTCCGTTGTGAATATATACCACCATTTCTTTATCTAGTAGTCCATTGATAGACACTTATTTTGAGTCCATATCGGGCCTATTGTGAATAATGCTGCAATGAGCAAGGGAATAAAGGTGTATCTATGGCACACTAATTTAATTTACTTTGATGCATATGCAGTAGTGAGATTGCTGGATTATCTGATAGTCATATTTTTAATTTTTTCAGGAACTACCATATTGTTTTCCATAATAGCTGCACTAATTTACCTTCCCACCAATAGTATACAAGGGTTCCCTTTTCTCTACATCCTCACCAATATCTGTCATCTTTTGCCTTTTTGGTAATAGCCTTTCTAACTGGTGTGAGGTGATGTCTCATTGTGGTTTTAATCTACATTTCCTTAATGACTAATGATGTTGAGCATTTTAGCTGTTCTTTATATATTCTAGATTCTAGTCCTTTGTCTGACATGGTTTACGAATATTTCCTCCTAGTCTATCATTTGTCTTTTCACCTTTTACAGTGTCTTATGGAACAAAAGTTTTTCATTTTGACAAAATACAATTTATCAATTTTTTTCTTGTAGGGATCATGCTTTTCATGTCAACTCTAAGAACTCTTTGTCTAGTATGATCCATAGATTTTCTTCTGTTTTGTTTTAAAAGTTTTATACCTTTATATTTTATATTTAAATTCATTGCTCATTTTGAGTTAATTTTTGTATAAGGTATGTCACTTAGGTTAAGGCTAATTTTTCTGTGTCCATCTATGGATTTCTTTCTCTTTTTCTCTTTCTTTTTTTTTTTTTTGAGATGGAGTCTCACTCTGTCACCCAGGCTGAAGTGCAGTGGCACAATCTCAGCTCACTGCAATCTCTGCCTCCCAGATTCAAGCGCTTCTCCTGCCTCAGCCTCCCAAGTAGCTGGGATTACAGGCACAGGCCACCATACACGGCTAATTTTTGTATGTTTAGTAGAGATGGGGTTTTCACTATGTTGGTCAGGCTGCTCTTGAACTCCTGACCTCATGATCTGCCCACCTCAGCCTCTGAAAGTGCTGGGATTACAGGCTTGAGGCACCGTGCCTGGCTGCATCTATGGATTTCTTTTTTTTTTATTATTATACTTTAAGTTCTAGGGTACATGTGCATAACGTGCAGGTTTGTTACATATGTATACTTGTGCCATGTTGGTGTGCTGCACCCATCAACTCGTCAGCACCCATCAATTCATCATTTATATCAGGTATAATTCCCCAGTGCAATCCCTCCCCCCTCCCCCCTCCCCATGATAGGCCCCAGTGTGTGATGTTCCCCTTCCTGAGTCCAAGTGATCTCATTGTTCAGTTCCCACCTATGAGTGAGAACATGCGGTGTTTGGTTTTCTCTTCTTGTGATAGTTTGCTAAGAATGATGGTTTCCAGCTGCATCCATGTCCCTACAAAGGACGCAAACTCATCCTTTTTTATGGCTGCATAATATTCCATGGTGTATATGTGCCACATTTTCTTAATCCAGTCTGTCACAGATGGACATTTGGGTTGATTCCAAGTCTTTGCTATTGTGAATAGTGCCGCAATAAACATACGTGTGCATGTGTCTTTGTAGTAGAATAATTTATAATCCTTTGGGTATATACCCAGTAGTGGGATGGCTGGGTCATATGGTACATCTAGTTCTAGATCCTTGAGGAATCGCCATACTGTTTTCCATAATGGTTGAACTAGTTTACAATCCCACCAACAGTGTAAAAGTGTTCCTATTTCTCCATATCCTCTCCAACACCGGTTGTTTCCTGATTTTTTAATGATTGCCATTCTAACTGGTGTGAGATGGTATCTCATTGTGGTTTTGATTTGCATTTCTCTGATGGCGAGTGATGATGAGCATTTTTTCATGTGTCTGTTGGCTGTATGAATGTCTTCTTTTGAGAAATGTCTGTTCATATCCTCTCCCCACTTTTTGATGGGGTTGTTTGTTTTTTTCTTGTATATTTGTTTGGGAGAAAATCTTTGAATCTATGGATTTCTAATTGCTGTGTTACCATGTGTTGAAATGCTATCATTCTTTCATTGAATTATTTTTGCCCCTTTGTTAAAAATCAATTGAGCATATTTGTGTGAATCTGTTTCTATGTTCTCTATTCTGTTCCATTTATCTCTAAGTCTAGGCTTCCACCAGTAACATGCACTCTTGATTGCTGTAGTTACATAATGCCTTGAAATTGGGTGAAATGGCTCCTTTCATTTTACCTGACTTTTTCAAAAATTAATTTAAGTATCTTATTTTTAATCCATTTTCAGACAAATTTTAGAAAAGTCTTGTCTATGTCTATAAAAAATCTTACTGAGATTTTTATATGTCTGTATAGCAATTGGGGGAGAATTGGTATCTTTACTATGCTGAGTCTTTCAATCTATACATCTATTATGTCTTTCCATTTATTTAGAGCTTTGATTTCTTTCAATGTTTTGTGGTTATCAGCATACAATCTTGCACATGTCTTGAAAGCTTTACTCTTAAAGTTGTTTTTGTAAATTTACTGATGGTGAATTGTATTTTTAAGTCCTCATGTGTTCTTTGCTAGATCATATAAATATAATTAATTTGTGTATGTTTACCTTATATCCTGCAAGTTTGACAAACTCACTCATTATTCTTAGGTGGATTTTTTTTTTGTAGACTCCTTGAGTTTTTCCATGTGGATAATCATATCACCTGTAAATAAGAACACTTCTTTCTAGATCTGTAAGTCTTTTATTTTCTTGTTCACTGGCTACATCATCCAGCTTATGTTGAATAGAGTGATGAGAAAAGATATCCTTAACTTGCCATAGGGAGAAACATTTAGCCTTTCATGATTAAGTATAATGTTCACTGTAAGAAGTTTTTTGTGTCTGTTTAAAGACACATCTTATCAATTTGAAAAAAATTTTTCTGTATCCTCTTTTTCTGAGAGTTATCATGAATTAGTATTGGGTTTAGTCAAATGCTTTTTCTGATTTGATTGTCATGATCATGTACATTTTTCATCCTTAGTTTGTTAATAGGGTGAATTACAGTATTGGTTTTCAAATATTGAACCAGCTTCACTTATGGTTTTCAAATATTGAACCAGCCTCACATACCTGGTATATGCCATATTTGGTCATAGTGTTCAATTCCTTTTATATATTGCTGACTTCTATTTGTTAATATTGTTAAGGAGTTTTGCATATATTCATGACAGATATTGGTGCTTAGTTTTCTTTTCTTTTTGTCTTCTCTTTCTCCTTCTTTCTCTCTCCTTTGTCTTTGTGTATGTTGGTGTGAAGATAATCCTAACCTCATTAAAGCATTTGAGAAAGGTTTCCTCCTCTTCTTTTCTGAATAGACTGTGTAGAATTGGTATTCATTCTTCTTTTAAAAGTTTGGTAGAATAACAGGTAAAACCATTTGGGCCTGGAGATTTCTTTATTTTTTTTCTTAGGAATTTAAAAATTGTAAATCCATTTTCTTTAACAATTATGGAACTAGCAAAATATCAAAATTATCTTCTTCATACTGGTGAATCGTCATAGTTGGTGTTTGTTGTAATTTGTGTTTTTTGAGGCATTAATCTCTTTCATCTAAGTCATCAAATGTATACAGTTGTTCATGGTTTCCCCTCATTATGTTTATAATGTCTGCAGGGTTTGTAGTGATATCTCCTAACTCATTTTTCACATTAGTAACTTTTGTTTTTTCATCTTGCAAGTCAAAAATGCAGCCGAGAGAATCTTTGCTCAATGAATCACTGGTGCTTAAAGTTGAAAATCTTGTGTTTGGCCAGACATGGTGGCTCACGCTTGTAATCCCAGCACTTTGGGAGACCAAGGTGGGTGGATATCTTGAGGTCAGGAGTTCGAGACCAGCCTGGCCAACATGGTGAAACCCTGTCTCCACTAAAAATACAAAAATTAGCCAGGCTTGGTGGTGAGTGCCTTTAATCCCAGCTACTCAGGAGACTGAGGCAGGAGAATAGCTTAAACTTGGAATGTGGAGGTTGCAATGAGCTGAGATCGCACCACTGCGCTTCAGCCTGGGTGAGAGAATGAGACTGTATCTCAAAAAAAATAAAAAAATACAAAAAAAAATTGTGTTTGTGTGTCACTTTCACACCAGTGTAAAGTTGAAATATCATAAGTTGAACCATTATTAAGTCATGGATCACTTGTATTTTCATTTTCATTCAGTTCATTGTATATTTTTCCTTTGAGATTTCCTCCTTCACACTTAGATTCCTTAGAAATGTATTGTTTAGTTTGCAATAATGTATATTTTGCAGATGTTGGTGGAGTTTTTTTTTATAAGTATTGATTAGACACTGTTGGTTGATGGTGTCTTTATATTTCCTTGCTGATTTCTCTTTAGTTGGAGTACCAATTGTTGAGAGGGGTGTTAATATTTTCAATTAAAGTGTAAATTGGTATGTTTTTCTATTTTATTTTTTTCAGTTTTAGATTCACATGTTTTGCAGCTCTGTTGTCTGATGCATATACATTTAGGATTGTTATGTTTTATTGGTTTATTGAAACTTTTATCATTATACAGTTTCCTTTCTATCTTGGATTTATTTCTTTATCTGATGTCAATCTAGCAGTCCTTTGTTTCCATTAATATTTGCATAATATGTATTTTTCCTTTTTTACTGTTAACTTGCCCAAGTCTTAGATTCAGATTTTTTTTTATAGACAGCAAATGATTGTGTCATTTTTATTAATCTACTCTGCCAATTTTCACCTTTTGATTGGTGTATGTCTTAGTCAATTTTGTGTTACTATAACAGAGTACTTGAGAATGGGTAATTTAGAAACAATAGAGGTTTATTTGGTTCATGGTTCTGGAGGCTGGAAGGTCCAAGAGCATAACATGAGCATCTGATGAAAGCCTTCATGTTGAGTCATCCCATAGCAGAAGTTATCTTGTGATAACTTACCCATTGCTGTGATCATCACATTAATCTATTCCTGAGGGTAGAGCCTTCATAACCTAATCACCTCTTTAAGACCCACCTCCCAACATTGTGACTTTATGGATTAAGTTTCCAAACATGAACTTTAGGTGACACACTAAACCACAGCAGTGTATTTAGATCATTTTCATTTAAAGTAATTATTAATATGTTAGAGCTTCATTCTGTCATTTAATTTTTTTTATCTATTTGATCTCTCTGTTTTTTTGTTTTGTTGTTTTCTTATTTCTGGCTTCTTGTGGTTTTCTGAAATATTTTTTAGAATTCATTTTTGGTTCATTTGTAGTGGTTTTGAGTACATTTCTTTGTGGAACCTCTTTAGAGATTCCTCTAGATATTGAATTATATATATGTAACTCATCACAGTTTACTGGTTGTGATTTTACCAGTTCAAGTGAGGAGTATAAATCCTATCTCCTTTAAATTGTTTTATCCTGTTGTGCTTATAATCATCCTGGATATTTACTCTTTCTATATTTAGAACTATGTGAGACAATGTTATAATCACAGAAAGAAAAGGAAAGTGTGTTGTATTTACCCATTTTCTTATTGTGTTGTATCTTTTTTACTCATGTCCTAATATTCTTACTTGTATTTTTATTGTTGTTTTGCTTAAAGAACTCTTTTGACCCATTATTTTAGAGTAGGTGCTGGTGACAAGTTCTCTTCATCTTTTTTTGTCTGAGAATGTGTAGATTTCCCCTTCATTCCCAGAGGATGTTTTTTTCTGGGCATAAGACTCTGGATTAACAGCACTTTACTTTAAGCACTTTAGAAATGGTATGCTGCTTCCTTCTGGCCTCCTTGGTTTCTGATGAGAAATCCACCGTCCTTTCACATTTTTTCTTCTATGGGTAAGAGAAAATTTATCTCTTATTACTTTTATGATTTTTTTCTGCACCTTTGGTTTTCAGAAGTTTAATTATATCTATCCTGGATCTTGTTTTCTGATCCACTTTGAAATTCTCCATCTTATAATTGATGCATTTAAACCATAGATATTCAAAGTGATTGCTAATATAGTTGGACTGACAGCTACCATGTTTGTTACTGTTTTCTAATTGTTGCCCTTCTTTGTTCCCATTTATGTCTTTTACTCTTTCTGCATTTAGTGGTTTGAACTGAACATTTTAATATGACTCCGTTTTCCCTCTTTCCTTAGCATGTCAGTTATTCTTTTTTTTTTTTACCTTTTTTTAGTGGGTGCCCTAAAATTTGAAATATACATTTATAACTACTGCTTCATGTATAGTGTGACTATCTTATAATAACAAAAAATTGTAGTTACCCCCTCTTGTCCCTTGTATCATTGATGTCATTCGTATAAATATATGTTTATGAATAGATAAATAGATCTATACATATATTCATAGATACATAAGCATCTGTAATTGAATATAGTATTGCTGTTATTATTTTGAACAAAGTATTATTTGCTAGATCAATTAAGAATAAGAAAAAACATTTTTATTTACTTATTTTTTCTTTGATGTTCTTATTTTCTTTGTATAGATCTGTTTCTAGCCAACATAATCTTCTTTCTCTGAAGAACTTCTTGTAAAATTTCTTGCAAAGCAGGTCTACGGAAACAAATTCTCTCCATTTTTGTTCATCTCAGAAAGACTTTCCTTCTCCTTCACTTAAAAAAATAATTCTATAGACTACCTAATTCTAAGTTGATAGTTTCTTTCTCTCAACACTTGAACTATCTAACTCCACTCTCTCTGTACTTGTATGGTTAGTGAGGAAAGGCTGGGTATAATTCCTATCTTGTCCCTCTCTCATTGGGAGGGGAAGGAGTGCCCTGCTATTGCTTCATACATGACCTCCACTGATACCGCAGGGTAGAGGATGGACCAATTTTTGCCAGGCAATGATGAAAATCTTGAGTCTTTATTAGGCCTCCTTTTGACCTCCCCAGTGGGAAGTGGGAGGAGAACCTTTCATTACTATTTTTTCAGAGTAGAAGTCCAGGCTCTCCATGTGTTCTCCCCTGACATCAAGAGGAAGGCAAGACTTATGACTGCCTGATGGAGATGAAACTCTTGGTTTCCAACTGAACCTTCTTTGATGTCACCTCAGAAAAAGATCTGGGCTCCATAATTACATCCAGGTTGAAGTTTAGGCTTCCCGCCTGTCTTTGCTTGTGAGACTAGGGGCAGAGGCATATTATTTTCTGTGGGTTTTTGCTGGAATGTAATAGCTATTGTCGAATTTTTTTTTTTTTTTTTCTGGTTAGGTTGCCCCTTTCCTGGACTTTTGTCTAGAGAGAGTGGGCTTTTATTTTGGCCTCTTTTGCCCATACTCATTGGCATTTCTGGATTGCTAGCTTCTTCAGCCCCAAGTCTGGGACATATGAGACACAGAGAAAAGCAAGGGAACTCACTTCTTTCTGGTTTCTTGGGTCCTAAGTTTCATACCCAGTTGGCCTTTTTCTCTCTACCTTTTGGACTCTTCTCATGCTTGCATTTTATATATATATATATATAGCAGGATTTTTCATTGAGCTTAGAAGGAAAAAGAAAAAGTACATTCACTCCATCTCAGAAGTGGAAATCCCTTTTGTCCCTTTGGATCCAGAGATACACGAACAAAAATATTGAATTGTGTTATTATATAGATATTGTTAAATTTGAGACCAGAAAATATATTCTAACCTCACATCTCCAAATTTTACTTCCTCAAATTCTCAAACCCTGACACCGATCCCAAATTTTTGTACCACAGATACAAATATCTGAGAGACATATTTACCTGGGTGACCCATCGCCACCTGAAAGGCATCACGGTTAAATAGGAAAAACATCTAAAACTGAGCTGAGTATTTCCTTTCTATCTTCAGATCACAGTGATTTATTTTCTTGATATTTCATTTTCTGTTCTTAGTGCCACTCTTCTACCACACACCCAGGCTCAAAAGTCAGATCTGCTCTTGGTCATGCCTCTCCCACTCACCTCCAGTCTACTTCTATTATATGATCAAATCTCAGTCATACCCCCCTTGAATTTCTCCTTACACTTATGCATGGATTTATATTTGTAGTGCCACCACGTTAGTTAAGATTCTTTGTCGTCTAAATATTTATGTCACTATCAGGTACCTGTTCTGATTCACTTTACAACATATTAGCCTTTGTAAGTCAAATAATCAGTCAGTGCCCTCCTTATCTCCAAATGTTTAATGGTTTTGACCTTTTGAGGATCATTAAAAAAAATCTTCTGCAAAGAGAAGAGTTTCTTTGAAACTAGTAGCTATAGGAGAGCACCAGTATCGACCATAATTCTGAAATACACAGTCCCAAATGCCATCATTCCAAATGTTGCGATTCCAAAAGATTAAAATCTCTAATGTCTAAATTCCCTAATATCTAAAATCTCAAGAATCACAATCTCAAATTGTTAAAATCTCAAATATCAAACTCCTGAAAGCCAAATGATAAGAAAGGGATTATTGAGGTTGTAACTGTACGTAGGAGTGTGACTTCATATTGGTTGTGTCATAGTAGGCAGAACTGTTGCTTTCATATTGTCCTTTTTTGCATTTGGTGGAAAATTCAGATGAGTAAATTGTTCACAATGGCAATGACAATAATATCAGCTTAAAAATGTATCATTTTTCTACACTGACATTCCTTTCAGTTGATCAAAATCCAGGAGCTTTTAATGAATTAAAGCCACATTTCCCTGAAGAAGTCAGCAAAGTCACTGATTGGTTAGAAAATAATTATGTCCGCAATAGGATAAAAAGGTGTTAACACAATTTTTGCTGTTTGATTACTTGTACTGTTTCTGCCGAATTTGTGGTCTCTATATGAGTACGTGCGAAATGGATTTCTGCATACCCCAAACTACATAGAACTATGACACAGAAGACAGGAAAATTTAATAGGGAATGATCATGTTGGTATATATCGAATCATAGAAGAATTTCATAAAGAATAGCATCATGTAGAAAATGAATGTGAATATATTCTCCTAGCAAAACCATGCCCTAAAAGATAAAAAGCAGCTATTCATTGCAATGCAAGACTTACTAATCATAGTTAATGATTATCAAGGCTGGCCAGCTCTTAGGGACTACCTTCATGAAATTGTTCATAATCTATCCCTGTGATGTGAGTTTACATATGTCAAATTTTATTTTTAGCTATTTTTAGTTTTTTTCTTTTTTTCCTTTTATCCCTGCTATTTTAAATCATTAGCATTATTTTGTATAACTTTTATGCTATGTATTTCATCTTTACACCATTTCCAATACTGGAGGTATATGTTTTGTAAAGACTCTGGAGAGTTCTAAATCATTCATTTTTTTTTTTTTTTGGCAAATTTGACTTCATAAAAGTGCAGTATGAGAACACTGACTTTGTGTATAAGCATTGTGCATGTATGCAAAAGCATTGCCATGTGCTAGATAAATGAAGAGATGTGCTTTTTGTACATCTGCATTTGTGAAAAATAAAATTTCTTGAGATCTTGGTTCTTTGGGCACCTGCATATGCCATAATGACCTATCGTTTTTAAATTGATCTTGTCAAGAGACTTAGGATGTCTATCATGGTATCTCGGATGATCACAAGTATAAAGCTGGGGGCACATAACTAACAACCATAGTGCTATGCATTTATACATTTTGCTCTGAGTTAATATATAAGACAAAAGAAAATAATTTGCAGTTTTTCTTGACATTTTCTTTCTTTGTTTCCTGTCATTTCTGTCTCTTTAGTCACTTTGAAGTGATAATACTCAACCCAAAAGATTTACAAATATGTTAAACTACATGAAAGGATATTTATCAAATGAATAAAATGCCCTCCCATTTCCCAAGTGCCCATCAATGAGAGACTTTATCCCAAATGGATAAAGAAAATGTGGCACATATACACCATGGAATACTATGCAGCCATAAAAAAGAATGAGTTCATGTCCTTTGCAGGGACTTGGATGAAGCTGGAAACCATCATTCTCAGCAAACTAATACAGGAACAGAAAACCAAACACCAAATGTTCTCACTCGTAAGTGGGAGTTGGACAGTGAGAACACATGGACACAGGGAGGGGAACATCACACACAGGGGTCTGTCAGGGAATGGGGGCAAGAGGGGGGATTGCATTAGGAGAAATACCTTATGTAGATGATGGGTTGATGGGTGCAGCAAACCACCATGACACGTGTATACCTGTGTAACCTGCACGTTCTGCACATGTACTGCAGAACTTAAAGTATGATACAAAAAAATAAATCTCCTAATAGAAATGAGGAAGACAAAATATAAAAATATCTCTTCTTTCATCAGCGTAAAGGGCAAGTATATTTCTGTCCCTCTAAGGTATGAATGGAGCATGAAGTCTGAGATGATATCAGTGACAAAGAACATCATCATCCAACTTGCTGGGTTCCAAGTTGTCTCTAGGCAACCACAATATAGCCACATTAATGTATCAATCCAAATATGTAATTTTAGAAGAGCACATAACCTTTAAAGAGAGTAGCAGACAAGGTTTTTGCTCAGCAGTGACTCATCTTAGTAGATGACTTTTTTTTTGGATCCAACCAAGGAACTCTGAGTAAGTTTGCTTTGCCACGTCCCAAAGAAACCAGGAGTAATTCTCATTCAGCCTTTGCTGTGAACAGACACTATCGGGTCACCTAAGAAATAGCAATTTGTGGGTTCCTGCTTTATGCAATGATGATCTTGGCTTGCGCAACCCAAATAGAATGTTGCCCAACTCATGAAGTCAAGGCAATGTGGTAAACAGAACCTGTGCCAGCAGGACATCATTTCAGCACCCCCTGGCATATAAAGCATGTTTGGGCAGGGGCATACACATCACAAACTCTATTTTGGTATGGACAACCTGGGAACTCAGTGATGACTATGTCATAGAACCATTAGCTTCATAGAGACAGCCTCTGACGTTACTTTAAGTTAACCACTTATTAAACTCCTGAAAAGTCTCTGGGACAAATTATTTTAAGACATGAGCAATGTTTAAAATCATCTAGAAACAAAGTAGATGCAAAGTTTTAGATGAAGGGGCTAAATAAAGCATTTTTATGATATTATCATTGTGGCGATGGTGGTTGTCTTCTAATACAAGGTATCCTCCACAGTCCTGTCCACTTCCATAAAATCACTGAACTACGTAAAAATATCCAGAATTCCCTTGCAGGTGTTGATATACTCTTGCAATATTTGGTGCCCTGCTACTGAATATTGCTTTGTAACAGTTAGAATTATTTGACCTTATGGTTTTCCCTTAAGGCCCAGATGAAGTATCTTAAAAGTTTCATAGAAAATGTGAGCTTCTTTCCTCAAGCATGTTCACAGAATATATTTCTATTGAGCACACTCCAGTGTGGCTTCTAACAATATAACTAAATGACCAAAACCTGAGCTGTGACACACACACACACACATATATATGTGACACACACACACAATGTGTGTATGTGTGTGTGTCTGTAACCCTAACACTTTAATAAATGAGCATTTGACCTATCACATTATAAACTTGTTTGCCATAGTAATAATTTAATGCCTACATTTTGTAGAAAACGTTTCAATTAATATTGAGTCCTTAAGGGCAGGCCCAATGAATGACCTTTAAATGTGTTGTACTTAGTACCATGCCAGACACATAAAAATGCTCAATAAATGCTTGTTTAAATTGGTTTGACACTGTGCTAGGCCCCTAGGAAAACCAGGTGGTTGCAAATTGCTAAGCAACTTAGTTCACAAAATGTAGTTGTACTTGGGGTTTTCTAATACTTGCATAAATTGGATTTAGTTACTAGATACCTTCAGCTCTTTCAGAGTCTGTTTTGCATGATTTCTTGATTTCATCAGAAAGTTCACAGCCTCAGATAATTTGGCTAAAGGGTAGTACATTTAGGGGACATTAACATGTTAAAAATCAACCAAATGACATGGTCTTTCAAACACCATTGTTGTTTTGAAAAATAGTGAGAAATGTGAAGTCAAGCGCAAGTGAAGAGAGAATAGTAGTTTCGCAGAACCATTCATCATTTTTACCCCTACCTTTAGCCCAAAGTCATTGGGCAGACATCTCTATCCAGTCATTCCTATGCATTGCACATTCTCCTTGCAGTCTAAGAGCTGTTTTTTGACCCCCCCAAAAAAGTAGATTGTGGATCTAATGTGTTCACATAGTTACATGCAAGAAATATGAACTCGGACACTCAGACTTTGTACCTTGGTTCTTTTTATGCTTTGATTCTCAGCTTTCTGTCTTCAGAGCAGCTTTTTAAAGATGATATTACATCTCTAGGGCCTAATTCATACTAACATTAGCTTGTGATGGATAAAACAAATGTGAGATCTTATAATAAATAAATAGCACCATTTCATATGAACCAGAGCACTAAGAGACCCAAATACAAAATACAATATGCTCAGAAACCTGGGACCATAACTGCAGACTTAAAAGATGTGCCACAATGAGTTCAGGAATATGATTTGGCAAATGCCCCAGACTGAAAGGCATTTAAAATAGAGAACTTTTTTCGCTAAAGCAATTTCTAATTGGTGATTTAGATTTCTAAAGAACACATATGAATTTGTGGGGTCCCATACTGGACCCCACAAAGTAAGTCTGCTAATTAGGTGAAAATATTTTTGTCATACTGACAAACATATGTATTCATGTTTTTATATACAGTAGTAGTAGCTGGTACCTATGTTTTATTACAGTCTTTAATGGCATTCTATTTCAGAATAAGTAAAATAATGTTGAGATTATGAGATACTTAAATTTTTAACCACTATCATTCACATTTACAAAATGTATTAAAACCTCATTCATCCACAGGATCACAGGGAATGAAAGGAAAGTAATAAACTTTCTAAATAGCTGAAGGTTATTTCTTTTGGTGAATTTTATTTAGATTTCAGGGTACTTTGAATTGAAACCCTAAAATGTACAAAATCCTTTTCTGTCTTCTTAAGATGTGTTCTGGATCACATATATGTGCCTTCATCTTCGGGTGAAGTATCTTTGTAATATTTAGGCCAGTGAGGAAAGAAAGAAAATTCAGTTACCTTGTGTTACAACACAGCATGCTGGTTTCATGTGGGTTTATTATTATTTTATTCATTTAAAGCACACTATCTTGTGTACAATTGATTTTAATACAAATAGTGCCTACCTTACTGGTTGATGTGAGAGTAAAATAAAAATACCAACATGCAGTGAACCTGGTATATGCTTAATAAATATTAGCTAATTTAACTGCATATTTGTCACAGGCAGGGTTCCCTGGGAAGTGTCCTAAAGATGGGGTTTCTTGTGCAGCATGGTTTATATATATAAATATATATATGTAGTCTAAAAATATATATATACACATATATATCCTTTAAAGGTTCACATATATGAATATATTAATATTTATGAATATATATATATATATATTTTAGACAGAGTCTTGCTCTGTCACCCAGGCTGGAGTGCAGTGGTGCATCACCTTGGCTCACTGCAACCTCCCCCTCCTGGGCTCAAGTGATTCTCCTGCCTTAGCCTGCCAAGTAGCTGGGATTACAGGCGTGTGCCATGCCCAGCTAATTTTTGTATTATTAGTAGAGATGGGGTTTCGCCATGTTGGTCGGTCTGGTCTTGAACTCCTGATCTCAAGTGATCCTCAAGTGGTCTCCCAAAAAAGTGCTGGAATTAAAGGCATGCGTCACCACACTTGGCCCAATAACATTTTTAAAAATCCAAATTAATGCAAAAAAATTCCAAGATGAAAAAATATCCAAATTTTAAATACAGACAGACTTTTTTTGTGTGATGGATCTGTAATGGCAATAGTCATTTCCAAACCACCAGGTATTGAGTCCCCACCGGGAAGATTTATGACAGTTGACAGTGGTGTGCAAATAAATTGAGCAATGCAGGACTCTATTTACAGTCTTAAGATTTAGGTTCATTTTGTCTATCTTTTTCGCTTAGTTTAAAATATGAGAGGCTATTTTGGTAAGTGTATATGGGGGCAGACATTTTTCCTTTTGCTTTAGGCTCCAATGTAGCTACACAGGGTATTGCTGAGAGTCTGAGCCTATGCCAGCAGCATTCCAGCTTCTGAGGCAACAAGTTTGTCATTGAAACAAGATCTGGGAAGCCCATTAGCATGTCCTCTACAACTTCCTATAATCTGAAAGATTGACAATATTCAACAGTAAAGTTTTGATGTATAATAAATAATAAATATAATTGTTTCTAGATTTCAAAATTTATCCCATTTAAAAGAGTGACCAAACTTGTTTATCATTTAGCAGTGTCATTTTTTAATATATTTGATATGGCTTGATGTTAGCTTTAGGTGATAAATTAGTTTCGCTTTTAAAAAAGTTGATTGAAGGCCGGGCACAGTGGCTCAAGCCTGTAATCCCAGCACTTTGGGAGGCCGAGAAGGGCGGATCACGAGGTCAGGAGATCGAGACCATCCTGGCTAATACGGTGAAACCCCGTCTCTACTAAAAAATACAAAAAACTAGCCAGACGAGGTGGCGGGCGCCTGTAGTCTCAGCCACTAGGGAGGCTGAGGTGGGAGAATGGCGTAAACCCAGGAGGCGGAGCTTGTAGTGAGCCGAGATCGAGCCACCACACTCCAGCCTGGGCGACAGAGCGAGACTCCGTCTCAAAA
>NW_012110918.1:6744708-6803200 GCF_000951035.1 Colobus angolensis palliatus | reverse complement strand
GAGATCGAGCCACCACACTCCAGCCTGGGCGACAGAGCGAGACTCCGTCTCAAAAAAAAAAAAAAAAAAAAGTTGATTGAATGTATGTTAATCACTCAGTGGTCTCTCAGAATTTCAGTTTTCTGCTTTGTAAAATGAAGAAACTATACTAGGTAATTTTTGAAGTCTTACTCTACAACTTTCAGTTTTAACCATTTTGTTACTTTTTTTTTTTTTTTTGGACAAGTCTCGCTCTGTTGCCCAGTCTAGAGTGCAATGGTGTGAACATGGGTCATTGCAGCTTCAACTCTTGGGCTCAAGTAATCTTTTCATCTCAGCCTGCAGAGTACCTGGGGCCACAGTCACATACCACCATGCCCGGTTAATATTTTGTTTAATTTTTTTGTAGAGACGGGATCTTGCCGTCTTGCTCAGGATGGTCTTTAACTTCAGGGCTCAAGTGATCCTCCCAACTCAGCCTTGCTACTTACATTTTTGGGGGCATGCAAAGATCATCCTTCATGAATAGGAATTCTTTTCTGTCATTGTGAACCCAGAGAAGAATTCATAACTGAACTTCATAGAATTGTTTGCTACCCAAAATGTCCCCAAACCATCACACATTATGAATTACTGATGTTTATTTTAGTTCTCTTATGATAGGGTCATCAGGATATCAGCTGTTATTAACTGGTGGAATAATTACTCCTAACTCTAATGATCTTCCTCATTAATCTACCTTATTTTCTTCCAAACTTCTTGAGATTGGTTAATCAGCTTCTTATAATTGCCTAAAGATGTGTTCACTAAAGAGGTAAGAGACTCCGGGAGGGGAAAAAGATGCAAATGAGTTCTGAAACAGTAACTTACTAATATCCTCCCAGAAATATACAGAGTGAAGCAACACATTAAAGCCCCTAAGAAGAGAAATTAACTGGCTAACAGACCTTTAAAATTTTGTTTAGTCTTTCATTTTGTGTGTGTTTTCTTCAAGTGGATTCTTTGCTAAATGAACATCTATTATCATACACATCGAGAGAATCTACTAGAAAATGAAAATATATAACATTTGAGGGAGGGACTTGGAGGCTCTAATTTGAGTGAAGTATATGAAATTCATTGTGCAAAGAGTCATCGTTACTCCATATTTATTGGATTTGCTTAGGATCATTGAGATGACCTGAGAATTAGCCTCCAGTTTGGTAAAATACACAGGACTCAACTGTCAATTTTATTATAAAAAGCTAAAGTATGAAAATCGAATTAGCAACAATTGGTGACTAATGCCTCTTGCATTACTTGTGTAATCTGTGCTTGTCAGAATTGAATGCCCATCAACAAGAATTGCTGTTTTTAATTTCACTTGTCTCAAAATATCATCCTTTAACTATGAATGTGTTGACTCCATTTGTTCCTATTCCCTAATCTGAAGAAGAGGAAAAAATGGTTAATTTCACAAGTGGTTTTAGAAGGAAGTGCAAGAGTTGATTGATGAACAGTATTGAGTTTGTTTGTAGGAGAACTTGTCCTACTCATTACCATGCCTGTCTGAGTAGAATGCTTTGTGGAGAGACAGGCAAACAACAGACACATACACATACACACATCTACATACACTCACTTGCATACACACACGTATACAAGGAAAGTGTCACAGGGTAATGTCCACCAAGCAAATCATATTGGGAGCCCACTGTTGTGACTTCATAGTCACATCATATTCTATTGTGTGACTGTTCAAAACATGATGTATAGAGTGTGTTTTTTAGCCTTGGGCAATTCACCTTTTCTTTAACTACTCATGTCACATTTGTGCTGTTGCCAATGCTTCTCAGACCCTCCAGATGAGGTAAGAAAATAATTACAATAGATAAAAATTTTTCTGTTTTATAAAAATAATTTATTGTGGGGAAAGTTACAAAATTAAATATATATGTATTTCTTTATCAGTCAAGTACTCATTTCATAGACCAAAGCACTTGGGTAGACATATACGAATGGGGTTATACTTGAACATAGTAATTTTTTTCTGTAAGGGGACACTTTAAGCACTGTGGTTTTAAAAAACTAAAGCCTGAGCTAAAAATACCCTACTATATTAATAGGAGTCTATTGACTATACTTAGGAATTCACTGATGCCAAAATAGTTCCCCAAAATGCCACAGTGTGTTGCAAGAGAAAATAATAATTAGAACTCAATGAGCAACATAAGTCCTACATTTAACTGGAAATATATATTATTTATAAATTGGAAAATCTATGTGAAATATATGTTATTTAACATTGGACTCTTTTTAAAAAATAACCAATTCATTTGTTTACTTATTTGTTTGCTGGAAGCATAAAATCAGAATTTGAATGACATATTTTGCATTTGTGAGTTGTACAGTGGAAACCATTAAGTAAGTTAACAGTGGAATTTCTATGTCATATATTTATGTGTGTATATAATATATATATATGTATATATCCATATACATATTTATATGCATATATATATAAATCACATAGCCTGTTTTATCCAAAATGGCCTTTCAATAAAAAATTAAAGTCCTGGCATGATAATTAGTTCAAATTAGTATCATAGTAAGTGAAAATAGGCAAATTTACTCAATTACTACAGACTGACCTTTAATTATTCTGATTACTTCTTGTTACACTCTGAAGTACCCTATTCATTGAAGCAAATTTTACTAAGTTGAAATCATTTAAATCTCATTCATATACATTTAATTTATGCCTGATTCTGAATCAGTTCCTTCCTACTACCCCCAACCCCACCAAAAAAAAAAAGTTATTAAATAGGGTCATTTTACTTACTTGCTTTTTTATCATTTGGGCAATAAAATTAAGATAGCAGTTGTACTTTGAACTACTGAAGCCCTTGTCAATAGACTCAATACACATCACAGATATGTGCAGTGCCCTGGGCTCACAGTTTTGGAATCTATCAAAAAGATGGGAGTCCAGTCTGAGTGTTCCTGTCATTTTATTCCAGGGCCCTCAATGATTCTCATCCAATCTGGGTTATCTGAAATGATTTATAATAAAACTGACTATATACATGTGGGCAGAGTTTGGAGACACCATCAAGAGAAATTGCAGTTCCATGGAGCTAGCTGATGCAATAGTTAGAAGTCATTTCAGTAACCAAGAGAAAAATGTTTTATAAAGAGATTCTTCAGATAACATCAGTGGCTATCTGAGTAACCAGCAAGGAGGGAGCTGGTGGGATAAATATTTAAACCCCACTTTCTTCCCTCCTTCAAATCTCTTGTCAAGGTCTCCCATTGGTTGAACCCACTGGAAGCCAGAGGTCGAGGGGACCACTGTTACAATCCTTACAGGTCAGCTTTTCCGGGCACAGAATAGGGGGCCAGGGGCAAAGAGAGAAAGAATATCTGGGAGTAGAGGGAAGCAAAAGCTATCTAGCATATACAATTATATGTCACTGAATTGTATTAGAAGCTCATCCAGAGATGGGCTGAAATTCTTTTGGAAATACAGAGACTACTCCTTTTGAATCCAGTTTTCACTGAATCACTTTGTACACGTAGTGGGAATGTGGATAATGATGGAAGAGAGAGAGAAAATACTCTAGTGGAGGCTTTGTAGCACTTAGAGAGTTTTGAAAACATTTCTAATAAATCTCATTATTTATTGGAAATGAAATACAAAATTTTACTCTACCAACCAAGAAACATCATCTTTATAAAGTATTTATACCCAGTAGAGAATGCGCTCTTGACTGCAGCTCCAATAAAGAACTGGCTCAGCTTTCTCTCACCCAAATGTCCTTGAATCACCTTCACCTCTCAGACTAAAAGTTTATTTATGTAAAAGTAGATAATACAGAAATCACCTTCATTTCTTCAGAAACATTTTGGGGAGTAAGTGAGACAATGAATAAGGCAGCAAGTAATATCCTGCAAATGCTATCCAATTTAATCAAAGTTGGTAGACTAGTGAGTGATTCGTACTAGAAAAATACAAAGAAAAAAACCTTTCTTCCTCAAACCATGGAAGGAAGGTTTGCTCCCATGAATCTTTTTACTTGGTTTGAATTTTTCAAGAAAGACCAACATATAAGCTAAAAACAAGAAAGGTGAAGACAGGCCCTCCTGCCGTTACACAGTTTCCAAATTCCCAATTGCAAAATATGATAATAAGTTATTAATCAATCTTTGTTTACCTTAATCAAATAGCTATTCTCTGTGGGGTTTGTTCATACTGTACAGGAAAAATCCTTCAGAACCTCACACATGAAGGTTGCAAGTGCAAATAATGGCCAATATTTGTGGAGTTTTCGTCTTGGCCAGTTAAAAATTTCTCTGGTTTTAAAGAGCGTGAAGTCTTTACAGAAGGTGTCAACAGTGATTTATTATAAGCTGAGTTAATTCTCTCTCAATTTAAAAACTTTGCATACGACATAATCACTTTCTTTCCCCAACATAATCACTTTCTTCCCACCCCCCCCCCCCCCCCCCCCCCACACACACACAGAGGGAGCTGCTTATTCCATGATTCTCAAGATAGCTTCATCCAGACACTGGCCATAGTGAAATTTCAACTGTTTTCTTTGGAAAATTTTGTTGGGGAGGATGGGGCATGGAGTATAATTAGCAAGTATGGTGCTCACCCAAGAAAGCTTCAATATGAGAAAAACTAGGTGTGTGTATGCGTGTGTGTGCATGTGTGTGTGTGTGTGTGCTGTGAATATATTAATATGTTAATAACTCTCTGTGTACCTGTATGAAACAGGAGAGCTTAGCAGCAGCAGAGCAGTGAGAGGCCATACATAAACTCAGCTTTCTGGGATGCTTAGCACTAGTTCGACCTTGACTTTATCGGGTTTTTTGTGTTCTTGCTTCTTCTGGGCTCATAAACTGAATGGAGGGAATCCAAAGAAGGGTCAGAGATGAGCTCAGATAACTTCAAAATTGGAAAGTGAGACCCAAAAAGCAGTATTTAGGTAGTAACAAATGTGAGAGAAGAAAGACCTAGCTGGAGGTCATGACATCTTTAACCGCATGAACTTCCTAGACACCAGTGATCTTGTCTCCTCCAGTTCTTCTAGAGATAATTAAATAGAAGTTGAGCATTTAAGACACAGTTGTTATGGCTTAGTTGTTGGTATTGGGGGCAATGAGTACTCCTAAACTTCTTAGGATTGTGATCCTTGTACTACAAAAACTTAATGATTATGCTCTGGACAATTTTAATCTGTAACAAGACAAAAATGACGATTTATCCCAGTCTTCATTCTGCACCACTTAAGATGCTCAGAATATAACCTGCTTCAACCCAGATATCTATAGGATTCTATATTTATTTAAGGATATCTATGTTTAGAAATAAAAGATATGTTCTCCTCTACATATTTCTATAACATTCATTCAATACCAGGCAGTTTTTTCTCTTTCCTTCTGAAAACTTTCTGATTTATATGGACACTAGTTTTTTTCTCAGCATCATCTGACTACTTCACCGCAGAAAGAAATATCAATATGAGAAAAATAACACTTCTGGTATGATAAAGAAAAAACCATTACAAATACTTAAGGCATTTTCAGCAACAAAAAAGAAAACCATTGAAGGCTTAGCAAATGATAGAACAAGCGCATCTCTGTGTCAAGCCAGTAGTGTTACTGTATATATTGGAATGTTTAAGCAGGGACATGTTTTAAGAGTGCGTTTGAAGCAGGGTTTCTCACTCTCAACACTATTGACTGTTTGGGCTGGGTTATTCCATGTTGTTGGGGGAGGGTGTCCTTTGAACTGTGGGATGTTTAGCAGCAGTCTTGACCTCTAATCAGTAGATTATAATAGCCGACCCTTACCCCACCTACACTCCATGCCTTCAGCTCCCTCTCTAGGTTATGACAACCACAGATGTTTCCGGACATGGCCAAATGCTCTTTGTGAGGCAAAACGGCCTTCATTTGAGAACTGATGATCTAAGTAGACAACATTAACCACCCTTATTTTGTGACTAAAATAAAATAGAAAATTTGGCGCCCTAGGTCATGATGATATATATATATATATATTTCTGCCTTGAAACCCTTGCATCAGCAGTTGTAATTATTAGTAGTATTTGGCAGGAACAATGAAAAGCCCCCAAGAATCTGGATGTGAGGGAACTAAGAATTTTTTCCTTAGAGAGTTAAACCCTAATATGAATGCACAGATATGCAGAGTCATATAGCTGTTTAATTTCCGTCATTCCAGGCAGAAAATCCTTAGCAATTCTCCATTAAATGAGAGCCTGAAAGAAGTTTCTAAATTCAGAAAATTGACTTAAACTATTTCTAGTACATGTTGTAATTGGATATCTATAGAAGTGTCTTGTGTAATATAACCTATTGGGAGGATCTTTTTTTTTTTTTTTCTTGTTTTGATATTCTTTTTTTTTTTATTATTATACTTTAAGTTCTAGGGTACATGTGCATAACGTGCAGGTTTGTTACATATGTATACCTGTGCCATGTTGGTGTGCTGCACCCAGCAACTCGTCAGCACCCATCAATTCATCATTAATATCAGGTATAACTCCCCAATGCAATCCCTCCCCCCTCCCCTCCTCCCCATGATAAGCCCCAGTGTGTGATGTTCCCCTTCCCGAGTCCAAGTGATCTCATTGTTCAGTTCCCACCTATGAGTGAGAACATGCGGTGTTTGGTTTTCTCTTCTTGTGATAGTTTGCTAAGAATGATGGTTTCCAGCTGCATCCATGTCCCTACAAAGGACGCAAACTCATCCTTTTTTATGGCTGCATAGTATTCCATGGTGTATATGTGCCACATTTTCTTAATCCAGTCTGTCACAGATGGACATTTGGGTTGATTCCAAGTCTTTGCTATTGTGAATAGTGCCGCAATAAACATACGTGTGCATGTGTCTTTGTAGTAGAATAATTTATAATCCTTTGGGTATATACCCAGTAGTGGGATGGCTGGGTCATATGGTACATCTAGTTCTAGATCCTTGAGGAATCGCCATACTGTTTTCCATAATGGTTGAACTAGTTTACAATCCCACCAACAGTGTAAAAGTGTTCCTATTTCTCCACATCCTCTCCAACACCGGTTGTTTCCTGATTTTTTAATGATGGCCATTCTAACAGGTGTGAAATGGTATCTCATTGTGGTTTTGATTTGCATTTCTCTGATGGCGAGTGATGATGAGCATTTTTTCATGTGTCTGTTGGCTGTATGAATGTCTTCTTTTGCGAAATGTCTGTTCATATCCTTTCCCCACTTTTTGATGGGGTTGTTTGTTTTTTTCTTGTATATTTGTTTGAGTTCTTTGTAGATTCTGGATATTAGCCCTTTGTCAGACGAGTAGATTGCAAAAATTTTCTCCCATTCTGTAGGTTGCCTGTTCACTCTGATGGTAGTTTCTTTTGCTGTGCAGAAGCTCTTTAGTTTAATTAGATCCCATTTGTCAATTTTGGCTTTGGCTGGGAGGATCTTTTAAACTTCTTCCCCACTATGCCAATTTCAGGCTGGCAACAAGATTTGCAAAGAAAATTGACTTTAAACAACATACACAAATGCCTTTTCTGCATCTATTGAGGCCATCACGTGGTTTTTGTTTTTACTTTTGTTTATGTGATGAATCACATTTATTAATCTGTGTATGTTGAACCAACCTTGCATTCCAGGGATAAAGCCTACTTGGTCATGGTGGATTAGCTTTTTTATGTGCTGCTGGATTAAGTTTAATGGTATTTTGTTGGGAATTTTTTGTATTTATGTTCTTCAAGAATATTGGCCTGAATTTTAAATTTTCTTTTTGTTGTTGTTGTGTCTTTGCCATGTTTTGGTGTCAGGATGACGCTGCCCTCATGTAATTAGTTAGGGAGGAGTCCTTTCTCAATTTGTTGGAATAGTTTCAGTAGAAATGGTACCAGCTCTTCTTTATACATGTGGCAGAATTCAGCTGTGAATCCCTCTGGTCCTGGGCTTTTTTTGGTTGGCAGGTTTTTTATTACTGATTCAATTTTGAAGCTTGTTATTGGCCTTTTTAGAGATTCAATTTCTAGATGGTTCAGTCTTGGGAGATTCTATAGGTCCAGTAATTTATCTTTTTCTTCTGGGTTTTTAAACTTTGTGTGCAGAGAGGTGTTCATAATAGTTTCCGATGGTTTTTGTTTTGTTTTGTTTTGTTTTCCTGTGGGATCAGTGGTAATGTCTCCTTTGTGATTTCTGATTCAATTTATTGGGATATTTTCTCTTTTTTGCTTTATTAGTCCAGCTAACTACCTATCTTATTTTCAAAAAATCGACTCCTGGATTCACTGATTTTTTTTTTATGGTTTTTCATTGTCTCAATTTAGTTTAGCTTTGATTTTGATTATTTCTTGTCTTCTGCTATTTTTGGGGTTGGTTTGCTCTTGTTTCTCTAGTTCCTCTAGTTCCAGTGTTAGATTGTTAATTTGAGATCTTTCTAAGTTTTTGATTTGGACATTTAGTGCTATAGAAGTCCCTCTTATCACTGCTTTGTCTGTATCCTAGAGATTCTGATATTTTGTATCTTTGTTTTTAATGATTTCAAAGAATTTCTTGGTTTATGTCCTAATTTACTTGCCCAATAGTCATTTAGGAGCAGGTTTTTTAACTTCCATGTCATTATACGGATTTGAGTGATTTTCTTAGTATTGATTTCTATTTTTATTGTACTGTGGCCTGGTAGGAATGTAAGTTATTTCAGCCATTGTGGAAAGCAGTGGTAGTTCCTCAAAGAACTTAAAACAGAATTACCATTCAACCCAGCAGTCCCATTATTGGGTACATACCCAGAGAGGAATGTAAATCATTCTACCATAAAGAGACATGCATGTGTGTGTTCATCATGGCATTATTTGCAATAGGAAAGACACCGAATCAACCTAAATGCCCATCAACAGTAGACTGGATAAAGAAAATGTGATGCATATACACCACGGAATACTATGCAGCCATAAAAAAGAATGAGATCATGTTCTTTGCAGCAACATGAATGGAGCTTGAGGCCATAATCTAAAGCACACTAACACTGGAACAGAAAACCGAATACCACATGTTCTCACTTATAAGTGGGAACAAAACAACAAAAACACATGGACACAGAGGGGACCAACAGCCACGATGGCCTACTCGAGGGTGGAGGGTGGGAGAAGAGAGAGGATCAAAAACTACCTATAGAGTACTATGCTTATCACCTGTGTAATCTTTACACCAAACATACCGTTTACCTGTATAACAAACCTGCATATGTACCCACAAACAGAAAATCAAAGATATTTTTTAAAAAATATACAATGTTGAAGCTTAGCATAAACCTGCCTAAACAGGTATATTTTGCCATCTTAATTCCACATCTGATTTCCTTTCATTCTCAGCTTAAATGTCTGCTCTATTAGAAACTGTTTCATCAATAAATTGAAACTTGCTCCTTTCCATGTATTCATCATCTCTAGGAATGATTCTTTTACTCCAATTCCCTTAATTATGTAATTATGTATCCCAGTGTTGCCACTCATCATTTATTTTCACAGCCTTATTGAGCCATAACAATCATTTCTAATACTGCTTCTACCAGTTTTAAAGTTGATCTCTTACTATGTCTTCCCTTTTGATAAATTGTCTCCATTTCCTAATGGCTTGGATCTGGGAAGTCCAAGTATTCCCCTAGAAATTAGCAACAGTAAATTTTAATCCTAGATTTCAAAAGTAGGGGCAGTCTTTACCACAATGGTGGGATTCAGGGATTAAAACAGAACAAATGGCATTGGATGTTTCTTTTTTCCAAAATAATAAATGTATGATCCAAAATGCATGCAATATTTCTCTCCAAATACATTATATAACTAAACAGAAACCAAAGCCTAACCATTGTGTTCAATAAAAAAAAAAATTGCTGTATGTGTGCTCCTGGCATTGCTTCATCAGAAAGAACCATGGCTGAATAAGACAATGTGGACGCTCCTCCTCCTCCTCTGACTTTGCAGCCAGAGACTTCCTACTCATATTTTGTAGTTGCAGAACTTTTCTGTTTAAATCAAAATTAGTTTTGTTACAAATAAGAGAAAGCACTCATTATATCTTAGGCTGAAAAAGAAATGTGGAAACATGCAAAGGTATTTCATATAACCCAAAGACAGGAAGTCCCAGAACTGCAAGAAGCCTTCCAAATGGTAGATGCTCCTTCCTTATGCCCAGTTGGGGCTCTGTGCAGGATATTTTCCTCTGGTACTCCAGGTCTACTCTCTCCTCTTCTTTTCCCAGCTATCTGCCCCTGGAGCATAATCTATATGAATGCTGTCACATGGCTTTTGTGTCCTCTGGGTTCGGGTTAGATTCAGCCAATGGAGAGGCTTGGCAGATTAGTGATGAAGAGGACAGTGAGAGTGGAGTATTTGGCACCCTTCTGTAGGTTCCATCCGTTGATTACTTCCCTTAATCACAGACCTATTTCCCTGACCCATATGTAGTTTCCTATGATGAATTATTAGAATCTTGCATTTCCCCTTACAGCTAGCTACTACTCCTTCCACTTATCCTGCTAATTAAGCCTTCCTTAAATTAGCTGTATTTGCCTAGTATGGCATCTGTTTCCTTCTTGGACCCTAATTGATATACTGATAGAAACTCTTCTCTTCATCTCTATCTCTGTGACTAATGACTCTCTCTAACTCTAACTCTCTCTTTCTCTCTCTCTCTCTCTGTCTCTGTCTCTCTCTCCCTTTTTCTCATTACCTATCTCCATCACGCTTCTCTATTCTTGTAGATGGGGGAGAAAGAATATCACTTTAGCTCCTTTATATCTTCCCGGTTCTTGTGCCAACAGGACTCAACTGTAACAATGAGTTAAAAAAACTCACTATTGACTTTTAAAAAATTAAAAACATTAAAAAATAATGATTTTTTTAGTATAGCCCATTCCCTTTTTCTAAACTTAAAATGTATTCTCTCATTAATCCCAACAATAAACCACTAATTGTATTATCACGTAAATTCACAGGTGACAGCATTGAGGCATAGAGAAATTGAATAACTTAATTATTTAATAATTAAGTCACATAATGCACATAATGAGAGGAAGAACCTGAATTCTAACCTAGGCAGACATATTTCAGAATATACATTCTTAACTACCATTTTTGGCATTTTGATATTTAACTTGGGCCACCTTGGGTTAAATGGTCAATATTTATTACTCAACTTGACAATGATGGGTTGATGAGGGGGCAAGATACCATGATTTACTTTCCAATGAGTTGGGCCTTTGGGAGAAAACTTCCCGAATGGGGTACTAGGCAAAACAATAAAACGGACTAAAACATTTCTTATATTTCACTAGCCTGGTTATGTCATCCATATTTTTTCATATCCCTTGAAAAAGTCCCCAAAGAAAATGTGTATTCTATATCATTGTTTTTAGTGCCTAGTATGGTGCTTCATATGCAGTAGATGGCCAATAAATATTTGTTGAATGATTAAATAAGTATAAATACAAATATATGCATAATGGTATCTCTCATATACACATGTCTTTAACCATTTTCTCCCTCTGGTGATGATGGATATATTATGAAAGATGTATCACAGAATGTAAGGATATTTTATTAATTTCTCCATGTTGGGTAAAATCCAAAGTTCAGTAAAGAAGAAGATGATGTGCAGTTAGGGATTATGGCATTGCCACCCTAAGATTCTTATTTTGGATCAAATCTGGAAGTCATAATAAATGCAAGACTGTACAATTATCAACAAGGTAAGATTTTTCAAAAGTGTTGAAACTGTATAGATTGCTCTCTCATCTTCCAAGAAAAGATGCTTATATCAACTTAAAATGAGATGAAAATGCCCCATATTAACCTATATTATAATGAGGACAATACTAACATTTTAGCCACCAGTAATTAACCAAAGATATTGGGGAGGCACCAGAAATGGGTGCCCATAGTGATGGGAGTAAAAATTGGTGGTGGTGGAGATTATTGTACCATTTAAAAGGCAGGTCCTCTGCACTCCAGGGACCCTGGCTAGAGTAGTGGCCCATGCCAAGTTTTTTAAGTAAAGAAGGCCACATGGTAGTTGAGTGAAATTTGATGTTTTGCTTAGTTGTCTCAGACATGTTTACTTTAGTAAAGGGTTATGGAAAGGTTGAATCAATAAACACTTTCTTTTCAGTCAGCAGACTTGCCATGGACATCAGTAGTCATGCTTAAAATGAAACTGGTATTTCTCCATGAATGGAGCCCTTCCTTGTGTCCGTGGAGAAAATGGAATACCATAGATGCTAAGGATCCAGCTAGAGACTTTGATACCTTTCATTTGATTCCATGTAAGATTTTGAGAAGCTGGTAAATGAGAACACAAAGAATAGGGTTGCTTTCTGGTCTTTACAGTCATTTTCAATAAGAAATAATAACTATATTGTGTAAATATTTTATTATTTATATCCACTAACTTGTTCACAGTATGAAAACAAATGATAATTTCTGTAATCTTATAGCCCTAGCTCAAAAAATGGATTTTAGGTCTTTTGTTCTGGTTTTACTTTAATCTTCCCATATAGAAAGCCTTTATAAATGAGCAAATTTAATTCTCCATGATAGCGTTGTCTTGCCACATGTCTCTAGTAAAAATAATGCAAAAATAGATAAACAAACCAGGAATTGGGAGCCGTAAAATTAGCCACAAAAATAAAAAAACAAGATGAAAGAATGAATGTTTTCTGCAAATGCAACTATTAGACAATGAAGATAAATTCGTGAAATGAAATAAATTTTTCAAATTTTTCACTTTCATACTTTCCCAGATCTACCTAATTGATCAGGCTGATGGAGTGAAAATTTCATTTATGTAACCTTAATTCTGAATGTCATGTATAAACACATGACAAGCTTGGAATACTCTTGTCTTTTGTGGGCATGACTGGCTGCTGTAATGTATATGTGTAACAAAGCCACTGAACAGGAAAGCTGAAAACAGTATGATTTTATGGTGTTTGCAGTTTGTTTTTAAAGAACTTTACTTCTTATTATACCTTTGACATCTAGTCACCATTATCAGCCTGAGAGCTTGGTTTTCAGCAGACAAAAGCTTTCAGACATCTTCTTGGACCTAGTTCAACTTGACTGTAATAAGGTGTTTATTTAATTTCTTCCCCTGTTTTGCTTATCGGGTACCCACAACACACGGGTGCAGATCAAGTGCTATAGTTTTCCCCCTTGTTCTTGAAATGGAAGAAAATTATGAGGAAGTACTTAGTTAATTGGAGAAGGCCCAAAAGCTGGCAGGAAAGCAAGACCACGACACCCAGATTATCATTGCCGGTGAAACCAGCCTTGGTGGAATCATCTCATTGGTGCTCCTGAGTTAGACGGCAAAGGCAGTGAAGGCAGAAGAGCCTGGTTATGGACCAGGGATGAACTGGCGGCGTCTGATTCAGGATTTGCAGAAAGTCCAACAGCTCTGTTCTATCAATATGAGGAAGAGACCAAGGTGTTGCTGAAGGAAATATCCTAGCCACTTGGAATGATGCTACCAGAAGAAGTAAAAAAAATTATCCTATACTGCACATTTGAAGTAGGATATTAAGTATAGTAAAAGTGAATAAGTTGAGAATACATTTACAAATTAGTTTTATAAGCAAATGGTGTTCTCATGATAATTTTTGTGGTTCTTTTAATATTTAATTTTACTTTGTACATTTATTTTTTCTTAGTATTGGTGACAAATTGTCATAAACAATCAACGTTTTAGTCTGGTCTTTCTTTTTAGTCTTTCCACTGTCTTTTTCTCCATGTCACTTTATGAACAGTGGCTGCAGGTTTTTTTTTTTTTTTTTTTGAGACAGAGTCTCACTCTGTCGCCCAGGCTGGAGTGCAGTGGCCGGATCTCAGCTCACTGCAAGCTCCGCCTCCCGGGTTTACGCCATTCTCCTGCCTCAGCCTCCCGAGTAGCTGGGACTACAGGCGCCCGCCACCTCGCCCGGCTAGTTTTTGTATTTTTTAGTAGAGACGGGGTCTACTACATCCTGTTAGCCAGGATGGTCTTGATCTCCTGACCTCGTGATCCGCCTGTCTCGGCCTCCCAAAGTGCTGGGATTACAGGCTTGAGCCACCGCGCCCAGCCAATGGCTGCAGGTTTGAGAGGCTTGGAAAGTTGGTGATAATAACCTGGCTGAGGGGCTATATATAAAAATAATCCTGGAAAGATGAATGTGCAAAGATGTTTATGACAACCTGATAGTGAAAATTTGGAAATGTTTTAAAATTGAATTGCTGGAGATATGTCAAATAAATCATAGTACAGTTAAATAGAGCAACACTCTGCAGCTATTTAAAACAGTGAGGTAGAGCAACATGCATTGATATGGGAATACACTTAAATCATATTTTAATTTAGCATAGGTTTGAGTGTTTTTGAAAAAAAAAAAATAACCAAAATGTTTATAGTACCACAACTCCTGGTGGTAAAATTATGAATGACTACAAAACTGGCCACAGATTCTTCCAATGTGTATCCTTCTGTCAGATATTGGAATCTATTTCTCTACTCCTTGAATCTGGGTTGCCCATGTGAATGACTTTTCCAATAGACTATTGGCATCAGAAACACAATCAGAGGCTTGAAAAGGGCTTGTACATTGGAACTTGCCTTCTTGCTTCTTCTGGGAACCCTGCTACTGCCACCATGAGAACGAAGCTGGACAAGACGAATGGATAACGAGACACTTAGGACCAGCCACCTCTAAACTATCCCCAGAAATGGAGTCACCTAACTTCATAGCAGTAGAAAAATCTCTCAGGTGATTCCAGCCTAAATTTCTGACCTATGGAAAAGCAAGCTAAATAAATAGTTGCTTTATTTTTTAAGCAATAATTTAAAAATAATTTTTAAAATTATTTTAAACCATAAAATTTTGGGATGGTGTGTTACGCAGCAAAACTAATGAAATGCCTATATGCGTGCATGTATGTGTGAGTGTTTATGTGCATACATATGTTTGTGAAAGGATATAAACCAAAATGTTAGGAGTATTTTTGCATTATCCTAGGTAGTGAAATTATGGGTTAATTTTACTCTTCTCTATCTGGGCTTTCTTCCCCCCTTCCGTCAATAATCAGAGTTTACCCAGGTGATTGAAAACAAACAAGTTTTTTTTTTTTTTTTTTTTTTAAAGAGAAAACCGGCCAGGCGCAGTGGCTCAAGCCTGTAATCCCAGCACTTTGGGAGGCCGAGACGGGCGGATCACGAGGTCAGGAGATCGAGACCATCTTGGCTAACACGGTGAAACCCCGTCTCTACTAAAAAATACAAAAATCTAGCCGGGCGAGGTGGCGGGCGCCTGTAGTCCCAGCTACTCGGGAGGCTGAGGCAGGAGAATGGCGTAAACCCGGGAGGCGGAGCTTGCAGTGAGCTGGGATCCGGCCACTGCGCTCCAGCGTGGGCGACAGAGCGAGACTCCGTCTCAAAAAAAAAAAAAAAAAGAAAAAACCTAAAATTGGAACAATTGCCTTAGGAAAAGGAAGAACTAACTGATGAACTTTTTTTTTTTTTTTTTTAAGTATTTCCAAAATGCTTTTTCTAGATAGTCTCATTATATGCTGGCAGATGTTACTGTTTAAAGCATAGTAGTGCCAATTAACTTTCTCTCTGTGTCTAGGTCTCTTTGTCTCTTTATCTTCTTTATAACAATGAGAAAAATAAAAAATTAGGATGCCTAACACAAATGACATTTTATCAGTGTCAGTGCTCATATTTCTCATGCTTTGGTTTTGAGCAATCATTTATTAAACATAAACCAAAAGTGAGAAAGAGTGAAAATGAAAAACAATTTGATGCCTGATGGGCTTCACACCAGAATGATAACATAGGTGACTGGAGAAGACAATGGAACGTGAGGTGATAAGGTTTTAAATCTATGTCCCCACCCAAATCTCATGTTCAATTATAATCCCCTATGTTAGAGGTGGGGCCTGGTAGAAGGTGATTGTGTCATGGGGGTGGACCCTTCATGAATGGTTTCGCACCGTCCCCTCAGTGCTGTTCTTATGATGGTGAGTGAGTGAGTTCTCACGAGATCTGGTTGTTTGAAAGTGTGAGGCATTCCCCCCATCTCTCTCTTCCTCCTTCCCTGGCCATGTAAGATACCTGCTTTCCCTTCACCTTCTGCCATGTTTGTAAGTTTCCTGGGGACTCCCCAGAAGCAGAAACCACTATGCTTCCTGTACAGCCTGCAGAACCATGAGCCAATTAATCCTGTTTTCTTTCTAAATTACCCAGTCTCAGGTATTTCTTTGTATTTAGCAGCGTGAGAATAGACTAATACACTAGCCAATGGGTTAAGAGGTGAAAGAAATTGTCAGAAGCAGAAGGGACACTTGCCAGATAAGAACTGGGTAGACTTCTTTTGCACTGGGCCTTGAAAATGGATGCAAAGCTTATTACACTCATCACATTTTTTAAGGATGAGAGAGAATAAAGAAACCACAACAGAAACTCCAAGTGGCCTACCAGTGAACCACAAATATCTTCTGAGTGAATAAGTATTCACTTTTATACTTTACATAATCAGACTGTGTTTTTTAAATTCCCTGAAGATTTGCTATCTCATTCTTCTTGCTAGCTTGATTTGTATCTTGAATGTCCGATTGCTACTTTATAGGCTGGATTATCAGCTCGTTGAGGAATAGTCCCTTCCCAAGGTAATTGTGAACAGATTTCTTCACTTCTGTCTGAATCCTATTTTTGTATTATCCATGAGGCTTAATCTTCAATTTATATAGAATATGTAGACTATTTATTTCAGAGTTTAGGAATGCACACTTACCAGGTGCAGGAGGCTGAGTCAATTGCAAAAAGATTGAGCCTAACAGAGAACATCCAATAATTATTGTGTGGATAAGAGCTGAGAGCAAATCTAGCCTGTGGGGTAGGTTTTTCAAATCCTATTCTTAAATCTCACAGTTAACGTTTCTACTTCTTATTATGGTTATTAGGCCAGTATTTGGGGGCTGGAGCATAGGTTCATTGAGCCAACTACTGTATGCTGTTCTGCTGGGAACATCTTGAAGATTTCATTGCATATACCTCTTATGTCACAGTGTTTGTTTTTCAAACAATTTGACATTTTAAGCCTTCAGCAGCCTGGAAATTTTGTCTTCCAGATGCAGTTTCTCTGAACGCCAATTTCCATGTGGTCAATTTCTGCCCCCCTTTCAAACTGTGGGACAAATCCAGATTCCTAGCTGACCACACTGACTGTCTCTGAAACGCAATTGCCTATCAGGGTTTCACCCAGAGACCGCCAAATACAGTTTTCTACAAACTCACCTAGCCAGGCTGGTGGCATCTGAAGGCTCAGCCAACAGTGAAGCCTCACTTATTTTCTTACTGGTACCAAGTCTTTTTATTCCTCCTAAATGTCATATAGGATCCTTCTTCTTATGCTGGCACATCAGTCTTTTACTTCTTGGTTTATTTCTTTCGAACATGGAAAATGCTAACTTACTACGAGAAATATCTCCCATGCTGTAGACATTAGGTTTCTGGAATCATATACTTCATGTTATTGTTGTTGTTGTCATTTTCTCATGATTTTCAAAGACATTCTGTTTCTTATACTACTTGCTAATAAGGGAAATTTAATTTAGAACTAGGTGAAGTCAAATTTCCTCAGACACAAAATGGGGATAACACAGTACCTGCTGAAAATATATAGAGAAAGAAAGCAGATTATTGGTTGCTTGGATCTAGAAGTGAGACTATACCTTGATTATAAAGGGCACACATGATCTTAACCAGGGTGATGAAAATGTTCTGAAACTATATTATGGTGATGGTTGTACACAGTACAGTAAATTTGCTAAAATCATTAAGTTGTACATTTAAAATGGGTAAATGTTTAGGTATATACATTATACCTTAATAAAACATTTAATAAAGGGAAAGTTGTACCTGCATAAGATACTTTTGATAATTAATCAAAATTGTCTATGGAAAATATCTTCTGGGCTTTAACAAGTACCCCATAATCTTAACCAAAATCATTACTATGTTAATAGTAATAAAAATCCTAAGAGTACTAATAGTCCAGAAAAGTCAACTCATTTTCAAGTTTCCTTTTGCTCTTTGGAAACTATACTTCACACACGCATACTCACACTTACACACACCTTGACTTGTAGATGTGATTCATTTAGGTGCTCCTGGAGTTTAAGTTGTGCTCAGCTGTCTTCTCTGTTACCTGCTTACAGTCTAGTACCAAAAGTCTATTATAATAACTATAATATCACACAGTCTAGCACCAAAAGTCTATTATAATAAATATAATAAAATATAAAATAAATATAATATAATATAACATAATATAATAAAAAGGCTTCAATTTCTTCCTTGTAAACTGTGATAGTTAATATTGTATCAACTGGATTGGACTGAAGGATGCAAAGTATTGTTCCTGGTATGTTTGTGAGGGTGTTGTCAAAAAAGATTAACATTTGAGTCAGTGAACTGGGAAAGGCAGACCCACCCTCATCAATCAGTGTGGGCACTATCTAATCAGCTGCCAGTGCTGCGAGGATACAAGCAGACAGAGGAGCGTGGAAGGACTAGACTGGCTTAGTCTTCCGGCCTCCATCTTTATCCCATGCTGGATGCTTCCTGCCCTTGAATATTTGACTCTAAGTTCTTCAACTTGGTCCAAGGGACTCTTGGACCTTCAACCACAGACTGAAGTGTGCACTGTCAGCTTCCCTACTTTTGAGATTTTGGGACTCACGCTGGCTTCCTTGGCCCTCAGCTTGCAGACAACCCATTGTGGGACCTCATCTTGTGATCGTTGGAGTCAATACTCCTTAATAAACTCCCCTTTAGATATGCATCTGTCCTATTAGTTCTGTCCCTCTAGAGAACTCTAACTAATACATAAACCAAATCTTATCTCTTCGAGAATTGTGCATGATTTTTGCTAGACTCAATCACCATTTTACCAACATACCACCAAAAAATGAGTGGCCCATCCAGGTTATTTTCCTCACACTCAAAGCTTCAAAGATTTTCATAGCTTTAAACTCCACAAATGCAAAACTGGATTTCTCTCCATTTCACCTATCCCAATGTTTATTAATATTATTTTTCTCCAGAGACCTCAGAATTATCTTTGACTTTTTTTCTTGCTCCTGACTTACAGAAAGTCCCACAAACCCATTAAGTTTGCTCTTGAATAACTCTCTGTCTCCCTTTTTACTCCTTCCCCACTCTGTTTTTTTTAACATCTTATGTAAGGATTATATTAAGAAGAAAACACTAATTTCATTGCTCTACCAATTTTGTCTATGATATCCTGATTCCACTGCCAGATTAATGCTTCTAAATGACAGATTTTTGTCATCTTTCTTCTTCTCATAAAACTTACTTATTTAGTACTGTACTCAATCTACATGTATTAAAAAATGTTAAATCTAAAAACAAAGTCTGAAAGTCCTCTCTCTCTCTCTCTCTCTCTGTGTGTGTGTGTATGCAAGTATACAATATTTCATCCCTCCCTCAAAATTCAGAGCTCATCGTAGTGAGGTAGAGAACCCAAGAAGTCTGTGATAAAGAAATGCTTTACATGCAGTTTCATGCAGTTTGTTAATGGTGTTTTGAATACAGAATAAAAGCACCTTCAGAATCATCCTGTGCAGGACTTTAGAGTGAAATATTAGGCTAAAAAATATTATCTAGGCTGGGCACGGTGGCTCATGCCTGAAATCCCAGCACTTTGGGAGGCCGAGGTGGGTGGATTACTTGAGGTCAGGAGTTCAAGACCAGCCTGGCCAACATGGTGAAACCCCGTCTCTCCTAAAAATATAAAAATTATCCAGATCTGGTGGTAGGTGCCTGTAATCCCAGCCACTTGGGAAGTTGAGGCAAGAGAATCACTTGAACTCAGGAGGTAGAGGTTGCAGTGGGCAGACATCATGCCATTGCACTGTAGCCTGGGCAACAGAGTGAGACTCCATCTCACACCCCCACACAAATTATCTAAATATGAGACTCTGTAGGTCAGGAAAATGATTACTTTGACTTTTCTCTATCCCAAAGTGGAAGAATTTTGGTTCACCTCATTCGGATTTGCCCCTGTCCCTAACAGGTTTGATTCT
Organism: Colobus angolensis palliatus; assembly: GCF_000951035.1. Classification (NCBI taxonomy): domain Eukaryota; kingdom Metazoa; phylum Chordata; class Mammalia; order Primates; family Cercopithecidae; genus Colobus; species Colobus angolensis. The sequence goes on along the minus strand of NW_012110918.1, from coordinate 6,783,074 downwards.
TTCACCTTTATTCATTTTAGGTGCATATTTTTTGGAAGTTTTACTTCCTTCTCATCTTTTGTGTCCTTGAATCATTTCAGAACGTTTCCCGGAGGAGGTGGCTATGATGTTAGAACTTACAAGACTTCAGTGGACGTAAGGTAAGTATTTTTTCAAATGATTGTTCAAAAAAGATTTTTCAAAATGATTGTTCAAAAACGAGCCCAGGTAATCATGCCAGAGTGTGGTAATACAAATACAGAAAATTTGATTTTTCCACCAGCGATCCACTCACTTTTTCTAGGTTGGCTACAAATAACTTAAATTTTAATTAAGTTAAAATGTAAGCGTCTGCTCTACGCCCATTCATATTATGAAGGTAGCATCAATTGTGTACATACGTGCAGCCAAGGCTAGGTATTGGCCAGATCACTGGTGGAATAAAATGATGTCTCACACTGAAAGCAAGACATCATTACTACTTAATCTTTCTAGGAAAACAGTGTCACACAAAAACATTTGAATCTATAATTGGCATCTTTAAAGATGCTTGCCATCTGGACCTCACTCGGTTTAATTAGTCATTGCAGGGTGGCGGTTCTCTTGTAAAAACCTTGCACTCCATTAACCTTGACTTTTCACACATTGACATTTCAAGCCCCTTCTTTGCTTTCATATGGCGGAGTGGACACGTTTCCATTTCATAAGAGTCCACCTCGGGGTTCATGAGCCAGACGCTTGTTATTTGGCAAGGCCACTCAGCCCAAGTCTATAAATTGTGGCAGCCAGGAAAGGTTGCAGGCAGCTAAAAATGGCAAGAGAGCAGGAGTCATGGGATTCACCCCACCCTTCCTTTAGAGATTTCCAAATAGCATGGTGAGCAAGGATTGGGAAGGGTAGCCGAGGGAAATAACACATAGAAATGAACCCGAATAAAACCTAAGAGTGATTCATGCACTAAGGCAATTTTACTCAGCTGTGGACAGCTACTCCAAGATGGATCATTTAGAAATTTCTGTAGCTGAGACGTTTTAGACTAGTATACTATTTATTTATTTACCATTTAACTGAAGTAATGTTAAACTTGGGAATAAGGAAATAAGGTTTCCTATATTTCAGGTCGGTCTGTCACATTCAATATTGTCCTTATCATTTTCGATTCCCTTTGGTGATTGATTATTTTCTGCAGGCAGATGTCAGGACAATAACCATGGTTGTTCAATAGAATCTCTGTACCTGTTTTACACAGTGTTTTTGTTTGTTTGTTTTAGTTGGAAGCTATGTAGTGGAAATGGCCATAAGATATGGTAAGAATGATGTCAAGGTAGTTACAGAAAGATCAACAGTCTCGCCTTTTGCAGTCCAAGGAGAATCTCTATTTGCAGATTGTAAGGATTCTCTTGGATCTTATTGAAACAAAAAATGTTTTATCTTATACTTACCTTCTAACACTTTATTTCTAACATTATTTCTATGTTTTATTACTACATTTATCATCATGCCTAGTTATTAAAGCAAGTTACATCTTCTTATAGGACACTGAATCGTTTCTTTCTGCTTTTCCGTAATTATTTTATTCCTTTAATAACCATTTATTGTGCTGGACTTGTTACAATAATCAAAGATCAGGAAATTTAAGTTTGAAATTTTAACTCTAGTCACTGAATCCTGTATATGGAGTAACATCAATGGAGACAGTTGCCAGTTAGCAATAGTATGGTAGAAATTAAATTTACTAAAGTATGCACAGGATACCTTTTTTGCAGTAGTTCTCCAGTGTGCATGGTTAAACCTATCAGTATCCCTAAGACATAGCTATCACGCTGGGCATAGATGCAGCTTTAGCAATAACATATTAACTAACCAGTTGATTAATTGGCTTTAGCTGTGCTAGCCAGTTGTGATATTTTAGAACTGAAAAAATAAATATACAATGGGCCTCCTCAAATAGGCTCCATGCATTATTTAAATCAAGAGGCTAACTACTGCCATGCACTAATGCAATATGATCACTAAGGCAATATGTTCTGTCTTTATTTTGTAGACATAATGGCCATGCTTGAGTACATTAGGAGGTACAAGTACCTGAGGGAGGGTCACCAAGCAGCTAGGGAGAAGCATGTGAGCATTAGGTGGCTTGGAGTATGGACTTCAGTAAAACTGCAATCAAACCCTAAGATTGTTAGAAGGTATTGACACCAAAACCTCTTTACAATTCTTTACAGAATCTGTATATTTTTATAGCAGTGAGCTATGAAGGCACTTTACCTTCAATTTTATACCAGTTATCTGTTGTCCCAATAATACTACATAGCAAATCATATCAAATCTGTGTGGCAAAAGATGATATGAATTTTCAAAATTGTATGTTTTGGAGTTGGTGGTTTATTTGGGCTGGACTCACTTGGCTGGATCCCTGGTCTCAGATGGGACCACTTACATATCTGGTAGTTAAATGACTGTCAGCCAGGGCTAAGATAGCTACTGGGCCTGTTTGCTCAATCTCTTGCAGGATAGCCAGGCATGTTTTTATGGCAAAGGTGGAGAAAGTAGAAGTGCACATCACCTCTTGTGGCCTGGGCTCAGAACTAGTGAACCATCACTTCTATAGCATTCTATTGACTGAAACTTGTCACAGATTCAGAGTGAGCAAATAGAATCTATCGATGTCACCTACTTAAAGAAAGAAATTGCAAAGTTACATGGCAAAGGGTGTGGGAACAACATGGAATAAAGAATTGTGGCTGATAAAATAATTACATGTGTTTATTCTTTATCAGAAATACCTTCATCAGAAAATCTTCATTTTCTCCAACTGTAATGTATTAGAATGTTATGCTACAGGTAGACTTATAAGATGTCAAAAATACAGAATTAGAAAAGTTATTAAAGAAGTATCTGTAGAGTTGACATACAATTCTGCTCGTAGAACGGGGGAATAATGCCTTTTCTTAACTCAATATAATAAATTCTGTGCCACTTCCAGTAGAATATCAATCAATTTTGGAGTTGCCTGGTATCATTTCTAAGAAGAATTGGGAATGTATGCTATATTAGAACCGTGTTCTGGCAGAAGGCTTCCTCTAACCTTGTTGTCCTTTACTCATTCTCTATTTTTTTCAACATCCTACATTGTTTTACTTAAAGCAAAGTCCTGGTAGTACAAGTAGAGAAACGATCAACCAGTCAGTGGGAAACTGGGCTAGCTTTTTCTATCAGCCATGAAATATTTTCAGTGATATAGCTGCAATTTAAAAACTTGAACATGATGCATGAGTTAATGATATTCTAAGGCTTTTATACCAAAGACACCACACCCGCTGGAGAAAATACATTTCAAATAAGTGGAGTCTATTGATTATAAACAAATGAACCATTATCTAAGAACTTATCTCACTTAAGTAAGGGCAAATGTTTCCTCAGCATAATTTGCAAACACCTTTTTATGAAATATTTTATAAAACAATGAGAATAAAGTAAATTACCTTCACAAGGAGATAAGTAATTGTCCCTGTTTGCCCAGGGCTGAGGGTTTTCAGAAACATGGGACTTTCAGGGCTAAAACTTGAAATGTTTGGGGCAAGCTGATCGTCAGTCACCCTATTGACAGTATGACTTTAGGAAGAATAGTTCATAATCTCATATTTTGCATGAGTCAAACAAGTTTGATTAAACTGGGTATTACAGGTATCTATATATCTTTTGCAAATATAGTAATTTTATTTCATTGTATATGGACAATTCTAAATTATTCTGCTTTACTTTGTTATCCAAGGTACAAAGTGCAATAGAGCATCTTTTACTTTTAGGAATATTGACTAAAGGAATAGAAATAAATATTTTTGTAGATAAATAACAGAAATAAGATGTCATTATCTTTAGTAATTAAAAAACTCAATCCAACTCATCTATTTTTGTTTTATTAGATGTCAAATAGGGAAGTTGTGCTGAATAATTTCTAAAATGCTTTTTGCTATGATGTTCTATAACTCTAAGCTTATATTAAAATGTATTGTCTATTGGGGGAAAAAGTACTTAAGAATTCAGACTCACTTTTAAAGAGTTAAACAGCACTACAAAATGTTGCTATTTTAACAGAACATTTTAAACCAACTAAGTGTACTAACTACTGTTATTGTTTATTTTCTTTCTAGTCTAGAGATTTTTTTTTTTCATTTTAATCTGCCAGGAGGGACCTTCAGGATTTGAGCCTTAACATTGTTCCTAAGACTTGAATTTATTTTTTAATTAGGGTTAAAATAAAAATAAATGTTCACTTTCTAGAGCTATGCAAGTTTGGGGGAAAAAAGAAACTTCCTCATCTGAAAAGATTTAATGGTAATCTATGCTGTAAAAGAGCATTTTGAAAAATATAAAACAAAGAGCTTTCAAAGTGGTCAAAGACTAATGTAAAGTGATATATTTCAGACCGGAGAGATGGTGTAACTTACTCCTGTCACTGCTGCCTGTTTATTGTGTTTGTCTGGTTGGCCTGGCAACCAGCTCATGCCATTTCACTCATTTTATAACGTTCCTGTAAATGTTAGGTAGGCCTGGATTTATTATACACTGTCAACACCTAAAATGGAACCCACTGCTTAACGTAGTTTATTTGGCTGGATGCCCCTGCCTCCTTGAAAAAAAAATCGTGTGTGTGCCTGCGTGCGTGTGTGTGTGTTAAAAAAAAAAAAAAAAAAAAAAAAAAAAATCTGTAGTTCCTCCAAAAGAAATGTAGCCCAGGCAAAATTGAAGTTGGGTGGCATGGGCTGTGTCAAATGAGCCCAGGAGCCGTTGCGTTGTTGGCTGGGAACATCTGACTCACAATATTTGTGTCTTGGGTTTACAGGGACAGAGGACCAAAGCCATGTTTATTGCTGAATTTATCATCCCCAAAGAAACCAGATGGTAATCACTGTTGTCCAGAAAGGCCTCTGAGCCATTGGAGGGTGAATCATAAGACTGTTAGAAGTTGGACAGATTTCTTTTTTTCTTATTAACATGCTAGTTTCTTCTACTTTGTGACAAGGCAGTTTTGATGGAGGCTCAAGAGATACAGTCCTGGAAAGGCTGCATTTTGGATAGCCTTAATTAACTTTACATAAACTATTGAGATGATAGCCGGAGCATTAAGGTGGAACCGATAGGAAGCACCAATCTGGTTGAGAAATATTAAAGTGAAATGTGGTCCTCAAGCCAAAACCAGTGACGGCCGACTCAGCCCAGCAATAATGAAAATCACAGACAGGTACCTCTGTTGCTTTGCTCTTGGTCAATCACACATTGAATTAGTGTCCTGTTCATTTATTACCCTGCAGGCAGAAGGGGTTGGCTGTTAGCTAGAGTGGACATTTGCTGATAACTCTGTTCAGTACAAGTGAACAAGTCATTGAATTTTATAATCCTTTTGGCTACCTAGGATCAATATGGTCATTCAGTCTATTCCCCTGTCACTGTGCATTTTAAACAGGATGATTGTGTGTCTAAGTCAAATTGAAAGTTTGATGGAAACTGTCACACCCTGTTGTTAGGCTTTGCTTGAAGTAATAGTTTTCCCATTTCCTTCCTGGTTGTGCATCTAATCTTTAAACATCAGGACAAATGAAAAAGATTCTAAGGAGAAAAATTACCACAAGCATTCAGGCAATTTGAAACCAAAGCTGTTCCAGGTAATTGTTTATTTTTATTAGTCGAATAATTATTCTGACATTACTCAATTAGTTTGAGATTATAAATCATCTTTTACAGAACAGCTTAAAGCCGATTGTATCAATTGATTAAACTGCATTTTACTCCCATCCCCACATCCAGCTTACATGTTTTATGAATTAAATAGTGAAGGCAAGTTTTTCCTATAAAAGAACATTTTTCCCTCTAATCTTCCAGTCTCGAAACCTAATGAACGTGGCATAAAGTTTCTGAAGAAAAATTGAAAAATTTGTTGTTTAGAGCTCAAAAGAGTATGTGTGCCCTTTGACTGAAGACAAATAGACTTCAGGGAATTATCTTAAAGAAAAAATAATGCCCGTATGTCTCACATGTGTGATATATGTATGTATATCTTTGTAATATATGAACCTATTTTATTCTACATGTCAAGTGGGTTTTTCAAAGTATTAATTACCTTAGACATATATAGAGAGATTTCTCTTTTTATTTATTCATATGATGTGTGATACTAAGTTTTTACTATAAGTCTTTTAAATTATTGGGATATACCTTGCTTGTTCATGGTCATTGGTTATTGACATGAGAACATAAATCTTTGGCATTTGTTTTTACTAATGTATCCCTTAACCCAGAATGGTAGCTCATAGTACGTACTCAATGAGCATTTGTTGAATGTGTGAATATTAACTAAATTTCTAAGAAATACCCATTCATGAATGGATAAAATATCATCTTGTATAAAGTGAATTTTCATATAGGTCATACTTCAATCACATACATTTCCATTGTAAAATTCAAAGGTTTCATTTTGCTTTATTTGCCCATAGTGGCCTTGCAGCTGTTTGTTTGTTTGTTTGTTTGATTGTTTGTTTTTGGCCAGGCTGGAGTGCAGTGGGGTGATCTTGGCTCACTGCAACCTTCGCCTCCTGGGTTCAAGCGATTCTTACGCCTCAGCCTCCTGAGTAGCTAGGATTACATTCACACACCACCATGCCCAGCTAATTTTTTTTTGTATTTTTAGTAGAGACGGAGTTTCACCATGTTGGCCAGGATGGTCTTGATCTCCTGACCTTGAGATCCGCCTGCCTCAGCCTCCCAAAGTGCTGGGATTACAGGCATGAGCCACCGCGCCCAGCCTTGGCAGTTTCTTTCAAATGCTTCACCCACCCTCACCTTTAGTCTCAATGCATTATTCCCCGTCTGACTGGGATACTGTACTTCTGGATAGTCACATAATTAACCCACTTCCTTTATTTCTGCATCTTGTCTAGGAAGCCTCCCTTGACCACACTATTTGAAATTGTAAGTTCTCCCACCCAAACCTCCAGACCTTTTTACCATCCTTTGTTTTTTTCCATACAATGTATCGCTTTCAAGGGCTTTATTTAATGGACTTACTAGTTGTTTGTTTGCTCTCTATCTAATTTTATTTTACTTTTATATTGCCCACATTGAGAACAGTATGTGGTATATCATAGATGCTTAATAAATATTTACTAAACAAATAAGTTTTGGAAAAAATACTATAAGCATTGACTGGTACTGTAAAGTATAAGAAAAATGAAAAAGGTCTGTCAACAGAAAACTAATTTAAATAGTGGTTCTAATAGTAACGTGGCTTTGGACAAATTATTTAAACATTCTCAACCTCGTTTCTCTAATGGCCACAATACAAATAACAATCTTCACTGCATAGAATTCTTGTAAGCATGAAATAAGGTAAATGGATGCCCACTATCCAGTATAATGTCTTGTGCAGAGAAGACACACAATACATACAAATTAATTTTTACTCAACATATAATAACATTACATTTAATTCCTTTAAAAATGTCATACTTGGGGCTGGGTGCGGTGGCTCACTCCTATAATCCCAGCACTTTGGGAGGCTGAGACAGGTGGATTGCCTGAGCTCAGGAGTTCACAACCAGCCTGGGCAACACAGTGAAACCCTGAATCTTCTAAAATACAAAACAAAACCAAAAAGCTGGGCATGGCGGTGTGCGTCTCTAGTCCCAGCTACTCAGGAGGCTGAGGCAGGAGAATCGCTTGAACCTGGGAGGTAGAGGTTGCAGTGAGCAGAGGTCATACTACTGCACTCCAGCCTGGGTGACAGAGCGAGACTCCATCAAAAAGAAATAATAATAATAAGTTATACTTGGAAGAAAAGCATAGCATGTAGATTAAATAAAAGTTATAAATGGGAATGTACAGTATTCACATAAGACATTTTCATACATTGATATGAGAGAAGTCCCCTACATATCCTGAGAGATCCATGGAATATGACTGATTCCATCGCACATTATTCTTTCAAGTATTTGAGGCTAACTGGCTTGTTTCCTCAACCTTAAACAATCCTGTTACTTCGAATATATTATCCATGTAATTTTCCCTTTAAGTTATTCACCATTCTGGACAAACATTACCTGTTTTGTATCCTAAATATCATGGACACCAGGCGTCATTTGAATTATCTTGCATGTGCAAAAATTTAAAATCAAACAATCTAGCAAAGTTATAACTCCTTCCTCTTTCCTGCTGGAGATGTAATTTATCCTAAGTACAACGATATTACTGATTCTTTCTGAAGGCTCGTATGATGGCATTGAAAATACGTTCACTCTAAGAAAGAATCTCAGAAGGCTGAGACAGGAGATTTGCTTGAACCTGGGAGGCACTGAGCCGAGATCATGCCACTGCACTCCAGCCTGGGAGACAGAGCGATATTCTGTCTCAAAAAACAAACAAACAGAAAAGAATCTCATTACATCCTATCTTATCTGCTGGCCCATTTCCATTATGGTTCTTCGTAATTGTTTGGACAAACGGAGGCAAGATGGCACAGTTCTGGGTTCTTCACCGTCAACTTTCCCGCCCCCGGAAACACACGGGTCCACTGCGCAGGCGCAACCCGACCTCCGACGGAGAAGAACCGGAACCCACCTAGCCACGCCTACCACCCCGCCCCCGACCTGCCTATGTCCCACCCACTGCCCTCCCATTTCCGGGCCCGGGATGTAAAAGCCGCTCCCGGCGGGCGCAGGAAGCGAACTTCCTCGGCCCCTCCTCGCGCAGGGGATCCAGGAACCTCCTCCGAGAACGCCGGAGTGACTTCGTCGGCCTCCACCGCCAGAGACCGGTGAACCTCGCCCCTCCCTCACATTGGCTTGTAAATAAAGTTGTTTTTGCGTTGCCTACTTGCCGTTTCTCTGGCATTTGCTCTGGGGGTCGCATTAAAGCAAATCAGTAATTTCTTCAATAAACATGGTAAAGAAATTTCTGCAGCGCTGCATTCATGATCATCTACATGATGAGATTAAATCTTGGTGACAAACGGAGTAAATATATGGGTAGTTTGTTTAGGCTTTATTTTGAAATGACTAAATAGCCTGCAAAAACAAAGTTTAACAGGCTCATAAAAGTATGCCGTCTACATAACTAATGTGGACTTTTTTTTATGTTGCCTATTACAGACTCTAAACAGTAACAGTGGAGTCTATCTTTTATTCCACACTGTTGTAAAATGTTCTGGCTGTGACAACATATATACTAAACACACTTTGCAAAGATGTTGCATTTATTTTTGTATTTAAATGAAAGCAATACACTTAAAAATGTAAGATACAGATAAACTTACATTTGAAATGTACTCGAAATAAAATAGGAGTTCTACTTTCGTAAAGACATTGCTACTATATAGGGGAACATTCTTGCACCAAAATTTGCATGTTTCCATTTGCTCTTTAATCAGTCTATACACCGAAAATCTGACAGCACAGTGGCAGGGCCATGTCAAGGGAGTCGTGACTGCTCCTTTTAAATGACCTCACAATTTGCTCACTGGTTTTGGGTAATTGGAACAATTTGCTTGGAGAAATCTGTGAGGAATCAGATGTTAATTGACTCTGTCTTTCTTAATCAGCCCCTCAAAAAACAGGCCTCATTTTCCTGACCGTTTCTTAAGCTGTGTGCTGGCGTCCTGTGATACAGTCACAAGAAAACACACAGGCAGTTGCCTTGGTATCAACTGGCCAAATCTGATTATGACTCTAACTCTGAATGGAGAGATTCCAGGCATTAGCAGAGGGGTTTTTAAAAAATACTCATAAATGTGAAATGATACTGAAAAAGTGATTCTATGATTTACTTACAAGGCAGTAAAAAGGTAAAACACATTTAAAATCAGGGTTCAAGACATATTCCGATTCCATTACTGTGATCTGGAACCATTCAAATATAATATTCAGCTCAAGTTATTTGAAAGACCCTTCTGTTTGAGTCTTTTAGATCATGCCGTGTATCAGAATTAAGCACGTTTGATATACTTTGTCACTTGACAATAGCTTCCAAATTTCTGCTTTCGCTTTTTGTCCTGCCCCTCTCAAAGCCCAACAAATAGAGTTAAAGACGTTCTACATTGTCTAGAATCTAGTAGGTAGATCGCTTCTTTTAGGCCAATCCTACAGTTAATATTCTTCTTTTTTCCAAACCTATAATGGCTACAAACCCAAGAGGTTTGGTGAAAGATGAAGACAGGTGGACAGGGGAAAATATAGAGTAGTTTAAATAATACTGTTTTTTATTCTAAAATAAGTAGATTATTTTGCATATATTAGCCAGTATCCTTTACATAATTTATTTCATGTAATTTTCATCTTTCTCATGTGAGACTGTTACTACTTTATCTTTCCCATGTAAATCCCACTTCGGCTACTCAGTAGATCCAAGTCTCAGGGCAGCTGCCTTAGTCTCTCTGTGTCTCAGGTACTTTTAATTCGTATTATACAGTTAGGGGAATTTACAGATTCCAAGATGTTAAACTACCTTTGCATTACTAGATTAAATCTAGTTTAATGATAGTGTAATCTCTGTTACGCAACATCAGATCCAGATGGCTATACGTTCTTTGAATTTTTGCATCCAAGTTCATGAATAAATAACTTTTTCCTTTCTTTTCTCCTTCTTTTGCTCTTCTTATATGGCTTTAACATGGAGATTATATGGGATTGATGGAGTGAGTTGAGATTTAGGCTATTCTTTGGAAGGTTTGAGTAAGTTTGATATAATCTTGTACTTGAAAATTTGAGAAAATTTACAAAACACTGTTTTCTTGGTATTTCCTTTGTGAGAATATTTTAATATGTACCAATTTTAAAGTCTAATTATAAAGCTTTTCCAGATAGTCTCCTTAAGTACTAATGTTTACAAAATTATCCATTTTATCTAATTCTCAAATTTATTGAAAAAGAGTTGCTGGTTGCATCTTCTTTTTAAAATGTCCATTGTGTTTATATTTATGCATTATTTCCATTTATAATTATTATTTTTAATTGATCTTGAAGTCATACAACAATGTGACAACCTTGTAAGGACCTGATATCCTCCAATTTACATGCGATCAATTTCCTGTGTTTTATTACCGTCCTTTAAAAGTTACTTATTTTTATAAATGGTAGCATTAGTATTATTGCCTCAAACCAGATACTGTTTGTTTAAATGTAATACCTGTTCACCTTTAAAAAAAAAAAAAAACATTTGTTTTTACATCTTGAATTTTCTCCTAGAAATATTTTTCTTCTCCTTGAAGTATATTTTTAATTTAGTCTATTAGTGGAAAATTTGTTTTCTTATCTGCAGATATTATTATTTCATCCTTGTTTCTTAAAGATGGATTAACTTAGTAGAGTATTCCAGTCTGATGGGTACTTTCCCAATCAGTTTATTTTGAAGATTCCACTGATTTCTGACCTCTGTGGCTGCTTTTAAGAAATCCGCTGTTGGGCTAATTCTCTTACTTTCATCAGTGAAATGTATTTTCTCTTTGCCAATTGTGCTACAAATTTATGATTGTAAAGGTTTTTTAATTTAGGGAAGCTCATCTATAATTAAGGACAGATTTTACTTTCCTTCTCTAGTGATTAGTAAGAAATATGTCATTGTTGAATAACAACAAAGACACAACTTAAACCCCTGTGAAAAAATAATAATTACATGCCTTGTTTAATTTTATATAACTAGATATTAAATATGTATTTATTATAGTGTATATATACACACATACATATATGTATCTTAACTATTTTTTCTATATTTATTTAAACAAATACATAGTGGAAATCATAAATAGCTTTAAAATATCTGGTGCTGAGGTGGATGTACTTATTTGGGGGTTTCTGTAGTTTAATATTATGCCCAGAAGAATTTTTTTAAAATTGTCACCCTCATGTAATGCTGTATGAACAGGCCATTAAAACACTTCTGAGCCACAGCCAAGTTTTGTACTACAGGATTGGGATACTCTGAATAAGTATTTGTGAGCTGGGTGCTGAACTCAATCAAACCTCACCGCTTGGTATGGTTGTCCGTGACATTCCTCTGCTGTTTATCCAGCATAGTAACTAGCTGTAGAATTAAGTAAAGAAGGGCATGGAAACTTTGGAGGGAGTTCAAAGAAACAAAATGATGATTAAAGGCTTAGAAAATCAGACCTCTGAGAAAAGCTAAAATGAGCTGGGTTTATACAGCCTGAAGGATGAGTAATTGAAGAGATATTTAATAGTACTTCTCAAATTGATCAGGAAACTTAATTAATCATGATAGTGACTGACAGTCCCCTGTCCCATGAAGCACAGTCAGGGAATATAGCTTGTGAGTTCAGCACGGGGATATCATTTAACCATAATTAATTGTCTAATGATTTAACATGTTAATTAAATTCAGGGCTGGCTCAGAGACCCCCTTTCTGTAGTTTCATGTGAGCCACCATCCCTCATTCCCAAACAGAATAAACTAGGTTTCTCTCGTACTTTGTGTATCACCATCATAGCAATAGCTGCAATTCTACAAATACCCCATGCACAATTTAGTGTGGTACATCCTAGAATTTATTTCCTTATCATAAGTGCCTTGCAACCAGAAGATACTTAACAGACTGTTGCTACATTGAGTTGAATGGATTTGGAATTACTCTAGGAGTGTTACAACTACTGCACCCCACATGTCGCGGGAGACTGATCTACCGTTTGAAGCTGGAGCTTTACAAAGTCTTCATAAAAGAGTTGGCAATTGGTGGAAAGGGAAATTAGTAAAACCACTAAGAAAAACAGTATGGAGATTCCGTAAAGAATTAAAATTAAAACTACCATTCGATCCAGAAATCCCACTACTGGGTATCTACCCAAAGGAAAAGAAGGCATTATATAAAAAAGACCCATGGACATGCATATTCATAGCAGCACAATTCACAACTGCAAAGATATGGAACCCACCTATGTACCCATCAACCAAGTAGATAAAGAAAATATGGTATATACACACCATGGAATACTACTCAGCCATCAACAAGAGTGAAATAATGTCTTTTGCAGCAACTTGGGTGGAGCTGGGGGTCATTATTCTAAGTGAAATAACTCAGGAATGGAAAACTAAATATTGTATGTTCTCACTTATAAGTAGGAGCTATGCTATAAAGATGCAAAGGAATAAGAATGACATATTCCACCTCTGGGACTCAGGGGAAGGGAGAAGATTGGGAGGGGAGTGAGGAATAAAAGATGACATACTGGGTACAGTGTACATTGCTTTCGTGACAGGTGCACTAAATTCTCAGAAATCACCACTAAATAACTTACCCACGTAAACAAAACCACCTGTAACCCCAAAACTATTGAAATGTTTTAAAAAGAGTTGGCATTAAATTGATTCTAAAAGGATGAAATATGATATTTTCTTAAAATTAATGATTAAAAATTGTTGGACTGGGCACAGTGGCTCATGCCTGTAATCTCAGCTCTTGGGAAGCTGAGGCGGGCAGATCATCTGAGGTCAGGAGTTTCAGGCCAGCCTGACCAACATGATGAAACCCTGTCTCTACTAAAAACACAAAAAATTAGCCAGGCATGGTGGTGGGCCCCTGTAATCCCAGCTACTCAGGAGACTGAGGCAGGAGAATCACTTGAACCCTGGAGGCAGAGGTTGCAGTGAGCCGATATTGCGCCACTGTATGATCCACTCCAGCATGGGTGAGAGAGTGAGAGTTCATTAAAAAAAAAAGTTAATGGAGGGACAGTAAGAGTGGTCAGAGAGAATAGACTGAAAAGTGGACAGGCCTTCCCAGGGATGACCATGTCCATGGAGGAGTAGTGGAATATAAGACTGGACAGCAGGACATGATTATGAAGAAATAGTTCAGGCTAAGAAGTTCAAATACGATGATTCTCATGAATGTTTCCCCAAGTATGTATGTTACGTAAAATATTCAATCTGAGAAATGTTAATAATGTTTACATAAATTAAATAAAACAGGTTTTTGTGTTCAACTAATTTGAGACATGGGTGTGTTAAGTAAAATGAACCAGATTTTTCTATTGTGAGATTTCTTCAAGTCATGGTTATGCGAATGAGCATTGTAAATTTCTTAAAGAAGTTAGGACAGGCAGTCATTTCAAAATGCGTTTAATCACATGACCCTTTTGTTGTTGAACTCACCACCAGCTTGTTTCACATGGATAAACACAAGGCAGAGACACTGAAGATAAATAATAATAATCAAAGTGATGCTTAAAGAAAGTTGATCTACTGGTGGAATGCAGGGCCACTTGGATGGAAAAAGAGTCCAGTTACAAGGATCCTGCAACTGAACATGCATGAAAGGATAATGTGTTTGAATTAGGGTCTTGCAAAGGACAAGCAAGATAGGCTTGGATGGGAAAGAGATATAAAAGGATTGAACAGAGTTAACAAATGACTGGGTTAAGCTGTAGGAAGCCAAGAGAATGAAAAATAACTTCAAAATTTTGAGCCTGGGTGGCCGGAAGAATGGTGGTACCATTGACAGAAAGAGGGAATCTAGCCAGCGAATACATTTAGTTATGTGTTTGAGGTGATAGCAGGGAATTAACGACAACATTTCACAGACTCACAGGATCATAAAAGACCTCACAGGGCTTCCAGTTCATTTTCCTTAGGCTAGAAAGCCTTCGGTTAACTTACCTGAAATGGTCATGGACCTTTTATACATTATTCTCTGAAAAAACAGAGATTGTAAAATACTGCCTTGGGTAAGTTTTGTCATGTCCTCTAAACTAATATAATTTTCTGCAGTTACTCAAGGTCTTCTGTATGTTACTTACAGTAATTTCTGCTTTATTCAGGATGAAGAGTTGGTTGTTAATTTTCACATATAAACTTTGGATTGAAATTGGAGGCGGTTATAATTTTTCTCTCTTCTCCCTTTTTCTGGAATCATGGAATTTCTCAGTCCTTTCATAAGTTGTCATTGATAGTTGTAGTGATTAAAAACGGAGTCATACAGAGATCATATTTATGAATAACATAGTAAATAGGCCAATAAATGGAAATCTGTTGGAAACCAACACTGAGAATGTAAGTGCTCCTCTTAGTTTAGGAAATTCACACCATTTCATTAGAGTTTTACAAAAATATATGCCATACCTTTGTCAATGGTGATCTAGAGACTAAAGGTTTCTAGACAGAATAATAACGGTTATCTTTCTCATAAAGTGTAGTAATCACAGACATCTAATATACTTAATGATGAGATCTTCTGGACTCACATGCATAACAACATGTGAAATAATTATATAATCAATTCATTTTTTAAGAATACTCTAAGTGTTATTGAACACTGACCACGTGAAATAACAATGATGATAGGATTAAGTAAATTAGACGGTTAAATATTTTCTACCTGCCTACAAGGTTTGCTATTTTAAAGGACGACTCTGAATCATATGTGTCCCCAAATTCACTAGAAAGTTTATTGAAACTGGCCAAATTGAAATCAAACACTTAGCCGCACCAAAGATAACACATAAAGAAAATGCCACAGATAGGACTTAATTCCCTATTTGAATATTCAGTCAGTATTTAAGATTTTGAAATAAATTACCGTTGTAAAATTGTATATAGTTTGGAGTTGTTTGAAGAAATTATCATTTTTTTTTTTTTTTAACAAAAGGAGGGGACTATCTTAGTAGTTTCCATGATTTCAGGGATAGGATTCATAGCCATCTCGGACCTACACCAAAGGGCACGTCTTGCACTTTGAATCTTTTCTGGTCCTCTCTCCTTTCCTTCCTTCCTATTGAAGAAATACTGGATCTGCCAAAGGTAACTCAGTTTTATCCAGAACTAGAACCAGTAAAAGAGAGCATTGTTGGATGCAGCTGGAGGAATGCTATCTGATATGTCTGTAGGCACATTAAGCCTAAGAAACCTAAGAAAGCATCATGCTTCAACTTTCCACCTTTTCTCAATAATGGGTGACCCACGTGTTTAACTGGACTTTTTACCTGGTTTCTGGCTTTTATTGCCTTCCACCTTTGGCCTGAGACCTATTCCTGAAACCCCATCTCATCATTCAAGGTTCTGAAACTCTTGATTGATGCCCACCATACTCTTTTCTACCAAGGCGATCTGTGTTCTCTGTCCTTTTTATCAACTCATAGGGATTGTCTTGGTTTAAAACTTTCATAGACCGAACTCAAAAAATCAGGTCAGTAACACAATAGGGTGTCTAAGATTAATAATAATTTATTCTATATTTTTAAATAACTAAAAGAATGGAACTGGGATGTTCCTAACACAAAGAAATAATAAATACTCGAAGTGATGGATACTCTAATTTCTCTGATTTGATTATGGCATGTAGCCTATAAATATAGAACAATTAGTTATCCATTATAGTAAAAAATTTTTAAAAGAGGAAATTCACCCTTCCAAAAGTTGGTCCCTTCCAAAAGGCACTGTGGTGAAGCCTAACATATCCACTCAGATGGACTGTGTTCCTTAATTCAATTATCCTGTTGTTGAAGACCCACCATGAGGCTATTAAATATGAAATTCAGCCAAGTTCAATATCAAGTAGTTTGTATCATACCTGTAATCCCAGTACTTTGGGAGGCCAAGGTGGGAGGATCACCTGAGGTGAGGAGTTTGAGACCAGCCTGATCAACATGGTGAAAGCCCGTCTCTACTAAAAATACAACAATTAGCAGTGTGTGATGGCATGTGCCTGTAGTTCTAGCTACTTGGGAGGCTGAGACAGGAAAATTGCTTGAACCTGGGAAGTGGAGGTTGTAATGAGCCAAGATGGCACCACTGCACTCCAGCCTGGGCAGCAGGATGAGGCTCCGTCTAAAGAAAAAAAAAAAAAAAAGCTAGAAGAGAAAAACTCGTATTCCCAATACAAAGAAGTGATAAATATGTAAGGCAATGGGTACCCCAATTACTTGATTTGGTCATTACAATTTGTATGCTGGTATCAAAATATCACATGTACTGTATAAATACATGCAACTATTATGTATTTATACAAATTTTAAAAATATGTAAAAATTGAGGTTGTTGGGTCTAATGTATGTATATTCTATATCTTTCCTCATCATAGGAAAAGAGAACACTGGAAGGCTGAATTATATTATAATCTTCAAGAGTTGTACTTCTGTTTTAAGAAATAATATGCCTTAGTGGCAACAAAACATTAGAAAAAAAATATCCTTATACTCTGGCTCTCTGTGGTGTCCAGATTTATAACTTTAGTTCCAAGATTTTGATTTTCTAATCTGGCATTCTTTTATAGTACAAATATCACACAAAGACATTCTGGAGCATGGCAGAAAAGTGAGCGAAGCCAGAAAAACAACACTTCAAAAGGTCTGTAGAGGTAAATGATAGAGAAAACTGAAGCTACAGAGTGCATGTGATTACCAAGAGAGTATTTGGCATTGTGCCATTCTGGAGGCAGAGTGAGAAATGGACCCAGGCAGGTCTGCCCTGCAGAGTCTTGGTGGGACACCTTAACTCTGGGTCCAGATGACAGAGCAGTTCCTTTGAAAGTTAACTGGAAGAAAACCATGCCCTCTTTTCCTTGCAGAAAGATTTTTAGCTCAGCTGTTCTCTACAGTATAAAAATCACCATGTACAGTATGTGCTTACGGGCACACACACTGTGAAGCACACCATGCTATTACACTTAAATCCCCTCTGATGAAGCCAGTCCAGTGACACAGAAAATGCTACTAAATTAACTCAACTGAAGAGCAAAACCCATTAAGAACTCAACAGACAGAAAATGATGCATTTTTTTCATCACCTTGCTCCATATCACCTCTGTCTCTCCTCATTTTTTTCTCTCTGTCTGTAGTTTAAATGAGAATCTTTCTTTCTTTATATAAGAAAGGGGCAAAATAAAAAGTTTTAGGAAGAAGTCAGTTTGTTGGCAGAAACCAACCAACAAGACTTCTGTAATACCAGGACCAGCCTTTGCATAAGCTCTTTCTTGTTCCCAGAAACGTGAAAAAGAACAGAAACCTCTGACAGAGTCCAGTCCTGGGTGAATAAATGAAGCCCTTTTCCCAGAAGGTTAGCGTAAAGGGTGGCAAGAAGGGAAGAGGAAAGGTTTGCTACTGTGAGAATGTTAGGTTGGGCGATATTTTAAGACTTTGGAAAGTGTGAAGAAAGACTGTTTTTTCCATTTCTTCTCCTTCTCTCTCCTACTCTGTTATTTCTCCTTTCCATTGCTTTGGGTTTGGGGGAACAATATAAACATTTAAAGATACAGATGCTGCAGTCTTGAAAGTTAGTGCTCGGCAGATTTTACGAAATTTATCTAGGGAAAAAAAGATAAAGATCACCTCACAGACAAAGTTGGACCTGAATATCTGTGGTGAATTTTAATAGAAGTTTCTGATTAATTCGTCTGTGTCAACATATTTGAAATTTTAAGTGATGACAATGTTCTTCAGTTTTAACTTTCACTAATGGGTAAATTGCAGACAGTAATGTGTTACTGGAAAATAGTATGGAAAATTAAGTCTTTTTTTTTTTTTCAAATTAAATCCTGTTTCTCCATTAGCTCACTTTATTATTTATGAGATGGTTTATCTTTTATGTCTTTTATCATTATTTATCCCTACTTGTCATTGACCACTAACAATCCAAGTAAATCATTATATCTCTTTCTACCCACTCCATCCCAAGTTGATCTATAAGAAAATTCTTGTATATACTAAAAGCATATAATATATACTAAAAGCAAACAGACAAAAACTCGGAATCTAGCAGAGAATATTTGGCCAGAAGAGTCATTTTGTGGTGATAAAAGATTCTTTAGTTGCTCACAGTTTAGACTTTAATATACTCTCGGTTAAGTATTTGAGCTTTTTTAAAACATATCTTCCTGAAGGTTTTATAATTAAATCTGATGATGAATATATCATTGAACTTAATTCTTCACCCTTTAACTCCAAGATCAAAGTAATAGGAAGAAAAAGTATTCTAAAGCACTTAAAGGAATTGTATAGATTATTTTTAAAAATTGTATTCTCTTTTGTTGTATTTGCTCTTCCAATTTAAACCTCACTGTTACAGTTTGTTTTACATCATGATTTTAAAATTATTATTATTATTAATGTCTGAGGAACTGCTTAGCAGATCTGTAACTGAGACTTGCTTTTAGTAGACACGTGTCCTGGTGGCCTTATTTTGGTATTCATAAATATTACAGCCAGACTTTTAATAGACATTCTAAACGAAAATAGAACTCAACTGCTAAAATTTAATTTTCTGTGTAAAATAAAAGAAGTAGCAAGAGACTAAAACATTGGCTGGGGCTTGGGGTTCATTTGGGGAGCTCCCATAGGCTATATATCACCATGTGTGGCTTTCATTTTCTTAGTGCAAATTGATTTAATGTGCAACATTATTAGATTAATCAAGTCCCTTTGGAAGAAATGATCTCGCCAAAGAGATTTTGTTTAACTCTGTTCCTCTGCTCCACTCTGACCTTGGCAGTAGTTTTTGATCATTAAGAGAAGAATGGGAAAATGGCTAGGGCTGTAGCCATCAATGTCCCCTATTCTTAGTAAAGAAACAAGTCTCTATCCACCTTTACCCATAAAAAGTTGAAGATTTCCCTGAAAAGCCATATGCTTCATGAGTTCTAGGAATGATTCATTGCTCCCTTTTGTTTTCTAAATTGGATTTCTTTTCTATGTATTCTGTAATAATACAGTTGAAAATCTTGCTCATTCTTGCACTCATTAATTTCAACAATCAGTTCCTCTTCAAGTTTAGACACCGAAAAACATCTGTTTATCCAGAAAAATTTTTATTTTTACTTTTATAACAGATGAATAAATCTATATAACCCATCACTCCCTGTTTACATTGAGAGAGAGTAAACCAAGGGCAAATTCTATTTTCATTTCTTGCCAACTATCCCTACAGTGTAGTACCTACAAATGCAGCCTTTGGAGCCAGACTTCCTAGGTTCAAAACCCAGCTTCTCCAGTAACTAGCTAAGAGCTCTTAGGCAATTCAGTAAACCCTTCTGTGCCTCAGTTTCCTTGTTTACAAAAGGGGAGTAATATGGCAACTTCATTCGATGGTACGAGGATTAAATAAGTTAATATATGTACAATACTCAAATGAGCACCCAACAAATGGTAAGACTATTATTA
Source organism: Colobus angolensis palliatus (assembly GCF_000951035.1). Classification (NCBI taxonomy): domain Eukaryota; kingdom Metazoa; phylum Chordata; class Mammalia; order Primates; family Cercopithecidae; genus Colobus; species Colobus angolensis. Next base: position 6,762,942 of record NW_012110918.1, on the reverse strand, counting down.
TTGTAGAACTTCATTTCATTAACTTTTCATCTTTTTTAATGTTATCTACACATATCTTAATACTACAGGTTGCCTTAAACTTATCTTGAATGGAGATTTGATTGCCTGAATTGATAGAAAATCATAAAGAAAAAAATGAAATAAAAATCACCTATAATCCTACTACGTCGAAATAGGTTTTTAGCTTTTTGTATATATATTTTTCTCTTTATCAAATATTTTATTGTAGAATTTAAATTATATATCTTGATTTTTTTCACTTACAATATATCAAAACTTTGCTTTAGTCATTAAATATTCTTCAAAAACATGTTTTTATGGTCTTCACATTTCTTCATATAAATGTACCGTGAATATGTTTAACAAGAAGATATTATAATAACAAAAACAAATCAAAGTTGCAACTTCCAGTGAGAAAATTATGTGGCATAATATTTGTATAAACTGAGTCAAATGAACACTTCTTCAGTATCAGGTTTCCTTTTTTATAATGCTCTACGTGGTTGTGAAAACAAAAATAAGTGCTATCAACTGCCTCTGACTCTCCAAATCATCAGGTTCTCAAGGTTCTGGTCACATATTTTTTCTCCGCTCCTGATAGAATTTTATACTGAGCAAACCTTGCTCATAAGAACGGGTACTTCTATGTCCAAAGACAGCACAATGCTGAATTGCTTAAGGCTGAGTTTTCTCTCTGCCATTTAGAGTTTCCAGGGGAAAAAAAAAAAATTATCATCACTGTAGCTGACCTGTCTTTTATCTTTCAAAATATAGACTAGCAGTCTTGAAAGTGATGTTCGTCTCTTCTGCCTATACTGCATTGATCAGAATGCAGTTACAAAGAGACAGGGCTTAGCTGTTGGCCCAAGAGATGACAGAAGTGATGTGATATGCATTTAGCAGTATCTGTGGCAAGAATGCGGCATTTTCTATGCACATGATGTACAATGTAGTCTATTTCCAGGAAGTGGAATTATATCTTTTAAATTTCATTCTCCATTTGAGGAGCAAAAACAGGAATGAGAGAGAAATAAGAATGGGGATATTTCTATGGTGAATTATTTTGTATTTGACATTTCTATGGGCTGGCTTTGGTTTCTTTCTTTACATATTTATCTGTTTGGAATTCCGATTTATTTTTAAATTTTACTTCCTGAAAAAGAGTTTTAGGTCACCTTCTCAGAAACAAGATACTGGTGCCTTTTCTCTATGATCCCAAACTTGTAGATTTCCTGGAATTTATATTGAAAATCCTCTACGTTTAGTGTTAGATGAAATACAGGTTGGTCTTATCCAAGCGAATGATTTATCAACTTATTGATGAACTAAGTATAGAAGCACATTTATTCTTTAAAGGAAATGAAGGAAAGATAATTTCCGAGAATATAATAAATTAAAAGTTGTTCACTCATCAAAGGACATTTATTTTAGATGATACTTCTTTATTCTAAAGTTAAGTAAATTAAATAAAGAATTCAGAATAACCTTAAGGTTTATAATTATTAATAGTTTATATGTGAACTCTGCTTCTTACTTTAAAAGGCAATTGTTTCTTGCAGATTGTAGAAGGGATAAAGAAGTCTGTATATAGAATTTATTTTTCTTTATTTTACTTTTTCCTGGATGATATAGCGTGTAATTCATGATCTAAGGAACAAGTGAAAAGTCTAGCTGTCTGTTTTCTGGTCTCTTGGGTTAAAATCAAGGTCTCTAACTTTGCTTTCATGAAGGGTGGTGTTATGTTTTCTGAGGTGAGGCAGGGGAAGAAGTGGTAGATGGTTAATATTTCAAAAAGGTAGCAATTACCTGATAAGAGAAAGCGGCGTGGACTGTGTCTTGTAACCGCTCATTTCAGAGGTGCCAAATCTGCTGCGGACATCATCGTCATTATAGCTTCAGTTGGCTGAGGTCACCTTGGTTCATGTGTTTTATACATTGGTAGCCTTCTCCTTATTACTTGCCAAACAAACCTTTTTATTTTTGCACACGTTTATGTTGATTTTGTGGTTTCTGAAATTGGATTCTGGCTCCTGGAGGCCCAAGTTTCCACAGCAACTGGAGGCCTTATCTGCTACTGGTTTTTGGCAGGCAGACAACCAGGTCTTTCAGTTTACTTTGGAATTTTTTTTTTTTAAACTTTTTCTTCTTCTCTCTTATTTTTCCTACACCCTGTCATTTAAGCATCACATAATTAATTGCGTACATCCTGTGCCACATGCAATTGCCACAGCTTTGAAGTCCCAATAGATCATTTTATAGAGCAGTGGGTGCCATTTTAAAGAAAAAAAAAAAAAAGAAAAGCAAAGCAAAGGCCTGGCGCCAGGACATGGCTGTGTGGATTTGAACATATCCTTCTCCAGGTATGATAAAGAAACCCGTGCACCTTCTGTTTGTTTTTCTGCATTTCCTTTCCAAACTGGCCTTTTCAATATATAGGAAAGACCTCAGGATTGAGTTTGTTATTTTTCTCTCTGGAGCTAATTCCTTTTCCAAAACCAGCACGAACTGCCTCATTTGGTGCTGAGGTGAGGTTTGCTTTTTTTCTTTCAAATTTGGAAAAAAGAAAAAAAAAGAAAAAAGGTCTGATTTAGCATCATGTCATTTAGTGGCTGCTAGTGACCCAACAGGAACGGAAAAAACAACAGCCCAACAAGAAAAAAAGCGCCAAATCCCTTATTTAGACACCATTAAAGTTTAACAACAATAAATGACCTCATCATCTTCATCTTCTTAATGTTTTAAAAAATATATGTACAATTATTTTTTCAGTGAAAAGAATAAATTAACACAAACTTTCAGCATCTTTTTGGAAAAGATATACTCTTTGGAAGGCAGAAAATGTATAGGTTTTGAAAAAAACATAAATTTTTTTGTTGAAAGCTTAATTAGCCTTTACTTTACAGATAGAAAAATGTATGGATATATTTTATTGGCAGTTTTGGTGTCTTCTTAAGGGAAAATCACCCTAACAATGGTCTGTCTAGAAAAATAAAGTGAGTCCCATTTTCTTCATAAAGTAAATGCTGCCAGATTCTTTCATTGGTAGATATAAACATTTAACATAGCTAGAATTTAATATTCAGTATGTCTACATGGTTTTGTATCTTCTTTTTTATATTAGCATTTAAAGAATCTTTTCCTCTGTGTAGATTCTGGATTATTAGCCCTTTGTCAGATAGAGAGATTGCAAAAATTTTCTCCCATTCTGTAGGTTGCCTATTCACTCTGATGGTAGTTTCTTTTGCTGTGCAGAAGCTCTTTAGTTTAATTAGATCCCATTTGTTGATTTTGGCTTTCGTTGCCGTTGCTTTTGGTGTTTTAGTCATGAAATCTTTGCCCATGCCTATGTCTTGAATGATGTTGCCTAGGTTTTCTTCTAGGGTTTTTGTGGTTTTAGGTCTTACATTTTCTATTTCATGGAATAGAAAATTCCATGTTCATAGCATGAGATGCTCACCCTGTATGCTCATAGCATGGGATGCTTACCCCCTGTGATCATGGCATGGGATGCTCACCCTCTACGCTTACAGTATGAGATGCTCTCCCCATATGCTCATGGCATGGGATGCTCACCCCGTATTCTCATACCACGAGATGCTCACCCTCTATGCTCATAGCATGGGATCCTCTCTCCATATTCTCATACTGTGGGGTGCTCACCCTCTATGCTTATAGCATGAGATGCTCTCCCCATATGCTCATAGCATGAGATGCTCACCCCATATGCTCATAGCATGGAATGCTCTCCCCGTATGCTCGTGGCATGGGATGCTCTCCCCGTATTCTCATAGCATGGCATGCTCACCCTCTATGCTCATAACTTGGGATGCTCACCCCGTATTCTCATAGCATGGGATGCTCTCTCCATATTCTCATAGCATGGGATGCTCTCCCCATATGCTCATAGCATGGGATGCTCACCTTGTATGCTCATGGCATGTGATGTTCTCCCCGTATGCTCATAGCATGGGATGCTGTGCTCTCCCAGTATGCTCATAGCATGGGATGATCTCCCTGTATGCTCATAGTCTATGGTGATTCCATGGGCAGACTCCCTCGCTCCCTTTTTTGAAATTTTGTAAAGATGTCCCTTATCCAAACTTATCTGGCCACTGTCTCATTTCCTCAGAGAATTGCTTCTTTCGTCCAGAGAAAATATAATGAACAGATTATTACTTAACAGTTGACCTTTGACAAGTTATTAAAATTCTCAGAGCCTCAGTCTTCTTTCTATAAATGGAAAGAAATAACAGATCATACTTCAGTGGGCTCTTAGGAACACTGATTATCTTAATGCTCATAAAGTGTGTAGAGTATTGCCTAGAACATTGTTTGTGATAGTTAAATATTCAGAGGAATACTGATGAAGTTATTGTTAAGAGTTAAATACTTATATTCCCTTAATATATCTCAGACGTCATTATAAATACACTACCTTCCATCTATTGCTGATAACAACCCTAGAGACTAGTATGTTCTATTATTTAATTAGCTATTATTATAATTATATATCAAATTTCTAAAAATCATTTTAATCTAGATAACTGCTTAGTGTTAGAATTCAGTCCTTATGACAAAGCCCAATAGACATAAACATTATAAACACTTTGAAGTGGGAATGCATGCTATTAATAGTAACACTAGGGCAATAGATACAGACACAGTAATATATATGATCGTCCTGGTGGGTGTTTTTCATAGTATATAAAGTAAGATAACATTTTTGAGTTGTTCAATATCCATGATGGTTAATTGTGTATATGAACCTGACTAGACCACAGGGTGCCCAGATAGTCTATTAAACATTATTTCTGTGTGTGTTTGTGAGGGTATTTCTGGATGAGATTAACATTTGAACTGGCAGACTGAATAAAGCAGATTGTTCTCCAGAGTGTGAGTGTGGCCTCATGCAATCTGCAGAAGACCTGAAAAGCATGAAAGGCTGAGTCAGAAAAAATTCCCTCTCTCTGTCTGGGGCTTAAGACTTCTCTTGACTTTGGGCTCAGACTTGCTTTGGAACTGACCTCCTTGGCTCTCTTACTTCCTAGGCCTTTGAACTGGGACTGGAACTATCCTATTGGCTCTCCTGGGTCTGGATTTCTCAGTCGCCAGAATCACATGAGTAATTTCTTATAATAAATATCTTTCTATTCATTGTATTGGTTTTGTCTCTCTGAACATCACTGACCAATTCAACATCCTCCCTGGCACCTAATAAGTACTCTCTAAATATTATATGAATCAAAATAGTTGCCACAAAGTATTTGCACCTCTGTTAGATATAATCTTAAGAGTGGAATTACTGGGTTACAGAATAGATGAATGTTTGACACTAAAAGAGGCTGATAAAAAGTTTTCTGAAATAATTGTAGCATTTTAAATTCTCAGTAGCACTGCTGAGAGTTCTATTTTCTCCATATCCTTGCCATACTTGGCTTTATCTGTCTTATCAATTTTAACGGGTGTATAGTTATGTCTCAATGTTGTTTTAATTTGCATTTCACTGGTGATGACCAATTTCATATGCTAATTGGTTAGTCCAATAACTTTTATATTACAGTTATCAGCTTTGGAATGAAATACATTAAAGTAAAATCTCTGCCTTTAACTTTCTCATTTATAAAACAGAAATAGTGCTTGTGTTTATCTCATAGTTTTCTTGTTAGAGTAATTTAGTAAATGTAAAATGTCTAAATGTCTAGAACCTAACCCATGGGAACCAGGCAAAATGTACTAGCTGTGATTATTATTATTAAACCAAGAACCAAGGATAAAATATATTGAACCGGTAGAAATACCATTAAACAAGAACCCTAAGGATATAGTTTCTGGAACAGATATTAGTGCCTTGCATTTGTTCTTATTTCTAGAAAGAGAGAATAAAACCATGAGCTCAGAAGACATCAGGCAAATACCTCTGGTTTGCTTTCCCACACTGCTACTTCCTGGCTTTTTAACTTTGAGCAAAGTACTTAACCAAATTACTTAACTCTAGTTTCTTTCTATATAAAATATGAAAAAAGATAGAATCTAGCCCATGAGGTTGTAAGAATTAAATGAGGTCATCCATATAAATCACTTGAAAAAGAGCTTATTTTTGGTAATTTTAGCAAGCATTTTTTATATGCTTACTAAATACATACTAAGCCCCGTGTTAAGAGTCAGGGACATGGTTTTGACCACGGTGGAATCAAATTTATAGAGTCGATTACTTTTTTTTTTTTTTTTTTTTGAGACAGAGTTTCACTCTTGTTGCCCAGGCTGGAGGTGCAATGGCACGATCTCGGCTCACTGCAAGCTCTGCCTCCCGGGTTTACGCCATTCTCCTGCCTCAGCCTCCCGAGTAGCTGGGACTACAGGCGCCCGCCATCTCGCCCGGCTAGTTTTTTTTTTTTTTTTGTATTTTTTAGTAGAGACGGGGTTTAACCGTGTAGGCCAGGATGGTCTCGATCTCCTGACCTCGTGATCCACCCGTCTCGGCCTCCCAAAGTGCTGGGATTACAGGCTTGAGCCACCGCGCCCGGCCACAGTCGGTTGCTTCTTAATTTCTCTCTGCCTCTCACTCTCCACCTCCAATCCTATTAGCTACACCTCTAAAATATATACCAAATCCAGCAATTTCCCCCCGTCTTCACTGCTTCATCTTGATCTCAACCATCATTTTATTTCACCAAATGACTAGAGTATCTCAACCATCATTTTTCACTAAATGACTAGAGTATCTCAACCATCATTTTATTTCACTAAATGACTAGAATAACCTGAAATTTTTCCTGTTTTTTTTCATTTGGGTACCTCAACAATTCATCCACCTACTTAAAATTCTCCAATGTCTTTCTTTTGCCCTTGGATTAAAAACTCAAACTCTTCACCTTGGCTCAAAAAGACCTCTGGGATCTAGTTCCTTGACTCCTTTTTTCACTTAATCTTATTCTATTTTCTTTTTCTAAAATCATCTTCTTCTACTCTCCTTTATACAAATCATCTTATTCTTTTATCTCCTTTTTAAATCATCTTGTTCTATTCTTTCCTTTTTAGATAATCATATTGGCTTTATTTTGTTCCTCTAATATAGTAAACACATTCCAGACTTGGGGATTTCACACTTTCTATTTCCTCTGAATCCTCTTCTCTGATATTCACACTTGGCTGACCCTTTCACATTAATCATGTCTCAGAAGAAACATTGCCTTCTTAGGAAGGGCTTCCACGAATATCTCATGTAAGGTAGTACTCCTCAATCCCTTGCCTCTCCTTTACCTGCTAAAGTTACGGAAAGAGCATAGCTAACACATCTTGGGGTGTGATGTCTTCTCATTTCTGTTACTTTGGCAAAAGCCATTCATATCAAGGAGTAAGTACATGTCAATTACTTGTATTCACCAGATACATTGGTGATTGGGTTGTTTGTGTGTGTGTGTGCGTGTGTGTGTTTGTGTATTACACATCTACATTTATGGACTTTCCAACCACTAAGTAAGGTCAGTATTACAAGGTATATCAGTGGGATTCGATTTTATTAACTTTGGCATATGGACGGTTAGCATGTGGCCATATGTTTCTCACAAAATGTAACTTATAATCTGAGCATTATAACTAAACAACACACATCCTTGCAATAATTTCTTCCCAGTAACAGTCTGTATCCCATTTCTTTCTCAGAGGGTCTGCTTTCATTTCTGTTTCCACCCAAGGTTCACTTGTCTCTAGCAACACCTCTTTAAAAAAAAAAAAAAAAAACAACCTGGAAATATGGGGTGTTATCCTGAGGCTGAAATATTCCATATTTTTTCTTTCACGAAACACTGATTGGCAACAATCTGTGATTGTCTCTCTTTTCCAACCTAGCCTTGAGCCAGGATCAAAATCTTCATGAATAATTCACAAATAATTAAAGTCTTTAGGTTTTGTTCTTATTCACAGGAGCAAAGTAATTTTGGTCTCCTTATGGATTAGATTATCCATAAAGGTTATGATTTAAGCAGTCTCTTTTCAAATGTGATTCCTTTGAATGTGTGGACTGATAGGACTCTGGGCAGAACAGGGTCTTGTTTTCTCTGTAAATAAAAACCTATGAAATTTCAACAAGTCAGCCCTTTTATGCCACACGGAGAGATTGATGACAAACCACATTATATTTCACCTTAATACAACAAGTCCAAAATCACAAATGCACTTTCTTAAAACACTGATTTACTTTTTATTCAGAGCTTATGAGATGTTAGATGACGAGTCAGTTATCTCCTGAATGAGTTCAACCTTCACAAAGGACAATTATTTTGGTATAAATTATTGTTTCTTAAAATCTTCCAATAGAACATTTTCAAAATAAACTTCACTAATTTACATTAAGTAAAGCAAAAGTAACATAGTCAATTATCTACCTGTGTATACACCACTACTCACACATATTAATATTAATACAAACATTTGCATTGTGCCTCCTCAGAATCACACATAAAGAAAAACAAAAGCAAAGACAAAGAGTTTAAAATATAAGGGCAGATAAGCAGATAATTACATTACAAAGACAGTATTATTAGCAAATTCATCATATCAGGTTTGAAAAGGATCTATGTTTCCTTTTCTATAGTAGCGTATAAGTTTGTTCTCACACTGCTGTGAGGAAATACCTGACTGGATAATTTTTAAAGGAAAGAGATTTAGTTGACTCACGGTTCTGCGGGGCTGAGGAGACCTCAGGAAACTTACAATCATGGCAGAAAGCAAAGGAGAAGCAGGCGCCTTCTTCACAGGGTGGCAGGGCAAAGTGAGTACAAGCAGGGGAAATACACATGCTTATAAAACCATCAGATCTTGTGAGACTCACTCACTATCATGAGAACAGCATGGGTGAAACTATTCCCATGATCAAATTACATCCACCTGGTCTCCCCTTGACACATGGGGATTATGGAGGCTACAATCTGAGGTGGGGTTTGGGTGGGGAAACGAAGCCAAACCATACCAAGTAGCGTTTTAATTTGTGTTGTCGGACTTAAACAGCTGCCAGTAATGTGTCCTGCTTTAATCACTCACTCATGACCTTATAAAAATGACCTACACTTTTATCAAGTCACTAAGCCTGTACCAAACCTATGTATTCACAGACTCGACCAGTACTTTTACCCATTGACACCTACAATCAAAGTAAACTTTGGAAACTGCTATCTAGGATAGTTTTATCTTTTCTATGTTTTTTAAATTAAATTATTAATCTTGGAATATTAGTGTATCATGGTTCTGGATAAAATATCTCTGTGAAGAGTTATCTTTACAGTGAATGTAGGCTTTAAGGTACTTCTACACAAAATATGTCCCTCATTGTCCTGCCAAAGTTCTCCAAGTTTCTACTTGTACCATCCTTTTGTGTTCAAGTATCATGTCAAATGATAACAGAAGAGTTCTATTGATGTCCTAGCATGAATGCATTTATCAGATTAGTTAAATCTGAGGAAAGAAGAACACTGAAGAAATTTAATATAGGGTGGAGATGCTCTGATTACAAAGAAAGTGATTCTGCAACTAGAAAATCCACAGGGCCAGCGTTTAGACACAGATGCTGATGTATATGCCATAGACATAGACATATGTGTAGACGTAAATGCAGACATTAATATATGTAAGAGAAGGACTGTGTGTGTGTGAGAGGGAGAGAGAGGCAGAGAGACAAAGACAGAGTGTGTACATAGGTGTGAGTGTGTGCATTTGTGTGTGCCGGGTGGTGGAAAGAAAATGTCAGAAATTAACGATAGCAATTTCTGTCTAACAAGGAGACCAAAAAGAATCTACAAAATTAAAAAGTACATCAACATACTTTGCTCTCCTGCCCAGTCTAGTAGACAGAATTTGGCTTTCTTTAGAAACAAACAAATCATAGAATTATTATTGTGATTCAGGGTTGTAACTATTTTGATGGGATTAAAAACATTTTCCTGCGGTCTATCACATTTCTTGATTTCATTCTACATGAATACTTTCTAGAATGTCTTCTGCATTTTTTTAAATGAACTCTAAATTTAATGTAAACGTTTGCCTTGTATTTTCTTAAAATGTACTCTAACATTTTGAATTTGTTGAGAAAAATTATGTTCCACAGAAAACTAAAGGTAAATAAATGTCCAAGAAAATATATTCTATTTCCCATAAAGCTATTCTTCTCTTATGTGCCCAGGGAATATTAGTAGTGGGGTCATAAAGTTTGGAGCCTCACTGACTGGATTTGAATTCAGGATTCGTCATTTGCTAGTAATGTTAATGTTGGACAAGTGATATTATTTCTACATGCCTCGGTTTTCTTATGTGCTTTAGGGATATAATGGCAATATCTAATTCATAGGAACTGTTTTTATGATCAACTGAGTTAATATTTGTAAATTGCTTGCCATAGTTCCTCCCATACAATGAAGGCTACTTCAGTGTTTGTTAAATAAATCTCAGCATGTTCTAGGCCCTCTGAGCAAGAAAATAGAAGTCTGATAATTCTTTCTGGATTTTTCATTCTAAATTATCTACCATATCGAATGGAAGTAGCTGTCACAGTTTTCCTTCTCCATTTCACGTCTGTTGCTTTAGATCAGGCTTCGTTATTTCTCATGTATAGTATTAAAATCATCTTTTTCTTATCTCTTTTTCTTTTTCTTTTTTTTTTTTTTTTGACAGAGTCTCATTCTGTCACCCCAGCTGGAGCTCAGTGGTGCAACTTCCTCGGCTCACTGCAACCTCCTACTCCCAGGTTCAAGCCATTCTCCTGCCTCAGCATCCCAAGTAGCTGGGATGATGACAGGCAAGTGCCACCATGCCTGGCTAATGTTTCTATTTTTAGTAGAGACAGGGTTTTACCATGTTGGCCAGGCTGGCCTCGAACTCCTCACCTCAAGTGATCCACCCGCCCTGGCCTCCAAAATCATCTAATAGGGCTCTCTGTCTCCAACCTCACCCACCTCAATTGTTAGTAGTCCTGCCACCAGCATGCTCTTTCCATAGAGAGACATCTAACCGTATAAAGTTGGTTCCATCTTGGCCAATAGCATATCCCTGACTTCTGGCACAGGGCAAGGTATGTGTTAGTAAGCATGCAACACATGCTTGCTACACTTACCAAAAGATAAGCTATTTTCTAAGTGATTTATATGGATGACTTCATTTAATTCTCACAATCTCATAGTCTAGATTCTATCATCTTCCACATTTTATATAGAATATAAACTTTTTTATATAGAAAAAAAGTAAAGTGATTTGGTTAAGTATTTGCTCAATGTTAAACAGTCAGGAAAGCAAATCAGAGGTGGTTTGCTTCTGACTTCTTCAGAGCTCACACTTTTATTTTCTATTTTTGGAAATAAGAAAAATGTAAGTCATTAGCATATTATTCATTTGACCATGTCTGAAGCCACTTTTGGTTTCCATAGCTTAGTGGGTGCCACTGGGTAGAAGCCAAGGATGCTGCTAAACATCTTTCATGCACAGGACATTTCTAATGGCAAAGAATGATTGGACCCCAAATGTCAGTGGTTCTTAGGTTGAGAAACCTTCGTCTGTTAAAGTGAATCTCTCAGACACCAATAAACGGTCTCTAAGAAGTCATGTTATGAATGCCGTCTCATTATCTGCCATTCAGTGTTTTTCCTGACTCACTTATTTTTTATTTGTGATATGTTGTGAACATCAAGTAACCAACTAAATGTCTAATATCTAGAAAAATCATATTTGGGCTGGGTGTGGTGGCTCACACCTGTAATCACAGCACTTTGGGAGACAGAGGAGAGTGGATCATGAGGTCAGGAGTTCGAGACCAGCCTGGCCAAGATGGTGAAACCCTATCTCTACTAAAACTACAAAAAAAATTAGCTGGGCATGGTTGCAGGCACCTGTAATCCCAGCTACTCGGGAGGCTAAGGCAGGAGAATCACTTGAACCTGGGAGGTGGATGTTGCAGTGAGCCAAGGTCGCACCACTGTACTCCAGCCTGGGCGACAGAGCGAGACTCTGTCTCAAGAAAGAAGAAAACACAGAAAAATTATATTTGACTATTCATGACTTTCAGAAGCAAGTCAACTTTTGAATACATTCTCAGAATTCTTTTTTCCAGTGTTCTGATGAATTAAGGAATGGGTTAATATTGTGCCAACCCCAAGTGTATTTCAGTCCCCCAAACTGTATTTGTTTTCTTCCTGAAATTGCTTTGCGACTAATATTCTCAGATATTGGAGCCCAAAGTTGTAAACTGAGCATGCTGTTTTTTTGAGTGCATGTAATTGAACATTTTTCAAAACTTGAAATCCTTGATTGCCCAGAGAAGTCTAATCTAGGACCCCACCTGAAGACTGTCTTGTTATTATAGAAGAGCCTTGTAGGAAAGGTAGTGAGATGGAGTTTTTACTCAAACATTCTGTGGAATACTAATGTGAGTCAAAGGAAGGAAAGATCTGCGTTGTGCTTCTTTTTTGTTTCCCCCTGAAAAGAAGGGAGACCAAAAAGCAATAAAGCAGATGGCATTTCCTATAGGTAGCCTTAAATCATTCAACACAGAGGTCTTCAGGGAGCTACCGGGTTCCTCTTTCCCTTCCAGAATGAGCTTTTCGGTTAAATATTCCTCATCCAATGCTCAGTGTCTTCACTTGGCTCTCCAAGGGTTTTCATACAGACTTGTCCTGGCATGACAGCATCCCCACTTTGTCAGAAATGGGTCTCGACCCATGCATCACCTTCAAAGACTCTTTCAATGGCTCCCCAGTGGCGGAGGCTGAGGGCTCTGTTTTGCTTGTGATAATGTGCTAATCTCCAAGACCCAACATAAATTCTCTTCTTGCATTGTCATTTGTCAAAGTTGCAATAGGGGGGAAAAAAGGAGTGGGAAGGGAGAGGGAGGAAAGTCATGACAGAAAGAAAACTTAGCCTTAGTTTTGTTTTCCCTCGTGCAGAACTTTCCCCTCCAGTCTTCTTAATCTGTAAAACATCTGATGGTGCAGAGAGGGCACGGCAAACACAAATAAATAAATAATCCTCCATGATTCTTCCTTATGGTTTTGTGTTGGGTCAACATTTTAGACAGTTAGTTAAATATAAGCAGGAATGAAGATAATTTACACAGAAGTCCCAAAATGAATGCTTGAAGCTTTGTGAACCTGCATTCTCCACTCAGCATTTCCTCCAATACTATCAAGCTGAGAGTCACATGGTTGGGTGAGGATACTCCATAAGCAACAGTGCAACAAATCTGATATCACACATATGCCTCTAAGGACTGGTGCTTTCCTTACGATTTGCCTTTTACAAGTTATCCTGGGTTTGCTACTACAAAAATATTTAGGACAATGTTGCTAAACAAGGTAGCGTTTTCTCTCATTGGTGTTAAAACTGGAAGAAAAAAAAAAAGAACAAATGTGAGATTTTCATGTTGTTGTTGAACAGTTTTATTAAGGCATATTTTATACACCATAAAGTTTAGAAATTTTAAATTTCCAGCCGGGTTCGGTGGCTCATACCTGTAATCCCAGCATTTTGGGAGGTCAATGTGGGTGGATCACGAGGTCAGGAGATCAAGACCATCCTGGCTAACACGGTGAAACCGTGTCTTTACTAAAAATACAAAAAAAATTAGCCAGGCGTGGTGGCAGGCGCCTGTGGTCCCAGCTACTCGGGAGGCTGAGGCAGGAGAATGACATGAACCCGGGAGATGGAGTTTGCAGTGAGCCGAGATCGCGCCACTGCACTCCAGCCTGGGTGGCAGAGCAAGACTCTGTCTCAAAAAGAAAAGAAAAAAAAAAAAAGAAATTTTAAGTCTCCAGTTCAATGATTTTAGTAAATCTGTAAAATTTTGCAAGCATCGCTACAGTCTAACTGTACAACATGTCCGTCATCCCCATGAGATCCTTGGTGTCCATTTGCACCCACTCCTCTGTTCCACTGCCCTTCCCAGGCAACCACTAACTTACTGTCTCTATAGATCCACATTTTCTGAATATTTCATAGAAATGGAATCATGCACTAAATACTCTTTTGTGTCTAGCTTCTTTCACTTAGCATAATGATTTTAAGGCTCATCTATGTTGTTGCATGTATGAAGTAAATAAATGAAGTAAAAAAGCACTTCATTCCTTTTCAAATTAACAAATAGTATTTTATCATAACACCTACTATGCTTAGCCATTCATCAGTGGGTGGGCATTTGGGATAAAGCTGTTTTGCAAAACATATGCAATGGCAGCGTGTCAACATGATATTAAATCAGAGAGCTTGTTTAAAGAAAAACACATTTAAGCTGCTGAGGCAGAAATTGTTCACTGTAGAAGCCAGCAATCCCTCACCTCAGTTCTTGGCCTGTGGGTGGAGGTTTCTCTGAATATACATTTCCAAGAAACCCAAAATACTTATAGTTTAGTTAGTGCACAGTGAAAACTAAGGATGCTCACAGTCCTAACTCATGGTTGTTGGCACCAAATAGCAGTGATACGACCAAAGTCTGTTTGGCAAATTTTACATGGCAAATGCTCTCTTACTGCCTGTTCAACTCTCTTCTGGGAGTTCTAAGAGTATTACATAAATAGAAGAAAGGGATTCCAATCAAATTTGGAGCCAACTAAATAGAACTCAGGAAGTTCTACGCTTAAGACATCATTTTTAGTACACTTAGAAACCAGACAGTTTGTCATTTATTCTAACAACAAATATTATTGTGATATAAACAGCTTGCTCTAGATTCCCAACGCAGAACTTCTGATGGCATAAAATGATTATTACAGGATTGATATTTTTGTTATTAATATTACATTAATATTTATAATAATGAGATACAGGCATCACTGAAAGACAATATACCTTCTCAACTGTACTGGGGTAAGAGCCTCTCTTCCCTGGGGTAGTGAGTCTGTGACCATAGGAAGCTGCTTCTGGAAAGATGATTCTATTTCTGTTCATATATTCATAGAGACAACAGACTAAAAATTAGATTTTTTTTTATTCTTAATCCATGGAGAAGTCCTTTAATGTCCAAGCAACATCAGATGTTTTAGTACAGAGAAAGAGGATCAAACCCAATTTCATTACATATTGAAAAGGCCAAGAATAGAAATAACCCTGATATCATGGTCCTTGAAATCAATTCTGCTTCTAAGTCCCTCACACTTCTACTATTAATAGCATGTACATTGATTTTCTCTTATGGAAACACTGAGAATTCATGCCTTAATATCTAGAAGTTGCCACTGCAAAGACAGATGTGCCAGGATTATCTGTTTTGTTGCCCAGGCTGAGTGTAGTGGTGTGATCTTGGCTCCCTGCAACCTCTGCCTCCTGGGTTCAAGTGATTCTCATCCCTCAGTCTCCAGAGTAGCTGGGATTACAGGCCTGCACCACCATGCCTGGCTAATTTTTGTATTTTTAGTAGAAACGGGATTTCACCATGTTGGCCAGGCTGATCTCAAACTCCTTGCCTCCAGTGATCTGCCTGCCTTGGCCTCCCAATGTTTTGGGATTACAGGCGTGAGCCACCGTGCCTGGTCATGCCAGGATTATCTTTCACACTGTCTGATAACGGAGGTTTATAAAGAGTGGAAAAGTAAAATAAATATTTTCTATATAATTTAGTCTCTATTCGCTCTTTTAATCCTCACTAGTGTTGCATACTTTTTTTACATAATTTTTTTTGTTGGCCAAATATTTATTCCAGTCTGGTTTAAAAACAACCTTTTTAATCACTGATTGGTTTCAGGCCATTGAGTACACTGTACACCATTGAGTGTACACTGTATGTGTACAGTACACTCAGTGGTGTACAGTGTACCTTTTTTGCTAAGAAAGCATGGGAACCTGCTATTTGCATCTCTTCCTATGTCTTCTACTTAACCATTTTTGTATGCATCATATTACCACGTTGGAAACCCAGTTAGTGAAACACAGTTTAGTTTATACCATTAAATGGATGGTTTTGTAGCTCCTGTTGGCAATGCCGGAGCTTCCAATAAGGATCAAAAGGCAGCACAAAACTTCGAAGTCAGTTAAAGCAGGCAGTCAACATCTCTCTAGCAGGAACCTTTGTTACATTTTGTCGTTCGATATATGGCTGTTATGCACGTAAATGTGATACTTAATGTTGGTTAGTTCCTCTCTATTGAGGAAACACAGTTCTATTTTCTAATTCTTAACAACCACGGATGCTTTATCATCAGAGCTGAGCTGAGCACATGGTATCTTAAATCATGGTGTGAAATCGAGCCTTGGCCCTGATGGCTTGCCATGCATCAGCTTGGCCGGCACAACTCCTCGCCTTTGGCCTCATTTTTCAGGGGCCAACGTGCCAATAAGATTTTTACCTCAGGTAATGATTCAAAAGAAAAGCCTAATCATGTTAATGGGATGGGCGACATCTTAGGGGGAAAAATAACAAAATTAAAGTTGATTTTAACCTGCAATGGAAAACAAGCCATGGAGTGTTTCCATGTGAAATCTTGGATGTCATACAATGGATGAAGGGAAAACAACCAAAAGCCAGGGAGGAAAAAGGGAGGAGGGAAGAAGGAAAGTTTGCTTGAGTCATTTTCGGCCAAGTCTGCTTCTAACTAAAGGTTCATGGAATGGGTTTAGAATTTCATAATGCCATGAACAATCAGCTACACTTGGTGTCAGGGGCTTGAGAAGAAAACCCTTAGAAAGAATCCTTCCTTTTTATTCCTTAGCCTGTCTTAAAGGTCAAGTAATCATATCAACAATATTTGAAAAAAAAAAGTCACTTCCCTAATTTTTTTTTCTGTTGTAATAAATAAGTCATTTACTTCGTGGCAAAGAATCTAAAGAGAGAGACAGGACTCCAGTGTTCAGGTCTGCAATGTGATTTTTGTGGTCATTAGAAACGTAACTTTTCTTTAAAAAGGAGGAAAAATGGAAAGAAATAGAAACAGAGAGAGGGAAGAGGAGAAAGGAGAGAAGAGAGTAACAAAGAAAGAGGGTAAGAGAGAAAAGAGAAAGGGAAGAGAATAAATAGATTAGGAAGAAGGGAGAACGTGAGAAAGAAAAAGAATAAATAATGTGGAAAAAGAAGCCACCAATCCTGTTTCTAGATTATTAGTTTTCTCTTTCATTTTGATTGCTATAGGGGAAAGTGTGCAAAATTATTTTTCTCTCCTTGGTGTCGAGTACAGAACAAGGTGTCTTCTGTTAAATGACTGATTAGTGAAATGCAGAAGAAAAGAATGCAGAGACAAAATGGAGCATTTGTTGAACTAATTTTATAATCAATAAATGAATATTTTAGGTTTTTTGGGATCCAACCAATTCAACTTCAGTAAATGGAAGACTTTAGGTTTTAATTCACTTACACTACAAGGAAAATCTCTATTTGGTGATTTTATTTTACATTTTATTTCTAATTTTAGGATACGATTTTCTGTTGATGAATTGGCATGTCTTACAATGCTTGCTATGGAAAACACTTGGTGGAAATGCAAGGAGATTTGCCTGTTCTTATTATGCTTCCCATAAACTATTCATAGAGGGAAGCTTCTGCTGAATTAACTTCATAATTCGTAAACTCCACAACACAGCTGGTAGCCTATGCTTGCCGACAGGCCTCAACTTTTTATCACCCAGAATTCTACATATGTGTTCTTTGCGTCCCCTTTCTCTGGTTCTCATTTTGACCTTTCCCCTAAGTGAGTTTCAATTTTAATTTCCTTAATTCCAACCTGGTTCCATGCAATTAATCGCATTCATAATAAGAGTTCTCTAAATGGATCCCTTAAGTTTGTATCATTGCTATGAGAAAGTGTGTTTTGTTCTTTACCTATGAACTGTGTTCGCTTTGTGTGCAGAGATATAGAAAAAAAAAAATCCAGCTACTTCTTTAGAAATCAGCTGTCATCTGTGATAAACCATTGAGAAGCCTTTTATTTTGGCAGACTGAAACAATCATGAATCTACAATGGCTATCCTTTCCTTGCTTTTGGTCTTTCTTGGTATGATTTGCATGGAGACCTTTTGCCTTAGTAGCCCATCTGTTCTTACTGCTTATTCCCCACTGAAGTCAAGCTTAATGAAGAATGGCTCTCCATAGGTTCATAAGTTTGATTTGCATAGCCATTCAGAGTTTGAATATCCATCAGAATTTCTCTGGCCTGGAAATCAGGTTAGAAGTATCAGAAGACTGTGTTCTCATTTCTCATGGGAGATTTCTCCAAGTCTCTCTCTCTCTCTCTCTCTCTCTCTCTCTCTCTCTCTCTTTCTCTCTTTCTCTCTCTC
>NW_012110918.1:6742171-6744658 GCF_000951035.1 Colobus angolensis palliatus | reverse complement strand
CCCTCCCTCTCTCCAGCCCAACTAGAAATAAATTACAAGAAATATCTCTTATTTCTCCTTTATTTCTTTCATTGGAGTTATCACTCTTGGATGAGACTTGTTGTTGAAACATTTAACTTGATTAACCTGATTATAAATGTGTTAGAGCTTACTAAGTGCTGTCAAATACAGTCAAATATTGACTTTGAGTACCATTTGAGGTCAGTTTTATTCTACTTATTTTGGCCTTACTTTTTTTGGAAATGCAAACAAAATAAATTTACCTTATCAAAGAAGTCCCTTATGTCTACATAACCAATTATCCTAGAAAAAACAATCAGAAAGGCAAGTCATGATTTTGTTAGGTATTCATAACCTTGGATAGAGTATTCTTCTCTAGCTCTCTTCCTGAAAAATTAAACTAAAAGTATTGTAGAAATTTTGAGGACTGATTTATGAGTTTATAGACACAGAGGCTATGATTTTCCGGAAAAATCCTTGTCAAGTATTATTTGGAACTGCAATAGGTCATTTGAGTTATTTTTTGTTGGTTTGTTTTGGCTTTCTCTTACACTAACTTGAGACTATGAAACTGATGGTATTTAAGAAAAACTAAACAATTCTTAGTTTTTCGTATTAGTGATTAACTTTTTTCCACATGTAATTATAAGACTTAAAGAACCAATAGGAAGATTATTGTGATTCGTCAGGAGTGAAAATTCAGCTTTACTGTGTTAAAGATTAGCAATTATTTTTAAAAGCAATCATTACATCAATATATATGTTTTGATTAATAATAATGCTAGGCCAAGTGCTATGGCTTACGCTTGTAATTCCAGCCCATTGGGAGGTCAAGGTGGGAGAATTGCTTGAGGCCAAGTGATTGAGACCAGCCTGGACAACACAGCAAGACCCCAACTCTACAAAAAATAAAAATAAAAATACTAGCCAGGTACAATGCTGCATGCTTGTAGTCCTAGCTACTCAGGAGGTTGACATGGGAAGAAGACGAGCCCAGGAGTTGAAGGTTACAGTGAACTATGATTGCCCCAATGCACTCCAGCCTGGCCAACAAAGTAGGACCCTGCCTTATAATAATAATACTAAAAGTTCTGATATTATGATTATATTTAATAAAATTAAGTGTCATAAAATGATCAAAGTTAATTGTATGAGAATTTTATTATTGTTATTTTTGAGACCAATTTTTGCTCTAGTCACCCAGGTTGGAATGCAGTGGTGTGATCTTGGCTGACTGCAACCTCCGCCTTCCGGTTCAAGCGATTCTCCCACCTCAGCCTCTCGAGTAGCTGGGACTACAGGCACCTGCCACTAAGTCCAGCTAATTTTTGCATTTTTGGTAGAGACGGGGTTTCACCGTGTTGGCCAGGCTGGTCTTGAACTTGACCTCAGGTGATTCACCTGCCTCAACCTCACAAAGTGCTGAGATTACAGGGGTGAGCAACCGCACCCAGCCAAAAATAGTATTTTAAGTATAAAGAAATAATTCCATTTTCCTGAGTAGATAAACAACAACAAAAACCTGAAAACAAAACAAACACAAAACAAAAAATTTTGTTTTCCAAAACCCCTTCTCACCTTAGTTTCTGTCTTGCCCCTCAAGTCAAATAACATCACTACAGAACGGTTTTCAAATAAGCTTTTCTTCACGTACTAAAATAGAGACCTGTCCTTTGTCCTTGATTTATGACTCATTTTGAAGGAAGAGTGCCCTAGGATAGCTTCCTTGTTAGAGCTCTAGATGAAAGAAAGTAAATAAGTACACTGAAAATTGCCCTGAGGATATCCTTGTCTGGTTTCAGACAAAAGCACGTATTCTATGTATTTTCTTAAGAGTAATTTACTTAAATAAATTATATAAATGTACTGTATTACATGTTTACATAGTAAATTAAATAATAATACTCAAATTCCCAGATAAGATGTTAATTGCAGCCTCTAAAATATAATTTAAAATAATTATTTTCTCTAATAATTATTATCAAATTATATGGTGCATAATCTATCTCATATAACAGGAAAAGTAAAACTTAAGTATTGCTAAACAACCACCAAGAAGTGTCATATCCAAATAGCCCTTATAACTTTGTAACGTAGGAGCAGTTTCATTCTGTTAGAAGATGGTAGTACCTTAAACTGACATAAACGCAAATAATGTTAGGAATTTTGTTTTTTTTTTTATTTTGTAATAATCTATAAGAAAACTCTTAACGTTTTCTACAGCCCATTAAAAATGTCTTACATTTATAGTCATTAAATGGTTAAATAAGACTAATAATACAAAATAAGTAAGCCATAAGGAGATGAATTTTGGTTTAAAACACCAACTTGGAATAAGAAGATATTTGTAAAAACCAGGGATGTGGCTGGGCGCAGTGGCTCAAGTCTGTAATCCCAGCACTTTGGGAGGCCGAGACGGATGGATCACAAGGTCAGGAGATCGAGACCATCCTGGCTAACACGGTGAAACCCCGTCTCTACTAAAAA
>NW_012110918.1:6730087-6738546 GCF_000951035.1 Colobus angolensis palliatus | reverse complement strand
AGCTGTAATCCCAGCACTTTGGGAGGCCGAGGCAGGTGGATCACCTGAGGTCGAGAGTTCAAGACCAGCCTGACCAACATGGAGAAATCCTGTCTCTACTAAAAATAAAAAATTAGCTGGGTATGGTGGCGCATGCCTGTAATTCCAGCTACTCGGGAGGATGAGGCAGAAAAATCGCTTGAACCAGGGACGGGGAGGTTGCGGTGAGCCGAGATCGTGCCATTGCACTCTGGCATGGGCAACGAAAGCGAAACTCCATCAAGAAAAAAAAAAAAAGCCCCATTAAAAAGTGGGCAAAGAGGCCAGGCGCTGTAGCTCACGCCTGTAATCCCAGCACTTCGGGAGAACAAGACAAGCGGATCACAAGGTCAGCAGTTCGAGACCAGCCTGGCCAACATGGTGAAACCCTGTCTCTACTGAAAAAAAAAAAAAAAAAAATTAGCCAGGCATAGTGGAGGGTACCTGTTATCCCAGCTACTTGGGAGGCTGAGGCAGGAGAATCACTTGGACCTTGGAGATGGAGGTTGCAATGAGCTGAGATCGTGCCACTACACTCCAGCCTGGGCGATAAGAGTGAAACTCCTTCTCAATAAATAAATAAATAAATAGACAGGGAGATTATATGCCTGTTGCTAAACTTTAGAAAAAGATAAGGAAAGACTAAAAGCAGTTAACTGGCAATTGAAAGACCAGTGTAAACATCAGGGTATTTTTTTTGTAGAAAGCAACCAGGCTCTGCAAGGTAGCCTGCAGTGAAAATGCAGAGAAAGCTGAAGATGGGGCCCAGGACTTAATCATCAGAGGAGCAGAGCGCCTAAGGTTAAACTTCCAGCCATATAGGCTTGCAATGCCAAGGTCAGAAGAAGGAGACACTGACACATGGGATGAGATATCTACATTGAAAACCCTGAACCCTGAAAACCTTAAATATGTACACTTCCCTGAAAGTTCTGGGCCTTCAGAAGGGGCCCATCCTTCGCCATCAAGAACCTCTTCCGCATCAAGATCCCCTTCCCTGTCAAGATCCCCTTCCCTTGTAGACAATCCAAAGGCCTCTCCCTTGTGAGGCAGGGATGTGGCTCAGGATCCGACCCCTCCCTCCTCCCTTGCTATTAGGCCTATCACTAGGGAGAGGTCACAGGATGTCTTAGGCTGAAAATCCAGACAATACAGGGCCTGAAAATGGAGGAAAAGGCCTATACCACAAAGGATTGCCATTCCCAGAGAGTGCGTTCTGGCAGGAGCCAGGGGCGCAATGTGTGGGGCTGGATTCTGAGTGTGTGGGCTTGACAAGGGGAGCTCTGAGCATAAGACTGGATAAGGGAGAGTTTATAATTTATTTGCACTCTTCCAAGATACAGAATTTACTACCCTGCAAGAAGCATGGACAAAATGATGGCCTGCACCGCCTCGCTTCCCTCTGCTAACTGAGGGAAAATGCCAGAACCACTGTAGCAGACAGTGGAGGAAGGGCTAAAGAACTCAGCGTGCGGGGCTTGCTGGAGTGGCTATATCATGTAAGGATGAGAAACTCAACAGATAATCATGTTGGATGTAAGATATGGAAGTTCTGCTCTTTAATGAGGTCATCAGGAATGCACTGCATCACTAAGGAACTCAGCAGTGTCCCTTCTCTGCAGACTAGGGCTGGTGGGAAGCCATTATAGAAAGAGGCAAAGCTGCCCGGGCGCGGTGGCTCAAGCCTGTAATCCCAGCACTTTGGGAGGCCGAGACGGGCGGATCACGAGGTCAGGAGATCGGGACCATCCTGGCTAATGCGGTGAAACCCCGTCTCTACTAAAAAAATACAAAAAAACTAGCCGGGCGATGTGGCGGATGCCTGTAGTCCCAGCTACTCGGGAGGCTGAGGCAGGAGAATGGCGTAAACCCGGGAGGCGGAGCTTGCAGTGAGCTGAGATCCGGCCACGGCGCTCCAGCCCGGGCGACAGAGCGAGACTCCGTCTCAAAAAAAAAAAACAGGGATGTCCAGTCTTTTGGCTTTCCCTAGGCCACGTTAGAAGGAGAATTGTTTTGGGCCACACATAAAATACTAACACTAGCAATAGCTGATGAGAAAAAAGAAAAAAAAAAAAAGTCACAAAAAAAACTCATAATGTTTTCAGAAAGTTTACAAATTTGTGTTGTATCACATTCAAAGCTGTCCTGGGTCACATGCTGCCCACGGACTATGAGTTGGACAGGCTTTGTATAAACCTAGATACTGACGACTAATGTTTGTACTGGGTTCTGAAATAATATATCTTAAGCAACTTTGTGGCTGAAGTCCATTAGTTTTTTTTTGTTTGTTTTTTTGTTTTTTCGTTTTTTTGAGGTGGAGTCTCGCTCTTTTGCCCAGGCTGGAGTGCAGTTGCACGATCTCGGCTCACCGCAACCTCCACCTCCTGGGTTCAAGCAATCCTCCTGCCTCAGCCTCCTGAGGAGCTGGGATTACAGGCATGCACCACCACACCTGGCTAATTTTGTATTTTTAGTAGAGACGGGGTTTCTCCATGTTGGTCAGGCTGGTCTCGAATTCCCAACCTCAGGTGATCTGCCTGCCTCAGCCTCCCAAAGTGCTGGGATTACAGGCGTGAGCCACCGCACCTGGCCTAGTATTTCTTTAGATGTAATAGTATCGCTTTCCCCAACCTTAAAAGAGACAGCTTAATGTTCCGATGTGGCAATATTTCCTCAATTAAAAGCTTAATTTAATGAAATCCCCTTAAAAATTAGTTAATTTATAAGGCATATCAACCTGTGTGTTGATACTTATCATCTAGAGCTATAACTCATATCTAAGACAGCTAATATTATTTTTTTCAAAACTCACTGTTTTATCAATGGATTTCACTCTACATAATAAGTAAAGCATATAATGTGTCGACTGTGAAAAAATTTTCCTCTGTCTATATTGTACATCTCTTTAGCTTTATAAGCACGTGCTACATTCGAACATTTGTATGGCCAGCACTGGAGAAGCAAATTAACTGGAAATGTCTAATCACCTTCTGTCCTGCATAAAATCTGTGAGCTCATTAGGTGTGGGAGATAACTGAGCAACCACACCACATATGGGAAGAAAGAAGCATACACACACTTTCCACATTCTGACAGTGTGCTGATGAACTGGGAACGGGCACTAGGAAAAGAGTGAAGACAGAAAAATAGTTCCCCATGGAAGAAGTTAAGAATTTCTCTAATAACAGAATGAGTGAGCAAATCAAGAGAACCACAGCTCTGCTACTGTTTAAGAGACTGTAGATAACAATGTAAACATTTCAGGGAAAGAACCATTTATTTCCTCTGTTATCTTACTGGGTAAAAGTTGTAGTTTGGTGCAGTTAACAGGAGTCCTTTCAAACAGCTGATTTTTTTTTTTTTCTTGCATTCTATTCTCTTAATCAATGAAAGGAATTTACTATATTTTTCTCAGTGAATAAACTGAATTTTAAAAATGTTAAATAATTCCTGATAAGACCCTTAGAAAGTTACAATTCAGGAAAAATGAACTATCTCCTTTCCTGGGAGTATTTTTTTGAGAAGACACTGATAAGCGAATATGAATGTTACTTATTCGAAGGAAGAAAAGGAGCTTTTATCTTTGAATTACGGATCCCAGGTTTACCTTTGAATTTTATCGAAACTAATAAGCCATAGTGTGCCTAAAACAGACATCATTTTGGTTAATGAATAGTTCCTGAATCTGGGAATTAGTGGACCTCGATTAGAGTCCCATTCAACCACTAACAAGTTAAAAGGCTTTAGATGAGTTATTTACTCGGTTTAAGCATCATTTTAATAACATGAAGAAGAAAAGAAATCTCAGAGATGAAGTGTGAGTAATATAAAATAGGAAAGAGAAAGCTATTTTGAAAAGTTAAAATACTTATATCTATAATCTATGTGCAGAGCATTACAGGTCTCTAAACCTGTAATACTTAGAAATCTAAGACAGTAATCCACAAATGTGTTTATTTTCATCTTTACGTATGACAAAACTTTTCCTCATTTGGGCGAATTTCACTACCATATAATGCAAGGCACCTAAACTTCATGTCTTAAATACATGGTATATTGCACAGGAAATTTTACTTTCATTTTTAACTGAAGAATATTAAAATAAAATCCATATACTTATTAGACAGATTCGTAAACCCCAGGATTTCAATATATCTGTTGGCCTAATAGTCAAAATAAGAAAAAAAGCTTGTAATCTATTTATCCCACTGGCCCTATCTAGCCCACTCAATGATTATAGCAGATGTGAATTAAATATAGATATATTTGCAATTTGAGTGAAAGACAACACTGACCATATATGAACACAGACCTGCCAGCTTCGTTAATGTTAATGCCATAATAGTCTCAATTCTGCAGTCACCATTGCTGGAATAACATTCGTTTGCTGTCAGCACTCCCATGTTAAAACAAATTAGCTAGATGATTAATGAATATCAAAATCAGCATGTGGATTCTCTGTGCTGAAGTCTTACTCAGTGTGAAATCCACTGGTTTCCAACTTAGTGAGATAATTTCTGGATCAAAATAATGCCCCTATGAGCCTCGGAAGCATGTGGAAAAATGCTTCCAATCAACCATGGAATTGCATGGAATTGCAGGGTAGAGTATGCCGCTTTCTTCTAAACAGAGGTGAGCGTTTTGTTGTTGTTCCTGTAATGTTTTTTGGACAAAACACAAAAGGGTTAGTTCATCAAAAAATAAGCAGATTCAATACAGAGTAAAAAAAAAAAGTCTGAAGAACAAAAAACTGTAATCTTATAAAATGTTTTTCAAACAAATCATACTATGGGTTTTATGAAGAGCTAAATGCCAAAGTTCATGGATGCCCCATTACCCCACTTACACTTGCCAAAAAGCCAAGCCTTTTCTTTTTCTTTTCTTTTCTTTTTTTTTTTGAGACAGAGTTTTACTCTTGTTGCCCAGACTGGAGTGCAATGGCGTGATCTCGGCTCACTGCAACCTCCGCCTCCCAGGTTCAAGCAACTCTCCTGCCTCAGCCTCCCAAATAGCTGAGATTACAGGTGCACGACACCATGCCCAGCTAATTTTGTATTTTTAGTAGAGACAGGATTTCTCCATGTTGGCCAGGCTGGTCTCAAACTCCCGACCTCAGGTGATCCGCCCGCCTCAGTCTCCCAAAGTGCTAGGATTACCCGTGTGAGCCACCGCGCCCGGCCAAAGCCAAGCCTTTTCAATGTTCTTCTTTGAAACCAATCAGAATCCAGAGGAATAATATAAAAAGGCAAATAAAATTATCTTTGAGATAAGTTTTGTAAGCCTATATTATTCACATTTATTAAACAGACATACAGACATGTATATGTATATGTGCATATACAAAGTTTTATACATATCAAACAATAGTGTATACATAATTATAAAATTATATATAACAATAAAATTATATATAATTATATAAAATTTTGTTTCATATGTATAAACTTTGTATATGTACACATACATATACATATATAACCATGTATATAACTTGTTATATATTATTACATAAACATCTACATAAACATTGTTTTATATATCTGTACACAGACACACACAAAATTGGTTAAGGTTATCCATCAGATTTCTCTACTATGATTACTGTATTTCCTTTTACAACAAGTAAGTATATTGTGGAAAAATAATTTGAGACTATGCAAATATCCTGTTTCTCATTATAATTTTATCTATTATTTTTAACATCTATTAATGATTCTTGCTTGTAACAATTGTTATGTGTGTGCACGCTAATGCTGATTTTATATTTCCAATGTTCCTTCTATGTTTATTAATTGGAGTTCAATGGCAATTAAGAGCTTTTCTTTTTCCCTTGGTTATTTATATATTCAATTATTTCTATTAATTTGAACTTACCTACATTTATTGCATGGGTTATAATCCATCACTATGTATTTTGTTGCCCATAATGCCCCACATTTGACCTTTGGGGACACCCTCCAGATGGCTCCTGTGTCATTGGACATGACCCTAAAATTCTTTGAAATCCTCTCTATTTACAGCCGAACAAGACATTCCAGGTTCGTCTTATACTTTCCCTACCCTACTCCCTGCTCCAAGGAGTCTTGGTCCATTTTACTTGAAAATGATATTTAGAAGTAAAGACTTGGACTTTAGATATTTAAAAACCAAGACTTTGGACTTTGACATACTCCTTGGTCCTGGGATATGATTGTTTTGAGGCCTTTTTAGTTGGTGGAACTAGGAAATATGTGTATGTACATGCATATTTATCTGTCTAGATTTTTAAAATTCATATACCTGATTTCAGTCCAACACCACAAGGCTTATTCTTGCCTTCCCAACTTTCCTTACTTATAACTTATTTCTCCAACAGTATGAAAACTGGCTCCCATGTTCCACAACAAACTTACCTACTTGTCTGAATCCTACAATAGATATAAAATAACTTTACTGTTACTAACTTGTTTACTAACTAGAGTAGAATATTTGCACAAACTTCTTTTGTCTTTAGCCTTACAGTTCAGGTACTACTTACTGAAGTTAGTTCTGTTCTTCCCACCCCATTCATTGTGGTTATATAATTTATTAGTAATACAGTTATAGGTTCATGTGTTACTGTTTGTATTCCATTTGGGATTCTTCCAAAAACTATGGTTGATTTTGTTTGTTGATTCATTGGGTATGTGTATGCCCAAAAGGCATACTCAGAGAAATGTCACTTTTTTGTTATCTCTAGTGCCCTCTCCCTAGACCCCAATCTTTCCATGATGTTTAAACTCACCCTCTTTAGGTGATCACATAAGAATGTTAAAATAGTGATTAAAGCACTCAAGAAATTAAATGATAAAATGGTGAATATCAGCACAGACTGAAGTTCTACCCAGAGGAGAAGTCATTATTCAAAAAAGATACTTGCACACACATGTTTATGGCAGCGCAATTCACAAATGCAAAGTCATGGAACCAACCCAAATGCCCATCAATCAATGAGTGGATAAAGAAACTGTGATATATATATATCACAGTTTATACATATATATATATATATATATGATGGAATACTACTCAGTCATAAAGAGGAGTGAATTAACAGCATTTGCAATGACCTGGATGAGATTGGGGACTATTATTCTAAGTGAAGTAACTCAGGAATGGAAAACCAAACACTTTGTGTTCTCACTGATATGTGGGAGCTAAGCTATGAGGACGCAAAGGCATAAGAATGATACAATAGACTTTGGGGACTTGGGGAGAAGAGTGGGAGGGGGTGAGGGAAAAAAGACAACAAATATGATGCAGTATATACTGCTCAGGTGATGGGTGTACCAGGATGTCACAAATCTGCACTCAAGAACTTACTCATGTAAACAAATACCACCTGTACCCCAATAACTTAAGGAAAAATAAAATTAAAAAAGAAGAATTAAATGGGATTATAGAACCAAAAGACAGAAAAACTGAAATTAAGAATTCAAAGGCTTTATTGTTTGGCATTGTTTCTGCCCAAACAATGATGCTAGATATACTAAAAATTCCTCTTCTTTAATGATATTGAAGGTCTGTAGACACAATGAGGTCTAAATGATTGATGTTACAGATCAGGGCAAGCCCTTTCTGGCTGAGGAATGCCCAGCAGTCATTTTCACATGAAGGAGTAGTTGTCCTGTCTGATGGCATGCGTGTGCCCTGCAAAAGCCCCTTGAAGGAAGACCTGTTGGTGCAGCAGAATGCCATCAGATGACAGATTTGTGCTATTAATCCCTTCAGGGGTTGCTTCAGCTGCAGAAAGCCAACTCGCCCAAAGGCATGCTTTTCTTGGGGTGGTCCATATCCAATGACTGAGGCAACTTGGCCCAATGCAGGAAAATTGTGACTGGCCGTTTTATTCTAGGACTCTTTGTGGGGTTGGTTGAGACTATTGGGTCTACATTGTAAGTTGACTTCCTTTCTGCCTAAATCTGCTGTTCCCCTCTCCCTTCCATGGATGTTGGTTTCTAATAAACATTCTATCCATTAGACTCTGTCTCAGAGATTGTTGCCTGGGGAACTTCACCTGTGGCAGTTAATGCCAGGAGTGTCCAAGAAAGTGAATATTTAAGTCGGGCTTTGGAGCTCAATTGTCTTCCTCCCAGCTGGGAGTGAGGTCCCTATCCTTGGTGATAAGTGGCACATAGCTTGTGGCACAAGGTGACAGTCCAACTGTGAAAACTTTCACTAGTGATGAATGCTGATGGTACAGACGGAAGGGAAAGTCCTAGCTGATGAAACGCGTCAGCCAGCCTTTGAAAGGTCCAGAGAAATATTAACTAAAAAGACAATCGTTGGGAGGCTGAGGTGGGCAGATCGCCTGAGATCAGGAGTTCGAGACCAGCCTGGCCAACATGGCAAAACTCCATATCTACTAAAAATACAAAAATTAGCCAGGCGTGGTGGCGGGCGCCTGGAATCCCAGCTACTCG
>NW_012110918.1:6567278-6729697 GCF_000951035.1 Colobus angolensis palliatus | reverse complement strand
AAAAAAAAAAAAAAAAAAAAAAGAGGCACAGCTAGCATTGGGGATGATAAGGCTCTAGAAAGATAGCCGCCAGGTCAGAAGCCTGGTGCATGGTACCATAAAATGAGAGGCAAGGTTGGAGGAGCTGTTCCCGACTGTATATGAAGAAGCAGATTTTAGCAGCTCGAAAGTAGACTCCAGTGAACCTGGAGGTGTGACGTCCAGATTCCTTTTCTAAGAAGCACTGTTGCTCCAGTTATTGGGAGTGCTGTTAACCCTCTAGAAGTTCCTTCAGCTACAGAGTCACCTTGCCTTTCCCAAAGCAGTCACATTTTATGACTGACTGAGGCAGGAGTATAAAGGTCTGGGCGTTTGTGCGCAATGTAGGAAAAATCTAACAGGCATTTCAGTTTCAGAGCTCTCTGTGTGGCTTACTGAGGCAGTTGGGCCTGTATTGCAGCTCGACTTCCCCTTCTGCCCAGTCCTGCATTCCAGCCTCCTGTACTAGGTTGAATGGTCCCTATCCCCCAATCCCCCCAAAAATGTAAGCTCACTTCCTAATCCCTAGAAACTGAATGTCAACTTGTTTGGACAAAGGGTCTTTACAAATGTGACAAAGTTAAGAATTTGAGGTGAAATGATCCTGGATTATCTGAGTGGGTCCTAAATCAAATGATATGTTCTTATGAAAGACACACATGGGACAGACATACAGGGAAAAGAGAGGAGGAGCAGGCCGTGTGAAGGCAGAGACTGAAGCAGCAGCCACAGGCCAAGGAATGGTGGCAGCCAGCAGAAGCTGAAAGTGGCAAGGCACAGAGTGTTCCCCAGAGCCTTTGGAGGGAGAGCAGACCTTCCCACACCTTGATTTCTGACTTCTGGCCTCCAGATCCATAAGACAATAAATGTCTGGGGTTTTTTGTTGTTTTTGTTTGTTTGTTTGTTTTGAGCCAGAGTTTTACTCTTGTTGCCCAGGCTGGAGTGCAATGGCACCATCTCAACTCACTGCAACCTCCGCCTCCCAGGTTCAAGCAATTCTCCTGCCCTAGCCTCTGAGTAGCTGGGATTACTACTAGCATGCACCACCACACCTGGCTAATTTTGTATTTTTAGTAGAAATGGGGTTTCTCCATGTTGGTCAGGCTGGTCTCAAACTCCTGACCTCATGTGATCTGCCTGCCTCAGCCTCCCAAAGTGCTGAGATGACAGGCGTGAGCCACCACACCTGGCCCAAATATTTGTTGTCTTAAGCCACCTGGTTTGCTGTACTTTGCTGCGGCAGTCCCAGGACACTAACACACCTCCCTCCACAGGTATGACCCCAAGGGCACGTCCAATGAACATACCACACACTGGGCTCCATTTTAGAGCCTGCTTCCCAAGAACTCAACCTGTAGCATGGGTGGAGCAGTGGCCTGCCACAGTCAAAGAGATTCTTCCACAATGAGAAGACACTTGTTGAAGGTTTACCCTGGGTTGGAATGATAAGACAGAATCTGGAAGTACCAGGGTAGGTAGAATAGTAGCCCCTCAAGGATATGCAGGTTCAAATGCATTAAACTCTTGAATATGTGAGGTTCCCTGGCAAAGGGGAATTTAGGTTGTTGATGGAATTAAGGCAACTCATCTGCTGACCTTAAAATGCAGAGATTATTCTAGTTAATTCAATGTAATAACACAGGTCCTTAAAGGTCAAAGAGAGAATTAGACAGCACTAGGGAGATGGCAGTGTGGGGACTCACATTGACATTGTCAGCTCTGAGGAGTAAGGTAGGGGCCATCAGCTAAGGAATGCAGCTCTAGAAGCTGGAAAAAGCAAGGAAATAGATTTTCCCTCAGAGCCTCCAGAAACAAGTGCGCCCTGCTGACATCTTGATCCCAGTCCAGCAAAATCTCCAGCAGGCTTCTAATCTTCCAAAGTCCAAGATAATGAATCAGTGTTGTATGAAGCCATGAAGTTTATGGCAACTTGTTACAGCAGCCAGAGGAACTGACTCTGTAAAGCCAGCCCCAAATGTAAGGCTAGACCCTCCAGATTCAATAATTCTTTCCTACTTTTTCTGAGTTAGTGGTGATTAGAGTTATCTCTTTGTCTCATTGTGACTGTGTCATGGACTGGAGAGGTCAGACATCACCTCCAAAACACTTGAAACTAAAAGATAGCTCAAGTTAATTAAATCAGAACCCCAAATACTACCCAGATGACATCCTGAGGAGATCAAAGAGATGAATCCCTGGAGAAACTGGAAAGGAGAAATATATCTTACAGTCTTTAGTAGATTGGTGAAACATTTGCAGAGCCCTGACAGAGGAATAGGCCTGACCTCACTCTCAAGAGAACCAGTTCTGAGCTGGAACTAACCAAAGCTGCTACTGATCCCCTACCCAGCTTAACTCCTAGTGAGATAGAAGAGATCACCCCTTCATTTTAGCTGTTTGACAAAAAACAGATGTACCATTTTGGGGAAAAATGTTTTTTGATTCAGTCTCTTCTCTTTTGTCCATAATATATATCATAATATATAAAAAGTATAAGACATATGAAGAAACAGGAAAATGTTATCCATAATTTAGTTTTAAAAAGCATCCATAGAAGCAGACCTACAGATGCAGATGGCATAGATTTTGAAATTAGAGACATGACCTTTAATAAGGTCTTTTCTTTTCTTAACTTAGAGAGATATTTAGGAAATAACCTCTTATTTATTTGAAGCTTGTAATTACCTCGGTTTTTTTTCACCTATCAGATTGACAGAAAGTCCAAAATCTTGACGAGATTGGCAAGATTGTAAGGCAACAGGCACTTTTCATACATTGCTGGTTCAAATATAAAATGCTATTATCCCATGAAGGAGAATTTGGCAATACTGAGCTAAACTACTAATGCATGTATTTTTTTTTTTTTTTTGACCTATGGATTTCACGTTTAAGAACATACCCTGAAGACACGTTTAACAATGAGAAAAATCATATGAAAAAGTTATTCATTGCAGTATTGTCATTGTAAAGTATTGTAAACTACCTAAAGTGTAGAATGAAGAAGACTGCTTTTACTAGCTAAGTCTTAGATAATTTAAGCATTAAGGTAGATAAGAAAAATAATAGTTGGTTGAATAAACTATGGTTCATGCATACTATGGGGTACTATTAACTGGTTTAAAAAATGAGAAACATCTCTAAGAACTGAAAGGGAGATGTTTCCAGAATATATTTTAAAGTGAAAAATGAAAAATAACATCTTTAATATGCTACCTTTTGTGAGAGAAAGAACAGAAAAAAAGAAAATGTACATATATCTATATAATTTTGTAAAAAGAAACAGAAGACTGATAATACAAAAATGAATGAAACTGGTTGCTAATTAGGGAAGGAGATGAGAGGGTAGGGTTGCAGGGGAGGGGAGGAAATGATGTTTCTCTGAATACATCTTTCTATACAATTTTGACTTTTAATTGTATGCTTATGCTTTAACATATCCAACAAAATGAAATTACAGGGGTGGGGCAAAAACCCCAAACTGAAGGCAAATAGTAACAAATGAACTTAATGGCTTTCAGTGAGTAAAGTAACTTCCCTGAAGAAGTTAAAAATTCTTTTTATTGTGGTAAAATATACATAACAAAACA
Organism: Colobus angolensis palliatus; assembly: GCF_000951035.1. Classification (NCBI taxonomy): domain Eukaryota; kingdom Metazoa; phylum Chordata; class Mammalia; order Primates; family Cercopithecidae; genus Colobus; species Colobus angolensis. The sequence goes on along the minus strand of NW_012110918.1, from coordinate 6,726,092 downwards.
TATCATTGTAACAATTTAAAATCTGTATCTATTTAAAGATTTCTCTTTTTTAAGAGACAGGGTCAAGGTCTTAAGAGACAGCTGGCAAGATGGTCAAATAGGAACAGTCTCAGTCTGCAACTCCCAGTGAGATCACCACAGAAGGCAGGTGATTTCTGCATTTCTAACTGAGGTACCTGGCTCATCTCACTGGGACTGGTCAGACAGTGGGTGCCGCCCATGGAGGGCGAGCCAAAGCAGGGTGGGGTGTCGCCTCACCCGGGAAGTGCAAGGGGTCAGGGAACTCCCTCCCCTACCCAGGAGAAGCCATGAGGGACTGTGCCATGAGGAATGGTGCATTCCGGCCCAGATACTACACTTTTCCCACAATCTTTGCAACCCACAGACTAGGAGATTCCCTTGGGTGCCTACACCACCAGGGCCTTGGGTTTCAAACACAAAACTGGCAGCCATTTGGGCAGACACTGAGCTAACTGCAGGAGTTTTTTTTTTTTTTTTTTTCCATACCCCAGTGGCACCTGGAATGCCAGGGAGACAGAACCGTTCACTCCCTTGGAAAGGGGGCTTAAGCCAGGGAGCCAAGTGGTCTAGCTCAACGGACACCACCCCCACGGAGCCCAGCAAGCTAAGATTCACTGCCTTGAAATTCTCGCTGCCAGCACAGCAGTCTGAAGTCGACCTGGGGCACTCGAGCTTGGTGGCAGGAGGGGCATTCACCATTTCTGAGGCTTTAGTAGGCGGTTTTCCTCTCACAGTGTAAACAAAGCCACTGGGAAGTTTGGACTGGGCGGAACCCACCACAGCACCATAAAGCTCCCGTAACCACACTGCCTATCTAGATTCCTCCTCTCTGGGCAGGGCATCTCTGAAAGAAAGGCAGCAGCCCCAGTCAGGGGCTTATAGATAAAATTCCCATCTCCCTGGGACAGAGTACCTGGGGGAAGGGGCGACTATGGGCACAGCTTCTGCAGACTTAAACATTCCTGCCTGCCAGCTCTGAAGAGAGCAAAGGATCTCCCCGCACAGTGCTTGAGCTCTGCTAAGGGACAGACTGCCTCCTCAAGTGGGGCCCTGATCCCTGTGCCTCCTGACTGGGAGATACCCCCAAGCAGAGGTCAACAGACACCTCATACAGGAAAACTCCGGCTGGCATGTGGTGGGTGCCTCTCTGGGACAAAGTTTCCAGAGGAACAGGCAGCAATCTTTGCTGTTCTGCAGCCTCTGATGGTGATACCCAGGCAAACAGGGTCTGAAGTGGACCTCCGGCAAACTCCAGCAGATCTGCAGCAGAGGGGCCTGACTGTTAGAAAGAAAACTAACAGAAAGGAATAGCGTCAACATCAAGAAAAAGGACGTCCACACAAAAACCCCATCCGAAGGTCACCAGCATCAAAGACCAAAGGTAGATAAATCCCACGAAGATGAGGAGTCCGGGAATTCTAAACAAGCCTGGGCAACATGGCAAAATTCTGTCTCTACAAAAAAATACAAAACTTAGCCAGGCATGGTGGTGTGCACCTGTAGTCCCAGCTACTTGAGAGGCTGAGGGGGAAGGATTGCTTGAGCCTATGAGGTCAGGGTTATAGTGAGTGGAGATTGTGCCACTGCACTCCAGCCTAGGTGATAGAGCAAGATCCTGTCTCAAAAAAAAAAAAAAAACAACAACAAAAAAGTTACACATACATACAAATGTTAAACTCATTCACACTTACTAACAATGCATGCCATATTGAATGTGTACTTTAACTGTATCAATGTTATAATATTATGTAACATTACTACACCTTGTTAAATATCTCATATTGCTTGTTCTAACAAATTATTTTACACCCACTATTTTCACTCAATTTAGCCTAAAAAGTGGAAGTAAAACATAATTTCACTTCTTTTAGGCTTGTGTTTATCTGTTATAAAAACCTGGTAAATTAATAGGTAAGAAGCAAACATAGTATATCATTTTTTTAATTCCTGGATTTGCTTTCCATCTATTTTTATTTTTATTTTTATTTTAGGCTGGACTGCAGTGGTACCATCTTGGCTCTCTGCAACCTCCGCCTCTTAGGTTCAAGCAATTCTCCTGCCTCTGCCTCCCAAATAGCTGGCATTACAGGTGTTCACCACCAAGCCCAGCTAATTTTTGTGTTTTTAGTAGAGACTGGGTTTCACCATGTTATTTGCTTTTTTTAAAAAAAAATCAGTGCATACTCATTGTAGTAGATAAAACCATTTCATTGCAATATTGCCTTCTTAAATATTGCCCCTGGTAACTACACCCTGGTGCCTATTAGGTGGCAATGATGTTTGGGCTAAAATCTCAATGGTGTCACGAGTGAAACCAAATAAGAAAGACATGTGTATTTTCTCTGCTAATGAAATACCCTAAATACTTAGACCCTTTTCATCACAATGTCTCCATTAATAGACAGAAAATATGCATATGTCCGGCTGTTCCTTTACACTTTCTTCTTTATTGCATTTTACTTTTTAAACATCTATCTTTTACTACTTCCTAGATCACATACCTGAACGGAATCAGAGTGAAATTCAACCACAAGTCACTGGCATCTGTAATCAAAATATACCTCTAGAGGTTTCTTGTTTGTTTTTCTATCTGTACACATGTGGTCTAGAGACTTGTGGTATTTAAAAGCATATATGGGTAAAATACTCAGCTCAATAATTTTTGCAAAAACATCTCTTTATTCCAGAAAATACATTCAACTCTATACATGAGGCAATCTATTTGCATAAATGTTTTGCTTCATCCATAAACACATATTGCAAATAAAGAAAAACATATTTAAAAAAACATAAAATTCATCAACAATGGTGGACATCCTAGATCGGGCATGATGTTAAGAATCAGTTTTTGTTATTAACTAAATTATGTGAATTCTGAGTCCTCTCTCACTGTCAGAACCCTCTAGAGTATTAAAAAAATAGAAATGTACTTTTTAATGAGGACAGCCAGCATTTCTGCAATCATAGCACAGTATAATAGTTTGAATGATAATGCCAGCATATCTCTATCCTAGGGAGAATATAAGATGTAAGCCACTTATTTAAAATACGATAGTGTAATATGATCAACTCCAATATATCTTTTTTGCTAAGGGGAAATAAAGTTCCTGTTAATCTTCTTTCAAGGCATAAAGAATGAAGAGGAAAATAGTCTCCCTAACCACGTTAAATTTTTAAATCATATTTAGTAGGTTCTACCGTATTTGAAATGCCGTATTCTCCCTTCCCACACTTCACTTGAAGTTAGGACATAGATTTACAATTTTCAGTGTTTATTAAACTAATACTGGTCAAAGTTAAACATGCTCTTGGTAAAATATAAGTCCCTGGTTCCTTCTGAGTGATTATATAAAGAACTGTTTGGCCTTTGAAGACATTAGCTTCTGTTATAGCAAAGGTTTTACTTTTCAAGGCCACTAAAGTATGGATTGACTGTTCAGTGGATCTTAAGCCAAATTAGTTTTAATTTCTATTTTATCTTAAAGTGTTCACATCTAGGTTGTTGTATAGGAGCATCCCTTGATAACCCTCCCACCACACACACACTCAACCCCACACACACCAGACCTACTATACCTAAGAGGTAGCCACAATCCAATGCTTTTCCTTCCACATTTGGTGTTCAGCTAGGTCCCCGAGACTTTCCTGATTTCCACTACACACCTTCCTTCCTTCAGCTTGTTTCTGATTTGGAGACACCACAAAATCTGGGAGAACCTTGTTTATGTATAGGATTTAGTACTATTTTGCTAGCATTATTTTCCCATCAACCAAGAGATGTTCATTCTGACACATGCCACCCTCCCAATTTAAAGTCCATAAAATGTTGTTACTGTTGAAATTTGTTTCCTTTAAAATAGTATTTTACTGTAATTTAGGCAAACAACAAATATGCATCCTCCCAAGAGTAACACACCAAAGTTATGCACAGAAGAAAACTGATGATATTCTCCTCAGACTCTCTGTTCATTTCACACCCTCTTTTCCTATAGTCTCGTGCTACCTGGGCCTTAATTTACACATTTGTCCTTAGGAACTGGTGCTTGAGAGTGCCTTTTAATACTTTTTATCTTAATTAATCACATTTTTAAATCAAGAACACCTAAAGTTGCCAAAGAAAAAAGAGAATTTAAAAGGTTATGAGGTCTGCAAAGGCCTTAACTAACTTCAGACCTTAGGAGAGAGAAGATATTTACAGGCCGGGCGCAGTGGCTCAAGCCTGTAATCCCAGCACTTTGGGAGGCCGAGACAGGTGGATCACGAGGTCAGGAAATCGAGACCATCCTGGCTAACACGGTGAAACCCTGTCTCTACTAAAAAATACAAAAAAACTAGCTGGGCGAGGTGGCGCCTGTAGTCCCAGCTACTCTGGAGGCTGAGGCAGGAGAATAGCGTGAACCCGGGAGGCGGAGCTTGCAGTGAGCTGAGCCTGGGCGACAGAGCGAGACTCCGTCTCAAAAAAAAAAAAAAAAAAAAAGATATTTACAGAATATTGCCAAATTCCAATAGAGAAAGTGTTTTTGTTGAAGCGTCTGATCATACAGAAAGGAATGTGTGGGGATTTCAACATTAGCTATAAGTTAAATGAGCAATTAGAATAGTGTTTATCTCCGTTTCCCAACTTCGTTACTTCGGGCACAGTACTTTGTGTCTGTGGTTAGGATTTGTGCCTTACCAAAATATAGAGCAGGACTAGATAAACTACAAAACTTTTTTTTAACACTAAGATGCTATATTACTATAATTTATTTTCAGCATGGGTGTATATACGACTATACATGCTGCTTACCCAAATGACTAATGACATAGTAAATGCTGATATAATCTGGTTCATTGCCTGGATTTGGAAATATGATTGGTCTATCACAATATATTAGATATCTAGACTGTACAGTTTATGTGGACATACTCATATAGCTTAGTTTTGTTTTAAAGCAGATGTTAGTCAATTCTCAATACTATTGAGAGTAAATGTCTCATCCTAAAGAAGAAGCTGAATTAAGTGACAAAGCAGCTTTCTTGATTAGTACTATTCCCACATGACACCTAAGAAACCTCCCCCACTCTATTTGTTTGCACTGGATCAGTCTCTACTAAAGTCAGAAATGCCTGAAACTGTGTGCTTGCTCTTGAATGGTCAGTATTTTTTTTAGGAAAATCTTTTTTCCCATGTATTTATTGTATTTCACTCAGTGACTTGCATGCAATGAGTGTGTTTTGAATGAGAAATTTTCTCAGAATAACTACCATGTTTTTAAATTTCATTAAGTGAGTATCATTATTTTAATGTTGAGATAGAAACCCGAGTTTTGAAATATTAGGAACCTACATTAAGGCCATGCAGCCATAGAATGGTTGAGCCAGAATTTGACCTTAAACCTGAGTTTCCTCTGTCTCACTACACTACCTTCAGACACACAGAGGCTGACAGTCTTCTTTGCTCGCCAGGTAGAGACTAACAATCAGGTTCCTCAGTCGAACTTACCAGACTAACTCCACTTGGGAAACACACACACACACACACACACACACACACACACACACACACACCCCAAGCAACTTTATCTTTCAACCCATCTAGAAACACCATATTATAAGTAAAAGAGAGTTATCAAAAGTTAGTAAAGATGTGTCTTGCCATAAATCTCTTTGAAATCAAATGCGTTTTTATTGAATTCTGTTTTGTGCGCATTGAACAACATTAGAGCCATTCTTCAAAGCAGTTCGCTTTTTTGGTGTTGGAAAAGTATGTTTTAAAGAAGAAACATTTGGAAGCTTGTATTAAAGCAAAGCAGAGCAAGGCTGGAAATTGAGGGGAAGCAGGTTGCGATGTTGCGGTAGAAAGGTATCCCATATAAGCTCATTTATTTTTTATTTGTTTTAATATTTGTTTATCGCAGAATCTGGAATAATGGGGCTTTGAGGTCCTATGCTAAGGAAATAGAAGGAAATTGGAGTGCATTGTGTCAGGGGCACACATTGCCACCCTCACCAGGAAAGGAAAGGGAATCTGAGAAACCTCAGGACAATTACACTTTGATTTCCATATCCTTACTGACAATGTGCTACTTACCTGCTATGGGAGTTAAGGCTCTTGTCATATCACTGCTCCTACAGAAAGGGAATGGACCAGATGTCTGCAATTTAATAAGTTTACATAGCTAACTACTTGGTTATTGATGGCTGGTTGGTGCTGTGTCGTTTTGAATAATGAAAAAGCTTGCATTATAAATTCAGGTAAGAAAGAAAGTTTGGATGCATAAGGTAGTAAAAAGAGGTTGAACTTTTTTTTTGGCATTTATTGAGTTAATTGTGTTTTTTTCCCCCTTAACATACCCTGAATAGTTATATAATATAAAAAGCTCTTTTTCATATCCCTCAGTGTGTGTTGGGACTCCACATATAGAATACCCCCACCCCCTGCAAAAAAAAATTTAGTCTGTGCCAAAATCTACATTTTCATTTGGCGAACTAGTTAAATCTATTCATAATCTGGTGCCTGAATCAAATTTCAGAGCCGACTAGACTGCCTTGGCTCCTGGTTTCTGTTGCTCGACCTGTCTCCGACTGAATTTAGCTATGATGTTACATCTTTAGCTGTAGAAAATTTCTAATAAGGGTGGCCTGTTTTCCTTTGCCACTGAAGGGTTCATACACAAGATTCAGCATTTCCGAGCAGGGGCCCAGTTGGAGCCACCATGAAGCATTCTTTGGAAAGAAACTCCTTGTTTCTTTAACTCCCCCCCCCCACCCTTTTTTCTCCTCTAAATGTTCACTTTAACGGCTCTAACACTACATAAAACTCATATACTATATAGTGAACAAATTGTGTAGAGAGTGTTGTCAGGAATTATGAGAGAAGGCATGAGGATCCAAGGAATTAGTTGTGAAATTGTGCAGGATTTTTCTGTTTGTAACACAGGAAGTGCAGGTGAAGACCGATCAGGAGCTGAGTTGGGGTGTCCTATTATCCAGAATGAGAGTAACTTTTTTTCTCGGGAAAGATTCAGATGGAGAAGGAAAGAGAAGAAAGTAGAGAAGAGGGAGAAGATTGGAACATCAGTTGCCAGAATACAATGCGTTTGGAGACTTAGTTAAAATGAGAAAATAATGAATGGATTGTTGAACATTTGGAGGGTTACTGTAGATCTCAGTTTACTGCAGACAGTCCAAATATAGTATTGTTATCCTGTCTGGTTTATATATTGGAGATAGATCACGTGATCACCCTACACATTGGTCCTGTAGGAAGTCCATGATAAGTAACTATGTTCATGCATTTTTTATTTGATCATAAGAAATATTGGCAAGGTTTTTTTTTTTTTTTTTTTTTTCTCAAAGCAGTGGGAAGCTTTGTTATTCCAGGCGAATATCAAACAGAATGTCACATCACTATTTGTGTAAATACTATTGTGGAATTCTGTTACCATCATGTTAGATATAGTTATTAGAAATCAGAAGTCAGCAAGAGAATAAATGTTTTGGTCTTTGTCAGAGTTACTGAACTTGGCCAAAGCAGCTAGCAAAAGCAGCCACAGATAATATGTTAACAAATGGGCATAGCTATGTTGCAATAAAACTGTATTTTATGGCAGCGCGGTTGCTCATGCCTATAATTTCAGCACTTTGGGAGGCCAAGGTGGGAGGATTACTTGAGCCCAGGAGTTTGAGACCAGCCTAAGTAACATAGTATGATCTTGTCACTACACAATTAAAAAAAAAAATTAGCTGAGCATGGTGGCACAAACGTGTAGTCCCCTCTACTTGGAAGGCTGAGGTGGGATGATCACTTGAGCCCAGGGGGTCGAGGCTGCAGTGAGCTATCATTGTGCCACTGCACTTCAGCCTAGGTGATGGAGTGAGATCCTCTCTCTCAAAAAAACAAAACAAAACAAAACTTTATTTACAAAAAAGATCGGCCGAGTGCAGTGGCTTATGCCTATTATCCCAGCACTTTGGGAGGCCGAGGCTGGTGGATCACCTGAGGTCGAGAGTTTGAGACCAGCCGACCAACATGGAGAAACCCATCTCTACTGAAAATACAAAATTAGCCAGGCATGGTGGCGCATGCCTGTAATCCCAGCTACTCGGGAAGCTGAGGCAGCAAAGTTTCTTGAACCTGGGAGGCAGAGGTTGCAGTGAGCCGAGATCGCACCATTGCACACCAGCCTGGGCAATAAGAGCAAAACTCCATCTCAAAAACAAGAAAAAAAAAAAAATTACAGGCCATATTTGGCTTGTGGACTATACATTGCTGACCCTTGATTTAGAAGAACATTTAAGGTCATGAGAATAGGTTAAGGATATACTGATAACTGCAAAAGCAGACTGCAATACAATATGAACTATGTCCTTAGTGTGTTTATATGAAAAAAACTAAATAACCCACAGCAGCCTAATATATTAGAAGAGATTTCCCAGGGTTGTGAAATCACTAGTGATTTAGCTGTGCCTGTGTGTACCCACATAACTTTCTCAACTTTCTGGGTGTTTAGCACTGATAGATTTTTACCCTTATACTAAGGATAAGAGGAGTGAGCAGAGTAAGGAAAATTACCCCAGGTCATGTTGTCACTGTTGTGTGTTGATTATCTCTACAGCATGTTGTTATACCTAAATGCATAAAAATCAAGGCTCCCAGGTAGAGGGATTCGGGCTCCATCATTAGCCATCTGGGGCCCTGATACTGTAATTTAACTGTTTCTTGTCTCTCTGTCTTCTTCAGTCTTAAGAGGATAATAAAAACAATTTGTTCATGGAGTGTTCATAAAGATTGGGTTGCTCTATGTAAAGTTTCTAGAGTAGTTTCTGACACATATTCAATAAATATAATTACTTTTTTTTTTTTTTGGTGACAGAGCAAGACTTTATTTCTTTTTTTTTTTTTTTTAATTATACTTTAAGTTCTAGGGTACATGTGCATAGCGTGCAGGTTTGTTACATATGTATACTTGTGCCATGTTGGTGTGCTGCACCCATCAACTCGTCAGCACCCATCAATTCATCATTTATATCAGGTATAACTCCCCAATGCAATCCACCTGTACTGGATAAGAGTATCTCTTATTCCTTTCACCGAAGGTTTTAGTGGACTCCTGCGTACATTTTGTAAATATTTTGATTTCCCCAAATGATGACTAATAAAGAGATACCAGCCATGTATTTGTTATTTGTTGATAATATTAGTATTTCAGATTCCCATAAAGTTGGCTTGGTGATAACACTGAAAGAAAAAAAAAAAAACAATCAACAGAGACAGAGTAATTGTCTATTGTTTATATAATGACATAAATCTTAAATAGCTAAACTTTGAAGGAAGACATCCCTGGAATACTAAATAATACACTCTTAGTATGATTTTAGTTTTAGTGCATACCATGGCTAACTTTTTGTGTTAAAATGAATTGAGCCAAGAGGTGCCCAGATTAAACATCTCCAGGTGTGTCTATGAGGATATTTTCAGATGAGATCAGCTTCTGAATCAGTAGATCCAGTAAAGTAAGATTGCTCTCTTCAGTGAAAGTGGACTTCATCCAATCCATTGGGGATCTGAACAGAACAAAAGGCAGAGAAAGGAGGAAGACACTTTGCTTTTTTGTTTGTTTGTTTTCTGCCTTACTGCTTGAGCTAGAACAGCTCATCTCACCTTCTTCTGCCCTCAGACTGGGATTCGTACCATGAGCTCCTGCCTTTGGACTTCAGTTGAATTACACCACCAGCTTTCCTAGGTTTCTGGCTTGCAGATGGCAGATTGTGGAACTTCTCTGCTTCCATCATCATGGGAGCCAATTCTTCATAATAATCTCTCTCTCTTTCTCTCTCTCTCTCTCTCTCTGTCTCTCTCTGTCTGTCTGTCTGTCTCTCTCTCTCTCTGTCTCTCCTCTCCCCTCGTTGGTTCTGTTTCTCTGGAGAACTCTGATTAATATAGCACACTTATTTAAAATATTTTCTAAATGCTATTTTATAGCAAACCTATCACCTTCCTAAGGATTGTAGCCTATGTGAGACTTTTTCACTCTGTTTCCATATCTGCAATACCTGGTATCTTACCCTATAAAAAGTTGGAAAGAAGCACAGTTTTTTCCCTAATATAACCACAAATATTTACCAGTAAACCTACTAAGAAATTGCTTTCATATTTTGAGTGATGATGTTTTTTCCTTCTTACAATTTCTCTACGAATATAGTCAGAGAAAATATGTTAGTACCACAAAAAGTAGAAATAGTAACCATTTTCTACTGTACGCAGCAAACGAGAGTGTGACACAGAATACTGGGAGGGAAATAAGTGATAGAAAAGTGAACAGTGGTTAAGAAAAGCAGATTCTCATTAGCCAAGGTTAGAATCTCTGCAGCGAGGATAACCCTTATGGGAGAGATTTTTAAACTTTTCTGTGTCGGTATTTTTTTAAAAAGTCATTATATTTTTTTCTTGCTCATTTTTTATGACAAAGCTTTTTTTAGCCTTCTCATGGCATTTCTCACATTTACTCTTTTTTGTTACAAATTTTTTTTCTTTATAAAATGCCACGACATTGGACTGAATCCTTTGGTCAACCCAAACCCTAAGGGCTATAGTAAAAGGTCATCAATGATTCTTCCTGCCAATAAAATTGAAGTCAATTTTCTATACATTAGGTATCCTTCCTGCCTTTTCTATTCTCAGTCACATTCCTACTTTCCACATAAGTGTCATTTTCTTCCTCTTTAACATCCTCGTTGGAAATATTTTGGGGTTTCTCTTTTTCTAAAATCATCACTGTGATAATAAATATCAGTTTCTTATATCAGATGAAGAGAGCAAGGGTTTGTGTCTGTGTCGCTCATAATTGTTTCTGCTATGCCCATTGCCTAGCACATGGCACGTTATAGATGCTTGATATAGTTTGGATGCTAATCTCATGTTGAAATGTAACCTTCGATGTTGGAGGTGAGCCTAGTGGGAGGTGTTTGGGTCATGGGGATGGATGTTTTATGAATGACTTGGGGCCATCCCCATGGTAATGAGTGAGTTCTTGCTCTAGTAGTTCATTTGAGAGCTGGTTGTTTAAAGGAGCCTGGTACCTCCTTCTCTCTCTTGCTCCCTCTCTCACCATGTGACACGCCTGCTCCCCCTTCACCTTCTGCCGTGATTGTAAGCTTCCTGAGGCCTCACCAGAAGCCAAGTACATGCCAGCACTATGCTTCTTGCACAGCCTGCATAACTGTGAGCTGAATAAGCCTTTTTTTATTTATGAATTACCCAGCCTCCAGTATTCCCTTATCTGCAAAACAGGCTCATACAGTGCTCAATAAGTATTTATGAAATAGGCTACCCTGACAAATAACCTTTAAAAACTCATTTATTCTGACTTAATAATCATTAGGAAATATTATTTAGGGCAGTAGTGTTGTTGAAACATCCCGGAATGGCCATCAATTACTGTAAGTTTCTCAATTAATTTGACAGTAAGAATTTTATGATGAAAAGCACACAAGCAAACCATAAAAACACATTAAAAAAGAAAAAAAAAGAAGCTGACTACACTGTTTTCTAAGTAAATGTGGTAGTCTCTTCCCAAGTTTATTTTTTTTTTGTTTTGTTTTAATGAAAAGAATGGCTGGTATATTAGTCTAACTATAAAGATGACTGATATTGGGGGTTTACATAATGTTTTCACCTGTCCATTTCTGACTGACAGGAAGAAACATCAAATAAATAATCCACATGTAATGAAACAGAGATACATTATTTTTCTTAAATGTTGTTTTCCAAACTTCTGGTTGTTTCACTGGGATCCTAGGGAAATCCAACAGTTCTAGTAAAATGTGGGCTGAGGAAAAGGAGAGAAGAATATGCATTTATAGTTATGGCTGCTTTGTAAGTACATCTTCCGTTCCCATTTTAGAAAACGTAATGAAGGGCAGTGGGCCAGGGAATGACACCACATTTTACTATCTCCATGTCCCTCATGGTGCAGGTCCAACATCGCCATTTGACAAAGCATTACTTGATTTATTTAATTATTTTCTGTGTTTAGCACCCTGCCCGTTGTTTGCTATTATTCAAATAGTATTATAGCTATTCATGTAAAAACCTGTCTCCTCTACCAGAACATCAGCTCTATGAGGGCAGGGATGGTCACTTTCATTTTCTTTTCCGGGTACTTAGCAAATTACAACATAAATCTCCTTTGAATAAATTCAGCTGTGTAAATCACATGCAAAATAGGATTTCCACATATTGAAGTGATCTGTGAAAGTGTCAGTTGAAACACCTACAGCTCTCCTCTCCTATGGCGAGACAAATCCGTGCTCCTCATAGAAGTAGTTGGCACACTGTGTTTTGACATGGTACCCCATGTCCATGTGAACCTCATCTAGGTTTTAAGGTTTATGTGTCAGCAGGTGGACCCCTATCACATCCCACACACTACCTCCTGACTTTGTTTCATGGCCAATGTGCTTACAGTGGTCCCAGGAGCAGTCCCACCTGGCTCTCACATCTTGCTCTCCAGGGACCTACTCGGTTTTCTACCAACAGGCCATCTACCTAAATGCCATCTTGGAAATGTGTGTTTACAGAGTTTGAACATAAATTCCTTGGTTGTTTGATGCAGTTCCCAAAGACTCTGGGACTTCTGAGGCCATTTTTCTCACCTGGAGATGTCAACCATTCTACCCCATGAGCAAAGTTGTCTTTGCTGTTTGATTCATGCAGTTGATACAACACAGCCCCAATCTAGAAGACAAGAAAGGCCCATAGTCCAAACTCAATTTTTACTAATTTAAGCACATTTAACCTGGGGAGAAAGCCAAGAGGCTGGATTGGTTGGGGTCATTTATTCTGCCAAGTTTGGGTGGGTTTGCACTAGCTGAGTGTTCAGTGCCAACCCTGATCAGTATGAACTGGCACAGTAAATTAAGCTACCACACCTTTAATGAACTTAATTCCCTTATTTTGACAGGGTTCCCATTTCCAGTGATTCACTTTACATTTTAGACACTTCTCCTATAGGTGTTTGCCAAAGGCCCTTACTGACAGCCAAATACTGAATTAGTTAGAAATTAAAATGAAAAACCATCAAAATCATCATTGCATGTTCTGTAAGCCAGTTTTGAACCTTAGCTATTCGGGGTCGGAAGTACTTAGGGTAAGTTTTGAATACTTGCCCCAGGTCTTTTCTATTTTTCAAGATTCCATTGCATTTTGTAAGATTCAGGATCCAGGGCTTTGGTGAGGGATCGTGAAGAGTATCAGATCTGCACAGACTCAGCACACTAGGCATTTACCAACTGCTAAATACCATCATCATCAAGAGTTTGACTCTACTGAAAGAGAAGCAAACAGAGAGTAGTTATTTGGAGAAAGCAGGTTTGCCAGAATTAAAAGGAGGTACATTTATTCTCAGCCATTTGTCTATAATTACAAAATATTTTCGTTTTTGAGGATTAATGGGAGTTGAGGAAATTATCTAAGTTTCTCATTGAGTTTATGCAAGAGGGATAGTGATAAGTAATATGATTTCTGTGTACCAGCAGTGCTAAATGTTTTAAAAGCAAGGCGTACATTAACCCTTACAATTTAGTCAAGGTCAAACGCTACTAAGTGTTAGAACTGGGACTGAAGTTTATATTTATCTGGTTCTAAAACCCATGCCCTTAAATGCTACTCCAGAAATCATCACACTTTTCATGGTATGGGCCAGTTAGTAAGTCTTTTAGGATTTGTGGGCCTGGTGTTCTGTGGAAAACACACAGTTCTGCAGGTATAGCACATGGCAGCAGCCATAGCTGATTTGTGAGTAAATGAATGTGGTTGTCCAATAAAACTTTATTTGCAAGCACAGGTGTTAAGCCAGAATAGTCTCATGGATCACAGTTTGCTGATCCCTGTTACAGTCTATATTCTAAACTTGATGTTTCTCAAAACGTTTCCTCTTCTTTCAACAATTTCTGGAGTACTAGATCATAGAATATTACATTTCATCAGAGACTCTCTTTTCTCTCCTTTCATTCATTCATCAAATATTTATTAATTGCTAATTTAAAAATATATGTAAATCAATCCCTAAAATTTTCCCTCACTCTCTCATTTTGTGTTTTTTTCTGAATTGATTATTTTATCCATCCTTTCTTTCTTGAGAGTAGATCAGACTTTCTGTTATCTGCCCAATGCTGCCAAAATTTCAGATTATCAAAAAACTTCTCTCCTTCTTTCTAAAAAAAAAAGACAAAAACAAAAAACAGAAAACTCACTTTGAGTTTAAGACATTAGATGACCTTTTTTCGATAAAAAGCAGCTAGTCACCTTCCCTTAGATTTCTTCTCAGGTTGTGTATAATCAGCAGTTTGGGAATCTGTAATGGATTTTCCAGGAGGCAACTCTGATGAAAATGTCAACGTTCTAAACAAAGACAGTTGTCAGAATGTTCTTTCACAAATCCAGGTTATTCACTGTTTTCGTCTTGTTGAGCTTTCAGCTCTTCAATAGTAAGGGGGCATTGCCACCTGGTGGAAAAAAATATTGAGGGGGTTAGATGGTCACCTGGGGAAAACATGGATAAGCACACTCAACATGAATTGGAGAATTTTATCCTGGAAACGTCATTTCAGTGTCAAATGATAGGAAAACTGACCTCTTCCATGTTCAGAGCCTAAAACAATTAAATGAAAGAAAACACAGTTAACAATTGTGTTTAAATGGATACAGGTAATCTTTCTCCAGAATAAAATGACTTGAAATGTTGCATGTTATTTCCAGTTATGAAAACTCCCCTGGAGCCATTTCTTCCTCATTTATAGAATTTTCCACTCTTTTTCTGTAATCTTCAATTACTTCCTTTACATGGTTTTTTTTTATTCCTATTCTCAGTAATGCTCAAGTCATATATATATATTTATCGTCTTAACTTGAACCTAAATTGTCTTTGAGCTACTTTTTAAACTTTTATTGTTTAGTGACCTATATCCCCTGCCCCTAAGTTGTATCTGCTTACTTGCTGTCAAGCACTCTAAAATCTCTCCTTTATTTCTCATTATCTTCCTAAATCTGCTCTCCAAAGTGTTAAATTTGATTTACTCACGTGGCTCTCTTCAATCCTTATGCTCATTGACCTCTTCATGACCTCAACGTCATCCTCGAAATTCCTCCTTGGTTTCCAACTGTGTGGTTTCCTAGTTGGACTCTTTCTGCTCACATCGTTCCTTCTGTATTCATTGAATATGATCACTTTCTCTCTTCGTCTGGCTTCTTATCTGTGAGTCTTCAAGCTAAAGATGTTACTATCAGATGTGTCTTGTTCATAGTCTCACTTTCTGAATGTATTCATTGATTCTCATGGCTTCCAATGAGCATTGGATTACACAAATGTCTGCTTTCCTAGGCCTGTCCCCAGACTAACTTTTCTCCCATTCCTATTTTTTCAGAGGTATCCTAAATTCAACATGCCCTCATATCAGCTGAAACCCCATCTTACCCAAACTGGGAGGAATATATTTCTTATATAATATTGCTATTTCCCAATTCCTTCATTTAAATAAAGTCACACTTTTCCTACTATTTAATGTTAGAAATCTTAGAGCAATTAAAAAATACCCTGTGCTTTACTGTTTTTATGTATGGGTTCTCTTTGCTTTTTTAATTTTTAATTTTTGTGGGTACATAGTAGGTCTACCTGTTTTTGGGGTACATGAGATGTTTTGATACAGGCATGATATGTGAAATAAGCACATTATGGACAATAGGGTATCCATCCCTTTAAGCATTTATCCTTTGAGTTATAAACAATTCAGTTATACTCAAGATTTTTTTAATGTAGAATTAAGTTATTATTGACTATAGTCACTGTGTCATGCTATCAAATAGTAGGTCTCTCTGCTTCTTTAGGAGTTTTTATCTTAAGTGTAAACTTCATGAGTAGAAAAGCCTTCCCTCTTTTATTCACCATTGTCCCCAGCACCCAGCACAGAGCTTGGAATATTGTACATTGTTAACAAATATTTGTAGACAAATAAGTGGGCACACATCCTCTAACCTTTCTCTTTTCTATTGCCACTGCCAGCTTCTGTGTCCTGATTCTTTTTGCTTCATCCCAGGATACCGGAACAGTCTTTTTTCTTTTTTTCTTTTTTTTTTTTTTGAGACGGAGTCTTGCTCTGTCGCCCGGGCTGGAGTGCAGTGGCTAGATCTCAGCTCACTGCAAGCTCCGCCTCCCGGGTTTATGTCATTCTCCTGCCTCAGCCTCCCGAGTAGCTGGGACTACAGGTGCCCGCCACCTCGCCCGGCTAGCTTTTTGTATTTTTTAGTAGAGACGGGGTTTCACTGTGTTAGCCAGGATGGTCTCGAACTCCTGACCTCATGATCCGCCCTTCTCAGCCTCCCAAAGTGCTGGGATTACAGGCTTGAGCCACCGCGCCCGGCCAGGAACACTCTTTTAGACTGTAGCCCTTTACTTTGAGCCACATAGGCAGCTCATTAAATACTCAGTTTCCGAGGCCCCATTTCCAGATATTATGATACACTAGGACTGGAATCTGGATATTAAGCAAGCACAATACTGAATTCATAGTCCTGGATTTTCTCATTCTCTTCTGTCCTGTTTTGTTCTTATAAACTTCTATGCAAACAGTAGCATTCTATTATAGTCAGTTTAGACACACATTTTCCTCTTTGGCTTTCATTCTTACTGGTCTTCATTTCTCAAACAACCTGGATGCTTCTCAGGATCAGAATTAGATCTGTTTTCAGATTCCCAGATTTATTTCCTAGCTCCTTAATCTCTTAAGTCATATCTATACTCTGTGGTTTCTGTGAGGATCGAATGAGATAATTATTTTAACGAAATTGACTTGTAAATGCAAACAGTCACTATGCTTGTCAATTAGGCTGTTGTTTAGGTATTTTGTAACTACAACAATAGCTACCATGTACCTGCAAGATTATAAATTCAGTGGAATGATTCTCTTTCATTCCAGAACTCCCTGATGTAGCATATCCTTTATACCTTTTCTAAAACATTAATTAGTGCTTCTTGGAGCATCACATGTGGTCCAATACCTGAGTATGGAATTTGGTTTGTTGCCTCTGAAAGAATAAATGTGCAGACAAGACTTTGGATAAATAAAGCTGATGAAAGCTAATGTAGGTTTGTTTTTTACAAAACTAATTTCCTATTCATTAGAAGAATGATTGCTGTGTGGAGAAATAGAGCGTTCCTCCCTGTATGAAGTAAGCGTCTTAGAAAGAACATGGATGTTGCACACTAATGTCTTAGATTATGAAGTAGTAAATTCATGGAGATCACATGGCTTTTTCACCACTGTATTCTCTAAGTCTGGCTTATAGAAGAAGCTTGATAAGATAAACATCTATTAGTTGAGAAATCCAGTCTTCAATTACAAAATCTTAATCATATAACAATGTTTCAATGTCTTGCTTTTCATCCTGGTTCTTTTCCAGGGCTATCTATCCTCTATTTTTTTCTTAATCACATAATCCTATTGCCAGGTAACAATTTACAGTTGCAAAGTGGAAAGCTAATTATAATGAGCTTAAGCTGGCCACATAGCCTTGTTTGGAGGCTTCATTTTATTCTAAACCCTCCAGTGGCTGGAGGTTGCCATGTCACTAAATTTTTACTAATGGAATGTGTTCCAAGTAACTAGAGCTGTGGTCAGCACAAATTGGTGTTCAAATATTGGTTGAATGAATACAGAAACAAGTAGAATGAAAAAAAAAAGTGAAGTGTGCAACTTCTGCCTCTCGAGGCTGTCTTGTTGAGACTTTGATCCAGCTTTGAACATGCAGATGATCACAGGGCAGAGATTTGCAAACTTTTTCTGTAAAAAGTCAAATAGTAAATATTTTAGAGGCAATAAGGTCACTGAGGTGCTCAACTCTGCTGTTGCAGCATCAAAGGAGTCACAGACAATACAGGAACAACTAGGTGTGGCAGTGCTCCAATAAAACTTTATATACAAAAACAGACAGCAGGCTGAATTTGAGCTTTGGGTTTCAGTTTGCTGACACCTGCTCAAGGGGACAGTGGGGGAATAAAAGGTGGAAAAAAGTGGAGTACAGGACAAACCTTATGCAGTCAAGCCATCCCATCAACCTGAACTGCTCAACTCGGAGCAGTGATGTGGAGGAGAAAAAAATATCTTTCTTCTTTAAGTCATTGTATATTGATTTTTTTTGTTACAGCAAAGCTAATTAACCAATGCATACAGGATACATTAAAATGAAGGGCTAGCTAAATTCATTGTTTATTATGTTTTATAATTATTATTCTATTATTATTTTAAGCCCATAATACCCCTGGGATAAATTGCCTATGATTAAACACTAAAAGTAGCCATTGCAGGGGTAGGGACACTCAAACCCTATATTGTAATATTTGATTAACTCACTTATTTTAATTATTATCACATTCCAATGAATGGGACATTTGAATTCTATTTTGGCAGATGAGACAACAAAGGATGAGATAGTTTCAGTATCTTATCTAAGATCATAGAACCAGAATGTCTTGAGACTAGGATGAGAGCTCAATCCCATCTGATTCCAAAGTCTTTGCTTAACATGAGGACTACTGTCAGGGTGGCTTTGCTACTATTTTGTTTGGATACATGCATTTATTAATATTTTCAGGCCTACTGCAGACTTGAAGGGAAATCTAAGTACCTGGTGTTCTTTATGTTCGCTAAACACAAAGTATCTGTAATAATATGGCCGGGCGCGGTGGCTCAAGCCTGTAATCCCAGCACTTTGGGAGGCCGAGGTGGGTGGATCACGAGGTCAGGAGATCGAGACCATCCTGGCTAACACGGTGAAACCCCGTCTCTACTAAAAATACAAAAAAGTTAGCCGGGCTTGGTGGCAGGCGCCTGTAGTCCCAGCTACTCGGGAGGCTGAGACAGGAGAATGGCGTGAACCCGGGAGGCGGAGCTTGCAGTGAGCCGAGATCGCGCCACTGCACTCCAGCCTGGGCGACAGAGCGAGACTCTGCCTCAAAAAAAAAAAAATAATAATAATAATAATAATAATATATAAGCAACCCTTTATTTGCTGTTCATGTCATTTGCATCAGCCTGCTAAAGTGTTCACAAAAAGAGATGGGAAATTGTGAGTGGTTTCTCTGTCTCTGTACTGTCCAGAATGATGGCCCTTGGCCATATGTGGTTATTCAAATTAACTGAAATTATTTTTAAAAACTCAGTTTTGCTCCAAAATTTCAGCTCCTCAGTTGCACTAGCGACATTTAATGGGCTCACTAGCCATCTGTGATGAGTGGACACCACTTTGTACAATGCAGATTGTAGGATGTTGCCTCATTAAAGAACATTCCACTGGACAGCACGGCTTTCTCTTCTTTCACTAGATTTGACTCTTGGTTTCTATGTAAATGTAGGATCTCAGTACTTGACCTTTGGGGTACCCAGATGGCTATTCCACTGGTAGCATCCAGAAGAAGCTGCCCCTGCCTCCAGTTGCCTTGATTTAGTTCCCCCATGGCCCCTTCCCTTTTTCCTTTTTTGCTCCTCATCCTCATGGCCCTGCCACTTATGTGCTAGAGTTGTCATTCCTTCAGCACTAATTACTTCCCAGCAGGATGGAGCCAGGGTCATCAGTGGTATAAAAGCAGAAAGAAGGAGAAGGAAAAAGAGTCAAGACAATGTGTGGAATCTGCCCTCAGAGTGTGGAATCTGCAAACCAACTGAATGTTCACACTGTCCATATGAACAATCATCTTAAGTTATTATGCTCAGTGAATGTTTGCATCTCTTTACTATCCCTGCTAGGACCCAGAAGGAAGGGAAAATGTGAAAAACATCCAGTTACCTCAATCTTTAATATTACATGCTTGTATATATGGTTGTCTTTGTGTGTGTGTGTGTGTGTGTATGTACATGTGTTTTCCTGCCCTATAGAGAATAGGAAAGCCCAGCTTAACAGCAAATACTCATCAGCTACACCTGCTCACCCACCTAGTGCTTAATTAGTTACGGTATAGAAAACAAAAAGTGTAGCTTTATGCAATGTTTTTGTTAAGGTTGAGCTCACTTTTATTATGGAAACACAACCTCCAGAGTTTATGAAAGTAAAGCTTATGAGAAAACCAATACTTGTTTGAACAGGCTGAGCAACTGTGATACCCCAGTAGCATCCATCATTGTGAACTGAACTTGATTATCTGTTCTTGGTTGCTAACAGTGTGAAGAATCCTAAAGGCAATTTGAAATGCTTGGCTCATGTCTAAGATGCTGGGCTCCTCCTTCCAGTGATGTTTCATTAATGAGCCCAGTGGGCTAACCCAGATCAATCCATAGGTCCCTACTATCCACCTCTCATCTTCAGGAATAGGCATTCCAAAGACAAAGACTCATACAGAGATTAGAATTTGTACAGTTGCTTGTCACTGGATTTGTGAGCAGAAAAACACGTTTTGGGAAATCTAGCCCCATATTAGAAATCTTGGGGCCTTTAAAGTCTTCGTCACACAGGCAGGGATTTGGAAAAGTCTGCAGCCTCTTATTTATATCAAGAACTGGTCCAAGGTGTGCTTTGTGATTTGAATGTTTAATGAAATAATTGTTATTTGCCTTCCGGGGTGAGAATTTACTTTCTTTGACTCTCCTTTGGAGTTCTTCGGTTTAAGATAAGCTCAAATATTGACAGAACTGGAACTGAGATTAAGGACATGTAAAATACATTTGTGCTATACCAAAGGAAGAAGAGGAAAAACCAAAGCACCTCTCCCACAGTAAATAAGGGCAGCAAAGATCCTTAACAAAATACTGCTGAATTTTATTCGTGTATATGATGAAATGGATTAAGTTTACAGAGGTCTGTAGAACAGTATGGATTCTTCACCTTGACACCCCCAAGAACAAACCACCGTATTAGCAGAACTCCCTTTGTATTCATTTTGACCGTTTTCTTTTTGGTGTGTATCATAATCTGATGCATAATGAAAACCAGCTGTTGTCCCTCGGAGAAAAAGAGGAAGGGCTCAGTCAAATATTCTAAAAGCAGAGTAGGCAGAGAGTCCGCAGCCTAGGATGTCACTTATTAAGTCACTTAAAGAAAGTTGGAATTTGATGAGATGGAGGAGAGAAAAAAGTGAATATATTGATACCGTTGTTATCAGAGAATAAATTATCCATGTGCACTGTATATTATTTAAGTCTTCTGATTTTTCTCAGTCAAGTGTTGCATGCTTTGTTAGCTGATTTTCAGATTTATTACAGTCTGCCAAAAATAAATCTCATTTGTGATAGAAGCAGGATTCAGGATTCAAATGATGACTAATTATTGACAGGGGTAAATAGAGAATTACATGTTTCCAGTTAATATAAATTAATATGTTTAATGTAAGGGAAGGACAGAGAAAAGGGGAGTTCCTATTTCCTCTCATAAAATATTTACTATTCAGGTCTTCACCGGTTGGTTCTACCAGTCAAATATTTACCATCAAAGTCCTGGAGCAAGGTGAGGCATGTGGCCATTCATAGTGCTATGGGCCAAGCTGGCCAGACTGAAGTCAGAGCCCCTAAATTTTAGTCTTTGACATTCTGACTCTCTGTGTTCGTGGCAAAATAGATCACTGAAAAATTTTCTGTCCACCAATGAGTTATTAAGCGGAAATTAAATGTTTTATAAAGGCTCTTGTAAAACTATGCATATATATTTGAGGCCTTCAAAAGTCTATGATAAAAGTGTGATGGAATTGTTCCTTTGGAATTCTTCTTTCATTTACTTATTAAAATCACATTGACATTGCAAAACCTATCTGTTCAGTGTCTTCAATATCAACTTGGAGTACAGCAAAAATGGATAATGCAGCTTTAAACATTGTTCATTTTTAGAATATTTTCACCATTCTCAGTATAAAGGTCACATTCATTTTAGAGTTTAAGGTACACTTTCTCCAACAAGCAAATTATATGATTTACTCTATAAGTTCATGTGGAATCCTAAACTTCCCCCTTAATTCCTTCTAATGGATAGAAGTGGGAAGGGAATGGGAAGAGTAGGAATGTGTAAGATAGCATGGGATGAGCTGGGCGTGACAGCTACGCCCGTAATCTCAGCACTTTGGGAGGCCGAGGTGGACGGATCGCTTGAGGTCAGGAGTTTGTGACCAGCCTGGCCAGCATGGTGAAACCCCATCTCTACTAAAAATGAAAAAAAAAAAAAAAATAGCTGGGTGCGGTGGTACGCACCTGTAGTCCCAGCTACTTGGGAGGCTGAGGCAGGAGAATCGCTTGAACCCTAGAGGTGGAGGTTGCAGTGAGCTGAGATCATGTTACTGCACTCCAGCCTGAGCAACAGAGGGAGATTCCATCTCAAAAAAAAAAAGTTAGCATGGGATGACAATATTAAAAGTGCAGAAAGAGATTCTTCTCTGGCCTTGTACTATTTTCATCCATTTCATTCTACCTCCATTTTCATAATCAATTCACATCTAAGTTTTTCACATCTAATATCTTTCTTTCTATAACTGTCCAAAGTAAGCAAATGTATACTGTTTGTTGCAACAGGATTGACATGTCAGAAATGACTCAGCTTTCAACACTTCCTAAAGATTTGCGACCTGAGTCAACTTCCTAATAAAACTGACCAAAACACCTAACTAGAATCCATCTATTCCTCTGAGGAGTATAAACAAAGCCTTTTTGGAAAGAATATATCAGTTCCATTACTTCTGTTGGGTAAATGGGAGTTTTTTTTGTTTTTTTTTTTTTTTCCAGAACATTTCTCTTCTGTTTTAATGTTTTCAACTGCAGCAATGCGCTAAACAGAGAAAATCCATTCTCAGGACTTTCTGGGATTTGGGTCAAATGTCCCTTGGTTGTCATTCTAATCTTAAGGTTCTTTAAACAAAAGAGCTTTGTCTCAAAACATGGATCAGTTCTTTCCTAAATTGGGTGAATAGCTTACCTTAGCTAAGACAGGAAGCCACTTTATTAATGGCATTCAGGACAAATCCACAACATTAAAACATTTGATATTGCACATAAATACAAATGGGAAATAAATCTGGCTGAGAACAAGGAAAATGCCTATGTCCAATCTCTATTAAATTCCTTAAAGTTAGGAAAACTATTTTTCCTGATGCTCCAGATTTTTATAATGTTCTTTGACTTTTTTTAATTCCTTGCATTATTTTTATTAAAAACCTGTGTCTTAAATACTCCATGTTCTACTTACTTTTCATTGTGCAATAGCTGTTTGGAGGAATTGTTTTTTTAAAAAAATTCAACAAAAGACATGAATAAAATCATGAAAATATACCTTAGCAAGATTTTATAAATTTTGGTTGCTCATACTTCTTGTTACAACGTTGACGTATTTCCACTAGGGATATTGGGCTGGAGAGACTTCAAATATCTCTTTGTTTCAGGAACACTGGGAAGGACTGAAAAATAAACAACATTCCCTCAAAGTTAATCTGCACATTCATCTCTAAGCATTTTCCCATATTCATAGCTTGTTCAGACAAGGAAGCCCAAAATAATGTTTTTTTTTTTTTTTTAAAGACAAGAAGGGCAGTCCTCTGGTCTTCTGACCAATGGTGATTCCAATATGGTGCACTGTAGTAATTCCCAAAGTGTGTTTGCAGATCACCTTCTATGACTTTCTATGCTCTTGTGCATCTTGGAACTCCTGAATCTTCAAGAAAAAGTGGCTAGAGATTCAGTAATTTTACAAGCTCTTCATGTTATTGTTATGCATGCTAAATTTTGAGAACCATTGAACTACATAAAACCATACCAAAACACAATTGCAAGCTAAAAGCATAAAATAAAGCTTAAAGCATAAAATAAGAAAATAATAAACATGACTATTTCAAAGTTTAAAAAGTTGTGTAACCACAGCTATCACAAGCAAAGTTAAACCATAATACACAGGCAATAAGAGATTAGTATTCAGTATAAAGACCAACAAGTCAATGAGAAAAATGGCAAATAACTCAGGAGAAAAATTAAGCAAAATATTTGAAAAAGCTTTTCAAAAACTAAATCCACTGGGAAAAGATGTTCAGTTTCATTGGTAACTGGGGAAATACAAATCAAATTAAAGTGAAATGCCATTTGTGAAACTGCAAAAATTAGGAAGTGTGCTATTATCACTTGTGATCAGAGAGAGAGATAAACAAGAATTTTCATAAAACTCTTAAGGATATTTTAGAACATTTGCTGGAAAGTTTGTGGTAATAAGTAGCAAAACTAAAAATGTACATGTCTTATAACCCTGAAAGTCCATTTCTAGGTATATAATTTATTTAAAAATAAGAAAAAACAAAACTCTGAGCCACGTGCAAAATGATGCATGCCTGAAAATATTCATGATAGCACTGCTTGCAATTGTCCTAAGTCAGAAATGACCTAAAAGTTCATTAAAAGGAACAAGGTAAATTAAATATGGGATTTTAATGTGACAGAGTAATGAATAACACTCAAAAGAAATGAGCTAGAGCCGTATGTGTCAGGATGGATCATTTTTAAGAACTAAATTGACATCCTAGGCAACATGGTGGAACCCCATCTCTGTGAAAAATTTAAAAATTAGCCGGGTGTGGTGTCGTGTGCCTGTAGTCCCAGCTACTGGCAGACTGAAGTGGGAGGATCACTTGAGCCAAAGAGGTCGAGGCTGCAGTTTGCCAAGATTGTGCCAATGCACTCCAGCCTGGGCAACAGAACCAGACCCTGTGTCAAAACAAAACAAAACACTAAATCGAGTGAAAAAAACAAGCTAAGAAGAAATGAATATTTTCTTATTTATGTAAAAGTTAAAGCACAACATTTGTGGGTACATGCACCCATGCAGACCTGAATAAAGGCACCAAAATGTTAGTCATTTCCATGGAGACAGTAAGGTTGTACATCAAATTCACCATAGCAGTTACTTTTGGAGAGGGAATGAGAAATGAGACATAGGAGGGTACTTTAATTTTGAAATACTATCAATAATGAAGTAATACTATCATGCATTTATTTGCCAATTACATTATATATAGTATTCCATTTAATTTCATAACAAGTCTATGGGGTAATAATATTAACATCCCTTTTTTACTTTTTTCAAATGTTTTATTTTTGTATAAGTACACACACTGATTTGGAATACAACTTTAAAGTTTTTATTATTTATGTATATTTCTCTATTTTTGTTTTTATTTTTAACATATATAAGATTGCCTTACAATGCTGATGCATTTCTTCTATTAAAAACACTACCATCACCTAGGTTTTCTCCTCTGCTTCACCTCATGTGCACTATTTCTTATTTACCTTCTCACTCCTATCCCCATTCTCACAAAAAAAATATTTTTATTCTAGGGAAAGTTCATTTTGATACCTCTCATGCCAATTATCTCATGGAACTTAACTCTTTCTAATCTGATTTGGCAATACAGACAAAAATTAAATTCTTTTAATGTTTTCAAAGATACCCAAAGCAATACTATACTATTCCTCTGCAAATCTCCAAAGTTAATAGACACTAATATGCATCTCTACTCTGTGTCTGCTTTTTAGCAGGTCTCTTAAAAAGAAAATACGATAAATTAGGCTTAATTTCCTAAGCCATGTTATCAAGAGTCACCACTTTTCACTTAGGAGGAATTCCTACATCATATTCGCAAAATAATTTATCTGTTTAAATGGATAAACCCTATGTAAGGCTTAGTTGGATTCTATTGGGAACAGGATGATTCAGTTCACACTGCATGACTGGAAAGATCATCACTTAAAACATGGTTGGTAAGTTCTCATATTGAGTGAGATTTGAGGTTGCATGACTGGCAAGAAAACTCCATTCCTTCTGAACTTTTGAAAGACAGTCATAGGGCTGCAACTGTCTACACTGAACATGTTTCTGAAATACTGATTGGATTGTAGATAGGCTCAAGAAAAAATAAGATTTTGAAGTAATTTTAAAAAATGTTCCTTTTTGTTGTTTGTTTATTTTTGTTTTTGAGACAGAGTTTTGCTCTTGTTGCCCAGGCTGGAGTGCAATGGCACGATCTTACCTCACTGCAACCTCTGCCTCTGGAGTTGAAGCGATTCTCCTGCCTCAGCCTCCGGAGTAGCTGGGATTACAGGTGCACACCACCACACTCAGCTAATTTTTCATTTTTAGTAGAAACAGGGTTTCACCAAAAATAATTTCAACTTTTAGATTCAGGGGTACATAGGCAGGTTTGTTACATGAATATATTGTGTGATTCTGCAGTTTAGGATGCAAATGATCCCTCACCCAGGTACTGAGCATAGTATCCCATAAGTAGTTTTTCAACCCTTGCTCCCTTCCTTCCCTCTTTGAGTAGTTCTCGGTGTCTACTGTTGCCATCTTTATGTCCATGAGTATCCCATGTTTAACTCCCACTTATAATTGAGAACATACAGTATTTGTTTTTCCATTCCTGCATTAATTTGCTTAAGATAATGACCTCCAATCGCATCCATGTTGCTACAAAGGAAATGATTTTGTTCTTTTTTACGGCTTGTAGTTTTACATGATGTATATGTACCACACTTTTTTATCCAACTAACAATTGATGGGAGCTTAGGTTGATTCCACATTTTTGCTATTGTAAATAGTGCTGTGACAAACATTCAAATACATGTGTCTTTTTGGTAGAACAATTTCTTTTCTTTTGGATATATACCCAATAATGGGGTTACTGGATCAAATGGTAGTTCTGTTTTAAGTTCTTTGAGAAATCTCCAAAATGCTTTCTACAGTGGCTGAACTAATTTACATTCCCACCAACTGTGTATAAGCATTCCTTTTTCGCCATACCTTGCCAATATCTGTTGTTTTTTGACTTTTTGTTAATAGCCATTCTGACTGGTATAAGATAACGTCTCATTGTGGTTTTGATTTGCATTCTTCTAATCATTAATGACATTCAACATTTTCCATATGTTTTTGGCCATTTGTATGTCTTCTTTTGAGAAGTGTCTGTTCATGTCCTTTGCCCACTTTTTAAAGGAGTTATTTGCTTTTTGCTTCTTGAATTGTTTACATTTCTTACAAATTCTGGATATTAGGTCTTTATTGGATGCATAGTTTGTGAATATATTCTCCCAGTCTGTAGGTTGTCTGTTTACTCTTTTGCTGTGCAGAAGATCTTTAGTTTAATTAGGTCCCACTTGTCAATTTTTGTTCTTGTTGCCATTGCTTTTGAGGACTTAGTCATAAATTTTTTCCAAGATATCCAGAATGGTGTCTCCTAGGTTTTCTTCTAGGATTCTTGTAGTTTGTGATCTTACATTTAAATATTTCATTCATTTTGAGTTAATTTTTGTATATGGTAAATAGTATGGGTCCAGTTTCATTCTTCTGCACATGGCTAGCCAGCTATCCCAGCAACATTTATTGAATACGGAGTTATTTTCCCATTGCTTAAAAAATAACCTCCTTTCAATATAGACAAGTATTTTATGCTATATGATAAACTGATTTTGACCTAATTTTTCCCAAACTTCAAAAAGACAATTTTAATAAATTTCCAAGCAGTGGTGCATAATTACCCTCTATAATAATAGGAAACAGAAAAGATATGGATGTATCAAGGCTTGCAGCTCCCCATCACTTTGGATTACAGTCAATGCTGGTCTAAGTAAAGAAAGGCAACTGCTTTCTCCAATGCAGAGAAAACCCAGCCAGCTTTTAGTTACCATTTACTGAAATCGGGCATTATGATATACACACACCTGTGCATACACACAAATATTTGTGCATGTATGTATATGTGTATACATACATACCTGTATGCCTGAATATATGTGTATGTGTGTATTCATATTATTTTAATCCTCCCCAGGTATGCTTTTTATCTCTCTTTTTATAGATGAAGAACATGAGGCTCAAAGTTTGAGTTCACAGAGATCACAAAGCTTAGTAAGCAACAAATGAAGAGTTGAAACTGGGTCTGTCTGACTCCATAGCCTATTTTATCCTGTACATTAGATACAGTCATGCATTGTATCACTATCTAAAACATAAAAATGCATGCAAGCCTATGGTCAAGAGAACAAGCAAGAATTGTGAGACAGATTGAGAGAGAGATTTTTAACCTAAACCCCTTATTGAGTATTTCTGCCATGAAAGAAGTAAGTTAATACCTTTTTCAGAAAAATATTGTAAACAGGGCTCTACACATCACTGATTCAATAAAAGCCAAGCTCCATAATGAATCTGGCCTAGGTTCGTTCTTTCTGCCTCTTCTGAGAGCTCCATTTACTCTTTCAAAACTTTGTTCCAACAGATGAATGCTGATTTTTTATTTCAATTTTTCTCCCATTCAAAATGTCTTTGTTCTTCTTTCAATCTTGTAACCCGTTCTTAGAATAAAAATTCTTCCATAAGACAAGAAGACATCAAGACTTCCTCACCTTCACATAATATCTAGTATTTGTATATGTCTTGAGGGCTAATGAAATGCTCTCTTCAAGAATGCTCTATTTCTCAACTTACAGAGCCTACTCCGTAACAGTCATTCATCCTTCTTATTCTTTCCTATTAGTTGTTCTTTGCTTTTGAATCTGATCACTGAATCCTATTATGGAAATTACTGACCACTTTGAATGTCTTAATCCCTGAAGGCTGCTCAACCCCTCCCAACATTCAACAGGAAGGAGAAGTGCACAAAGAAAGAAATCCGAGAGCCTCTATATTTCTTCGACTCTCTTTGGAGTACTACAGATGTATCACTTTGCAAGCAAAAATCAAATGTCCCGGGTCCCTATATTAGCTTTGCTAGAGGAGTGGGTGCAGTCCATTCTGTACACCCACATTACATTCTAGCTAATAACAATCCAAATTTGTGTAGTGTTGAAAGAATAATTGGTTTTTCCACGGTGCTGTTTGCCAAATACTTTTTGTTTCTAATGTGAAAAAATACTTATGCAGAGAAGTACCCGTAGCTTTGCTGATTTCTCTGCAAACATGAAGCAGTTCTTTTAAGGAGGCACTGCCATACTGTTGCTCTGGATTCAAAACTCAGGTCAGGTGTGTTAAGTTTAACATACTGCCTAAAAGCTGCAGCAGACTGCTGCAGAGTTGATGAAAGATGGTCCAAGTTCCCATAAGAGGCAAACGCACATGGAGAATTAAGTTGCACACCAAATGCAACTGAAGTTGCCTCCATTCACGGGACTCATCAAACTTGTGTGATCCCTATTCTTCATGTATTTATTTTTAACTCTGTGAGGCAGGATTGGCAACATAATTATACTACTTTAAAAATAGAGATTATTTTAAAGATACATGTGGATCAGAACTACAAAACCAGCTCTCCATCTCTTCCATGGTTTGGATGATCCCTCTTTATGCTATCTCAATTGCTCTTAGTGTGCCTGCTATACCTTAGTCTTAATACACCGTGGTTGATTGTCTCTATTCCTTCTATCCAACTCCCAGAAAAAAAGTTAACCTTACTGTTGTTCTAGCTACTTAGCATTACCCCACTTTGTCAGTTCTCTGTGCACTTGGGCTATCTCCTGGGCTTTCCTAGGACCAGACGCCTGTCTTCCCAGTATGACCAGTAGCCAGTCCTGTGCAATTTTTTTTTAATTATTATACTTTCAGTTCTGGGGTACATGTGCAGAACATGCAGGTTTGTTACATAGGTATACACGTGCCATGGTGGTTTGCTGCACCCATCAAATCAACCCGTCATCTACATTAGGTATTTCTCCTAACGCTATCCCTCCCCTGCCCCCCCCCCCCCCCCCCCCCACACCCCTTCATTCCCCTTTGTGTGTTGTTCGCCTCCCCATGTCCATGTGTTCTCATTGTTCAACTCCCCAATTGCAGCACTGTTCACAATAGCAAAGACTTGGAACCAGCCCAAATGCCCAGCAATTTTTTTAAAATGCAAATTTAAAAGTAAAAGGCCAGTTCCCATTTGTATAAAACATGAAAATATTTAAAAAAAGAGTTGAATAATGATATAAATGGTTTATGTGCCTGATCACATTCTCTTTTCACCTCTCCCACTTTTTTTACTCCCACTGAATGTGTTCTTAACAATGATTGAAATATCTAATCATTCAACTTTTCTTTCCTCTAGGCCTTCTGGCCCTCCTGAGTCTCATGTGGCTGTTCCCAGCTGTGATCCAGTGACAAGTATTTCAAACATGCTATCATATCACCAGAAGTCTTCATTTATTTCATCTCTCCCTCCTTTGATTATCTCATTTCAGTTTACTGACAAAATGAAATCCACCCATTGTGAAATATTTTTACATATCTCCTCTCCATCTCAGAATTTCTTTCTTAAACCAACTAGTCTTTTCTAGTTCTTATTTTTTAGTTTATGTTTCTTATTTTAAATATACATATACCTTAATATCTTTTAAAACCAACTTTTAGCTTGGCTGTAATCTCTTTTTTCCTATTCACTACAAGTTATACTCTATTCGATTACTTCCTATTAGTTTCTACATAACTTTTCTCTTCTGCTTTATAATTAATATCTTACAGACTTCTTCTACTAAGTGTATACACATATTCTAATCTAACTAATTCCTCACATCTATTAGAGTTTAAAAAACCCTTCCTAGCCGGGTGCGGTGTCTCACTTCTGTAATCCCAGCACTCTGAGAGGCCAAGGCGGGCAGATCATAAAGTCAAGAGATCGAGATCATCCTGACCAACATGGTGAAATCCCACCTCTACTAAAAACACAGAAATTAGCTGGGTGTGGTGGTAGGCACCTGTAGTCTCAGCTACTCAGGAGGCTGAGGCAGGAGAATCACTTGAACCTGGGAGGCGGAAGTTACAGTGAGCTGAGATTGCACCACTGCACTCCAGACTGGGAGTCTGAGCAACAGAGCGAGACTCAGTCTCAAAAAGAAAAAAAAAAAAAAGAACAAACAAACAAAAGAAAGTCACATTTCTTTCTTAGCCATTCAGTCCAAGTCATCTATTATCTGCCTCTGACATAAGTTCTCAAAATCCTGTCCCATTAGATCTTACCATATGAGTGCATTTTTGCTATGCTGGAAAATTTGTAATGCTGAACACAATATTCACTTTCTCACTCTGGAAATATGCCGATCTTTCAGCTGGGAAGTCCTTCACCTCCATTTATAAAATTCTCCCCAAGTTTCAATACTCAGATTGATAGCCAGTTCCATTTTTATACTACAGTCATGCACTGAATAATGATGTCTTAGGCAACGATGGGCTGCCTATGTGACAGTGGTACTATAAAATTATACTGTATTTTTCTTTAGATACGCTAATACTTAAGTTTGTAGCTTAGGAGCAATAGGCTACACCATATAGCCTAGGTGTGTAGTAGGCTAGATTTGTGTAAGTACATTCTATGATGTTTACAAAATCATGAAATCACCTAACAATGCATTTCTGTTTTTTTGTTTTGTTTTGTTTTTGAGACGGAGTCTTGCTCTGTCACCCGGGCTGGAGTGCAGTGGCCGGATCTCAGCTCACTGCAAGCTCCGCCTCCTGGGTTCCCGCCGTTCTCCTGCCTCAGCCTCCGGAGTAGCATGACTATGGTTCTATCTTCAGTGCTAACAAAAATAACCAGGAAACTGAGGACAGCACAATCTTTTTCTCACAATTAGGAAAAATACGGTAGGAATATCAATAAGCCTTAGACCTATTAGGATTTGGAGATAGGTCTATATCAACAAGATGTTTGAGCGCAGAAATGACAGGCATTTTCATTTTGTGACTAAGGCATTAGTGAAAAATGTGACATAGGGGAAAAATGTGAAAACCATTTTTCCCCTATGTCAAGTCTTATGAAAGATAGATTTCTTCATCTTCATCTTCCTTCATCTTCAAAAAGATGAAGCTCGTTTTTGCTAGTAGACTTCCTGATTCCTCAGGCACTTGATAAAGGCTTTCGTCTCTTTGATTTCAATCAGCTTTCAGTTCTAAGATATTGATATTGTCTTTGTTTCTCTCTACCCACCCAGGTTTTACAGAATTCTGGAAATTAGCCTAAACTGTTAGTAATGTTATAGTCTTCACACTGCAGTCTCAAAAACTTGACCCCATTGACTGGGTTGATGATATGGTTTGAATGTTTGTCCCCCTCAAATCTCATGTTTAAATGTAATCCCCATTGTTGGAGGCAGGGCCTGGAGCGAGGTGTTTGGGTCATGGGGGCAGATCCCTCATGAAT
Source organism: Colobus angolensis palliatus (assembly GCF_000951035.1). Classification (NCBI taxonomy): domain Eukaryota; kingdom Metazoa; phylum Chordata; class Mammalia; order Primates; family Cercopithecidae; genus Colobus; species Colobus angolensis. Next base: position 6,693,918 of record NW_012110918.1, on the reverse strand, counting down.
GCCTTGGTGCCCACCTCATGATCAGGTGTGAGTTCTCACTCTGAGTTTATAGGAGATCTAGTTGTGTAAAAGAGTGTGGCACCTGCCCCAACTCTCTCCTTCTTGCCATATGATACACTGGATTCCCCTTTGCCTTCCACCATGATTGAAAGCTTCCTAAAGCCTCACCAGAAACAGATGCCTGAATCTTCAGGCTTCATGTACAGACTGCAGAGCCATGAGCCAAAATAACTCTCTTTTCTTTAAAAAGTACCCAATCTCAGGTATTCCTTTATGGCAATGCAAGCAGACTAACACACTTGAATTGTCTCCCAAAATTCACATCCACATGGAACCTCAAATGTGATCTTACTTGGAAATAGGGCCTTTGCTGATGTAATTAGTTAAGATGAAGTAATACTAGGCCCTAAATCAGTGGCTGGTATTCTCATAAGAAGGCCATATGAAACGAAGAGAGACCCAGGGAAGAATGTCCTGTGAAGATGGAGGCAGAGATTGGAGTTATGTGTTTATAAAGCCAAGTAACACCAGGGATTGATGTTAACCACCAAAATCTAGGAAAGAGATGTGGTACAGATTCTCCCTGCAGCCACCTTGGTGTTGAACTTCTAGCCTTTGGAACTATATGGAAATAATTTTTTGTTTTTTAATTTAAGCCACCCACTTTGCAGTATTTTGTTACAGCAGCCCTAGAGTACTAATACATCTAATTAATCCATGGCATCAAAGACTTGACACATAGATTAAATCAGAACACATCTTCTGCAATCTTGTTTGAGTTGTGTGTGTGTGTGTGTGTGTGTGTGTGTGTGTTTTAAATTCCTGACACATGCCAGAAGGTTGCAGCCTTAAACCTTTGGTAACAGACTGAGGAAAATTCTCTGAGAGCCTGTTTCCTATCCAGCTTCTCTATCTCACTGCAGAGTTCTTATTTCCTATGTCAGAATGACCCTCAAACTATTCCAGGAGAATATTTATCTGAAGCTTTTATGAAATTCAATTTGAGCATCAAAAGCCAGTTCCTTTATTATCAAACCTCTTGATCAAAACACATTTTTCTGCCTGTTGTAACTTCGCAGTGCTCTCTGCCTCCATTATATCATGTTCTGCCTTAAGCTGGAGCTAGTAGCCCAAAAATTTTGCACGCGCCTTCCTGCACCCCCAATAAAAAAGCCTGATTAAACTCTTAAAGGCAAACACCAGCTTTCATTCATATTTGTCTACAACACAATGCCTTCACTAATAAAGTCATTCAATACCCATGTATTTGCAGCCCACATTATAACAGGAACATTTAAAAGTACTTAATAGGTGTTTGGTCAACATGCCTTGGATCAAAATGAATGATATCTAAAGCTTTCCTTTTCTTCATTTTAGCCTGTTGAAAAATGAGCCTAGACTCACTGTGCTTTAGTTTAGCGACCCTTCTGGTTAAATTATTTGATATCAGATACCACTGACATCCCTCCCTTTTCTTTGAAACAGGAAACAATGCCAAGAATACGTTAATCTAAACCCATGATGCTTCTACATCTCAAAGAACAGAGAGAAACGGAAACTGGAGAGAGGCCAGAAGTGACCAACTCTATTCCCTCATCTCTGTGTTATACTCCCTTTGTCTAATCTGCCCTACCCTACCAGGTGGTTTAAGAATTTTATCCTTTCTCCAGACTAGAAGAGGAAGTGGGGGCTGAAATTAGGTGTATACAAATTGTTGGAAAGCCTTTCTGTGGGTTTGGAGGGCTGAAGTAGAGTATCATTTTTATAAAGCAGCCCAAGCCTTTAATTTGAGCAGGAAGGTTCACACTCATTCTCTGGCATGAGTCCTATCAGGAGGATCACTGAAGCCAAAGCTGTAGAAATAAATAATTAATCTCTCCACACAAGGAGGCTAGTAAACAATATTCAATATGTGAATACTGAGTTCTGCCAAGAGGAAGAAGCATATAAACCAGGCAACTGCTGAACGCATTGCCAAAAGGGAGACTTCCGTATCATTCACTAAAACCTTCAAAAACTAAATCAGATCCAAGAATAGTTAAACTCCTGCAGAATGACAGTGGTGGAGAAAGTGACCTCCCAGCATTGCAGACTTACATCAGTTGTTCTGACGTTCTTAGTTATATCAGATTCCTTCCAGAATCTTCTAAATATATCAGACAGTCAGACACAACCCCAGACTCTAATAAAAAACCCTGATGCTGGCCTACAGATCTGCGATTTAGTAAACTTTCTCCATGATTCTGGTGCACATCCAACATAGAAGAACCACTTGGTACTTCTATGTGGCTTGTATTTCTTCCACTATTTGCTAAATGTTGACCTTAGGCTAATATCTTAAATCCATGTCCAAGGGTTTCTTTAAGTGGAGATAGTATTACCTTATCATCAATCTATTGTGAGAATTAGATAAAAGGATGCATACAAAGGACCAAGCAGTGTAGATGCCACACTGTAAGTGCTCAATACGTGTCTCAGCTTATTATTCTGCAAGAGAAGCTAACTGCCTAATAGATCATGTAGATACCAAGTGCCCCTCATGGCACTCTAATCAAAAAACTCTGTTGTTAATTCCTATTGTAAACCTCAATTGCTGCATCAGCCAGCTCTTGAAAGGGATAAACATGATATTATTATTCATATTACTTTTATGTTCTAAATGCTCTTAGAGTGTTTGATCCCCAGGAAGCTATCATCATTAATGATTTCATGAGTGTACTGAGAGTAATGTTTAGGTGTAAAGGAAGTGAAAAGTAAATATGAATGCTTCTTTGCTCTTCAAAGATGAAGGTTCTGAGATCAAAGAGCCTGAGTGATGTGACCACATCCCAAAAGATGGTGCCAAATGCCGCCCTACTGATAAGGCTGCTGAGGGGACCGTGCACCTGTGTTCTTCTCTTAATACTTATTCTGGGTTTCTGTTGACAAGGAACATTTTGAAGTTTCTAAGAATTATTTAATAACCCTAATAGTCATTGTTTCTTTAGTGACTCAAGTCTACACCTGTAATGCTCAGGGTTTTTTTTTTTTTTTTCTTTTTTAAATCAGGGAGCATAATTTTTTTCTTGTAGTCTCCTAAATAACAGATTGTATAATAAAAAAGGAGAAACTTCCTCAACAAGGAAGCTATCTGCACTGCTCTGCTGAACTCTAAGCCACCTCTGCTACTAAAACGATAGTAGCACCTGTTGGGGTCTCTGGAGCAGGGAAACCCAAGCTGTCACGGATCTCGTATTCAGTAGCCAAAGGGGATTCTACAACTTTTGTTTTTCTGGCTAGGTGACTTCAGCCCATAAAAGACAAAGCTAAAATAAAATAATCTGAAAGATCACTCTCTCTATTCCTTTTTAACAAATAACTTTTATTTTTATGGCAACTTTAGGTTCAAAGCATAATTGAGCAGAAAGTACAGAGAATTCCCATATATCCTCTGCTCCTACACAGCACAGTCTCCCCCACTATCATTATCACACACCAGAGTGCTACCTTTGTTGCAACTGATGAGCCTACATTGACACATCATCATTAACCCAAAGTCCACAGTTTACATTAGGATTCACTTTTGGTGGTGTGCGTTCTATGGATATTCACAAATGCATAATGGCATTTATTTAGTATTGTAAATACATTGTTATCTACAATCTAGACACCACTGTCGTGTCACATAGAATAGTTTCACAGCCTTAAACATTCACTGTACCCTGCCCATCCTTTCCTTTTCTCATTAACCTCTGGCAACCACTGATTTTACTGACACCACACTTCGTCTTTTCCAGAATGTAATATAGCTAAAAACATTCAGGATGTGGCCTTTTTGGATTGCCTTTCTAGCACTTAGCAATTATGCATTTAAGGTTCTTTCATGCCTTTTCATAGCTTGATAGCTCATTTCTTTTTGGTACTGAATAATACCTCCATTGTCTGGATGTATCATAGTTTATCCATTCACCTACTACTCTATTCAGTTTTTCTTTCTTTTTCTTCTTCTCCTTTTTTGTTTTGTTTTTCTTTTGTAGAAATAGGTTGCCTAATAATGTCAAATGCTACTCTACTGATAAGACTGCTGAGATCTAGATTGTAGATTACAGTGTATCTACAATAGCATATAAATGTCATCATGCGTTTGTCAAAATCTATAGAATGTACAACACCAGGAGTGAACTCCAATGTAAAAATGTCTCACTCTGTTGCCCAGGCTGGAATGCAGTGGCACAACCTTGGCTTACTGCAACCTCAAACTCCTTGCTCAACTGATCCTCCCACCTCAGCCTCCTGAATAGCTGGAACTACAGGCAGGAGCCAGCAGGCCCAGCTAATTGTGTTTTAATTTTTTGTAGAGACAGGGTCTCACCATATTGCCCAAGCTAGTCTCAAACTCCTGGGCTTAAGCAGTTCTCCTGCCACCGCCTCCCAAAGTGCTTGGGTTACAGGTGTGAACCACCATGCCTGGTCCTCTATTCAGTTTTAATGCTTAAAATTCTTTTCCCTTTTCCCTCTACCTCTAGGTTTACTAAATTTTGCTTTGCCTTATGTGGTGACTGTGAGAGTGCATGAGTTGAAGCTCTTGTGACAGGGAGCATTACTGATTGACAACTATCTTGATCCAACCCTGTGTTTGCATGGAGGTGATGTTGCTGTGGGCTGCCTTCAGCCAATGACTGTGCACAGAAGGGGCAAAGAGACTCATTCCTACCAATAGTAGGGCTCTACAGAGGGGGACTTTTGTGTGAGAACTTCCCAGTGGCTTGGCCAAAACTTCCTTGCAACTGAACTGCGGTAGAGACCCTTCTTGCCCAATTCTTCTTCTATTCTTGTCTCCTTCCACAGATGTCAGACCTGTTTTGAAATTGGAAAGCTCACCGTACATTCATCTGCTTCCTTCTACTATAAAGCTCTTGTATATCTAATCTTATCTTGCTTTATGCTTCCCAGGGCACCTGAACTCACCTAAGTACAATAATGTGGTCTGTCTATGCAAAAGAACAAGTACTTTTCAACATCATAGATTCCATAGACTAGTGCTTCAGCAACTTTATTGTATACATTAGTTCCTAGGAGTCTTGTTAAAATACAGAATCTGATTCAATCAGGATGAGGAAAGGCCGGAGATCCCAACAAGCTCCAAAGTGATGTTGATGTTGCTTTTCCTTGCACCACAGTTCGAATAACAGGGTCCTAGAAATGTAAAGTTCCTGCATTATAAATGATTCCTTTTGCTCCAGATACTTCAGTTTAAAAGCAATATCCTTAAAATGTTAGTTTCAAGCACATCTTTTAATAAACAAGGGAAGGGGAGATATCTAATTGAAGTTATCATCATGAACACTTTCACACATAATGGAAAACTTTTGCCTAGACAAATTTACTGGGCTTAAGGTAACATACTGTATTTCAAAATATATGGAATAAGTCCTTACTGTAAATAGACACATGTCCTTGGAAAATTTCATCACAATAGGGATTAGAACAATTTTTCTATCTCCCTTAACACACACACACACACACATACACACACTAAACCTCCCTTTCTTCCTTTTTTTAAATTATACTTTAAGTTCTGGGATACATATGCGGAACGTGCAGGTTTGTTACATAGTTATACACATGTCATGGTGGTTTGCTGCACCCATCAACCTGTCATCTACATTAGGTATTTCTCCTAATGCTATACTTTCCCTAGCCCCCCACCCACTGACAGGCCCCGGTGTGTGATATTCTCCTCCCTGTGTCCATGTGTGTCATTGTTCAACTCCCACTTAGGGGTGAGAACATGCTGTGTTTGGTTTTCTGTTCCTGTGTTAGTTTGCTGAGGATGATGGTTTCCAGCTTCATCCATGTCCCTGCAAAGGACATGAATTCATCTGTTTTTATGGCTTCATAGTATTTCGTGGTATATATGTACCACATTTTTTTATCCAGTCTATAATTGATGGGCATTTGGGTTGGTTTCAAGTCTTTGCTATTATGAACAGTGCTGCAATAAACATACATGTACATGTGTCTTTATAGTAGAATGATTTATAATCCTTTAGGTATGTACCCAGTAATGGGATTGCTGGATCAAATGGTATCTCTGGATCCTTGAGGAATCACCACAGGGTCTTCCACAATGGTTGAACTAATTTAGACTCCCACTAACAGTGTAAAAACATTCCTATTTCTCCACATCCTCTCCAGCATCTATCATTTCCTGACTTTCTGATGATCACCCTTCTAACTGGTGTGAGATGGGATCTCATTGTGGTTTTGCATTTCTCTAATGACCAGTGATGATGAGTTTTTTCCATGTATTTGGTGGCCACATAAATATCTTCTTTTGAGAAGTGTCTGTTCATATCCTTTGCCCACTTTTTGATAGGTTTGTTTGCTTTTTTCTTATAAATTTGTTTAAATTCTTTGTAGATTCTGTATATTAGCCCTTTGTCAGATAGATTGCAAAATTTTTCTCCCATTTTGTAGGTTGCCCGCTCACTCTGATGATAGTTTATTTTGTTGTGCAGAAGCTCTTTAGTTTAATTAGATTGATTTTGGCTTTTGTTACCATTGCTTTTGGTGTTTTAGTCATGAAGTCTTTGCCCATGCCTATGTCTTGAATGGTATTGCCTAGGTTTTCTTCTAGAGTTTTTATGGTGTTAGGTCTTATGTTTAAGTCTTTACTCTATCTTACGTTAATTTTTGTATAAGGTGTAAGGAAGGGGTCCAGTTTCAGTTTTCTGCATATGGGTAGCCAGTTTTCTCAACACCATTTATTAAGTAGGGAATCCTTTCCCCATTGCTTGTTTTTGTCAGGTTTGTCAAAGATTAGATGGCTGTGGATGGGTGATGTTATTTCTAAGGCCTCTGTTCTGTTCCATTGGTCTATATATCTGTTTTGGTACCAGTACCATGCTGTTTTGGTTATTGTAGCCTTGTAGTATAGTTTGAAGTCAGGTAACATGATGCCTCCAGCTTTGTTCTTTCTGTTTAGGATTGTCTTGGCTATACAGGCTCTTTATTGGTTCCATATGAAATTTAAAGTAGTTTTTTCTAATTTTGTGAAGAAAGTCAATGGTAGCTTGATGGGGATAGCACTGAATCTATAAATTACTTTGGGCAGTATGGCCATTTTCATGATATTGATTCTCCCTATCCATGAACATGGAATGTTTTTCCATTTGTTTGTGTCCTCTCCTATTTCCTTGAGCAGTGGTTTGTAGTTCTCCTTTCTTCCTTTTCTGTGGTCTTTGTATCAGCTTGTTGGAAATGAGACTGTGGAAAGCAATGTCATTTAGAAATAATTAATACATTGGCTCATAATTTCTAAATCCTCACATTAGCTGTGAGAGGATAGAGCATTTTGTTTCCTGTAAGAGCTTTCACAAAGCAACTTATTGGCATTCTTTGATGAGGGTGTATTTTACAGGCCGTATCTTATAACTATTCCCAGATCTGAATAGTCCAGATTCCAGATTTAAATAGATTTTAAGAAATAGTTGAACTATGCAATATTTTTTCATAAAACTTTTTGCATCTTCCTAGTAATTATGAGTGTTTTATTTTCACTGTTTTATGTTTCTATGCTATCAGTGTGGTTAAAGTTTGGTTCCATGGTAAATATATAGAAATTCAAATTAACAGAAGGTTCATATGTTGTTCTTTGAATATCATGATTCATGTCACAAACACTATGCCAGAATTTCACCATCACATATATGTTCACATGGCCTATATAACTTTCCTTTTACCATGAATTATTTTATCAGGAAAAAAGTCTCATTTGCTGATCATGTGTAAGGAGATATGTCAACATTTATTAATTTAATTAAGAAATACATGGTATTTAAAGATAGCTGTATCTGAAAAAAATCCATAAAATTATATTGAAATATGATATTTTCTCAAAGGAAAATGAATAAAAAGTATTCATCACTGGATGTCTCTAGGAAGTATTTAGTAGTAATAGCAGTACTATCCAATAAATATATAATGTAGCCCATATATATAACTTTAAATGTTCTTAGAGCCAAATATTTTTCAAAAGTAAAAAAGGAACAAGCAATGTTAACTTTAATAATGTGTTATTTAACCCAACATATAAAAATATTATCATTTAAACCTGTAATCAATATAAAAATTACTCATCAGTTATTTTACATTCTTATTTCTTATACTACATCTTCAAAGTTGGCTGTGTATCTCAAACTTACAGGATGTCTCATTGTGAATCAGTCACATTTTGAGTGTATTATTTAACCCAATATATAAAAATATTATCTTTTAAAAATGTAATCAACATAAAAATCACTCATCAGCTATTTTACATTCTTATATTTTTGAATTACATCTTCAAAGTCAGCTGTGTATCTGATACTTGTAGGATGTCTCACTGTGAATGTCACATTTTGAGTGCTCAGAAACCACACTTGATTAGTGGCTACTGTATTCAGCAGTGGAAATCTAACAAATGAGATAAGGAAAAGTAAAAAAGCCAGAGGGAAAAAAAAAGCCAAAAATGAGTTAGATCATGATAAAAATTACAGCAATGATAGCAAGACTGTATATATATATGTGTGTGTGTGTGTGTGTGTGTGTGTGTGTGTGTGTGTGTGTGTGTGAGAGAATATATGGATATAGGACATTTGTGACCATTTTTAAGGCTAGAAGAATAAGAAGGCAAAGAGAACACACTCAATGATATCACAACATTATGCTATAAAATTCAATTATGCTTACATTGGATAAAATACTTTCTATGATTTATTATTCTTTTGGAAATAATTTATCTTCCCTGCCATCATGAACATGGGTTTGTAGATCTAATTGGGCGTGCAATTTAGAACATAACAGCAAGTATTTTTTGAGCATGCACTTTGGGCTTAGCACTAGGTTCGAGTCGTGGGAATTTCCAAAACATCAACATATTTCCTATCCAGTAAGTGTGATGTATTGGAAGGAGTCAGAGAGGGCTAGATTTGAATCCTTATGATCAAATTGCTCCCTTCTCTGAACTTAATTTATTTCCATAAAATTGGTGTAATAATACTTATCTCACAATGTATGGTATTTATTAAATGAGTACAATGCCTATCTCACAAAATTTACCTTACAGAAACAAGCTGCTTTTTGTCTCCATGACTCTATTTGGTAGTAGATTATCATCTACTTTGTGCCGGAAAGATAATGTCTCACGTACGTCTCAAGCAAGTCAAGACAGCCTTTAATGAAAAGCATAAATGTGTAAGGCATAATAACAGATCCATAGAAGGTTAGAGAATAAGAATTGAAGACTATCCAAAGGGAAGGGCATTTGAATTTTTTTCATCATCACAAAAATTTAAGGAAGAAAATTTAGGGAAGAAAAGATGAGGTGAAGAAAATTCTAGAGAAGACGATCAAGGCAATAGCTACGCAAGTAGTGGGCATGGTAGGGTAACCAACTGGAGTATTTTGCTTAGAACAGAGGAGGTCCCCAGAGTGCAGGACTTTCAGTGCTAAAACCCAGACAGTCATTAGGAAATTGGGATGTTTGGTCACCCTAGCACAAGCTAAAAAGAAGTTCAGTAGGTGCATTGGTAAAGAGAAGGAAGAAGCTCAGCTTGATGGTCGCAGGATTTTCATATTATGAGACAAATAGAAAATAGAACTAAATGGTAAGATGGGGCAAGGTTTTGATGGGTCTTGAAATACATGTAGGGCAATGTGAAAAACACTAGGGTGTATTGGTCAAACAGATTTAACAATTGTGAAAGAAAAAACTGGTCTATGCATCAAGAGAATTGAGTCTTAGTTCTGGTTTTGCCACCAACTCTGATTCCCCCTCAACTTTTACATCTGGGGACTCAATTTTTTTTCACCTGTAAATAAGGAAGTTGGAGCATATGACCACCATAGCCTTGTGTGGTTGGGATCAACTGTGATTCTACTGATGGGAACAAAGATCTAATATTCAGAATCTGTAAGGAACTTGAACAAATTTATGAGCAAAAAACCAAAACCCTATTGAACAGTAGGCAAAGGACATGAACAGACATTTTTCAAAAGAAGACACACATGGCCAACAAGTATATAAAACAATTCTTAACATTGCTAGTCATTAGAGAAAAACAAATTGAAACCACAATGAGAAACTATCTCTCACTAGTCAGAATGGCTATTATTAAAAAGTCAAAAAAAAAACAGAGGCTGGTGAGGTTGCAAAGAAAATGGAATGCTTATATACTGCAGGTGGGAATGGAAATTACTTCAGCCATTGTGGAAAACAGCTTGGCAATTTTTCAAAGAATTAAAACAGAATTACTATGCTACCTAGCAATCCCATTATTGGGTATGTACCCAAAGGAATGTATATCATTCTACCTTAAAGGTACATGCACACACATATGCTTATCACAGCACTATTCACAATAGCAAAGACTTGGAGTCAACTCAAATGCCCATCAATGGTAGATTGTGTTAAAAACTATGGTACATATACACCATGGAATACTATGCAGCCATAAAAAATAACAAGATAATGTCCTTTGCAGGAACATGGGTAAAACTGGAGGTCATTATCCTAAGCAAACTAACACAGGAATGGACAGTGAAATACTGAATGTTCTCAGCTTAGAAGTGAGAGTTAAACTTTGAAACATATGGGCACAAAGAAGGGAACAATGGCCACTAGGGCCTACTTGAGGGTGGAGGATGGGAAGAGGGTGAGGATTGAAAAAGTACATATCCTGTACTATGCTTATTACCTGGGTGACAAAGTAATCTGTACCCCAAACCCCTGTACCATGCAATTTACCTATATAACAAACCTGCACAGGTATCCCTGAATCTAAAATAAATGTTTTAAAAAGCGTCATATTACATACCATAAATATATAGAATTTTTGACAATTGAAAAATAAATAATTTATAAAACAAATAGAAGAAATTAAATACTTCTAGAATAACAACACAAGGAGTCATTGAAGACTTTGACCATATTGGCGGTCCAAGAAGAAAAGCTGTGTATTTAGGTGAGAACACTAGAGTATCATTGGTTTCCCTATCATCTTGAAAGCTTTTTCATACATTTCTCCAGCACCGTAACTTAAAAGTCTCCTAGCAATACAGATTGATAACATGTACTCCCATTTCTTCCATGAATAGCAGTAGAAAACCGTAGGCAGTGGGTTCCTGAATTCTCTAGGGAAAAGTGTCCAAAATCCAGTTAAACTGAAGTTACACTTGTTCATTACTTTCAGAATATTAAGGATATAAAGATATAATTATTTCCAAGAATTCAGAAGAAAGATGGCAGAGAAGAATACATCCATGAGCACTTTCCTTGAAAACACACTTTTATGAGTTACTGCCTCACTAACAGAACCATCATGCTAGAATTTTGTGTCACTTTCAAAGGGCAGTTTTGACTTTGGAAACTGGAAAGAGAGAAAGAATGATCAAGGCAGGGGAAATGAGGATGACAACTAGAGACAGACTCTCTCGAGCTAAATAACTCAGTTTTTATCTCATCTGAGTTCACTTCCTTGACTTCTATAAATAAAATAGATTATAAGACTTTTAGCTACTATCTCTTAAGAAGCTTATCTGTTGACGTCCTAGATCTCATTGGCAGAAATACTACTGTAAATTTAGCATTTATAAACATTAATTTAGCCAATAAACATTTAGTGCTAGAACTTAATTTCTTGCCAGAATAAAAGTATCATTATAAAGTGTCATGGAAAAAAGAGAAAATAATAATAATGCTTTGGAAAGTTCATCAATGAGAGTACTCATGCAAAAGAGTGATTTCTCCTGCTCCCCATGTTTAAGGGAAAAAGAAGGAACATCTTAATTACACTAATGGCTTAATTTTTTTTCATGTAATTACAAGTTTAAAGTTTTTCTTTGCTGCTAATTTTGTATGAAACATATTTGTGCTAAATATTGCCTTACCATATACCTAGAGATGTTTATTTACACAGATGCAGGATATTTTAATTTAGGGGGAGGGGGTCATTGAAACCAGAACCCAAAGCCAACTGCTCTTCAATTCCAGTGGTAATTTGTGGCTTTTCTTAGATTTAGTGGATACAAAGGAGCCTTAGACTCTGTTGATCATAACCGATACTGCACCGCTATTTTATATGAAATTGAAAAAAATAGAGTTCTTACTCTCATGACCCATTGAATATTTTAGCTCACTTTAACTGGGTAGAGCAATGGCGGCAAGGAAGAGGTGGAGGGAATCTGGGTGGTATCACACAAGTGGAAACCAAATTTCCAGAGACGGGAACTACTTGTCCAGTTTCTTTATCTTAGCTAAGTAAACCAACTTGGGTCTGCGTGTAAAATAGGTAGTAATAAAATAAATTAGGCAATGAACCAAGTTTAGAATTCATTTTCTTCTTGTTTTATTTCCATGTGAACATCTATGCAGAAATATTTACGTGAAAAAAATTCCGTTGTATATGTAACATATATTTAATGAAGTATATGTAAGTTTCTGCAAACAGCGACATCCATTACAGATGCTGTTCATGTCACAGATCATTTAAAAAAGATATATTGATGAAGAATAAGGGAATGGGCTCAGAAATGTAAACTTTCAGAATGTGTGAAAGTATCATTTGAATGATATCCTAGCGATGAGATCTTTCATAGATTATCTTCATTCTCCTCCACAACTAGCTGAGTATTCTGTGAAAATATGAAAAAAATAAACAGAAAAATCTCAAAACAGTGTCAGTTTATATTCTGACTGAAAAGGAACAAGGTGAAAAAAGGCCAAGAAAGTAAGTCTTAGGTGAACATATGTGGGGAAAGAAAATTCCCTCTAATTGTAATGACATCTTAATCAAGGACTTGGTTTGATCATTAATATTACATTTTTCAATTTAAATTGAGAAATTTTAATTTAAAATTTTAACTATGGAGCACAGTTTTCTATGAAATGTTGTCTGAAAGAGCAGTGGCAAGTTTAATTTCATACAAAAGTCTTAAATGTCTATGAATGTTCCGCCGTTTTCTATAGAATCCCTAATAGAGACTTGGGAACTTCTGTACCTTCTTTCAGATGAGGATTCGGACAGTATGAATATGACAATGTTTTATCAGATTTTGTTTTCAGGCTGATATAACTGGTATCATATTTTAACTTCCTTTAAAGAAATTATATGTTTTACTCCATGGCTGAAGTATTCAGAAGCTGCATGGCTAATTTTTTGGCTGAAAGAATCATACTCGATTTCATTTCTTTTCGTTCAATGTACAGAAAACGTTTCTTGCCACAGTTCTGTCACTAGCTTTCCCCACTTAGCTAAGAAGGAAAAATAACATATTGTTATAACTGGCATATCGTTGTAGCTTTTTTAGAACTCCAAATATTAATTAGACTTGACTAAAACACAGGAGTTCCTGAAGTGAAAATTTTGTTGGAGTTAAGGCAATAAAAAGGTTAAAGAGTTAATAAACATTAAGATTTAAAATAGCCCAGGAAAAAATTTCTAAAATGCTATAAAATGTTTAAAATTATATGTTTAAAACCTATTGCTTAAAATCAGCATGTTGAAGAGTTAACTGCACCCCATTTTCATCATAGCGCTGTTCACAATAGCCAAGATATAGAACCAACCTAAATATCTATCAATAGACAAATGAATAAAGAAAATGTGGTGTATGTACATAATGGAATACTATTCAGCCATCAAATTAATGAAATCCTGTCATTCATGGCAACATGGATGAGCATGGAGAACATTATGCTAAATGAAATAAGTCAGGCAGAGAAAGACAAATACTGAATGTTCTCACTCATACATGGTAGCTTAAAAAAGTTATGTTCATAAAATTAGGAAGTAGAATTGTGATTATTACAGGCTGGAAAAAAGAGGGGTGTTGGGGTGTTGTGGGGGTGGGGGGGATATAGAAAGGATGGTTCACAGATACAAAATTACCACTAAACAGGAGAAATAAATTCTAGTGTTCTATAGTGCTATAGAATGACTCTAGTTAACAACAATTTATTGTATCATCTCAAACAGCTAGAAGAGAACTCTGAATGTTCTCAACACAAAGAAAGGATAAATGTTTTAGGTGATAGATATGCTAACCAGTCTTTACACATTGTATACATATATCAAAATATCACTCTGTACCTCGTAAATACGTACAATTATTATGTGTCAATTTAAAAATTAAAGATCCCAGCAACCAAAAAGAGTTAAGTAGTATGATATCACCATGGTAACAAGTGAGCATGAAAAAAAACCTACCTACTTCAACTGTATCCTTTACACATAACTATAGAATGGAGAGTAATCATATTGAGAAAAAAATGGAGAAATGAAATTTCATATAATAATGCAATTGCTGGGGCCAAAGACAGTATACTGCTTGATAATGAAAAATGACATGTATAAAATATTTAAATGTTGGGTATAAAACTCTCTCTAAAATAGAAAATAAAGTCTGATTGTACATTGATAATATTTAGCAACATATAAATGAGCCTGTAATTACATGTTTGTTTCTAAAAGTTCCCCTTAACTGCGTATCAATATTACTGTGTTAGACCCTTTACACTGACAACCGAACACATAATTACTGTGCTGGAAAGGAAAATCCTAAAATTACTCTTCCATTAACTGATGCCCTAAAGTGATCAAGGGTAGGGATAGACATACAGAATTACTAAAACACATCAAGAGTAATAGCAAAGACATTTAGTGGTAAAACGCAAACTATTCTCTTTAAAATCAGGTAGAGAAAGGAAGTCCATCACAAACACACTTGTTTAACATTTTTAGTATAGTACAAGTACGACAAGTAGGAAAAATGCAAGGTATACAAATTAGAAAAAGACTACAGAACAATCTTTCACACACATATGTCCAAAAATATAGATGAGAAAATTTACTAGGAGTAATTGAGCTTAGAAGGTTTGCAAGATTTAAGATTCATGTGCAAAACCTAATTGCATTTCTAGGCACTAGAAACAAAGAAAGAGAGAGTTATGAAAAACTTACCCTATTTACCTAAAAACCTATAATTATTTCATCAAAAGATGCAGAAAACCTTTAATACTAAATTGTAAAACTTTATTGAAAAAAGCTAACTAAAAGGAGAGTGAGGAAAACTTAATATTGTAAAGATTTCAAGTTCCCCCGGATATATATGAGATATTTTCAATCAAAATCTCAACAAGTTTCTTCATAAAATTTGACAATCTGACTCAATGGCATTAAAAAAGAATAAAGAGTAACAATAATAACATAATAGGAAAAGGAATAAGTGTTTGTCTTGCAAGACATAAATTTATTATAAAGCTACATTATTTAAGTGTAAAATTTTTTTACACTACCTTATTTATGTGTAAAGGATACAGTTGAAGTAGGTGGGGCTTTTTTTCATGCTCACGCGTAGCCATGGTGATGTCATACTACTTAACTTTTTGTGGTTGCTCGGATCCTTAATTGTTTTTGAATGACATATAATAATTGTACATATTTAGGAGGTACCGAGTAACATTTTGATATATGTATACAATATGTAATGGTTGATTAGCATATCTATCACCTAAATATTTATCCTTTCTTTGTGTTGAGAACATTCAGAATTCTCTTCTAATTGTTTGAAATGATACAATAAATTATTGTTAACTAAAGTCTTATTAAGTAGGGTTTGGGGAGATGGTTGGTTTATGTCTGCTTTATCCTGTCTCAGAGCGCATAGCCTTTTGCAGTTCTATATTGATGGGGGAAGTTCTGTTTGACTTTTTACCTTCCACAGGCTTTGGGCTTTGACTTCTGACTCAATTCTCACTTCTGACACTTCTCAATTTGACTTCTGACCCTTCCCTGCCCCCTTGTGGTTGCCAGAGCTAGAGGCCAAGTTTGCCAACATAGGTAAATGCCATCAGCACTGCATTCCAGTGCTTTGTTGATAATTATCTTAGTTCTATCCTCCCTGTGAATTTTGGCACAGTCACTCCTTAATATCTTGACAGCACGGCAATGTGCTGACATGTTGTATTAGTCTGTTTTCACGCTGCTAGTAAAGACATACTCAAGACTGGGTAATTTATAAAGGAAAGAGGTTTAATTGACTCACAGCTCCACATGGCCGGGGGTGGGTGGCGCTCACAATCATGGTGGAAGGTAAATGAGGAGCAAAGTCATGTCTTACATGGCAGCAGGCAAGAGGGCATGTGTAGAGGAACTGTCCTTTTATAAAGCCATCAGATCTCCTCAGACTTACGCACTATCGTGAGAACAGCACGGGGGAAAAACCCACCCCCATGATTCAACTACCTCCCACCAGGTCCCTCCCACGACATGTGGGGATTGTTACAATTCAAGGTGAGGACACAGAGCCAAACTATATCACGTATGTTTCAGCAATGGAGCAACTAGAGTGAAGAAACAAACCAACTTTATATGGAATCATGATATTTGACAAAGATGACCCGGCCAGTGACTGGGAGAAGGAGGAATTAGTCAATAGACAGCACTAAGCAATTGGCTTCCCATATGAAAAATAATGAAATGGTATTTCTATTCTATGCCATATGTAAAATGTTGTAGTAGAAAGATTAAAGATTTAAATGTGGACTTCCGTTTCTAGTATTAATAGGCTATATTGTTGAGACCAAATTACTCCCTGAAAGCAACTAATGACGCAGAAAAACTATTTTAGTTGTCCTTGAAAACAGAACAGCAATGATAAGATAATAAGGAGTAACACTGCCAAAATTAGTGGAGAAGCAGGAGCCAAGACAGCTAAGCAAAGCACCAGGGCACAGGAACCACTTGTGTCTGATGGCTATTGCATACATTGGCAAACTTGGTCTCTAACTTTGGCAACCACCAGGGGGCAGGGAAAGGATATTAACTGGGTTCGATGTCAAGGCCCAGTAGCCTTCCCACTGCCCCAAGTAGGAAGTCAAATAGCGAAATTTCTCACATCAATATGGAACCTCCCAGGCTTAGTGTGGGCAGCACTAAACAGATGTAAGCCAACCCTTTCCCAACCCCCAGGGAACTGAATAGATCACCTTAGTCAGGAAGAGTGGGGGTGGTTGTTATTGAAAGGAAAAAAAAAAAAAAATCCTGCAAAAATGTTGCCATGGGTTGACTCTCACAGAACTTTGCAATCCAGCTTCGAGATACCAAGGTGGAGAAGGGACTTTACGCTGTGAATTTAGCCTGAAGCTATCTGGGGCTAGAATGTTGCCAGGTGCAGAGCCTGTGCAAATGCAAATCCTTACCCATGTGGTATTTGAATTCAAATTTTAAAAAAGATTCTTCTCCCATGAGACATTACTTGCATCTACCCAAAAATTAATGTGACAAGTACAAGAATTTAAGGCATCTGTAAAGTGCTTGGTAGCCCATTTAGATATGCTATCTGGTTGCAGTGCACAGCCTGGACAACTTTATACTGCATCCCTAAAGTGAAATATCATCCTATTTCTCAGGAATGCCCACATATTGTGTTTAAAGGACAAAATAAGGTGCTATTTTGAAATTCAAATATAACAATAATTGTGACTAGATAAAAAAACTAAATGTTTCAGTTAAAAGTCAAAGACAATCAGGCCAGATTATAAAAATAAACAAATTATGTATTGTTTTCAAGGCATATACTTTGAGTATAAGAACATGTAAGGTTTAAAATAAAGGGGGGAAATATGTAAATAAATAACAAAAAATAGAAATAGACTAAATTGTTTTTATATTAGTAACATTTTTTGTGTTAAAGAGAGTCACTTTACAATGATGATACAAGCTTCAACTTGCCAGGAAAAAAAATGTAACTAGTTTAAATGATTATGGCTTAAATGACATAGATTTAAGATACATTAAAACCAAATTAAACATAGATAGCTGTGAAATAGGCATGTCCATAATTATAGCGGAAGGTTATTGCTTATCTCTTGAGGTAATTGCTATATCATAAAAACAACGATATCAGAAAGAACAGGGTAGATATAACCGATATATAGATATCGGATAGATAGATAGATAGATAGATAGATAGATAGATAGATAGATAGATAGATAGATAGATAGATAGATAACCAATGAGCAAATCTCACTTGACAAACACATGTAGAATATTGCCATGAACAACTGAAGAATGCATACTATTTTCGAGTACCCAAGGAACAATTGTAAACATTGACTAAAATATATCACCTCAGAGTTGGTAGGACTGTATTGAAATAACTTCTGTTCATCAAATGACACCATTAAAATAGGGAGCAACAACTTGCAAAGTGAGAGAATATATTTGTAATACAGAAATTGACAATTGACAAAGGATTTGCATACAGAATATATTTTTTATAACTATGAATCAATCAGAAAAAGAGAGACGATTGAACAGAAAATGGGTCAAAAGACTTGAATTGACAGCTCACTACGGAAACTATCAAAATGGCAAGTAAACATATGAAAAGATGTTCATTAGGGAAACATGAACCCAAACCACAGGAGCTGAGACTAGCCACCTGAAAGAATAGCTGAAATGAAAAAAAATAGAAAGTACCAAGTGTATAGACAAGAATGTGGAGGAAACTGTATTCTCATAGACAATTGATGGGGGTGTAAATTTGTACAACTATTTTGGAAAATGGTTGGATTTAGCTGATGAAACTGAATGCACACATGTACCACTTCCCTCAAATTTCAGATATTGTTACTCAACAGAAGTGCATACATATATTTTTAAAAGATATATATTAAAATATTCTTAGCAGCACTATTCTCAATAACCAAAGATTGGAAACTATCAAAATGCAGTTTAATAAACAAATAAATTGTTGTAAATAAGTAAATTCATAAAATGAAATATTTTTATGCGATTAGAATAAGCAGTTAGCAATCACTGCATATAACAATATAATGAATTTGAAAACCATAATGAAAGAACTGAAAGAAGACTCGAAACAGTCCATTTGGTGTAATTTATTTATAGAAAGCTCAGAAATAGGCAAAACAAAAATAGCCTGGTAAAATACGGGTTATCTTTGTAGGATAGTGGCTGAAAGAAACACAGGTGATTCTAGAATTGATAATGTTATGGTTTTCATTTGAGTGGTGGTCTCCTGGGTGTACTTAGTTTGAGAAAAAACGTCAAGCTTTAAACTTGTATTTATTTTTCTGAATGTATATTTTAATATGATACACTATTAAAATACACTATTGTTTACAATTGCATCAAAAGTTGGAAGTACTAAGGAACAAATCTAACAAAAGTGTAAAATATCTCTAAGAAAAAATATAGAATTACTGAGAAATTTAAATAAATAAATAAATAAATGGGATGACAGACAATGTTCATGGAGTGAAATCTTAATATTGTAAAGATTTCAACTCCTCAATCTGATCTCTAGATTTAATTCAATCCCAATAAAAATCCTAATGATTTTCCCATTGGTAGGCCTTGAGAAGTAGATTCTAGAATTCACATAAAAGTACAACAAATGATAAAAAAAAAAACAAAACTCTAATAAAGAATCAAGTTAGATAACTTTTCTTCCTGTTATCAAGCCTTATTTTGAAGCTATAGTGATTAAGACAATGCAGAATTTGCACAGACAGATATCTGGATAAATGCAAAAAATTTGTGATAACTCAGAAATAGACCATACTATGTACACTCATTGTATGACAGTGATGGTACTGCATAGTTAGGTTAAAAAGTACACATTTTAAAACATTTGGCATTTTAATTTATCTTAATTAAATATTATTTTTATTTTTAATTATTGATTCTAGACTTTCTGAAATGTTGCAATATTAGTACTTTCCTAAATAGCATTCACCCAGATTATCCACACTGAACAAAATAAAGACACAAAAGGATGTGCAGAATAGGACTCTATTCATATAAAGTCCAAAGACAGATAAAATTAAACTCAATTTCTGAAAGGTAAATAGATAAAACAACAGAGGAAAAAAGAGAAAATGATTTTCATCAAATTCAGGATAGCGGTTACCTCAAAGAGGCTGATTATCATGAAATCAGTATAGCAGTCACCTCAAACAGTTGATGCTATCACAGAAGAGGTACGGGGTATGGGTGATTTTTTTTTCTTCGAGTGCAGGTCATATTTTATTTCTTTAATTAGATGAAGTGGCTTACTTTACTGCACATATATGTTCAATTCATTTTTTTCATGTAAAACACATTTTACCATAAAATTTTTAAAAACATTTAAACCAGAAAGAGTGGAACTTGAAAAGAAAGGTAACTTTAGTTTTATCAATTCTTTAACAATTTAGTTTTATCTATTACTTTAACAAGTAATTCTTTAATACTGGTAAATTATACTTTATTAAAAATTTCTTTAGCGAATACCATTCTTAAGATTTTACAGCAACCCTTCTGGCCTGAAGTTCTGTAAAGACAGCTATTTCCCGATGGTGATACAGTACCCCTTTGTCATGTTATTTATTCAGAGTTTAATAAACAATTATTTGTTGCTTGGCTAAATAAGTGTCAAAAAATACATAATGCAGTTTTTGGCCTGGAGAAATTTACAAATAAACACAATATTGATTATTAATTCATTAATAAGAAATTAATTAAAGGTAGGACCTAAAGTACAACCACTAAATCTTCACCAGGCCACTCACCAACCTACTGACTTTTGTACCCAAATACTTTACCCTCTTGACAATAGAGGGGAATTTACGCTCCTATCTAAAGTCTACCCCCTCTAACCTGCGCTGCAAGAGCATTACTCAGCAATTATTTCTTTGGCTACTATATTATCAATTTTTTCTTTCAATTAGAGTTATGCTCATCATAAATAAAAAATTTTGTTACTTCTTGCACCCTAAAACAAAAGCCCTATATATCAAAATTCCAGGAAAATATTCATTGTATTTAATTCTTACCATTTCACATCTTTTAAAACTCACTGCAACCAGGCTTTTGCTCTCAGTCCTTTATAAGAACTTCTCTTATAAAGGTCCACAGGGACTCAGTGTTGCTAATATCCATGATTAATGATTAGTCCTCATCTTATTTATCTGTCACCATGCATTTGACCCAGTTGATCACACCTTCATCCTGGAAACACTTGCTTTGTCTGGCTTCCATGATATCACTCTACCTTGTTTCTTACCTACTTTATTGCCTTCTCATTCTCAGTTTCCTTTGCTACATCTTTTTATCCCCTTCAATGAAGAGATGTCGCTTGTCTGGGGTAATACCTGAGCTTCGTTGTCCCACGGCCGTGTAAGTTTAGTAGGCGAAAGAAGAAGAGCTCTCTGTGCAGAGAGGGGTCCCAGAGAAAATGGGTTGCTGCTTCTGCAGTGAAATGCAGAAGGTTTTATAGACGAGCCTGAGGAGGCGGTGTTCGATTTACATAGGGCACAAAGGATTGGTCGGACCAGGTGTGCTATTTACATAGCCCATGAAGAAGCTGGCCACCCCACCCTAATCTTTTATGATGCAGATAGGTTCTCTTCCTGGCCGGCCTCATGTTGCCTACCTCTTTACTGTACACGTGGCGACAAAGAAAAGGGACTAAGCAGCCTCCATGTTGAACATATCTGGCTTCCAGGTAACCCTTTCCTGTTGGCACAACTGCCGGCATTTCCCCCAAGCATGCTTCCGGCTTCCTTATCTATGTTTGCAGCTCGATTTTTCAGGATGCTCTTTGTTAAAAAAGAAATGATTTGGCCGGGCACGGTGGCTCACCCCTGTAATCCCAGCCTTTTGGGAGGCCAAGGCGGGAGGATTGCCTGAGCTCAGGCGTTTGCGACCAGCCTGGGCAACATGGTGAAACCCCGTCTCTTCTGAAAATACAAAATTTAGCGGGGCGTGACTGCAAGCACCTGTAGTCCCAGCTACTCGGGAGGCTGAGGCAGGAGAATTGCTTGAACCCGGGAGGCGGAGGTTGCAGTGAGCCGAGATCAGGCCACTGCACTCCAGCCTGGGCGACAGAGCGAGACTCTGTCTCAAAAACAAAAAAAAAAAGCAAAAAAAAAAAAAAAAAAAAAAAGAAAGAAAAAGAAATGATTTGGGGGCTACTTTTTGTTAAAAGGGAAATTCCACCAAGGACTCTCTTACCCTCACTATCTACCTAAATAATTTCTTTTTAGCTCCTGTATCATCAATTTCTAAACATTGGATGGGTGTGTCCCAGAATTCATGTTTTGTTTTTTTTTTCTACCTACTTACACTCAATGCCTTGGTGATTTCATCCAGTAGCATGGTTTTAAATCACACCTATGTGCTAAGGATGAGCACATTTTTACATTTTCAGCCTAGGATGCTTCACTGAATCCCAGACCTCCATCTGGATGTCTAATAAACAGAATTACTGAGACTTCTCCAGCAGTGTCCTACCATCTCATCATCTCAGCCAAAGCAAAACTGTATCCTTCAAATACCTTCATGTCTTTCTTAATCCCTCCCTTTCTCTCACACCCCATATCGAATTTGTCAGTATACGCTGTCAACATTTTCTACTCTCTCTAAATAGCACCTATATAATATTTTCTTGGATTATTTCAGTCGACTCTACTTCCAAATTTCTCTCCTTGCTTCTTCTCGTTCTCCCATAGAGTCTGATCTCAATACTGCAACTGGTAGGATGTTTCTAAAACAGATTACGCCCGTTCTCATCTCAAAACCCTCAAAATGATGTCACACCTCACTCAGATTAAAAGCCAGTCTTTTGTTTGTTGGTTGGTTTGGCTTTCGTTTTGTTTTGTTTTGGTTTTTAAACTTTTATTTTCAGTTCAGGAGTACAAGTGCAGGTTTGTTACATAGGTCAACTTGTGTCATGAGGGTTTGTTGTACAGAAGCCTAGTAACCCTTAGTTATTTTACCTGATCTTCTTCTTCCTCCCACCCTCCACTCTCCGAAAGGCCCCAGTGTGTGTCACTCTCCTCAGTGTGTCTATGTGTTCTCATCATTTAGTTCCCCCTTATAAGTGAGAGCATGTGGTATGTGATTTTATGCTTCTGCGTTAGTTTGCTAAGGATAATGAAAAGTCAGTCTTAAACAGTCTACTAAGCATCTATGATCTCGTCTCTGAAGTCTTTTCCCACGAGCTCGCTTTAGTAGAGCCAAGCAGACATATAAGTCTTTGCTGCTTGGAGCATGGGCATGACGCCTCCTTAACACCTTTGCACTTCCTCCTCCCTGGCCTGAAAGATTTTTCTCCCAGATTTCTGTGTGGTTCATTGTCTTGTCTCTCTTGTTTAAATATCAGCTTCTCAGTGAAGCAACCTATTGTAAAATGGCAAGTCTCCACTCCCAGTACTCACAATCCTCCATATCCTGATCTATTGTATCACTAAACACTGACCAAGATATAACACACAGTATCATTTACTTATTCACTGTTTGTCTTTCCAGCCTTATATGTATCTGTTATTTTCACTGATGTTTTCCTAGCTCCTAGAAGAATGTCCAACATGTAGAAGATGCTTAAGATGTAGTTGTTTAATGACTTAATTGTATTGCTTTATATAAACTGTAAGTCCTTTAAAAGTTTGGAGATGGAAGAGACAAGTATTAGGCAGAGGAGTTAGAGTTTTGAATGTATACAGTTCCTGCTTGCATTTTACATGCCACATGTGGTTGAAATCAAGCAGAAAGGAAAACACCCACATTGGATGGATGGGATGAAAAATAGGTAGAGTTTAGAAGAAGCCATCTTCCTTCAGAACAAGATTTATGGTTTCTAGGCAGTCCCTCATCACCATTTTGGGGTATAAAATAAGAACTTTTTTTTGACTAAGATTCCAATTCTCCATCAAACTTTTCTTGAAGAATACTTTTCCTTCCTAAAGTCCTCTTGCCATGATAAATCAAAGACTATGAACAGATTAGCTGGGTCTGAGAAACCTAGTTGTCTACCCATATCCGGGACTTTTTTCTTCTCCAATAATAACACCTTACCATTTGAGTAGACACATGGCCCCCTTAAGCAGTAACTATAGCTACATTCTCCCTGGAAACTAGGTGCAATGATGAAGTTCTGGCCAATGGAATATAAGGAAAATTGTGTGTGAGACTCCTAGGACACACAATTAAGGGGTGGGAGCATTCCCTTCTGCTCACTTTTTCAGCGTCATGCTGCCTGGAAATGCAAAGTGGTAGCTGGAGCTTAAGGAGCCATCCTGGACCACAAGGTATTAGTCAATTACGAAAAATGGCAGAGCAACACAATGGAAAATGCTAGGGTCTTGAATAATTGAGAAGCTGCCAAACCAGCCTCAGGCTTTACTTTTGTTTGAGCAAGAAATAAACCTCTGTGTTTAGGCCACTGGTAATTGGGTTCTCTGACATTTGCTATTATCAATAAAATTGCTATCTGCTTATCATTAAAATAGAAGGTAGTAATATTTATTATTACTAAAATCTCCAGTTATCCTAAAAATGAAATTTCTTCTCTCAGAAGTCATATAATAATATAAAGTCAGCAGTAAAACCCAGTTACTAGCAAAGCTGAAAGAACACTGAACTTGGAGTCCTGGTGGGCTTGGAAACCTCCCACTGTTCCAGCATTAACCCTTTAGTTGATAGATTTTAGAGAGGTTGGGGTGGTCCTATGGGCATGACCAGACTGGCTGGGCCAGGCAAGGAGTTTTCAGGGACCTTGGAGAAGGAGCTCTTTGTCAACCCGTCTGGAAGGTTTCAATATCTTAGCAACTCGAATGTCTGTGAAAGTGAGGATCATCTCACTGTCAACTTCCTCTTCTTCTTATAATAATACCATGCGAGTGAAGTGGGAATTCATCTCCTTTGACTTTTATTTATGTGATTTCTGTAGAAGTAATCCCACTCTAGGAACAGTGTGGAATACATGACACTAGGTAAAATCAGTCAGAAAACTCAATTGCTGAATTGACCTCAAGGTCAGTAAATTAAAAACCCAGTATATACAAAATACTTAATATCACTGCTAAAGAAGCACGATCTATGGCCATTTATATTCAATGCTTTAGTGATATAAGCTTGGGACTGCAGGAGTCGTAAGTGGAGCTTGAGAATGAAGCCAACACAGCAGAAAGAATGCCATTCAGTGCTGAGATGCTGGGTGCCACTGACAGCTTCTGAATCCTGCATTCAGCCATATCTGAAACCAGGCACTATCTATGGACTTTTAAATATTCAAGATAATAATTTCTCTCTTTCCTCTTAATCTAGGTTGGGTTGATTTTTTGCAATTTGTAACTGAACCATTCCTACCTGGTGCAAGAATTTTAACTTTCAGGTGCATCAGAAAAGAGTATTCTAGATACAGAATAGAATGGGCACAGATGCAGAAATGTGGACCTTATTTTTGTAAAAAAAAAATAATCTTGTAGATAACTGGTAGTAGTTTGAAGAACAAATTAAGACAGGAAAAATTATAGACAACAAGATAAATAAAAATACCACTGAAATATTTCAGTTGAGTTGATGATGAGGTTCTGAATTAGATAAATGGCAAGTAGAGTCTCCATAAAGGTGAAATAGATGACGGGAACAAGTTTACATTATTAAGGGCATGAAATTTTTATTGGAGCTGGTGTTTAAGCTCAGTGATTTCAGTTTCCCATCTCTCTGCTTTGACTGTTCCACAACAACATCCTCTAACGTAGAGAAATATCTGCCACAGAAGGATATGCTACCTAAATTGTGTGGCCCAATGAAAAATGAAAATATAGGCCTTTTTTATAAAAATGTAAATTTCAATGTGGCAAGAGCAGAACATTAAATAAATCATAGGGCCCTTCTAAGTGCAAGACCCTATGGATGACACAGGTTGCCTAACCATGATGTGGACCTTGTCCAGAAATGGAATGGATATTGGCAGTTTTTCTTCAGTAAATCTTCTGATACATAAATAAAACTTGTTTTGAAAAACATCCTAAAGGTGTTTCGTTGACATAATAGAGCTGCCTTTTGCTAGTTCAATTATGAGAAAGGAAAAGGGTTGTTTTCTAAAAAACAAAAACAAAACTTGCTTATGAGAAAAGATACAATAATTCTTTATTTTACTCTACCTATGCATTGCAACTGACCACCCTGTATTCAGTCATAAAACCCCTCATATTTAGCTCCTTAAGCTGTCTACACCCAAATCTTCCATTTGGGTTCTGCACTAGCATGTTCCAATTTTAGTATATGTGCTGCCGAAGCGAGCACATGCACTAGCATGTTCAAGAATTGAAATTTGGATATTTCTAAAGGTAATTTTAAATAGCTTTAAAATACATATTCACATTACCTATTTCAGAAAAACAAAACAAGTTTCATATTTAAACATAACGAGTTTTCATTTAGCTCTTTTTCAATAATATTTTTGGAAATTCTTTGTTAAAGGCTAGAAATATTGAAGCTTGTAGAAAGTTTTTATATCTAGAAGGACTAATAAAAGGATTTTAGATACATTTTACCAAAATACACAAATGTCAGCTCCTTTTTCTATACAATTCCATTTCTATGAAAACTATTTGAAAAGTATTTCTCTTTTATAAAAGATTAAACTCAATGTTTTATTGCCTAGGCCCATCCATGTGTTCATTCTGGAGAGTTACAAATGGAGGTTGTGGAATCAGAATATCTAGGTTCAAATCAAAAACTTTGTCACTTACAAATGGAACTGGGTATTCCAATCAACGTTAACTTCCTCATTTTGGGGAAAGGAATAATGATAGAAGTAACCTCTTCAGGGATTTGTGATGGTTATATGGGTGAATAGATAGAGAGCAGTGAAAACAGTGCATTGGAGACTGAAAGCACTGAATACATGCAACGATTATTATTCTTTGATCCATTCAACAAATAGTGAGTCTAGACTATATTCCATGAACTTGGTCAGTGAAGGGGCACCAGTGTAAACAAGACAGACATAGCTCCTTCTCAAGTAGAGTGCACAATAGATCTCACAAGGAAGATAATCGAACAGTTATAATACTGTGTGGTAAACTCTTTGAAGGAAGGAGAGTATCATGCTATGAAGCACTCAGCAGAAACACTGAAATCATCTGAGATGGTTATGTTGCCTTGGAAAAGCATGTTAGAAGATTATTCTTTTGAGAAGAATATGCAGCTGAATTTAAATTAATAAATAGTCAGATAAAGGACAGAAATAAAAATATCAAGGCAAAGAAGACTCGCAAATGAGATGAAGGAGAGAATAGCACAATCAAAGAACTGGGAGATATTTAATAGTGCATTGCTTATTCTGGGCAGTGGTAATCTAGTGAACTATAGAGATAAGCAAAAGCCACATCGTAACAGCGTGCTAAGGGGTTTTATTTCTATCCTAAGGAAGATGTGCAGATGTATCACACACCAAGCGTTGGTCACTAAGTCGGTCTGCTACAAAAGCACTTCATACTGCTATGTAGGGAAGAGATGAGAGGGAAATGGAAAGGGGACATTTAAAGTTTAATAGAATAATTAAAAATGCACTAAATAATTAGAAGATGAAAAAGACAAAGAAAAGAAAATGAGAAAGGAAAAGTGAAAGACTGACCAAGAGGGTTCAGCCTCTAAGAAGAGTTCAAGAATAAGGGACAAATAAGAGAAGGGAACACAGAATTGAAGACCATGAGTTTCTAGATTAAATGACATCACCTTGTATTCAGCAGACTAATTTAAAGAAAAACAGACCCACATCCAGTTGCCTTGTGATAAAATTTCAGGATGCTAAAAATTTTAAAAAAAACTATAAGCTTTTAAAGAAAACATAAGTCACATCAAAAAGGAATTAAGAGATTCAAAAAGGAATCTCATAATTCCTTTTTGGAATTTAGAGATTCCAAAAGGAATCTCTAATCTTTTTGGAATTCCAAAAGGAATTCCATAATTCCTTTTGGAAGTTCGAATACAGTACAAATATGTCTTCAAAATTCTAAAAATAAAATTCAAAACTTATAATCCTAGCCAAGCCATCAGGAGTGTAATAGTAGAACTGAGATATTTTCAGACCTGTCAACTCTCAAAAAAAATTACTAGCCAGGCTTCTTTTTCTAGGAAGCTTCTGGTGTCACACTCCCAGGCACTTATTTATAAAGGAGGAATATGTAGGAATTTATGCAATATGGAAGATGTGAAGAGAGCTTCCAGAATGATGGTGAAGAGAAGACTTAGTAAGATGGCTGGTGTAGCAGGCCTAATTAATAACCTATGCAAGTTAAGGCAGAAGAAAAGAGAAAATACACACACGTGCACACACACACACATGCACCCAAGCTCAGAGATTATATTGGAATATTCTGAGAGAATATTTATCGTTATTCTCGGAAAAATCTTTGAAGCTGAATAAGTGAGAGTTACATAGAACAAAATACAAAGAAAAATAAAACATGGACAGCTATCGTCAAGAGAGTATAAACATGTGCAGAACAGGAAGAGGCGTCTCACACTTGTAATCCCAGCCCTTTGGGAGGTTGAAGCAGGAGGATCTCTTGAGCCCGGGAATCTGAGACCAATCTGGGAAACATAGGGAAATTCTGTATCTCCAGATCATTTAAAAATTAGCTGGGTGTGGTGGTGTATATCTGTGGTCTCAGCTACTCAGGAGGTTGAGGTGGGAGGATCAGTTGGGCCCAGGAGATTGAGGCTGCAGTGAGCCATGTTCATATGTTCATGCCACTACACTCCAGCCTATGTGACAGAATAAGACCCTGTCTCAAAAAAAAAAAAAAAAGAACAAAGTGTAATCTTAAAGTACTGGGTAGCTCGGCTATCAGCAAATTATGCCTACTCATAAAAAGGTGGGTACTGACTATTCATTTAACCAACAATCTTGGGAACAGGAGGGAAGGAGAGAAAAGACATGCCTGTTGAGGAATGAGTGCCAGAGTTAATTCCTTGTCAGCTCTAGAAGAAAGTGGAAATATAATGCATAAAGTTAAAAAAAGATAGACATATAAGCATTTTCTTGAGAAATATAAAGATCAATACCTTTAGAAACAGCTAGAGTGGCTGCATTTGTTGAGTAGGAATTAAAGGTGAGGACAAGTGGGGCAAGCAACAGCTGTTTTTCATTATAGTCTTTTAGTACTATTCAACTTTTAAAAACTTTTTATTGTGAATTATAACATACACACAGAAAGCTGCTGCATAAAACACATTTGGACAGTTTAACTATATAATAAATGTCTGTGCAACCACCACCCAGGTCAGAAAGTAGAACATTGCCAGCCTCTGAAAGTACCCTCAACCCCCAAACCATCTACTGTCTCTGAGCAAAACCTCCTCCCAACCTTTAAAGCTGATACTAATTTGATTTCTGTAATAATAGTTTTTGCATTTATTTACATTTTTATCACTTACGTATGCATCCCTCAATGATATAGGTTAGCTTTTTGTGGTTTTCACTTTGAATTTTTGAGTGTGTATACAGTTGACTTAAAATTAAACTTTTTTAATGAATTATTTTTCTCCTATGAGTACGAGAACCACCTCCACTATAAAGAATTATTGAGTACACTGGCTTTCCCACATTGATATTTTCATATGAAAAAAGGTATTATTACTCATTTCTCCCAGACGCTTGTAAATGTACCTTTACCTTGGAACTGTAAGAAATGACCACAGATCTACACAAGGAGTATTTATATTTCCATAGCATTAATGACCAAGGCATGTTTTTAATATTGTATATGTAAAGCTGTGCTAAAATACAGTTTTAACAATAATTTCAATGAGCCATACATCATTAAAAGGAAAAGAAGATTCTATGACTTGAAGAAATAATAATGACGAAGACAGGTCACTTAATAAAAAAAAAAAAAAAAGAATAGCATTTAATATTTAGGTCCATACCACAAATCCGGTATTTTAAAACAGTGGTTTCCTCCTAGAGCAAATATCGGAGTTGACTTTGTCCATTTTAAAGCAGTTCCCGTAAATGTCATCCTCTTCACCATAGAAAGTAAATTAGAATGTCAGATATGGAGAAGTGGTAATAAGCACAGATATTCTAACAGACAAATAATAGATAATATCCACAGCAATATCAACAGACTTTTCAGGCCATCTTATTGCAATGTATTCATTCCTCATCTTGGTACACTAGCCCGGAGCAGAAGTGTGTTATTGATTTAGGTGGGGGAGAAAACATACTCCCAACATCTTGCTCTACCCCTACTTCTTTTCCTATCTTTTTCTGACTTGCCGAATGCCTCAACTGTGTAAACTGAAAGTTTCTCATTTCAGACGTGGTGGAATCTGCTCACTGCCTTTCCAGCTCTGGCCCTATTACCTGCATTGGGCTTCAGTGGCTTAGTATTATAAGGTGAACCACTTCATTGCTACCACTTCTCCACCTAGCCCAAATGTGTTCATTGGAACGTATTCTGGACTGTGGAACAAAATGTAACAGGACATAGTCCTGCCATTAGTGGAGGCCAGCGATGTAGAGAAAGAGCCAGCTTGGCTGCGTCCAGGGTGAGTCCTCTTACTGTGGCTAGGGAGGAGCTTTGTCTCGCGGTCAGAGCACAGGCTGGGAGCCATGACTCATGGAGCCAGTTCCTGACTCCCCTCTGACTCACTTCATGACGTTGAACAAGTCCCTCTATCTTTCTGGGTCTCACTGGCCCCATTTCGTCTACTTCTTCTGGTCTCCCTGAGATTGCAGACATTTGTATTTCTTAATGTATTTAAACCCTTCAGGAGAGCCATTTCCGAAGAAATATTGGTTCTGAGACTCAAGGGAGTTATTTGAGTCAGGGTGTGGAAATAAGAGATACTAAGTGACTACTAACCTGTGTGTGTTTGCTAGTTTTTCTTTATTTTTTCTATTTGAGGTCTACCTAATTTACTTCCACCGGTCAGTGCTACTTAAGGCTACTTGGCGACTTTTACGTAACACACATTGTTGTTTAAGTTGTGCCTGCAGGCTGGCCAGATACCTCCGTGACCATCTCATTGCCTATCAAAAAGGATCAAGCTGAGATTCAAGGCCTTCCACACTTAGATCCTAATCCACTTTCCCTGTTTTATATCCTCTACTCTTTTATGTGTATTTTATAACCTAGATGAGCTGATCTCTTAGCTATTTTTTCAAATAAATAGTATGCCCTGAAAGCAAAGACTTTGTTTTATTTGACTTCATAGTCTGGGATTCAACACAATACCTTGTGGACTGCCATTGGTTAATACATGTCGAGTAAATGAGTAAATGTATGCACAAGTGAATAAATGGATGGATTCAGTTTCCTCCACCCAAAATGTCTTTAAAATATAAATACTACCTGTGTTTTATGGCCCATCTCAAATGACACATCCTCCACAAAGCCTTCCTTGACTCTCCCGTGGGAAATGGCTTTCCCTCCTTTTTTACACCACTTTATCTGCTCTGATGACATAATGCCATATATCGAATTTACTTTTATATATCATAGCACCCATACCAGAGTCCCTTGAAGGGAAAGAACAAAATGTTTTTAATGTTGTGCTTTCACCAGTTGCATTTTAATAATTATAGTCATATACTGCATAATGGTATTGTGGTCTACCACAGACTGTATATATGACAGTGTTTCCATAAAAGAATAATTAAACTGAAAAATCCCTTTTGCCTAGTGAACTGCAGCCATCCTAAGGTCCTAGTGGCAATGCATTGTTCATGTATTTGTAGTGATACTGGTGTAAACAGACCCACTGTGCTGCCGGTCATGTAAAAGTATAGCACATACAGTTATATGCAATACATCATACTTGATAATGACAATAAGTGACTGTTGTATTAGTCTGTTCTCATGCTGCTAATAAAGACATATGGGAGACTGGCTAATTTATATAGGAAAGAGGTTTAATGGACTCACAGTTCCACATGGCTGGGGAGGCCTCACAATCATGGTGGAAGGCAAAGAGGAGTGAAGTCACGTCTTAACATGGTGGCTGGCAAGAGCACGTGTCCGGGGAAACTCCCCTTTATAAAACCATCAGATCTCATGAGACTTATTCACTATCATGAGAACAGCACAGGAAAGACCTGCCCCCATGATTCAATTACCTTTCACTGGGTCCCTTCCATGACACGTGGGGATTATGGAAACTACAATTCAAGATGAGATTTGTTGGGGGACAGGGGACAGAGCCAAACCATAGCAACTATGTTATTGATGTATGTATTTACTATACTATACTTTCTATTGTTATCATAAGGTATACTCCTTCTACTTATAAACAAATAGTATGAACTGTAAAATAGCCTCAGGTAGGTTCTTCTGGATGTATTTCAGAAGAAGGCATTGTTATCATAGATGACAGCTCCTTGTGTGCTGTTGGCCCTGAAGACCTTCTGGTGGTACAAGATCCAGAGGTAGAAGACAGTGATGATCCTGACCCTTTGTAGGAGTAGGTTGATGTGTATGTTTGTGTCCTAGTTTTCAGTTTAAAAAGTTAAAGAATTAAATGAAAAAAAAGTTTATAGAATAAGGATATAAAGAAAGAAAATATTTTGGATCACAGTGCAGGATAGTTGTGTTTTAAACTAAGGGTTTACAAAAGGGTCAAAAAGTTTTTTAAAAATTTACAAGTTTATAAAGCAAAAAGTTACAGCAAGCTAAAGTTAATTTATTATTGAAGAAAGACGTTTTTATATAAATTTAGTACAGCCTAAGTGTATAGCATTTATGAAGTCTACAGTAGTGCACAGAAATGCCCTAGGCCTTCAAATTCACTTACCATTCACTCACCAACTCACCCAGGGCAACCTCCAGCCCTGCAAGCTCCATTCATGACAAATATCTTATACAAGTGTACTATTTTTTTAATCTTTTTTACCATATTTTTACTGTACCTGTTCTATGTTTAGATACACCAATATGTATCATCGTGTTACAATTACCTGTAGTATTCAGTAGAGTAACATGCTGTACAGATTTGTAGCCCAGGAGCCATAAGCTGTACCATATAGCCTAGGTGTGTAGTGGGCTGTACCATGTAGGTTTATGTAAACACTGATGTTCACACAATAACAAAATTGCCTAACAACACATTTCTCATAACATTTCTCTGTTGTTAGGCAACGTATGACTGTCTTCTTTGAATCAAGCATGTGTGTGTGTATGTGTGAACACTTACACCTTGAAAGTCCTATACCCCACCCCTTGCTTTTTTGCAATTATTCTTCATCTCTTGATATCAGTTATAATTTGGGAACTCCGAGATGTAAAGTCAAGGGTTTCTACTCTGCCAAAGAAGGAAATAGGCCCAGAGCTCTAGCCTTTAGACACGAGATTTCTTTGGGTCCAAAGTTTTGGGATGAAGAAATTTAATTTAAAGGTATTACTAAAAACACAATGCACTTTTGGCTTCTTATACTGACTGGTGTTTGTTTTCTTGGAAGTCATTAAGAAATTTATGTTTTTTCACTGGTTTTCATTCTTTTGATATATCCATTTGCTATATTTTAGGGCCTAAATTGTCCTAACTAAATTAGTTGTAAAAATCATAGACTCAAAAGAGGCCTTAGAGATTATATACTCCGATCCTTTCATATAACAGAGGAGGGAACTGAGATTCTGGGATAGAATTGGCTTGCTCCAAACAATGTAAAGTGAATGAGAAAAACTCAGCTAACGATCTCACTCTTCTGGACAAGAAAGCAAAACAAACCACAAGACTCGTCAGCTGCTTTCTTCCTCCTGATGTGGCCTTGATCGTTGGTGTTTTCTTTTCTATTTTCTTAATTTGAGGGATTAAAAATTAGTCTTTTGGTTTTAGCAGTGCTCCTGTGGGGATGTAAAGCCTATGGTCCTAGTGCTTCTCATATCCATTAGAAAAACACTGTCAGATGGAGTCAGTGAGCATATTCCAGCTCTAGTTGAAAAGTTGGGCAATAAATGAGAAAAGCAACAGTGTGAGTTTTGACTTTCTTGGAAGGCTCATGGTATCTCGGGCCAGATTTGCATCCTTCGTAACTCCACAAGGGAACTCCCAGAAGACATATATTTTCTTTCCTTGACAAATGTCTCAAATTAAAGAGCAACAAAGGAAAATGGCTGAAGCACCAAGGGTGTGATATTTTAAGAGATTTAATTCGGCTTTTGGCTCTTCTGAGCTAAATAGGTCACAGTTCTCTATTGGGAGAACATTTGCCGATCAATTTGTATAACAGTAGGGCTCCAAGGGCGCTGCTAACGGGGTCATCTATTTATTTGAGGTTTAGTGATGAAATAGATGGATTTTCTCCCCACCCTAATTCATTTTTTAAAAAATGTTTCCACTATCTTTTATTGTTCCCCATGGTAGACGATCCTCTTAAGGGAAGCTCAGTGGAGAAGGTCAAACTCCTAGCATTGATGTATATTCACATTAATCATGTCCCGGAAAGATAAAGAATATTGTAGGCAATTCATAGAGCAGAGTGAAGACAATTAAGTGGATCAAATGGCGTGCTTATTAGCCCTCAAGGCTATCACATTGGAAAAGAGCTTTTTTTTTTCTCTCCAAAATAAGGTGCATTAATATTCTTACTCACTGCTATAATATACTCTTATTTGAATAGAAGTTACTACATCTAAAATGCTAAAATTCTTTAGAGGCACTGTTTCCACAGAGTCTTTCTGTCTACATAAGCAAGAATAGTGATACATTTCATTTAAGCTTACATTATATTTTCATTGCTCCTTTTCTGCAAGGAGCAATGCTGAATGTGAATGCAAACATGTTGTTTTGAATACAAATTCTAATAATTTTAGAAAGGAGTTGAGAGGACTAGTGCAGGGATTTAAAATCTGATGAATGATAATGTGACCGATCTGATATCAAGGATGACAAGTGAAGTATTTAAAAACGATAAAAAGGTGTCCTTTGCTTCAGGATTTTTTTTTTTTTAACTACCAAGGGACTTTACTCATTTGCCTTGATTGATTCAGCATATATAATGAGGGTCCACTACCTTCTTTGTGTTTTTTTGGTTCAGTGTTTATTTCTAATTCCCAAGTCCGTATCATTCTAGTTAAGAGAGGCTCATTAAAATAAGACTAGTATTGATCTTTTCATTTTCAGTATTTCTTCTTATAATAAGTACCACTGGTTCAGCTCTGTGCCTCTCATGTATTTACCCACCTTCCAAAATGCCAAAAGTGATGCAAATTAATCAATACACAAAAATAATCATGGCAAATCTTTATAGCATTACATGGCAGACATGAGTAAAAATAATTTTCCAGCATGAACCCCAAAATTCTTAGTTCTATAACCCCATTCTACTGTAAGCCTCTTCCTATGATTGGCAAAAATGAAGCCAAGTAATTTGGTGCAAATAATGGAACGTGGGCAGGTCAAAAGTTTGCCCCAAAGCAAAGAAATAATGAGGGAAAGTGCTAGGATTTGAACCCAGACCTTTGATCTCCACAATCTGTTCTCCTAACCACACACCCTGCTGCCTCTCATGAAGAATCAACTTGTTGGTGATAATAGAGTTCAGATACTTCATTACAATTTCCTAAGTATATTAGAAATAATAATCGCTGGATTATTATAAGAAATTTGAAAGATTACATTAGTAACAACAGGATGTTATACTGAACAGAATAGACCCAAAGTATTTCTAAAATTTATTTTTGATAACACTTTTTCACATTTTGGTTGAAAGATGCTTTCTCAAGCTGGACAAATGCCGAATCACGGGCAATTTACAAGCTAGAAAAGGAAAGTCCAATATTACTAACAAGATATAACGTGATACACAGGCATAGGATATAGCGACAATATTCTGTAATAACTCTTCATGTGTCATTGTTTTCTCAAGGCAATCATGTATATATCTTTTAATAATTACAAGTCCAATTATTGTTGTTTTCTCAAAAGTAGTCATGTCTATAACGCATGCTTTCTAAGAATCTAGACCATTCTACTTTTAGCAAAAGGGGAATGGAAGAAACAGTAGTTTGGACCATATCCTATGCTATCTTCTATAAATTGAAAGCTTCAAATATTCTACTATTTTAAATGATAATAAATCAATCCAGATTGAGACCAGTATTTGTTATATTTGGAATTAGTAATAATAAAACTAAACATTACCTTCTGTAATATTCAGAGTGGAATTTAATGGAAACAAAATGATCCTGTGAAGTTTGATTTTTCTACTTTGTACATTGTCATATTTTTGGAAGGGAGATCCCTGTAAGATTACATTACTTGAAAAGTTGAAATAACTGTGTTCAAGTGTAAATCAGACTATTTTTCCTGGAGCCAATATCACCTCTGTGGCCTAGTCTTACCTCTGCAGCCTTTTGAAAAATGCACTCAGGCACAGTCTGCTTAAATTAAAGAAAGTAAAAGGAATATTTTCCTTCTGCCTAAATTTGAAAACAGTCTCACTCACTTGCAGTAAGAAAGAAGGGACATTTACACATTAGTAATGTCCTTCAAAATAGCAGGCAATTGTCAACGTAAAGAAGAAAACTGGAAAAGAAAGTGAGGAGAAGTTGTTTTTACATCAACCGCATTCTTCAGTTTAAACCAAAATACAGTAGAGTTTTTAACCAATGAACAGCTATCTTTCTTCACAATATACGTTACCAATTAAAGAATAAATGTGTTTCTCCGTTTCAGTATTTCATGGGAGTCTTTTAAAAACCAAACATGTATCACTGCCGTTGAAGGAAACCCTAACTCCCTCTGGTGTTCAGCAGTCCCCATGGAACAGAAGGCATTTATTTTGTAATTTACTGAGACACTGCACTCTGCAAAACGGGACCAAAAGACGGACCTCAAGCTGCAGTCACTGCTGAGCTCCTGAAACAACATACCTGAGCTATATTTGGAAATTTCTGTGTAGACAAAACAACGTGCTCTTGGAGGGGAGGGTGTAATGAGGAGTGCAGGAGGCATTATCTGGTTTCACAGTCTATCGTGATCAGATCAACCGAATAATTGCCCATTATTTTCTTTGTAGCCTAGAGCCCAAGGCCGATGTATTTACTTTCAAAGTGAAATGAAGAATTGAGGATAAGTCAGCTCCCTAATGACTTCGTTCATCTTCCATCTCCATTCCAACATTTTTTTAACTTCCCAAATTGCAGTAACCTTAATGAGAGAGCTAGGCCTGAGCGCAAAATTGTATTTCTTGACTTCATTTGTGATATAATTAGGAGTGGCTCTGTACTCTTTAAGCAAGGCATTATAACGGCATACAGCCAGTGTGTGTGTGTGTGTGTGTGTGTGTGTGTAGGGATGTGAGTATTTGCATTCTCTGGGCACAGGCATGCATGGCAAGGTGGTGGTGGAAGTCAACATCTTAGAATGGGAAACTCTAACAGCCAGAATGATAGCAGCAATAACTTTGGTGTGAAACAAATCATTTTAATGTGTGTCATGTCAGATAAATGTGGTAAATTTTAGATTTTATTTAAAGTAATTTCTGGGACTTCCATCCTGAACATTGTTCAAATGTACTGTTTTTGTTCAGCCCCCCAACTTCCAAAATTCTAGAACAGGTCCCAACTTCAGTAACTGTCACAAATGGGGCCAGCTCCAACCTGGTTTATAGCTTCTTTTATAGCTTCCCCATGCAATCCATCTTCCACAATGCCACCTGAGTGTTCTCCTCAAACAGAACTCTGGTCAGGTCTTTCTCCTGCTTGAAAACCCTACAGGGGCATCCTGTCATCCACAGGAAATTCCCAAGATTCTGTGACCTGGCCTCTACTCACTTTCCCACCTTCACCTTGCTCACTACTTTATGAGGACAAATCACTGGTAAATTGCCCAGATATATACCCTGGTCTGTTCCCTTTTTCATTCCATGTAATGTGTGCCCTCCTCTTCAAGTTCTCTGTAATCCAACACCCTATCAGTGCCTCCATTCTTAGCCTTTCCATTGAAACTGAGCTCGTTCTTCAGCTCCTGTAGAGAATGTTTTCTGATTCTGAAGCAGTCACTCATCTGTGCTTCTACAGGGCACTGTCTGTATTTATCACAGCATCAAACATATTAGATTGAAGTCAACAAATATATATGCTCTGTGTATATATGTATATATAACACATATATACCATGTTTATATTCATATATGTGTATAAACATATATGTTGATTGAAATAAAACATATACAGTATGTGTCTGTACCTATATATTTTATATATGTCCATACACTTATATGTAACGTAACATATATACAGTACACCATGTCTATATACATATATGTGTAAATGTATTTGTACATACAAATATATACATATATATCTTATGTATATACATATACATATCATTCATATATATATAACATACACACACACACACACACACACACGTAGCTTATATTTCTGGGAACTTTCCCTTGGACCAGTGGTATATCAAAGGCATGGCATAAATTTTGTAAAGAAGTTTCTGTACCACTGACAGCTCTACTAACTCTTTGACACTTGCTGGATAATTCTTCAGCTTAATGAGCCCTCTATGTCAGATATCACTGCAGGGACCACTTAACGTTTACTTTTGCTCTAAGCTAAAAACAGTATGTTTGAAGAAAAACAATAACATGACTTTCCCCTTGAAATTTTTATTTGATTAAATTTTGTAGTTTCCAGACTGTTTTGAATGACTGAAACAGCCACTAAATAAGTGGACATTTTTGTATAAAATTTGGGGTGATTATAACAGATTCTACAGTCACAAGGAACTATATATGTCGGGCTAAAAGTAGAATAGAAGCTAAGATTCACAGCAGGAAGAACAATTATCAAATTCATGAGTCAGTTCAACTACAGTTGAAATACATGTCTCTTAAGACTGTCTTTTCTAGAAAGAAATTGTTATGATTCTGATTCTAATTGACTCTTGAAGGATGATCATTTATTATTTTAAGTAAGACCTTATGCCTTGAAGGTAGTTTAGGATATAAAAATGCTGACTTAGTCTAGTTCCCTGTTGTGAACGGCAAAATTAGTGAAATTCAAACATGAGGTCACCATTTTATCCTAAGCACAATAACTTAGATGAAAGCAAAGAGATAAAATTAATCTTGGCAGCATAATAATAAATAAAACCTTGTTAACGGATTGACTTCCTTTCTCCAGCTACTGACGTGAACTTCAATAGAGCCTACAATCATATATGTGCATCTTATCTGGAACTTTAGTAGTGAGGTTTATTCAATAAATATTTACTGAATATCTGCTAGACTTTCTTTTAGGTTTTTAGGACATAGATGTGGAAGATGAAAACTAGGACTTCGAGGATTTCATATTTTAGTGGGAAAGGAAAATGGTGAACTCAATAATTAAAATGCAGTGATATCACTGATAACTTTACAAAATGTAGTATGAAAAAGCAGAATAGAAAAATCAAATTCAGCATAAGAGTACCAGGAAGGTGCTCTGGAAAAGATCCTTGTGCATTTGAATCTAGTTAACTTGTAGAAATGAGTCATGCAGAGAATATGGGAAGAGGTTCCAGAAAGAGACAATGCAAGCCCCAAATGTTGAGAAACCCTTTAGAATATGGTACATTCAAGAAATGTTAGTCATGCAGAGAATATGAAAAGAGGTTCCAGGAAGGGACAAAGTAAGACCAAAATGTTGAGAGACCCCCTTAAAATATGACACATTCAAGAAACGTCAACTCTATAGCTAGAATATTGGATGTTTTGTAAGATAAGAAGAGGAGAGGAAGTCATAGAAATAGGCAGATGTTAAATGATAGATGCAATGTTACACCGAGTAGTTTTGACATGATTGTGTCTAGGGAACAACAGAAGTATTGCAAGTGGTAAAAATAACATGATCATATTTATATTTCATAACAGTAGTTTGGTGTGATAATCGAATTTACATTAGCAAAAAGAGACAATTGCATTATTCTGGAGAAGAAATAATGAGGACAATAAAATATTAATATAGAGAAGGGACTAGATACGAGAGTCATCTAAAAATAGATACACACAGTACTTCTGTGTGTTTGTGTGCGTGTATGTGTTTGTGCATGTTTGCTTGTGTGTGTGTGTAGGGATGTGAGCATTTGCGTTGTATGTTCACAGGCATGCATGGTAGGGAAGTCAACATCTTGGAATGAGAAATTCCAACCGTATGAATGATAGCAGCAATGTGTTGGGCGTGAAACAAATCATGTTCCTGTATTTCATGTCAGATAAATATGGTAAAATTTAGATTTTACTTAAAGTAATTTCTCAGATATCCATCTCAAACATTCCTCAAATGTGTGTGTTTCTCTTCATCCCAATTTCCAACATTCTAGAACAGGTCCCAACATCAGTAACTTTCACAAATGGGACCATCTCCAACCTGGTGTATGGCTTCTTATATAGCTTCCCCCATGCAGTCCATCTTCCACAATGCCATCTGAGTGTTCTCAAACAAAACTCTGGCCGTGTCTTTCTCCTGCTTGAAAACCCTACAGGGGCATCCTGTCATCCACAGGAAAAACCCAAGACTCTGTGGCCTGAGAGCCTGATGGTATATGAAGTGGTGATAATGAAGAAGAAATTGTCCCAGATTTCTGGCTTAGGAGATTTTCCGTATGATAATGCCATTTCCATAAGATTAGGAGTAAAAGGAATCAGATTTAAAGAGGCAGGAGAAGTAAGAGTGACGGAATTGTAGACATTTTGAGGTTCGGTTACTTTGGGGACTTTCAGTTGACCGTGTTGGTAAAAAAATAGATACAGTAGCTTAAAGTTTGAGGCAAGAGTGTGGGCATATCAGTACTAGTTGAAGTCATGGATGTGGGAATCACTCTAGAAAGACATGTAGAATAAAACGTTCTGCTTTAACCGTGTGGGACAATAGAGAAAAAGCACAAAATTGTCACCTTCTGCAAAGGGCTTGTATTGGTCTGTTCTTACACTATAAAGATACTACCCGAGACTGGGTAATTTATAAAGGAAGGAGGTTTAATTGGCTCACAGTTCCACATGGCTGGGGAGGCCTCAGGAAACTTAGCAATCATAACGAAAGGCAAAGAGGAAGCAAGCCACTTTCTTGGCATGGCAGCAGGAGTGAGAAGAGTACAAGCACAGAAAGCTGCCACTTTTAAAACCATCAGATCTCATGAGACTCACTCACTACATGAGAACAGCATGGGGCAACCACTCCCCATAATCCAGTCACCTTCCATCAGATTCCTCCCTTGATACATGGGAATGACAATTCATGATGAGATTTGGGTAGGGACAAAAAGTCTAACCATTTCAGGGCTCAAGTGCCAAAGGAAAAACATCATTGACAAACAAATAAGTCATTGTTAAATTGAAAATAGTATTTTAACACACTTGTTGTGGATGAACCCAAGATTAAGAGGTTGTATTAGTCCATTCTCATGTTGCTAATAAAGACATACCTGAGACTGGGTAATTTATAAAAGAAAGAGGTTTAATGGACTCACAGTTCTACATGGCTGGGGAGGCCTCAAAATCATAGCAGAAGGTGAAGAAAGAGCAAAGGCACGTCTTACATGGAGGCAGGCAAAAGAGCATGTGCAGGGGAGCTCCCCTTTATAAAACCATCAGATCTTGTGAGACTTACTCACTATCACGAAAACAGCACGGGAAAAACCTGCCCCCATCATTCAATTACCTCCCACTGGGTCCCTCCCATGACACCTGAGGATTATTACAATTCAAGGTGAGATTTGGGTGGGGACACAGAGTAAACCATATCAGAGGTTGAGAAGAAAATTGGAGGTGACAAATTGGCAATGAGTGAGGACAGTTCTGTCAGGATGCTTTGATATGAAGAGAATGAGATTAGAAGGTCCACAAGTTTTGATGCTTTGTAATGACATGATTACATGGCAGCGGGATGAGCCTGCAGAAAGAGAGAGGATATATAGACCAGGTCTTGAAGGGACATCATACTTGAAAAGGAGGAGAACTTTTATCTGATGTAAAGTGGAAAGTGGAGATTCCAATATGTTTTAGTTAGAGGTGGATATAATTTGAGGTTGTTCTCATCAGCTGTCTTCTACTTCTTCAGCAAAGTAGGAAGAGAAATCATTTGCTAATATAAGAGTAAATAGTAAGACAAGTGAAGTGAAAGAGATGTGGATTATCTGGGGAAATAAATTGCTGAGCAAAGTAGATTGGCTAGTAGCACAACTGAAGCTTCAACCTCCCACCTTATTGTTCAGCCTCCTCTTGAACATCCTCCTTTCCCTATTTCTCCCCTTGTGCTTTGTTCCTCCTAGAGGCAAAAAAAAAAACAAAACAAAAAACCAGAAAACAAATAGCAAAAAATAAATAACTCTTTCTATTTCCTCATGTAGAACAAATTAGCCTTTCCAAGACGTTGGACCATGGCCAGCACATGCAGTGACCTGCCTAGAGATTTGAAATACATGAAATTATCTCTTTTCTTACTAAGTTCTTAAGCACTTCTTTGGTTCATTTGGATATTGATGAAGGTAAAAGTTATAAATATTTTTTCCAGTTAAATTTATATAAGTAGTCCTTTTAAATAAGATGTTAATCCCTTCCTGATGCTATCATTATTATCTTCTCTTTTATTTTATACAAAAATCCATGGAAACATTATCTAAAATTTATATATGTGAAATACACTTTTAGTTTCAATTGTTAGAAACCATTAAATGGAGATATTTTTACATTAATTTATCATGTCTTAACAGATGAGCAAAGTGAGTTTCAATATCTAAAGCCAATTCCCATTCTGATTTTATTTCTGAACTGGTTTATTTTATTTTATTATTTATTTATTTTATTTTATTTGGTTAGCGACAAGAGTCTCTCTCTGTCGTCCAGGCTGGAGTGAGTACAGTGGCACGACCATGGCTCACTGCAGCCTGGAACTCCTGGGCACAAATAATCCTCCCACCTCCGCCTCTCAAGTAGCTGGAACTACAGGTACCTGCCGCCACACCTGGCTAATTTTATATTTTTTTAAGTAGAGACAAGATGCTACAACATTGCCCCAGCTGGTCTTGAACTCCTGAACTCAAGCTAGGCTCCTGCGTCAGTCTCCTGAAGTGCTGAGATTTCAAGTATAAGCCACTGCACATGGCCTAATTTTTTTTACTTTATAGATTTTTCTTAAATATATTCTAATTCTGAAAATACAGTGAATTTATTATTATAATATATCATACTATGTATGTCTACAGTATTTGTATCATAATAAATTTTATTTGGATATTATGGACAATGAAACTAAACCATAAAAGATTGCCTGCAGCCAGGAAGGTGAAGGAGGTGATAAATTGGGGGAAAGAGGAGTAGAAGCAATACAGAGACTTTGACTTCAAAACAGAAGTTTTTTATCTTGAAACATATTTAACCTTAAGAACCTGTTCACATTACAAGCATACTACTATGAATATCTTTTTTTTTTTTTTTTTTGAGATGGAGTCTTGCTCTGTTGCCCAAGCTGGAGTACAGTGGCACGATCTCAGCTCACTGCAACCTCCGCCTCCTGGATTCAAGCAAATCTCCTGCCTCAGCCTCCCAAGTAGCTAGGATTACAGGTGTGTGCCACCACGCCCAGCTAATTTTTTTTTTTTTTTTTTTTTTGTATTTTTAGTTGAGACAGGTTTCACCATGTTAGCCAGGATGGTCTCAATCTCCTGACCTCGTGATCCACCTGCCTCGGCCTCCCAAAGTGCTGAAATTACAGGCGTGAGCCACTGGGCCCAGCCTGTGAATATCTTTTAAAGTAGATCATTTTGTTTATCTGTGATTTAAGTTTATCTTTCAACATGTCACTCAGAGCAGGTTATAACTTTATGACAAACTGAAAGTCTATCGTGACTATTTATTTTACTCCTTTTCAAGTGCAAGGCCACCTCAAATATTAAGGCAAAAATAATGTGAAGATAGACAACATTGTTAATATTGGCTCTTCTTCTTTTGAACTCCTGAGTCAACTTTTATCAGCTCAAGATGGAAATGAAATTCCAAACTCTTCCTTCCTTTTTTCCTCAACTTCCCAAAAGAGAGAAAACAATATACTCAGACGCCTTTGGTGAATCACTTGCCAGCTCTGCCTAGCAAATGCAACTATAGTGTAACATTAACTTTTTTCCTCCGTAAATTACCCTTAAAGTCTGCATACATTTGTTTGGCCATTTACATCCAAGAAACACCTTCTGTAGAACGGTTTGTTTCAGCAAAGCTGCCAAGCTGGGGAAACAGGGGTATTATTCAAAGGCTTCAGGCCTCATGCACTGTCCTTTCACTACACTAACAGGAGAAAGCACAGCCTTGAAGAGGCAGATAAACAAATTCAGAAGATCCAGAGACAGAGTTCACTGAGCACATAGAAGCACTAAAACTTTCAGGAACCAAAAGTATAAGCCAATGAGAAAGTATTGAGAAATAATGGTTAAGGGAATTGGAGATGTATCAAAGCCAACGCTTTTTTTTTTTTTTTTTTCTGTATTTCACCATTGACATAAGAATTATGAATCCTGGCCTTAAATTATGTCTCTAAATATTTATGTGGCCCTAGCTGCTTGGCTTCTTTGTGTCCCATTTTCCTTATGCTAAAATGAAGAAATTATATAAAGTGACTTCTAGTTATCTTCAATCTTTATTATTTAGAAGACATACATTCTTAAATATAAGGTCAAGCTTATTTTTAAATATGAGTGAAAATGTTTCTAGTGATACATATAAAAGCTACACACTAAATATTATTTGAGAAGTTTCTAAGGATACCTCAGTAATGTGCATTGGGGAAAAAAACACCATTTTAAGAAAGTAAAAAATAATAAATAAATAAAAACAAGGAAGTGCTTCTGATTTTAAGTTAAGCATAAAGAAGGTAAGACTTCATTTAATAAATAAAAAGGAAAACTGTTCAGATTCTTTACTCAGCGTTCTTTTCACTTTGTTACTCTCATTACATTTTACTAGTTATAACTTGATTTATAGTTCTACTCAGTTGTTTATTTATGAATACAAGGACTCAGCATTCCTCAGGGAATAGACATATCTTT
Source organism: Colobus angolensis palliatus (assembly GCF_000951035.1). Lineage (NCBI taxonomy): Eukaryota > Metazoa > Chordata > Mammalia > Primates > Cercopithecidae > Colobus > Colobus angolensis. Next base: position 6,649,062 of record NW_012110918.1, on the reverse strand, counting down.
TGAACCGTGACAGTACATCTGACACCCAAATCATCCCACTGGCTGGATAAAATGTAAATTCTAAAATTATACATAGATCACAGCCTGGAGATTTTCAAATTCTTTATCCACAGGTTACCTTTAGTTCTAGATTCTTCCTCCTAGAGAATAGTAAATGCCATTATCAATACGAAATTGTGATTACATTTTCTTCCCATGACACATTAATACTGGTATTATAGTCAATAGGCAATGAATCTAGTACATTGGCATAAATGGACTTATAGTTTCTATTTTATTGTATTTATTTTATTTTGAGATAAGATCTTGCTCGGTTGCCCAGGCTAGAGTACAGTGGCATAATCATGACTCACTGCAGCCTCAACCTCCCAGGCTCAAGCAATCCTCCCTCTTCAGCCTCCTAAGTAGCTAGGATAACACTCATGCACCACCATGCCTGGCTAATTAAAAAAATTTTTTTTGTAGAGATGGGGTCTCCCTATGTCACCCAAGCTGGTCTCAAACTCCTAGACTCAAAGGATCTTTCTGCCTTGGTCTTCCAAAATGCTGGAATTACAGGCTTGAGCCATGCACCTGGCATAATAGTTTCTTTGTAGAAAACCTATGAAAATCATAAGCTGGTTTCTTACTTAAAACACAGACCTTAAAGAATCAATCAGGTTATATAATTTAAATTTTCTTATTTAATAATAAATGTTCATGAAACAATCCAAAATTTGTTTAGCATGCATAAGAAAACCCAAATTATTCTTCCCATATCCGCAGTTAGGAAGTAGAGGCATAAATAGCGTAAGTATACTGAAAGATCCATTTGCTTTTCTCCTACATGGATGAATAATTGAGATTCTTGGATTCCTCTTTCAACTGTATGATATTTAGTTGGAGATCACATTTCATGGTGTTTCTGCGGAGGCCATGTCTCTGTGTTTGTATTTATGTAGATCAGTCTACAGAGGGTATAGATTATCTTCAACTGCAGGTGATGTGAGTAAAAGTGGCCATGATGCCTTCACACCCCATCTACATCATAGAATGAGATTTCCAGCAAGATCTCTGAGTAAATTTCACCCATGATGCCTTGGATGTGGAGTTTTGCAATTGGTCTCATCATTTCTTCCCTTCCAATAACTGCTATATTCCATTTCCATCGGTCTATTCTTCCCATACTGAACAATATGAAAGTTTCTGATGAGCTGTCACCTACCCCTAAACAAATAACACCCGTGTGGCCCTCCGAACTCCACTGCCTGTCATCCCAATTGAACATGCAGTCTTGGAGTTGCTTAGAAAAAGTGTTTAGAGGGCAGAGCACAGTAGTTTACGCCTGTAATCTCAGCAATTTGGGAGGCCGAGGCAGGTGGAGCACTTGAGATCAGGAGTTTGAGACCAGCCTGGGCAACATGGTGAAACCCTGTCTCTACTTAAAAAAAAAAAATTAGCCTGGTCATGGTGGTGCACATCTGTACTCCCAGCTACTCAGGAGGATGAGGTGAGAGGATGGCTTGAACCCAGGAGGCAGAGGTTGCAGTGAGGCCAGATCACTCCACTGCACTCCAGCCTGTGTGACAGAACTAGATCTGTCTCAAAAGAAAAAAGAAAAAGTATTTAGAGAAGAGAAAGGGAAAAGGAAAAAAGGCATCAAAGGAATGAAATATAAGGAAGTTTCTCATTCCTCACAGTCTGTTGGCTTTTCCTTACATGTTTGTATAGCAGTGGCTGTGATTAGTCCCTTAAAGCCATAAGTCCATATTCACCAGCATTCCTTCCTGAGCTTTAGGCTAAAATACTGAAAATTGAAACTCCCCATCAATGGGTGGTGTTTGGATTAAATTAGATAAGAAAGAGACTGGACAAATTATTCACTGACTCTCTTTCAACATGTATATAAATTCACTATTCTTCACTGTTTTGATTATTTCAGATAATGAAATGGACTTTCAGAGGTTTCTTATCCCACATATTGATGTGTTCTTGCTTTAGCCACAATAAAGAACTTGGAAAAGCATGTGGCCCATAAGCAATGTTTTCCTTTCTGGAACATGTGACCGTCCTTGGTTCTTGTTTCTTCCCAGAGTCTTTAAGCCTAAAATGAAGAACTCAGTCTTGGAGTGAATGATCAGAGCTGTTTTTTAATACCTAATTAAATTAGCACTTGATGAACACTTAATTGGTTAATTAATATTATTTTAGTAACATGTATTTTATGAGAATTACTTCCAAGAATTATGCTCAATCCCATGTGAAACAATTCTTTAGTTATTAGATCAGTAGATTAGAATGTGAATCTCAAGCTACCTTGATCAGCAAATCACAAAGACGTTTTTTTCCACTACAAAATCATTATGTGTCCTTCACAATCCAGCTTGTGCAAAAATTCTGCAATTATTACTGAATTATTTTCTTTTTCTATCCTAAGGGCTGAATATATACCTCTCCAAACAGAATATCTCATGCTGTATTATAACTATTTAATATCTGTCTCCTTCATAGATTCTATGTAATTCCTTGAAGATAAAATCTCGTATCAATCTTGGCATATTCGGAACCTAGTCACATGTCTAGCACTTGGAATTTTTGTCTGAAAAAAAAATATCGGCATACCTCAGACTCCTTTGGGTTTTTCTATACTACAGGGTCATTATCATCATCTTCTTCATCAACACCATCAGCTTGATAGTTAAATAAATTTCAGTAATATTTATTAAGCTTTTCTGGTTTGCTATGAGCTTTCTTTAGTGCTTAACTTAGTGTTATTCTGATTCGGGCCTTTTCCATTCTCTTCTTCATCAGACTCTGTGCCCTGGGATTTTGACTTTTGCTGAAGGCATCAACCACACTCCCTTTATTGGTTGGATTCTTTTGGCTTTAGCCAATGGCAGTCACCAGAAAGGGTCTAAAGGTAGAGACAGTAAGAGAAAATGTTTTTTCTCCTTCTTTTTCCTGTGTAGATACCAAGTCTCTCACAGGAGCTTTGTACCTTCATGACTTAGCACCCCCACTAGGGTGGTCCCTTTGCATGGTTCCAGTGTCCAGGTCTTCCCTCTGATAGTTGCCTCTGACCCTATTTGATCTCTGTGTCCCTTGGGGCGTAATAGCTTTCCATCATTGCTGAGTCTCTCCACACTTTCCTGTCCCTTCTCCCACTTTCCTCACTTTATGTATTTCTTTAAAGTGTCTCCATTTTAAAGTGTGTTGGAAACTATAAACTCTGTTTCCTGACAAGAATCTGAGGGATTAAAACTAAGTAATAATAAACAAATAAACATGCTGCAAAATATTTATAATAACAAATTAAAATTGCATAAAATACAAACTATAGGTATATGTGCTATATGTGTGTATTTATTTATGTAACCTTATCAGGAAGATGCTGTTAGATTGAGCATTTTATGGCGAAGAAAATTGATACATAGGAATGTTAAGTAATTTCCCTGAAGATGTACAAGTCTATACTTGGCAAAGTCAGTGGCCAGTATACTAACCTATATATATATATTTTTTGACTCCAAGGATTCTCTGTCCCTGTCTACTCCCCTATGATAAAGCCCTCTGGTCATTACTGATATTATTCATACTTTTTGACTAATTTACATTCTGAGTTCTGTCCCCTACCCGTTAGCATATGAATCTCCAGGCCAAAAAGAAAAAAGTCATGCTTTTCCAAGACCTTCCACTTCCTGGGCTTAGTAAATTGGACTATCATGAATTACATATTAAGTTGTCTGTTATCAATGGCAATGAACTATCAATGGTTTAAAAAAAAAAAAAAATTTGGTAAGCTTAATTTGCCTCTATGCTAGCCAAGCAGGTCTGACTATAAAGCTGGAGTATTTTTTTTTTTTCAGCTGCTTTTTCTTGCTCAGTGCACTTGGGTTTGGCATTTATTTTTCCTCTCAGTGGGAACACTCAGAGCTGTGGGTGGCCTCTCTTGAAACCTCCTGTTTAAAATGAAGTTGAGGAGGAAACATGGTGCTTTCTCAACAGAAAAGAGAACATCTGTTCTCTTCCATAGAGAATAAAAATATAGTGAGAATGGACCCAGGGAGAGTTCATTTGTCCCCGCCACCTCCCCAACTCACCAAGTCCATTTTTTTCCCCCAAATCTAATGGTCCCAAAGCAGACAAGGAGGCAGATTATTTACCTTAAATCATATGCTCTTCCTGCCAGGTGGAGACACTTCGACATGGCATCATCAATTATTGGTCAGTGAAATTGTGTTTCTTTACTGTTTGGGATTTCCAAAGGAAACAAAGAACAATTTTATTTAGTTATTTGTCTTTCCACCTATCCTCCCTTCTCTGAGAAGGAAGGTTCCCTCTTCTGTCCAAATTTAAATCTGCTGGCTATGTTTTGCATCACCTCTCCTCAAACCTTTCTTTTTTTTTTTTTTTTTTTTTTTTTTTTTGAGACGGAGTCTCGCTCTGTCGCCCAGGCTGGAGTGCAGTGGCTGGATCTCAGCTCACTGCAAGCTCCGCCTCCCGGGTTTACGCCATTCTCCTGCCTCAGCCTCCCAAGTAGCTGGGACTACAGGTGCCCGCCACCACACCCGGCTAGTTTTTTGTATTTTTTAGTAGAGACAGGGTTTCACCGTGTTAGCCAGGATGGTCTCGATCTCCTGACCTCGTGATCCGCCCGTCTCGGCCTCCCAAAGTGCTGGGATTACAGGCTTGAGCCACGGCCCCCAGCCAAACCTCTCTTTAACATTTCTCTCCAATCTCGTCATAAGAGCCACCAACATTTTCTTCTTCTAAACATAAAAATACTCTAAATATACCACTAAAATGGAAATATATATATATATATGTCCATAAGTACTCCCATGACACAGTATTTCTCTTCTACAGCAAAGTGTTTTGAATGATGATTTACTTCTCTGCAATGACTTAATGCCCGATTCACTTATACCCGACCATCAGCCTGACTCTGGAACCTCCATGCCGTGGCTCTCACAAAATTCTGGAGGGTGCTTCTTGACAAAATATCTAGTGGACGCTTTTCCGTTCTATTGTAACATGACTTTTCTACATGACTTGCCACTCTGAACTTTCTGCTTCTCGAAACTCTAGCCTACCTTGAATTTTTTTTTTTTTTTTTTTTTTTTTGGCAGAGTCTCACTCTGTCACCCAGACTGGAGTACAATGGCACAATCTCGGCTGACTGCAACCTCTGCCTCCGGGGCTCAAGCGATTCTCCTGCTTCAGCCTCCCTAGTAGCTAGGATTATAGGCTCATGCCACTGCGCCCAGCTAATTTTTGTATTTTTAGTAGAGACGGGGTTTCACCATGTTGCCCAGGATGGTCTTGAACTCCTGACCTCGTGATCTGCCTGCGTTGGCCTCCCAAAGTGCTGGGATTACAGGCATGAGCCACCACACCTGGCCTCTTCTCTTGAATTCTATGACACCATTGCTTATGGTCATTTTTAAAACCTCTGTGGTCATTCTTAATCTTTTCCATGAACAGTTCTTCACACTGGTGTGTTAAATGATAATAATCCTCAGTGTTCTCTTGAGCACAGTTAAGTTTCTTGCACTACAGAGTTTTGTGCTCAACAAATTTCTTAACACTTGAGAAGCAGCACAAATTAATACATTAGGACAAATTAGCGCATTAAACATGTTCAAAGCTCATCGCAGCCTGTTTTCCAGAGCAAATTTGCACTGCTTCTCCCACCTTCCTTTCTCAAAAAATGATACAAACCTGTTTCAGCTGCACAGAATAGAAATCTGAGGGTCATGCCAAATTCTCCTTTTCCCTTGCCTCCTTATCTAAATTAGCCTTAGCTGATGATGATGTCTATTAAATGTTCTAACATCCATCCCTTGTTATGCCTCTCATGTGTTTCTGCTTCCGTTTCAATTCAAGTTTTCCTTGAATATGTCAAGAGACTTTGCTTTTCCTTTTGGCTTCACTCATGCACTTCTACTCTGTCTTCCAGGTTGTAATTAATGTGGTCTTTCCAAAATTCACCTACACTGTTGGCATAAACTTGGAATGCATTGAAATAGAGTTCATCATAGTATTTGATCTTTTGCTTCAGCTCACAATGTCACCTTCCACCATGTAGCTTAATAATTCCATGTGTCAAACTACCTGTAGATGGCCTTAAACTACCAAACTAACTACCTTTAAGATGTTTAAGATCTTTTAAGAAATGGTGGAAATGGCTAGAGCTGTAATTGGACCTGAAGTGGGGCAAATCATAAACTCTAAGCCAACTGTATTTAAGATTTGGTTACTGTTAATCATTTTCATCAGGCACATGTAGCACCATCTAATTAAAATTGACAATTAACAAATATATATATTGAAGTAGGGATATTAAATATTTTCAGCCAAAAAAATGTGTTGGCTGAAATAGTACAGCCTACCTATTTAAAAAATATATATATATATATAGCCATCTCAAGTTACTTCTAAATTCAGGAGAAAGATGTCAATAAATATAGCCAAGTTTACATTCACCAGGTTCGTTAATTGTGCAGTGTAGCTTTATTCTCTGTTTTTGCACAGAGTGTAACTGAACCCTGGGTAGGTAGTTGTCAGGTATTTACTGAACACCTGAAAACTTAAATGCTCTCTAGATACCTTGCTCCTTAACTTCCTCTCTGGTACGAGAAATACTTCCAGGTTGACAAGTAGGTGAAGGTTAAAGGCTGAGCAGAAATATCCCTTTAGGCAGAGAGGAAATGAATGAGCTAGTCTTCCTTGAAATTCTGGAATAATTAGTGTTTTGTAGTCAGGATAACATATATGGCCAGGAACAGATTAGAGGTCATTTCCTCAGAAGATCTTTATTGTAATCTGTCTCCTTTATTAACACCAGCTGCAATTTACTAAATAGCACTTCTATGGATGTCATATACAATTTACTTATTTTCTAAAGACCTCATAAAGAGGAACAATTGTTCCTATTTTATCCGTGAATCTCACCTAAGTTAGTTGGTAGAGCAGCTTACAGTTACTTAAGCTAAATCCATTGTGAAAACAAGGTGGAAAGAGTGGATCACCACAAGGAAACATTTCTCTCATCACTTAGGGTCAGGACTTTGGAGTACAACCTACAGGAAAACACTAAGTTAAATTTTAGAAGAAATTGATTGTTAGGTATCCATAAAAATAGTATAGGGGAAAAAATGATTCTTAGGTGTCTTTCATTTGATTTTTTAAAAATCACTTACCTCGGTTCTAAGCAAGACAAAGATAAATAAAACATAGTCCCTGGTTTTTGTTGTTGTTGTTGTTTGTTTGCTTGTTTGTTTTGTTTTGTTTTTAATGACAACTCTGTTCTGGACACAAAACAAACCAAGAACTCCAAAAGGAAAATAAAAAGGAAAAGATAGTAATGGAATACTGGAGTTTAAAACGGAGGTAGATATCATCTGTAGTTGGAGAAATTAGTAAAGTTTTATGGAGAATGTGGAATCTGAAAAACATAAAGAATGAAGAATGGGCAAAAAGTTGCAGAGAGATAGAGAAAAACAGACTTCCCAATTACAGGAAAAAAAATCTTCTATATGAGAATGATAATGAAGTCAGATCTTGGCAAGTAGGGTTTACAGATCTGGGGCTGGAGGGGAAGGTGGTTTGGGCTTTGAAGCACTTGACTCAAAAATTTTTATTCACCTTTCAACTGCCTGAGATGACTGGGTCCACAACTGTCTTATGGCACGGGCATCTCCAGCTTAGACCAGTACAAGCATGAGACATGGTCCCTTAGCCCTGTTATTTCCATTTGCAGCAGTCTGCTCTGCAGCTTCCTGCTTCACCTGTGGGGTTGATCTGATACCAGAAGAGCTCAGGGACTCGTGACTTTATATCACACTGAGGCCTTATGGTTGAGTCCTCATTCCAGAAGGGTGGTGGGCAAGCAAATCGTCCTCCTGAAGGCACCATATTTCCTTTGTGGATCTGCATAAAAGTGGGCTGCCGGCATGATGCAAAGCACTGTTTTATACTTTCATATTAGACAGAGGCTGAGTTCAGAGCTCTGGGTCAACCATCCACCATCGATCCTTAGTCTTGAGTCACATGTATAAGCCTAGATATCCACTCTCCACTCCTCTCAGTGTTCCGACGGCAGTAGGACCTCCAATCTATAGCACCCAAGATCAGCAGGGGTGGTAACAAGCATTCTTTACTCTGTGTGTCCCCTGTCACTGGCACCCAGGGTAGGCATGCCTACCTCCCTGCATGCCTTATGCCATGTGTTAGCATTCAATAAGTGGGCAGCCCCCTCTAAGCACCTAACTAAGTAAGACCCAATTAAATTCATCAGGGTGGCAAGTGGGGTTTACAGGTCAGGGGTTGGAGGGGAAGATGGTTTGTGCTTTGGAGTGCTTGCCTTAAAATGTTTAATTCCCCTTTCAACAGCCTGAGAGGACTGGGTCCAGAGCTGTCTTATGGCATGGGTATCTCAAACTTAGGCCAGGACTCACATGGGACCTGGTCCCTGGGCCCTGTTATTTCTCTTTGCAGCTGTCTCCTCTGCCGCTTCCTACTTCACCTGTGGGGTTGACCTGATGTCCAAAGAACTGTCAGAGAAGAACGTGACATGGAACTAGAATTGCCAACTCACCTTGTTCTTACATTAATGGAACAATATCAGTTATAGATATAAGAAATTCCAGTTGAGGAAGCAGAACAGTGCTCATAAAAGATATGGTCACTGAAAATAGGTGCCGGTCTATATGCCAATCAGCACCAAGAGTCTTGCCCATAGTAATGGGGTGTCAGTAACACTAAGTAGAAGTAAGGATATAGGGTCTAGGAATAAGAGACAATGAGAGATGGAGAGTTCTAGATAAAGGATTCCGTTTCTGGAGGTGGTGAATTCTAGAGCTGCCACATAGAACTAAGCGTGGAATCAAGCCAGGGACACAGCCAGGAAGAAAGACAGGAGTAGAGCTTTCAAAGTTAGAGCCAGAATGGCAACTTGGGTGACTTGATGGTGATTCCTGGCTTATTTGATTATACCTCCTTTAACTTCTAGAGCCTAAGGTCAAAAATTGTTCTAGATGAAAAGATAGGGCTGACTTTACACACGAAGGATGAGTAAGGAAAAAGAAATTTCCTCTACTATGAAGAGAAGACAGATAAAAAAACAAAATAATGCCTGAGAGAACACATTTAAGTCACCAAAAGTAATTTCACGAGGCATGTCTGAGTATCACCACACATTTGAGAGTACGCTTATTTAATGCTTAGAGAGGAAGGATGAGTCACATTATAGAACTTTTATATATAGTACTTCCAAGATGTGAATTTGATAGGCAATGGAGAGATTTTTCTTTATAGGAAGAATTAAAAATCACCAATGAACCCCTTTTGATTCATCTCAGTGTTGGGGTAGATTGGGACAAGAAGAATTGGATATAAAGATTAAACCAAAACTTTTATGTCCAATTGATTTTGACAAATTTTCCAAAATAATTCAAAGGAAAAATGAGAGTTGTCTCTACAAATTGTAACTGAATGAACAATTAGATATTGACAAGAAAATAAAATTACCTCTTGCTTTCTCATTATATACAGTAAGTTAGATGCAGATCATGCTTCAAAGTAAAAAGTTGAAACTATAAAGTTTATAAAAGAGAATGTAAGAGAAATCTATATTATTGAGGTAGGTAAATATTTCTTAGATACAACCTAGAAAGCATTAAGCAATAAAAATTTGATAAATTCGACTTAATCAAAATTAAAAGCATCTGCTTATCAAAAGACACTGTAAAAAAAAAGTGAATGGATTAGCCACAGATGGGAGAAAATATCAGCCATACATACATATGACAAAGGACTTGTATTATTGTATTTGGTGTATAAACATGATTCTAATAATGCAACAAAACCACCTGCTTTTTAACAGTAGATGAAGCACTTGAACAGACATTTCAAAAAGGAAAAAATACAAATTCCAATAAGCATAGGTACAAGTGCTTAACTTTATTAGTTACCAAAGAAATGCAAGGTAAAGCCGCTAAAGGTATCACTACATGTCCATCTGAATGGCTTAGATAAAAAGTCATACAACACCAAATGTTAGGGAGAATGAGAAGCAACCATAACTTTTTAATGTTGCTATAAGACTATAAAATGCCACAACCACCGTGGAAATCTCTGTGACAGTTTCTCATGAAGTTATACACACCTAGTCTATGGCCCAGCAATTCCATTTATAGGTAATTTACCCACAATAACAGAAAATATGTCTAAAAAAAACTTGTGCAGGAATACTCAGGAGTTTTTATTTCTATTAGACAAAAACTGAAGACAGTGCAAATGTCCATCAAGAAAATGTTTAAACATGTTGCAGGAGTCTCATAATTAAATAGCACATGGCAATGAAAAAGAAATGGATGTCCAAAATATGCAGTAATATGGATAAATCACACAGACATTATGCTGAGTTAAAGAAGCTTGATACAAATGAGCATATACTGCATGATTTAATTTATATGAAATTCTAGAATAGGCAAAATTAATTTATGGCAAAAGAAATCATAAAAGCTTTTCCCTTTAGAAAGCCGGTATGTGGGAATGGAGGCTAGAGATTATGGGGAAAGAGGTTTCACGAAGATAGCGGTGATGTTCTATTTTCTTAACTGGGATGTGGGTCACATGGGTGTATCATTTTGTCAAAGCTCATTGAACCTAAGATCTGTATATTTATTTCAGTGCATGTAAATTAAATCTCAATACAAAATTCAGGCCAGGCATGGTGGCTCATGCCTATAATCCCATCACTTTGGGAAGCCGAGGCGGGAGGATCGCTTGAGGTCAGGAGTTCAACGCCAGCCTGACCAACATGGTAAAGCCCTGTCTCTACTAAAAATACAAAATGTCAGGTGTGGTGATGCATGCTTGTAATCCTAGCTACTTGGGAGGCTGAGGTGGGAGAATCGCTTGAACCCGGGAGGTGGAGATTACAGTGAGCCCAGATCCAGCACTTGCACTACACCCTGGGCTACAGTGCGAGACTGTTTCAAAGAAAAAAAAAATTCAAAGAGAACGTATTTAAATTAAAAAATGTAGCAAATTAGAGTAAGATGATTATAAAGCATTTTTCATAAGTTCTATATATTTGTATCTATGAACCTTTCACAAATTTCTATTATTATTCATAATAGCTTACTTTCAACACTTCTTAAAACTGATAAAAACACCTCAGGGACGTGACAATTGAGAAAAAGCAAATCTTGATAATGTAAGCTTTAAATATCCTCACTGTCTCTCTTCTTTTAATCTTTTCTCCCTTCCAGCTTGATGAGAGGTCTGAACAAAAATCAATTACCTGCCTTAATTCATCTCTTGGAATGTAAAGACAAATCATAGCCCATACAAAAATAAATAAATCTCAACTCTGTACAGGGCTTTTCTATGTTTGTGGCAACGATTAAATCCTACAGTGTACTCTAATGTTCCTAACCACTTGGCCTAGGCTAAAAATTACTCCAGACTTTTAACACTGTCTTCTCAGGATGTGAAAAATTTCCACATTTACCAAGCCATTTCATGGACATTTGCTGTGCAGATTTGATGAATAGGGACAGTTCTCTGAATAACTGATACCCATATTTTTAGAGCAATCAAATAACTTTAAAAGGAGAGTGTTCTAGAGGAAATATATATATACATATATACACACACACGCATATACGCACACACACACACACACGCATATACATACATACAAAACAAACAGCAACAACAAAATTCTAAACCCAGAGTTTATGTAAATTGCTCTGAATTATGCAAGTACTAAGGGGAAGTCTTAGATTTAAAAGTAACTGTGCTTGAATATAAAACTAATTACCATTCTTAGAGTTACTTTGTTATGTTGAATAAATTGAAACAATAAAAATGCATTCATTCACTCAACAAACACCTGTTGAGTGCTTACTGTGTGTTACGAGTACTGTGTTCAGAGTTAAAACAAAAACTAATAATCATGATCCTTGCTTTTGAGGAGCTCCCAGTCTAGTGTGGAAGTAGATGAATAAATATTCAATGTGTTATACTAGAGGCATAAATAAGGTGAAGTGGTGAAAAGACTAATCAATACTCAAGAGATGAACATGCACTTTCTCTAGAAAGATGCTTTTCTTTCTCATTTTTTTCAGGGTTATTTTCCACGAGGTGGGAATGTTTTCGATTAACAGGGAAGAACTGCACAGTTATGTGTTGTTTTAGTGGCTGGAGTATGACATAAAGTGACAACCTTAAGTTCAAAGTGTCTGGCTGTTTACGGGAATCCCACCTCCAGAGAACTGGCATTTGAGTGTGAGATTACTCATCTGTATTAACTCTTTGGATAAACACTTTCTTGTTAAGTGTAACACAGGCTTTACATTTCCTGACAAAAATTGTTCTCAAATTTAAACAGAGTATCTGAACCAGGGTTTGTTTTGTAAGACGTATTAAAAGAGACAAGTAGCTTCAACACAGCCTTTTCTGCTGCCATTCAGGGTTTTGGGGCAAAGCTACAGCCCAGAGGCTTGATCCTGAATCCTCAAACAGAAGAGATCTTACCAGATTCCACCTGTTTTCCATGGTGTTACTGCATTGATGTTTCTGCAACTCCAATGAGCTTAGTTATCTCCGGGTTGACTTGATTTTTCACTTTATGTATTGATTCTGAATGCCAAGTCAGGCTTCCCTCTGATTTCGATTTATTTGCAGTTGTAGAGTTTTCTGGGGTAAGAGAATGAGTGCCCAAGGAAGACGTGACTGTAAGAATAAATCTGGAGCACAACAGGGAGAAATGTTAACAAAAATCTAAACTATAATACGCTCAACAGAAGATGGAAGAATTATTTTAGAGGATTACCACATCTAACCACCTGCTTCATCCCATTGCAACTGGCACAAGAGAACTGGAATTTATTCAAATATTTGTTTGCCATATCTCTTTAAGAGTTTAAGGCATATATTTTCTTGTTTTGGTAGATTCACCTATCCATTTATTAACAGTTGAATCTCTAAGGTACTATGTTGGGTGCTTTTAGAACTATAACCATTGTAAATGTATGTATTTTTCAATATCCCCGTAGCAGAAATTTCTGATGAGATTATAAACAAACAAACAAAAACTTCCTTCAAAAGAAATAAGTACTTACCTACACAGTCGTTTTAAGATTGAGCAAACTTCTGTTGTTGAAAACCAGAAGAGGAAAAAAGACACATTTTCATTCCCTTAGACAAGCGAATGATCTTGGGAAAGATTGTCCATTTTATGCTATTGGTGTAATAAAAGAGTTAAATTGTCATTTAAGCCATGAGTTTCTTCTAAGAAGTGTGAATATTATTAAATGGCAGAACTTTCGCATCTATAGGGATAAAGAGGAACACATGGTTAATTGCAGCAACGCTATCTTCTTGCCAGGCTGGTGTGTTGGCTCTACACAGTTGGCCCTGGGTAAGAAAATGAAATTATGAGTTCCAAAGGGACAAAGCACCACAGTGGGCTTTTGCTTTCCTTGGGCTTGAAATTGACGATGGGTCCAATCTTATGTAGATCTTGCGGAGGAGAGAGGACCCAGTTTCAGACATGCAGGTTTCAGAAGAAAACAGGGCCTTGTCTGAGTATCAAGAGCCATCATGGATTTGTGTACCTCATGAAACTTTTTACCATGAGATCTTGTATGGAACTCTCCATTTCAGGGTTCAACTTCATGGTACAAATATCTAATTAAAACCAAACCAATCCAACCAACAAGAAATGGAAAAAAACCTTACAACTGACTTTTCACTCACACCTTGTTTTGGAATATACGTTCTAAGCAAGAACGTCACCCTTTAATGAAGAAGAGAGTTTAGGGAGAGAGATATAGAGGTATAGATATCAAGATATAGAGAAGGCCCATGAGTTCTTTTGCCAAACGTCTTAAAGTTGTCAAACCAGCTAAGATTGTCTCTGGAGCAAGAAGTGATCCTTGTGACTCATGGGACCCCTGAAGTCCTTTTTCTCCATGGGCTGCTCAGACAGCAGACACAGCTCCCACATGAGGACCCTGAGAAGGGAGGAGCATTTGCTCATGAGCCATGCTCAGGTGGGGGCCCCAATAACAGACATTGCATAGAAGACTGACCACCATGACTGGCCAGTCTTTCAGGACATTTATTACTTTGTGTACTTTCCATGTGATTATTCGCCTTTGCCCAGAAACTTAAAAGCCAGTAATGACTAAAAGGTGGCACAGGACTCCACTATTTCAAAATCTTAAAAATTTTGTTTCCAGTTTTAGGTAGTAATATCTTTTTTAGAGTAAGATTTCTTAGGGAAAAACATAATAACCACACAGTTGCTTAGATATCTAAAGAACAGACTGGTTAAATCTCAGAGCAGAAGGGAGTTTGAGGAGCAAGTGAAACAGTGAATCCTTACATGGCATTCAACAATACGAATAAACGGCTAGCCACTAAAACTACACTCTCTTTCTCTCTCATAGTAACTCTAAAGTTCAATGATTTCTATTCATTTTTACTTATGCACTCATACATTTAAACATGGAGAATACAATGCTCCTATATTGTATAATGTTTTGCAGTGAACATGATTATTTGTGTAATTTAGTGTAAATAATACTTTTTTCAACAATACAATATGCAGAATTGTATTATTTACATAATCATAAATATGTGTGCATTAAATTACCTTTTTCACTTTAGTTTATTTAAGCACAAATAGAAAACAAGTGTTCTTATTGGTAGTATCCTTGTCACACAAAACAAATGCACTCAATTTTGTTTTCCTAGAGATCCAGGAAATACCTAATTGTATCTACTCAGTCATCCACTTTTGGACCCTATTTATCAGCACATTGTAGGTATGTGAGAAAAAAATCAGAAGACCTGAACCCACAGGAGATTGTTGCTTTGCTGACCTCCAAAATACTTAACCTATGCCTCTTTATAGATGAGTTAAGACACAATAGTTAATCATTTCATTACAGTTACCAAGCCAAGTTGATAGTATGTCTTCCTGCTTGTCCATGAAAGAGGAGATTGTAATAGTACATAGGTCTCCAGAAAACAACTGCTCCCACGTGTTAGCTAGCACTGAGCACCTGTGACTGCTATTTGTATAGAGGATGGGCTTAGAAAATGGGCCTCGGACTCAGCATTTGTGGCCCCTCTATAATCAACTTTGCCTTTCCCTGACATATATCTAGGTGGCTTCAACATGCCTGGAAATGAGAAGCTAGAGGATGAGACAGACAAGGTCCTTGATCTTATGCATCCTATAATCTATTCAGGAGAGAGAACAATAAATAAGGACGAAATTTTTTAAATGACTAAAGAAAGAATAAAAAAGAAAGATTTTAGATGACGATAGTTACTTTGTAGCGAGGCACAGACTAGTCGGGATTGTCACAGAAAGGCATCGACTGTGGATTTGAGGGCCAGCAGAGGCTATTGGGATATAGGGATACTTAAGCAGACCCCTGGTTGGCTATGTGGAGTCCTGGACTATCAGTTGTAAGGCTATTTCAGATAGTGGGAGAGGCCAGTGCTGGGTCCGTTAGAGGAGATCAGAGTTCAAGAGTGTAAGGAACAAAAAGCCAATATGGAAAGGATGGCAGGGTAGGGACTTGTCATATGAAAGAGGCCAGATTATAGAACTTTCAAAATCAATGTAAGAAATTCAGATTTCATTCTAAGTGGTATGGGAAGGTATCAGTGGGTGCTTAAGGGATGGAAGAAGAAGAGATCATCTTCAGATATAATTGAGTCAGTTAACAAAAGCAAACAAACAAAGAGAAAAGATGAATTATTATAGAAAAATTTCTTACCCTCTTTTCACTTAACGACTGACTATATGACAGAGTGGCCTCTTTCAGACCAATCTTCCCCCACTGGTATGCACCCTATGGTGTGGACTCCTTAATTTTGTAGTCCATAATTAACTAGGTTTTCTTGTCATTGTTATTTTGGCAGCTTCATTGAGGTATAGCTGGTATATGGAAAACCATACATATTTAACGTATACAATTTGATTACTTTGGACGTGGATACACCGTGAAACCACCACCAAAATCAGGGTGAACATCTGTCACCTCCAAAAGTTTCCTTGTGCCCCTTTGCGATTTTGTTGCTGTGTGTGTGTGTGTGTGTGTGTGTTAAGAAGACCTAACCTGAGATTCCTCGCTTTAACAAACATTTTTTACGTGCGCAATACGGTACTGTTAACTTTGGCACCATGTTGCACAGCACATTTCTAGAATTTACTCATCTTGCATAATTGAATCCTTATATCCATTGAACAATAACTCCCACAATCAACTGGCTTTTAATGGCTTAGTTAAATCACACCTATTTAAGTTATCTATTAAAAATGCCACTCCTGAAAATAAATAGATAATATATTATAGATAGACAGGCAAACAGATGAACTAATGAATCATCCCTGGTTACTTATCATTATAAAATTTAAATACTTAAAGGCATGACATAAAGACAAATAATGTGAGTTGCCATTTCAGTGAATGGCTCACTTTGTATCTGTTGCTGTGACAATGGTCATAAGAAAATCATAAATGAAAAAATTTAAAGACACATTTAAAAAAGAAACTGAAAGATATGTTGACAATTTCCTCTAGCTTTTTAAAAATTCAACTGTCTATGGGATCTAAAAAATTAGTTTACACCCATTAGGAATACTGTTGTTGTTCTAACCTCCCCAAAACACGGTGTTGGTAAAACATTAAAGCTACAATATTTTCTTTATCTAAATATTATTATGATTAGGAATAATTATTGTTTACTCTCATTCAGAAAACCAGTTTGATTCTGAGCATGCCTAACTTACATTCCTTTATGCTGTATGTTTCTTCTTTGCCATCAGAAGGAAGGATTGGATCATTTGCTCTCTAAATTTGGATATGAAAAATAATTTGAAAGAAAATATTTTTAAAACTCCAGGGAAACTAGTTTATAACGATAATCATAGATATTTTCCCTGAGTTTGAAATGAAGCAGTGCAGATCTAAGTGTGTACATGAAAATCCAAGAATTATTGCTAAGAAAACCTATTATTTCTCTCTCCTACTGTAGCAATTGGCTAAAAGTAAATATTTGTTTGTTCAGTAGTTTATTTAAAATCCACTAAAAAAAGGAACTTGGTTTTTGGAGCAAATTTTTGGTTTATTAAACAAACTTCCATCTGGCCACAAAGTTCTCTGTACCTACTTAAGTACATTTTCTTGAAAAGATGAAAAATATGTTTTGTTTTTAGATATCCTTTCATCTAGGCAAAATTTAATGCAATCTGAATTCTAAATTGTGAAATTTTTAATGTGGAAAAGGTACTTACATTTCTGTCACAGATGCCACTGCATTAAGTTTTTGGTAAAAACTTTGAGGACAGTTTTATGGTTCCGATAAGGATCAAAGATGCCAGTCTGTCAATCACCCTGCCAATCAAATCTCACGTTTATGCCTGAGAATACAGATCTCTCCACTCCTGATCTCCATGGAGATCCTTAAACCAGTCAGAGAAAATGCTTTTGTCTTCATACTAAAATACTGAAGATTTATGGACTGATAGGCTTAATCCTCCAGAGAGGAGAGAGAGAGCCTCAATCCATCTGAATTATTTAAAACCATGAGTATCTCATGCACATGACAATTGGTTTGAAAAATTTAAATCACAATAGAATGTGTTTGCCTGTAAAGAGATGAATTCAACCACAGATATTTGAGTTGCCTGGGAACAAAAGTCCAGAAAACCCAAGACCTTCAATGGAGAAAAGCTTTACCTGGCACTTTTTAAAAACAGTGCTTTACAAGCTTTCAGGTCCATCTGATGTACTTGAAAATCTAGTTAAGTCATAGATTCTTATTTAGTAAGTTCGGGTTGAGACTTGAGATTTTTGTGTTTTTCAAAAGCTCTCAGGAGATGTTGCTGCTGCTCGTCCATGGATCACACTTTAAATAGCAAGTTTTCAGAATAACAAATGCACTTCAGCATTGAGGATTTAGGGTAACACTGATCCTCAATAAAAAATAGACATCTTCATCTCTTATGGTAGATTTATTCTTAGTCAGGTAACAAACTTTTCCACATGGGCGTGGTGGCTCACCCACTTTGCTGCATGGCTCACCCAGCAAAAGTGCTGTAATCCCAGCACTTTTGGAGGCCGAGGCTGGAGGATGGCTTCAGCTCAGGAGTTCAAGACCAGCCTGGGCAATATTGTAAGACCCTATTTGTACAAAAGATTTATGAAGTTAGCTGGATGTGGCGACTTGAGCTTGTAGTCCAAGCTACTCAGGGGGTTAAGGTGGGAGAATCCCTTGAGCCCAGGGGATCGAGGAGGCAATGAGCCATGGACCCACCACTGCACTCCAGTCTGGGTGACAGAGTGAGACCCTGTCTCAAAAACAAAAACAAACGCAACCCCTAGGACGCTCATTTTACCCACATAACAAGCCTGCACAGGTACTCCTTGAACCTAAAAAGAAATGTTGGAGGGAACAAAACAAAAATCTTTCCCCCGACAACCACTCAGACTGTAAGAAGCAGGCTAGAGAAAACCACACCTTTATTTCCTAGACTCAGCATCTTGTCACAGTGACCCCATCTCCTAGCTCAGGCTATCTTCTTGTGTGTTCCAAGAATCTGGTTTAGGAAGTCATGGCAGGTTCATGAACTATCAACTTATCTATGCACAAGAGTGGAAAAACCAGAGCGGGGCCAGTGTTTCTTCGTGGGTCTGGGTACAAAAAGATACCTAATCAGTTAAACGCTAGATGCCTTAGTTACATTTTTTTCTCAGTTGTAACCAAACTCCATACTTACATGAACAACGACATTTTAATAAGGTGAACTATCACACCAGCCCATCCTTCCAAGGCAATACAGATCTCTCTGTAGAACCTCAACCTGCCCATGAAACTGTGTGCCAGAACTTTGGTTTCACAAAAGTGGAAACGTTTATCAGATTGCCAGGAGAAGATGCGGATTAGGGGGTGTGGGGGAGAAGAACGTGGAAATTTCCATAATCAAATCCCGAAGAAGAAAACTAAGGAGGGCCCATTCTCACTCAAATGCTACTCTCCCACTCAGTCCCCTCTCACAAGGGTTTACAAAGAGCCCTCTTTAATTTGTTGTGTATTTTACTCCCCGGCATGAATTCCTATTACAAGAGCCAGCCAAGTACACAGCATCATCAATGGTTTCTTCTCTATAAATGCACCAAATTGTTAGAATTCTATCATAATTTTTTGTCTCTTCCCCATTTTGCCATAATACTCTCCATCTCATTCCCATCTCCATCCCAAACTCAAGTGATCTCTAAGTCAATGCTTTCAGTCCTGTTTCCCAGAATACCAGTATCCTCAACCGAGCTGCTGCTCAGCATTCTCTTCCTATGCTATCTAATGGCTACAAATGGGCTTGTCAGGGTGTCTGTCTCTTGCTGACCTGCTTCCATAGAAATCTGATGGAACTCTGTTGGATGGTCGTGGTGGGAGCAGAAAGACTGATTAAGCCATTGCTTGCATTGATTTAGTAGCCAGCAGCTTGGACTGATGCTTTATCAACTCTTAAATTCAAACCCTGGCTGGAAACTGAGTTATTCATCAAGAAGGATTAGAAAATGCAAAAAGTCTATAAATTTCACGGACTGATTCTTGTTATCTCCAGAGATTTTCCTGTCACTTAAAAATGATGTCTGGGGTACAATTTGCATCTAAAATGGCCTTGGAAAGAGGCAAAAGGCCAGCACTTCAAACTAATGAATCCTTAGGTTACAGAGAACTGCTCCCAGCCAAATAAAGCAAACCACATTTCTACCAAATTCCAATCGGACCCGACTCGAATCAATGACAAGCTTGCTAGTGGACTTGAGCTTCTTTCTTCCAGGAGGAATGCTATTGTTTTTTTTTTTTCACACAATTCACATTCATATTTTAGTAAAAGGAAAAGTAGTGTATTGGAAACAGAAAAGCAGAATGGCATTATCAAGAAAACATGGTTTTTTTTTCTTTTGTTTTCTTTTATTTTTGAGATGGAGTCTCGCTCTGTCGCCCAGGCTGTAGTGCAGTGGCGCGATTTCGGCTCACTGCAAGCTCCGCCTCCCGGGTTCAGGCCATTCTCCTGCCTCAGCCTCCCGGGGAGCTGGGACTACAGGCGCCTGCCACCACGCCGGGCTAATTTTTTGTATTTTTAGTAGAGACGGGGTTTCACCGTGTTAGCCAGGATGGTCTCGATCTCCTGACCTTGTGATCCGCCTGTCTCGGCCTCTCAAAGTGCTGGGATTACAGGCGTGAGGCACCACGCCCGGCTGAAAACATGGGTTTTAATGTCAGCTAGGCCACCAAATAGCTCTGTGATGGTAAAGGAGTCATTCCTTCTCTCTGGGCTTTCATTTTGCTATCTATAAAATTAAATCTCCAGGGTTCATTCTGTATGGGCTGGATTTAACTATTTATAAAACTAAATATCCAAGGTTTATTCTGCACTGTTATTGAGCAAGGTCCTTTCCTTACTGTTACAAGGCAGTAACAGTGATTTTACAGAACAAGTAATGGCTAGTGATTTTTCTAATAAATTAGATTTTCACTCTCCTTCCTACAGGGTAGGATGATAAATATTCAATGTTTTTAATCTCTTAAAAATATATTCTTCTCATTCCCACCACAGATTATGTGATGGTTGTCACGAGTTCACTGCAATTACTGCTTGTGCGTAATGCATCCACTGTGTGTGTGTATACATGGATGTATACATTTCCCAGATGAAGTTCTCTAGGTTGTATTTTTAAGAGAAAACACATGTTCTATTATTTTAAATTATCATTTGGATAAGATTCTATTAGATTCATGCAAAATGTGGGCCTGAATTCTGTATAGCCCAAATGAATACTTCTTTTGCTTAAAGATTCTGATAAGGATGCATTTATGGATAAGAAATATTGTTGCCTAGAGAGATTTTCAATATTTGAACAGATAAATAACTAAAGCAAATGCTGCATGTGGAATAACCTAATAACATCACAGGGTACAAATCTTACATACACAGCTTCAAGGAATAGAGGGTTGCTCTTTAAATGAACATCTTATGAGTTATAACATTTAGATGATTGATTCCATTGACTTAATTTTTATCCCAATTCATGCTTTGTAGGGAAACTTATACAGATATCCAGTCTCATCCTATGAAAGCCCAAAGCACTATAGAAAATGTACACATAATGGAGATTGTCATGTGAGGTCATTTGTAGGGCAAGTTATGTCACTGGGCATTTTCCAGTTGCAAAGAAGGGACACATTCAGGATAGAACATGAGTTTTTTAAAAGAGTCAAGAAAGATCAAAGAACTTAGTAATATTTTTTGCAACTAAATAGTGATTTGAGACACATTATTGTCTTAATTAATCTGTCCCTACCCAGTACCCCACTCATCATAAAAACCAATGTGCAGAGCAGTGCCCCTTCTTAGACACAGCATGTCAGAGACCTTAAGTCAAAGTAACATATAGTCATTTTGCATTTTTCCAAAGACACCAATTTTGACCTTTTTTGTCTGACCTGACTCAAATTATCTGCCCCTCTCAACTTTCCTACTAAAAGGACCTGTTTTTGTACGTGATAAATATGACTTATAATCTTACTGAGTCATTGTCATTACTAATTTGCTTTTACAATCTATGTATTTGCTTGTAGAGTGCCATATCATTACAGTATTTGCTAAAAGCTAGAGTTTTGATATACAGTGTCAGCAAACAACACTATGTCTGAGTAACCAATGGTCAGAGTGTTTGTTGTTGCTGTTTTGGAGAGACAGAGATCTTGCTTTGTTGCCCAGGCTGGTCTGGAACTCCTGGCTTGAAGTGATTCTCCCACCTGGGCCTACTAAAGTGTTGGAATTATAGGCATGAACCAACACACCCAGCCAGAGCTTTGCTGAATTCTTATGTCTTGAGTTCACAAGTGTTTCGATTACTCCAATCATGTGTTAAAGATGCTCATTCTCTATCTAGTAAGAAACTTGCAGTAACTATTTTTGCAGAGAAGCAATGTTCCCCTTGTTTTATATTTTGCATACAATGCAGGACTTTCAAATTTTTTAAAATAAATATCTAACAATGTCTGGCTCAATAAACTCAGTAAATTTGCCATCCCAATCTACTACATCTACTCTTAACATTAAAATACTGTATGAAGAGGGTAAACAATCTTTGAATGCAAATAGTTATTGAATTATTAAGTTAGACTGAGGCTGTTAGTGTAGAGTAGGGCATGACCTTTTAGTGCTCAAGGTAATGGTCTGATCCATCGTATTTTAGAACCATTTCTCGTATATAGTATGTTTAAAGGTCAGAAAAGGTTAATCTGAGAATGTAGACTGTATTATTCGGACAAGACTAAAGAAAATTTCAAAGTTGTTTTGGACTGCCGTAGTAACATTCCTGAAACATTTTCATTTTTACTGGAAGACAGAGTAATTCTGGTGATGAAAGTGCAGTGCAGATAAGAAGGTAGAGTTAATATCTCACAGTGTTTCCTTAAATTCCAAAATGGAAACATCCACTTGGTCCACCTACCTTCCTGTTATTCTAGTATGTTATTCTGAGATAAGACAGTGGTTTGAGGATTGAAAATGTAAAATTCTGCAATTCTTCTTACGGCATTTAGTTTATAATAGTTCCTTTGGAAATAAAGGCTTTCCAGATCCGTAAAATGAAAAATTTGTTTTTACATATTCCAATCTATATTTTAAAAACCACAGATGTCCAAAACTCATCTCAGAGCCATAATTTTCACCCCTCTAATAGTACCCTAATAGTACTCATCACATGCATTGAAATTTCACGTAGTCTGTGTTTTCTTCAATTTTGGAGAGTTAGCAAGCCTCTTTTCCATGGGTCCCTAACACAATGCACACATTTCTATGGGGTTTTTTTTTTTACTGCATTTCATCATCAGTATTTGTTTTGTGTTCGTGATTTCAACTAGAAGTACATTAACTGGGGTAGGACTCTTTCAGCAAATATATGCCTATGTATTCATTCAAGGATTTTCTCGGCTTCCTTCATCTTCGTTCTGGGAAATATAGGTACTTCAATTATTATCAACCGAGTGTCATCATACCTGTCACATTGTAGCCATTTACCAAGGATTTCTTTTTTTTTTTTTTTTTGAGACGGAATCTCGCTTTGTCGCCCAGGCTGGAGTGCAGTGGCCGGATCTCAGCTCACTGCAAGCTCCGCCTCCCGAGTAGCTGGGACTACAGGTGCCCGCCACCTCGCCCGGCTAGTTTTTTGTATTTTTTAGTAGAGACGGGGTTTCACCGTGTTAGCCAGGATGGTCTCGATCTCCTAACCTTGAAGCCTGTAATCCAAGGATTTCTTAAACGAATAAAGGAGAAAAATATATGCATTCCTCACTTGCCACAAGTGCTTTGTGGACAGCTGTTGCTCCAGCATGTTCGGTAGAAGGCCTGGGACATGATAGATTATTTTGAATATTTCTTGAATAATGTTGAATAAATGAAGAACAAATTAATAAAGAAACTTTCAAGTCATAAGCCCTGTTTTTATCCCGGAAGAATTAGCCTTTCCTGATTTTCATTCTCTTTCTCCTTTTTCTTTTTCACTACCCTCGTTGCCTGGATCGTTTGTGTTGGCTTCATGCTCAGTATCAGCCTCATATGTATCAGCAAACATTCACTGAAGGGTTACCATTTTGTTCAATTAGAGTTTTTCAAATCAAACGTATTGATGTCATTGTCCCTGCTCTACTTTGATATGAAAAGGAAGTGTCTGGTTACCATTGTAAATTCCATTGGGCATTTGATCGCTAACACATAACCCTGAACGTTTTCTCTCTGACCATTTCTCTGCTCTAAAGCAGATCATTAAATTGCTCCCAGGCAGAAAGAACAGGACGAGAACAGCAGGGCACTTTTGTAACAAGACCTTGTAAATTGAAAGCCCTAGATACCTTTCCCACTGTGAGAACCCGCTGAGACTGGTTCCTTTTAACATTGCATTAATAGGCCCTTCAGACCCACTTAATTAAAGACAGTATATCTAGGCAGACTTTCATCGCTTAGAAGGATCGTGTGCATGGCAACTCTTAAAAACCAGCACTTATCTTCAAGGTCATTTTTTTCTATTGGAACGTACGTCAGTCACATATTTTTGTTAGTTTCCATGTCTTCTGAAAAACATAGTTTCTGTCTTACGTATAGGACCATGGAACTGGAATGGGCTGTATTAAGAAATCAATCATGCCCTTAAATTTATACATGTTTTTCCATAACAAAGTCAGATGTGAGGGCCTTCTAGCTGTGATTAACCAAGTCCATTTGTTAAATCCCTGCTGGTTAAAGGAAAGGCTTATAATTGCAAATATCATGGCCATACAGTTACAAACTGGGAGCCTGCTGGGAAATGCAGACCTTAATGTAGAGGTGTCATTAAAACCTCCAAGTCAGTCAAGGTAGTTAATCACTCAATTAGACTCTCATTATCATCTGCCCCGCATCAAAAAGACTTCCCGCAGTCAAGGAGGGGTTGTAACCAGTCACTTTGACAGGTGATCCCCTCCTTAAATACAATGGCTACAATAGCCCTTGGAGGAGTTATCAGCATGATGTGGCCTGTATCTAAGCTGAAACAGACGCCCATGGGAGTTTGGACAGCCCTAACTGAGGAGATCAAAGGCAGGGAAACAGCTGATCCCAGACTGGCTGGTGTCAGCCTGGTGTTTCCTCTGTCAAAGGCAGATGGAGAATCAACGTATTGATTGCTGGCCTTGGTGTTCGTCCTGGAATTAAAGGTCTGGCCTGGGGGAATATTCATGAGGAATGTCTGACTTTGGAGGCCATGATAGCACAGATATTAACAATCGCAAGCCTTTGCTTTGGGTGAAAAGAAAAAAAAAAAACGTGCTCGAGAGAATTGGGGGTAAAATAGACATTTTCCCACCACACTGTGGCAGGCAAAGAAGAGAAAAAAATAGCAATCGGTATAGCCCAGATCTACTGAAATACGTTGAAATACTTTCCAAATACAGAGTTGGTCTTTTGGGATGGAATAATTTACTGGGGAGTACAATAACTAATTGACGATTCCATGGGGCAAGCAACATAATAAATGGAATGTTGTTGAATATGTAACCAACAATATTCTCCAAAATATTTAAGCCATGCTGAAATAGGGGTGTGTATATTGTCCTGACGTAATATTTCAACCTTTTTCCTAAAGGGTCAAATATACCAAAGTTAATTACTTAATGCAAGGAAAGTCTCCAAGGGAAAAGTACAGATGGATTGATTTCAGGATATTCCAAATAGAATTTGTCAAATTGGTCTTCACTTGTTACTAATTTTAGTAAGTCAATAAAAACTATCTTCTATTACTACTATCTTGAAGATAAATTATCTTAAGGTTCACAGTACAGTAGAGTAGAAAGGTGTGATCTTTTCCTTGCCATCACAAGGGTCATGGCCACACTTTTGTAACAAAAGACAGGTTAACAAGAGAGAAACAACAAATTTTTTAATCAAGGTTTTATCTGACGGGAGAAACTTCAGAAATGAAGACTCAAAGAACCAAGGGAAAACAATCCATGTATTTTTTATTTTTTAAGTATTGATAATACTTTAGTGTTTAGAATGGCTATTTTCCCTAAATTCCTTTTTTTAAATTATACTTCAAGTTCTGGGACACATGTGCTTGAATGTGCAGGTTTATTACTGAAGTATACACATGCTATGGTGGTTTGCTGCACCTATCAACCTGTCATCCAGGTTTTAAGCCCCGCATGCATTAGGTATTTGTCTTAATGCTCTCCCTCCCCTTTCCCCCAACCCCCTGACAGGCCTCGGTGTGTGATGTTCCCCTCCCTGTGTCCATGTGTTCTCATTGTTCAACTCCCACTTATGAGTGAGAACATGCGGTGTTTGGTTTTGGTTTTCTGTTCCTGTGTCGGTTTGCTGAGGATAATGGTTTCCAGCTTCATCCATGTCCCTACAAAGGACATGAACTCATTCTTTTTTATGGCTACGTAGTATTCCATGGTGTATATGTGCCACATTTTCTTCATCCAGTCTATCATTAATGGGCATTTGGGTTGGTTCCAAGTCTTTGCTCTTGTAAATAGTGCTGTAGTAAATATACGTGTGCATATATCTTTATAGTAGATGAGTTATAATCTTTTGGGTATATACCCAGTAATGGGATTGCTGGATCAAATGGTATCTTTATGTTTAGGTTTGATGCAAAATGGAGAGTCATGTGGAATTGTGATTGGACAAAAATGGAATGATCTAACAGAAATAGACTGAGAGAGGAAAGCAAGCAAGCCCTGTCTATTCAGATTCTTTATGGCCTTTCTGTGTGACCTTCCTTCTCCCAGGTATCGGGCAGAACCCCTTCTTCAATGATGGTCTTATGACGTGCCTTCAGACAAGATAGGTGAGAAAGTTTCTTATGGACAACCCTTACAGAGAAAGGCAGCAGAAGGTTAGAGTAATATTTCTAGGTTTTACGGCTGGCTCTGGGGGATAGGGGTTCTGGTTTCTCTGACCTGCCTTGGGGAAGAGGAGTTCTAGGTTTTTGGGCTGGCTTGAGGAAGGGAGGGAAGCAGGAGAAAGAAGGGCAAGAGAAGATCAGAACCAGATTTGCTTCTGAGGCCCTTCCAATGTCCTTCAGTTCAAAGTTCTCATCATACCAAAGGCACCATGCTTTGGGGTATCATTTATTGATCCCTAACCGTACTTATTTATCCATTCAAAAAATGAGTTCTCTGCATGTGCTAAACCCCTGTAGTAATTAAATCACGTTATTTCACCATTAATGAAGTTTATAATTTAACTTTTTAAAGATATGCTTATGGAAACAGTTTCTCTGCTTCTTAATGTGAGTCTTTTTCCCCATAGAATTTAACTCCATCATGGATTATCTTGATAAACAGGCTCAGTTAGTTGCATTTTACCTTCCCTGCCCGTCTTTAAGATACTGCTTTTTTTCCAAATATTCCTTTAACACTTTCAATTATTTATGCTAAAAAAAGGTTTTTAAGAACATCTGTCAAATCAAGCACTCAAGGGATTCTTTTGCATGTGTGTTTTGTTTTGTAAAATAAAGCCTACCGTCAACACATTTGGGAAATGCTAATTTGCTTTTAATAAACTTTCAATTTAGAATATCTTTAGAGTTACAAAAAGAAAAAAAAAAAAAAGGAAAGATAGCACAGAGTGCCCTTATACCTCACATGCTGTTTCCTCTCTTATTAACATCTCACATTAGTATGGTAAATTTGTCACCGTTAATGAACGAACATTGATAGATTACTATTAACTAAAGTACATCGTTTATTCAGATTTTTCTCACTTCTTACTAAAGTTATTCTTTTGGTACTAGGATTCCATTAAATACATCATACCACATTTAGTTATTATGACTCCTAAGGACCGTCTTGTCTGCGGCAGGTTTTTGGATCTTTTTTGTTTTTGATTACCTTGATAGTTTTGAGTATTACAGACGGTATTTTGCAGAATGCTGCTTAATTGGTATTTGTTGGAAAGTTTTGTTTGTTTATTTAAATTATTAGACTGGGGTTATGAGTTTTTGGGAGGAAGACAGAGGTAAAGTGTCATTTACATTACACCATCTCAAGGGTGCATTCTATCAACGTAACTTATCTCTCTGGATGGTAGCTTTGATTACCTGGGTGAGATAGTGTTTGTCAGATTTCTCCACCATAAAGTTATTATTTTTTCACCTGTCTGTACTGTTCTCTTTACAGCGAAGTTAATACAGGCAGCCTAAACATAAGAAGTGAAGAGTTATGCCCCACTTCCCTGAGGGCAGCGTATCTACATAAATTGTTTGAAATCCTTCTGTGTGGGAGATTTGTCTATTCTCCTGCATTTATTTATGTATAAAATACTTAATTGATATCAGTATGCACTCATGGGTTTTTCTTTTATACTTTATGATACAATCCAACACTATCAACTAGCATGTAGGATTTATAAAAAGTTCCTTCCGCCTTTGGTTTCGTGGATTCAACCCATTTCCAAAATTAATTAATGAAGTCAGCATTTTTATCCTTCACCTTCTGGAGTAAGGTTGTTTCATACATTTGTAACATAGTCAGGTTACATTCTGGGATCCTGCAGCTTCCTAAAATAATTTCTTTAAGGATCATTATTTGTGCTGAAAAGGTCTGTGGATTTTCACAAATGTTTAGTGTGCTATGTCCACAATTACAATATTATGCAGAATTGTTTCACGACCTTTAAAGTTCGAGTTTCAAAACTGAAGAACTTGGAGTCCAATGTTTGAAGGCAGAAGGCATCCAGCACAGGACAAAGATATATATATGTATATGTGTGTGTGTGTGTGTCTGTGTGTGTGTGTGTAGAGAGAGAGGGAGGTCTGTCCTATTAGTGCTGTTCCTCTAGAGAATCTTGACTAATACACAAATAAATTATGTACTTTTCAGTTTTCTTATAATCTCACAGACATGTTATCTTTATTTCTGATAAATAATTGATTGTGAGAGTTACTGAAATTACTTTTTTTCTCTTTGAGGGTGGCAATTTTATTACTTTTCTCTAACAGCTAGCCAGTTAGCTTTCCGTTTGTTTATTTTTAAATGACAGATAAAATTGTTTGCATTTATCATGAATAACATTGTTCTGAAGTATATGCATAAATACTTTAAAATTACTTTTATATATCCAGTATCCCATAGCTTCTTTTTATGTGGTAAAATTAATTTTTAATTGATTTAGTGTTTTTGCATAATAACATAGGATTTGCATTTAAAATACAAAGATAAAAACGAAAAATAAAATATACAAGTCCTGTAATTGAGGAACTTACATTCTTGCTGCAGAGAAAAAATATTTTCAGGTATTGATCAAATAATAGTTTATAATTGTGTTAAATAATTGATAAAGACTGGAAAATGCTTCAGGAATTTTGAAATGTTGTTTAACCAAATAAGTCTCTCTTTGAAACGTTCAGACAAAAAGGCAAAGCAGAACCACGTTGGCTATAAAGGGTGGAAAATCGGGGACCTGCAAATTTGCCTTTACCCTCCTTTTTACCTCATTTCCCTTCTACCAACTATGGCTGAAAAGGGGATTTTAAGGTATATGTAAGTCTTTGACGAACTAATTCCCAAATCCCTGTCATCTATAGGTATTTGGGGAAGAGGAGATCTGTGCAGACTAAAATGTGTTGGAAAGGCTCTATCAGAGTAGTTGAAATTTGTATTTTTACCTTAAGCTTTGAGTAGTATTTGGGTAGATGAACAGATGAATCCAGAAGTGCTTAGGAGTGAAACTGGCAGTATTAGCAAAAGCAGGAAACATGACTTTAGCAAAATATAGTACAAATAGAAGACAATGCAAGATGCCTGGCTGAAGAAGTTTCATGTAGCTATTACTGTGAATGTTGAATTGGAATTAAATTCTGGAGATATTCAAATGTAGTCAGTTTAAAATGGAAGAAATTCTTAAATTATCAAATACAATCTATATTTTAGATTGGATGATCTAGTAATGATTTGTAGTAGTCATTAAAAATATGAGAGACTGGATATGGTGGCTCATGCCTGTAATACCAGCACTTTGGGAGGCCAAGACAGGAGGATTGCTTGAGCCCAGGAGTTAGACACCCGCCTGAGGAATACAGTGAGACCCCATCTCTACAAAATATTTTTTAAAAATTAGCTGGGCATGGTGGCACACACCTACAGTTCTAGCTACATGGGAGGCTGAGGTGGGAGGACTGCTTGAGCCTGGGAGATCAAGGCTGCAGTAAGCTGTGATCATGCCACTGCACTCTGGCCAGGGCAACAGAGCAAGACTCTGTCTTAAAAAAGACAAAAAAAGAAAAAAAATATAAAAGACTAGATCCCCAAACCCCCTGAGAAGAATGGTTTGTGGATTTCTGTTGAGTTCCTGTCCAGCATTTCTTTCTTAGGGTTTTAACTGTCCAGTATGCCATGTAATCCTGGGATCACTTCAATTTTGTGTCCTTTTCCTGAGGCCTGAATGAGACCCAAAGCCAATGTATTAAGAAGCCCTATTCCTCTACTCAGAATAATTTTATTTAAGTTATGGACACATGCCCCATACTGTTCTCCCCTGGCAATACTCTAACATTAGAGACAACAATCTCTTACTTGTAATAGTGCTGAAAGAATGGGAAGACAAGCTGTTGGCCAACCGTGATGAAGAAACTTGGCCAGACGCAGTGACTCATGCCTGTAATCCCAACATTTTAGGAGACTCAGGTGGGTGAATCACCTGAGGTCGGGAGTTTGATACCAGCCTCGCCAACATGGTAGAACCCCGTCTCTACTGAAAATACAACCACCACAAAAAATTAGGTGGGCGTGGTGGCAGGCACCTGTAATCTGAGCTACTCGGGAGGCTGAGGTAGGAGAATCGCTTGAACTTGGGAGGCAGAGGTTGCAGTGAGCCAAGATCACACCATTTCACTCTAGCCTTGGCAACAAGAGTGGGACTCTGTCTCAAGAAAAGAAAAAAGAAACTTAACTGTAGTGAGAAGGACCGAGGTTAAGCCCTGAGATTATCCCACAGGTGAAAAGAATAAAGAGAGAAAGAAAACCTTGATGAAATAGTTTGGGTGTTGAGACCCAGCTGAGCCTGAAGTTATTCCATATCAGTACTTTTTTTTAAAAGCCGGTTTTAATTTTTATTTCTTTAACTAGTCTAAATTGGGTTATGCCACCTTAAATTGGTTTGCTGGGTTTAGGCTGGTAACTGCAATAACAACCTAATAATTATTTACTCAGCACCAACTCTGACAGTTACTGTAGTAGAAACTGCCAAATAATTTATTCTAAACTTATAATTTTATTTAAACTTTATAACACCCATCATAAAAACTAAATAAGATGTAATGTGTTTTTCTTCATTTATAAAAGAGGACAATAAAATCAAGAGAGCTTGAACAACTCCTCCAAAGTTGCACAACTAGTACCTGGAAATTCAGGGACATGAACCCATATCTGTGTGTGACCAAATTCTGAGTTTTTGACAGTATGCAGTTTTGCCTCTGGGAAGCAGAAATGAAAGTTGATCTAGGAGAGACTTTGTCAAGAACAGTAAATAAATGGTGAGCTACAGTGACTGTTGAATATGAAGAGTAAAAAAAAAAAAAGGTTTAGGAATCAAAGAAAATGACATTTACATCGAAGATATTTAGAAAACTGAAAATCGAGTTGGATTTTGGAGAACAGGATAGGATCAATTCAGTTTGAAGTACATGGAGTTTCAAGCAATGGTAGAACAGTTAAGTGGACTTGGGCATCAGAAAGCAGAGACACAAGAGTGAAGTTCAAATGAACGTGAGAACTAAAGAAGAGCAGACTAATAACCCTGATGTGGGAAAAGCAAACTCATAATTCCCTGATCCCTTCTTATTGCTAGAGCTGGTGAGAAGGCTGTCTCTGGCCTTCTATGAGAACCTGGGGCAGCCGGTAGCTATTTCTCCAGCTGAATTCAGAACGCCACTCTGCAATTGAAGATAATGAGGCAACACATAAACAGAGTTGATGGATGGAAGAGGAAGATGGTTGTTCAGAAATGCTCGATTAAAAAGAATCCCAGTCCTGTGTTGCAATGTTTATTAAAATGCTGTGGAAACCATTTTAATGCCCAAGCCAGCTGAGAAGTCCAGGCAAATTTTAAGTAGTTGAACTCACTGAATAATTATAAGAGTCTTAGGCCTTTCTTCCCTTCCTTTATCCATGCTGGCAAAGTGCTCCAGGGCCACCTTATTCTACAGGTATTTTTTTCCATAACAAGCGAGGTTTCTCAGCATAATAATTTTAAGAGAAATATTTAGTAACTGGAAATTAACAGTTTTTTTAAACTCTTAAAACTCTTATTTTAATATTTACATGTTTCTTGTCAAGGTTTTCTAATTTAAGAGCTTAGAAAAGAAATTAATAAATGCTAATATTCATCAAATGAATCCATTCACTGGTTCATTTATTCATTCATTCTTTTCCTAACCTTACATATTTTCATGTTTTATGTAAAGATTTGATTAAAAATGTCTAATAATTTATGAAAAATTGTTAATTAACATGGTATATGTGAATATATAAAGAAAATATAATTAACAAATTTTGTTTTCCAATAAGTGAAATAAACAAGTATTTGCTCATAGCACGTTCTTACCTCAATTGAAATTGAATCCACTACAATTGTTGAAAGCAATGAAATTATCAACATGTAGGAAAAATGTCTTTACTCCCATAGCCCCAATTCATTGCAATTAAAATAAAGGACATTGATAATAGATTCTCAAAATCCAAGGTTATCTCCTTTATAGTATTTGAATCCATTTATGTATGCTTCATGCATTACAATCACTAATAATAACTTTTTTTTTGCTTTGTTTTTCTTTTTGGTGTGGAAAGATGTATCTGTTGTAACTGAATGCAAGGAACTGTAAAGGATATGAATCTGTGAAAAGTCCTTCCCACCCCAGCCATAAAATACTAATTTTTGGTTGTGATAAAAAAGTAAACACTATAAACCCTGTTTTAGTGACATTTAAATAGATCTTAACTGAGTTATTTATTTAAAATATATACAAATGGCATTTCAACTATTCTACAGAAATCAATTCCAGTCACTCATTCACTTTTTCAATTTATAGCTGCCCCTGATTGCTTAGTCTTCTCTCTTTAGTCCTTTTGCAAATGGCTTATTTTGAAAATGGCTTGTTTTGAAAACATCTTCAGTAACTTTTTAATGTACTTCTCTATCCATCTCTTCAAAACAAAAGAAAATAGAACAATACCTTGCGAAGTTGGGAAACTTAATAACATTAGCAAACTACCTATCATATACCCTAGAATCTATCATGCAATTGTTAAATATTATCTTTAATAATAATTATTATTGTTAATAACAAGTAATTATACAATTGAATAAAATGTCTGCACAGTGTCTGTGTATTTATTTGGTCCTGGAATGTAGGGGTCAACACAAGAATCTGGGAAGAACCACTGGAATCGTGTCTGAAAGTATATACAGCAAGGCATAGTGGATGAGAGCAAAGGTTTCAGATTTCAGCTGCCCTGGTCTAAATGCTGTTTCTTCTGTTTACTGAACTGGATAACAGTGGGCAGGCTGATCTTTCTGTACACCATTTTCTTCATCTGTAAAATGGGTGATAATAATACCATCTCTTAAGGACTCGTAGAGGATTAAATTACCTAATATATGTAAAATCCTTGGAAGAATAGCTGGCAGAGAATGAGTGCTACATCACCATTTTTGAGTACTTTTATATTAATGTGGCATTCTGAAAGTATCAAGTCACCTTCCTAATCATTATTTGCCCTTGGCTTATGACATCAGAATATGTAAACCTTTTACCTTTAAAACTCCAGTGGAGTTTGCCACTAGCCATTATTTTTCTTTTCTCTCACTAATGGTAAGAAATACATGCTGAACGCGGTGGCCGTGGGACTGCAGAAGGAGCACGGAGCTTGTTTTAAGCCAGGACTCCCTGCTGGAGTACATAGGAGAGGCCCAGACAGGGGCAGCTGTCGAGGCAGTGATGTATGACAAATGACTTGCTGCTGCAATGGATCATCAGAGGCTGGCTACGCTGGTGACATGTCACAGTCATACATCATCAGAGCAGTGCCTGGCAGGAGCAGCAGCCTGAAAACCACCCTGCCCCATAAATTTTAATACAGCCAAATAAAAAAGCTGTACTTTTCTTTTCTTCTAAATTAAAGATTGACACTCAGGAAAGGAGGGACAGAGGACTCTTTCATATGACCAAGTTGCTTTCCAAGACCCCAGAGGCACTGAGGTCCTCTATTAATATGCACTGTCATCAATGCTCTACAATAAATGAGAACAAAACAAAACAAAACCAAAACCCCAGGTACCTTAGCTTGACTCAACCAGACTGGACCCAGTGTATGACTTCCTGGCACAGTCTGCCCTGTGAGGTAGAGACATCCTATATTCATCTATGGAAAATTGTTAGAAGCAGTGGGTTGCCTTGTTACCAATCGGTCCATCAGAGTGCATTAAAGTTTGCTGTCATCCGTAAGGCATGCTGAGCAGTTTAGATCTCAATGGAGGTGGATATAGCTAGTCTACTGAGAAGCTTTGATACGTTTTTACCAAAATGGCAATTTCCTTACTAGGTTTTGTGATACAACCGTGAATAAAGCATTCTAGTAGTTTGCTTTTCAGTTGGGTTTAAGAGGAGATACTAAAAATGAACACAAAATGAGTAAGATATGAATTCCAACTATTGATAAGAAATAAAAATAGGGTGATAAAGAAATAAAAACTGGGGTGATGAGATAGAGATCAGGTGTCCGCTTTAACTAAAGTGGTCAGGAAAGACATCCCTAAAAAGATTAGTTGTGATTTGAGACCTCAATGATAAGAAGCAAGCAGCCAAGGAAATTTCAGATAATAAAGTGCCCCGGGCACAGGAATGGTAAATGCAAAGTCCTGAGACAATAATGGATGTGCCAAATTTAAGTCAGAAGGGAGACAGTTTAGCATATGCATAACAAACATGGGAAGAATTGAGATAGTAGAGGACAAATGGGGAGACAAGTTTCAGTTCATTGAGTTCCTTGTAAGCCATACTGAGGAGTTTGGATAATCCGATTGTAAACAATTAGAAGGATTTTTTGTTGTTGTTGTTTTGTTTTTTTGAGACAGAGTCTCGCTCTGTCACCCAGACTGGAGTGCAATGGCACTATCTAGGTTCACTGCAACCTCCACCTCCCAGGTTCAAGCGATTCTCCTGCCTCAGCCTCCTGAGTAGCTGAGACTACAGGCACACGCCACCATGTCCAGCTAATTTTGGTATTTTTAGTAGAGATGGGGTTTCACCGTGTTGGTCAGGATGATCTCGATCCCTTGACCTCGTGATCCACCCACCTCTGCCTCCCAAAGTGCTGGGATTACAGGCATGAACCACCGTGCCCAACCAATTAGAAGGTTTTAAGCAGAGTAAGGATGTGAGAACACTCCCAGTTTGGAAAGAAAAAAAAAATTCTTGTTGCTATGTGAAGAGAACGTTGAGGTGGGTAGCACTGGAGGCAGGGGAAGCAAGACCAAAGGTGGAGAGACTAGTTAGAAAGCTTAACTAGCGTAACTGGGTAAGTCAGAATAATCCAGGTAACAGATGACTGACCTTGTACTGCAATTTTAGCAGTATGATGACAGAAAGTGTTTGGATTTACAAAATATTTTGGAGGCAGAGCCGATGTGACTCATTCATGGAGTAGATGTTTTGCATGATGAAGGGAACAGAACCAGGGAAATGTCTTTAGATTCTACTTCTACATGACACAGTGGTGGTAATATTGTTTACCAAAATGTCTAAAAAACTTTGAAAGAAGCTTCTGAGTGAAAATGAATATGTTGCTTTTTGATGGCGTTCTGTTGAGATGGAAATTCAGTATCCTAGCGGAATTCTCAAGTAGGCAGTCGGTTAGAGGACTTTTGAGCTCAGGGGACAGGTCTGGAGTTCAAAATCTGAGATTCTTTATCCTGAGATTGAGGTAAAGCTACAAAAGAGAGGAAGCCTTGAGGAGGGAGCTCTGGGATATTCTAATATGTTGAGGTTTGGTAAGGGAGAAGGGGCGAATAAAAGAGAGGAAGAAAGGGTGATAAGAAAAGGTAGAAAATCAAGTAAGGTGAGTGTTGGTGTTGAAACAAACCCAGAGAGCAAAGAGTTTCAGGAAGGAGGGGCTGGTCATCTGCTGCTGGGCCACTGACTCTAAAAGGTGGTTTAGAATGAACATGGAGAATGAACATCATCTTCCAAAGGATGAATTTTGTCAGTAACATTATTATGAGAAATGTTTACAGTGTGAGGGTAATGAAAGTCCAGTTGGAAAATCTGAGCACAGGAGAGAAGCTGAAGAAGTAGGAATCAGACTAGAGACAACTCTTGGATAGCCATTTCTAGCAAATGAAATGGAGAAATGGAATAGTAACTGAAGGTAGATGATGGAGTTTATGAAATTTCTTTTAAAGGTGAGTGATATTAAGGCACATTTGAGTACTAATGGGAATGAACCATTAGAAGGTGAGACAGAAGTCAAAGGAGGGAGTTCTAGGAGTGAGGTCCTAACAAGGTATGAAAGAATGGATCCAGAGTATCCACGCTCTTAGATAAGAGCAGAGAAAGTTCACAGATTTTAAAGAGAGAGATGCCCCAACATGTGATACAGATGCAGCAAGTAGTTTGGTGGATGTGGCTATAATCAGATAAGGCACTGGATTGGATCTATTTTATTAAATATGAATCAAATTTTCAGCTGAGAATGAGAAAAATTTCAGGAAAGAGACAATGGAGAAATGTCATCTTTGAGAAGGGAAATTAATTAGATTAAAATGCTAAAATTGTCTGGAAATGGGGGAGGTTTCTCTGGGATTTGTGGTCATGAATTTGTCGTGTGTGTTACTTCAAAGAGCATTCAGATTTTCAGATCCAGGTGTTGAGTAAGTGATTGTTTGGGTTAATTAGGGATAGATATTGCCAACATTTGACTGAAGCACAGAGGAGCATAGGAATTCAGAGGATATGCAAAGGACTGGTTATAGCACTAGACTATGGAGGATGGTTGATTAAGAAGCAAAGTGAAGACTCAGGTGCAAAGGGATTTTATGCATAGAGAAAACATAATGCTTTTGATGGCTTGGAGGTATGGGTGGATCAGTCCATTTCTGGAGTGAGAGAAGCAGAATAAGTGAACTGCCTAGTAGTTGATGAATGGTCAAAGCAGCAGGGTTTGAAATTAAGATTTTAGAATTTGTGTAGTTACTGGTGATGAAAAGTCTTGAGTGTAACCATGTGAGTCAATGACCCTTTTAGTGAAATGAGAGAAGAAACATTGTAGAATCTAAAGAAGTGAAAGGATTGGTGGGCTGCTGGTGGTACATCAAGATGGATATCAGAGTTGTCAAGAATGATAGTAAACAAAGAGGTGAAAGGAAGACAGTAATTCAGATGCAAAAGATCCACCTGCCAGGTCCTCCTGAATTCAGTGCTCCTTACACCCAGGGCCCAGAAGATTCCACAGGGTTATCTGTTCCACCCCACACTTGGAGAAAGGACCAAAAGGTGCTTCAAAGAAGGGAAATTAGGAGTTGGGGCTCAAGCAGTTCCCTATCTAGGGTATCATAGATGACACTTCTAAATCATTCCAAAATGTGGAGAGCCTGAGGTCAGGGCTGGGATTACAGGTGCCCACCACTATGCTCAGCTAATTTTTTTTTGTATTTTTAGTAGAGATGGGGATTTCACCATGTTGGCCAGGCTGGTCTTGAACTCCTGACCTTGGGTGATCTGCCTACTTCGGCCTCCCAAAGTACTGGGATTACAGGTGTGAGCCACTGCGCCTGGCCGGCATTTTAATTTTTTTCTTATGAGAGGGATCACAGTAGGTAAACATCTTTCCTTTCCCGTAAAACACTGGCTTAATTCCTAAAGCATCATTTGCAGATTAATTTATTTCATAGATTTTTGAGCCCAGTTTGTTTTTGATTGGCAGTATTTCTTTAGGAGAGATCGAGCAGAGAAAGAAAACGAAATACACGTTTGGGTGAGTAACACAATTAAACACACTGGATCCTTTGATAGGTGAGGAGTAGGATTTGTTCAGAGCCAAAGCCCCCTGGAATTTTGAAAACAAAAAGAGAAACCGTAAGGCATTCGAACCTTTTAACTTTAGAGTTGTAATTAATTTAGGACCATTAGCATTATATGCGGAAACAACAAAATTCCCCCACAACATCTCAATTCTTCAGTGGAAGCATATCCAAAATAAATACTGCCCCTTGATCCTGTACCATAAAATACATTTCTAAGAAATCCTTGGCACCTTTTCCCTGAATTTCCAACATGGTCTGCTGAAGAAACTCTTCAATGAAACCACACAGGTATTGCTTCAGGAAAAACAATGACCAAAAAAAAAAAAAAAAAAAAATACATGAAAGTACAGCCCCAGAGTGCATTTTCCAGCCAATTATGAGGATGTATTAATTTTTTTTATATTACCCAAAAGATGTTTGTGATAGCATCCATAGCAAAGGGATTTCTCCCAGAATTTGTAAGTATTTTTCTAATGATACTGCATCCTGATCTCTATTCTTTCTGTCTTTGTGTCTCTCTCCTTATGTGTCTCTCCTTATGTGTCTCTCTTTTGCTCTCTACTTCCCTTTCTCTGTCTGTCTCTCCTCCCGTTCAATCAGTGTCTACAGAATTTGGAAACAAGATATTTCTGCAAACCAAGCAACAGATTCACCCACATTTCAGGATTTTAGAGCATTTGTCTTAGCGCTGGATTATGATGTCATTTAAACAAATTATTTAACAACACTGACTCCATTGTTTTTCTTTTAATTTTCTGCAGAGATATGAGTTAGGAAAACATTATTTATGGTAGAAGGAATTATGCAGATAAATGGTTAAAAAAAGCATATATTAAGCATATAGATATGTTCCTTTATTTAAACAAAAATGTAAGATGTTTTGATATTGTAATATAGATATGGACATGGAGAATCTGGATGTTTGTTAATGATTCGTGGCTCATCAATCTTACAGTCCTTTCTATACTGTTGGGGAATTTTAAGCCTTAGAAAACAGAATCTCTCTCCCTGACCATCTCCCACTCTCTTTTCACCTGTTTTTTTTCTTCCTCCCCGTGGCAGGAATCTTCCCTTACCTTTTTCTGTCTTGGAGCTGACCATAAAGAAATAATCTGATCCACCCTGTCGGATTGTGGGTCATAAGACCCCCATTTCAGAAGGGGTCCTGCCCCATACGCTAGAGGAAGGAACACCGCACAGAGGCCAAGAATTGGAACAGACAGGACTTGCTGGGTTTCCCCACTCAGTCTGTTAGTGTAAGACTATGCTCTTTCTGTCCAATCACATTCCCACACGGTGGTCAATCCTGCCTATCCAATAAAGTCTCCATAAAAGGCCCAAGAGAGCAGGATTTGGGAGCCATGATTGCGCCACTGCACTCCAGCCTGGGCGATAGAGGGAGGTTCCATCTCAATAAAAAAAAAAAGAAAAAGAAAATTAAAATGTCAAAGTCGTCTCTATTATGCAAAGTATCTTCACTCATAGAAGGGAAGGAAGGAGTGTCTTGCCTTCTTTATGACTAACCGTGGCACTGTGTATACTCTATGTCCTAAGGACACTGACAGTCATACACCAGACCTCACCTGATATTTTACACAGTCAACTCTCAGTTATTTGCACTAATGGGTAGGAAAAAAAAGGGGGGTAGAGGCACAGGGGAGGGACACTACAGTTACCTCTATACAGAGAATACTTTTCAAATGGTTCCATTTTATTTTTGGAGTTTTTATTTTAATATGATGGTAGTAATGTGATATGTGGATTTTTTTTTCAGTTCTTAAAATAATCTAACAATTCATTTAATGAAGTTTGTTTGTTTATTTATTTATTATTTCTTTTCTTTTCTTTTCTTTTTTTTTTTTTGAGACAGAGTCTCTGTCACCCAGGCTGGAGTGCAGTGGCACTATCTTGGCTCACTGCAACCTCCAGCTTCCAGGTTGAAGCGATTCTCCTGCCTCAGCCTCCTGAGTAGCTGGGACTACAGGCGTCTGCCACCACACCCGGCTAATTTTTTGTATTTTTAGTAAAGACGGGTTTCACCACGTTAGCCAGGATGGTCTCGATCTCCTGATGATCCACCTGCCTCAGCTTCCCAAAGTGCTGGGATTATAGGCGTGAACCACCGCGCTCGGCCATGTTAATGAAGTTTAATGAAGAAAAGTCACCTTTCTCATTTTGCCTTTACGCTTAGCTCTTCTCTTATTTCTGTAAAAGAAATTATTTATATATCACTTCTGAGAGTGATTATTCCAAACCACTAGCCTGAAGAGAACAGCAGTCTTTTGCAAATGTTGCTGTTTTACACTTTCCCTAGGGCCAGAGATACTTATTTTGGCCTGCGAAAATTTTTCTACTCGCTTGTCTAACCTTAAGTAAATATCCCGTTTGTTTCCACAAACTGCATAATTAGCAGAACCAATGAAACTATTACTATGAATTTAAAAGCAAAATGTCCATGGATAATCTTTTAATTCCAATAATCTGCTCCCAGGTCATTAAGAATTCCTTTATAATTCTTAATTCAGAAGTGGGTCATGCACTTTGTACACACCAGACTTCAAAACGAAAGTCATAGCACTGTTGGCAAAGGCTAGGGAATGTCTAGAAAAATAAGGAAAGAGATCTAGGAGTTTCCATGTGAGGAGAGATAAATGATTAGCTATATTTCGTCTAGAAAGCAGGAAGACTATGGAGAAGTAATTGATTATTAACTTGAGAATTGTGTGATTAAGTGGTGCCTTTTCTCAGTCTTTGGACAGTTATTATATATACTCTAATTTTTCATTCTCCTAGAAAAGACTGCCTCATAGAGTAAAATTGTGAACTGTTTATCTCTGTAACCCTAGGACCTCACCCAGTGCAATATACCTCTCATAATTATTGGGGATTTGAATAAAACTAAATGAATTAAATATTTATTGGGCTATATGATGACTCCAGGCATACTCTAAAAACTTGAGATTTGCCAATGGACAGGAGAGTGGTGGAAAAAACTCAGAAAATATACTTACATTTATATTTCTCTGCAATTTTATGCTTAATTCTAATGATAATAATTATGATTTATTGTATATTTTATCCTACCTTCAGCCCATTGCATACTTTATCCCTCAAATCCTTATAAATTAAAGGAAAAAAGATAAGACAAGAGAACATTTATATACATTTAATACGTTAGAAAACTGAAGCTCAGAGAAATTATGGAATGCATGCAGTTTCATATAGCTGGGATTTAAATCCAGCTCCATCAGTTTCCAAAGGCTGGACACTTTCCTTCATATTGTATCATGTTTACATCGATTCTCTTAATTACTTGTCTAAGGATGCTTAGAAGTCTTCTTCATCCCACTATGTTCGTTTGAAATTGTTTTGGGGGTGAAGCTTTGGTTCTGGTTATCTTTGGTAAACAGAATTACAATTTTGATGGTTTCATTAGGTTGGTGCATACATAAGTGCAGTTTTTGCCATACTTTTCATCACTGTTTTTATAACTTTAAAGTTCTATCTTGTAAATTTTGCAATTTAAATGTGGTAAACTGGCAGGTCACAATGCATATTAAGTAAATGGCAGTTTATCAACAGAGGAGGGTTCTTTCGTTCCCGTAGCAGAAAACAAGTTCTCCTCCAGTCCAAGAATTTCAAATGTTAATCCCACCGTAGGACATGGAGATACTCATCAGTTGTACCCTGTCTTGTGTCTAGGAGCCTTCGAAAACTTTAATTTCCAAAGGACATTCCTCACCTTTGTTAATGTTTCTCCTACAACAAGATTTCATTTGTAGTGTCTCTTCACGCTGTTGCTTGGGAGCCCATAAGCATCCCGCTGTAATGAGAACAAATACAGTTAAGATTGTTTCCCCACTTTAGAAATTGAAAAATGCAGACCCAGTGAGTGTGAGTGGCTTCTCCATTCCTTAAGGAACTGTATGTAGGAACGCTATTCCTAGAGCTCTTCTAAGCCCTAGTCACAAAAAAATTGGAGGAGGATAGATGTTTCTTTCCATGTTTTGATGCTTTGTAGCAGATTATAGCCTAAATGATCCATGTTGCTTAAAAATAAATCAACACCAGCATATTAAAAACAAGAGGAGCTGCTCGTGGGGATAAAACAGACAGAATCTTTCTGGAGGGCAATTGTGTACTGTTCATCAAAAGCCTTACAAATAGTCGCTTGGTCCTGCAATTCACAATCTAGGTTATATATTTTTAGAAATAACAGGAATAGGCCTGGCACGGTGGCTCGTACCTGTAATCCCAGCACTTTGGGAGGCTGAGGCAGGCAGATCACAAGGTCAGGAGAGCGAGACCATCCTGGCCAACATGGTGAAACCCAGTCTCTATTAAAAATACAAAAATTAGCTGGGTGTCGTGGCGTGTGTCTGTAATCCCAGCTACTTGAGAGGTTGAGGCAGGAGAATCTCTTGAACCAGGGAGCTGGAGGTTGCAGTGAGCTGAGATCGCGCCACTGCACTCCAGACTGGTGAAAGAGTTGACTCCGTTTCAAACAAAAAAAGAAAAAAGGGAGAAAGAAATAACAGGAATAATATATACAGGCCTGTCCAGAAAAGCTACAAATCATGCTAAACAAAAATTTGAAATATCAGAAGTATACCTAGTTAACTAAATAATACTCATACTAAAATCCATGTTATAGAGAAAAATATTTTTATGTATGAGAAAATGCTCACAGTATAGAATTAACTTGAAAAGTTTTTTTGTTTGTTTGTTTGTTTTTGAGACAGAGTCTCACTCTTTCACCCAGGCTGGAGCGCAGTGGCACAATCTCGGCTCACTGCAACCTCCCAGGTTCAAGAGATTCTCGTGCCTCAACCTCCAAGTAGTTGGGATTACAGGTGTGCACCACCACACCCAGCTAATGTTTATATTTTTTGGTAGAGAAGGGGTTTTGTCATGTTGGCTCAGCTGGTGTGGAACTCCCGAACTCAGGTGATCTGCCCACCTTGGTCTCCCAAAGTGTGGGATTACAACCATGAGCCACAGTGTGCAGCCTCCCCTTTTTTTTTTAACCGTTCACAGCAATATTTTAAATTTGGAAATGCATATTTGAAAGCAGCAATACAGAAGCATTCGTGAAAAATGCATAATCTCTGAAACTTATGAAAACATTTCTGCTACCAACACATTCTAAATACAAAACTGACTACCATATTTGTTACTTATGTGTAGCGAGAGAAGTTCATTTTTAAAACAGATAAAATTGAGTCTTTAGGTGTGAATGG
Source organism: Colobus angolensis palliatus (assembly GCF_000951035.1). Taxonomy (NCBI): domain Eukaryota; kingdom Metazoa; phylum Chordata; class Mammalia; order Primates; family Cercopithecidae; genus Colobus; species Colobus angolensis. Next base: position 6,606,168 of record NW_012110918.1, on the reverse strand, counting down.
AATAAATAACAATCCTCTTTTTAAAAAATTTCTTAGTCATTTGTAAGCACTAAGCATGCAACAGCTTTAAACAGGAGAGTCTGCAAAGGAACCAGGGTTGTCTAAGGGCAATCAGGTAGGCAGAGCTGGGGGTACCTTTGGGTCATCATGTCAGGAGCAGAGGCACCTGTCTTGTGGATCCTGCTGCCATGGTTCTGACGTCTACCATGCCCAGGTCCATGGCATCCTCCCCTGCCACCACTCTCCTGGGTGGCCAAGGTCTCCAGAATTAATCTCCAGCTGAGACATTATATCAGAACATTATATCATTTGCTGGCTTCTGGAAATGATGATCTACAATCAAATCTTCAGCATGAGCCTTTTCACTCTTTGATTTATGAAGAACCAACTTCTTCCACTGCCCGTTACACCTTCACGTGGTTTTCGGACATGAAATTCTACCTTTGCCCAGTCCTTATGTTGGACAGCCTTCCACTCACTCAAAGTCATCCCTTTTGGAGCCTCTGCCTTTACTTCCTCAGCTTCATTCTCCTCCTTTTCAGTGTCTGCCACCGTGTGTTCTTCACCTTCGGGGGTTTCCTTAGTTAAATTTGATTGATGCAAGTCACTGCAATGATAAGATAATTGTTTCTGAATGTAAATGTTGGAGACTCTGTTAATCCATCTTTGACAGTTACCCAGTTGTGACATCTGCCTCCTACATGACTGCCCTGGTGCTTCAGGCCAGCTGTGTCACTTGCACTGCTCTTATATCAAACTTATGAGTGCCAGGAGAATGAAACCCATCTTCGTGGCCACTCCACGCCCACTGCCCCCTAGACCTCTTCCAAGACCCCCATGGCCTCTAACAGGAAAGCCAGTAATCAGTCTATCAATGGGAGGTCACTTATCAACCTATCAACTAAAGCTTCTCCTCCTTCCTTTTCTTCAAGTGGCTTTTCAAATCTTCGCTCATGAGGTGGTCACCTTTCTGGTCTTCTCTGAATTATTTTTCCATCCTTCTGAAGTTGTTGATCAGGCCTTCTTCTCAGGCATCTTACTCCCTCTCTCTTAAGTGCCAGAGCAGCTGCATCTCTTCTTTCTTCTCAATCATGACAATTCTTGTCAATCATGCAAATGTTAGGGGGCAGTGGGTTCTTGTTGTCTTTTGGGGCTCTCTTTATCTTTTTGAGACAGGGTCTTGCTCTGTCGCTCAGGCTGGAGCGCAGTGGCTTGGTAATAGCTCACCGTAGCCTCAACCTCCTGGACTCAAGGATCCTTCCACCTCAGCTTCCCAAGTAGCTGGGACCACAGGTATGCATCACCATGCTTGGGTAACATTTTAAATTTTTGTAGAGAGGGGATCTCTCTTTGCTGCCCAGTCTAGTCTTGAACTCCTGGACTCAAGCAATCCTCCCACCTCGACCTCTTAAAGCATTGGGATTATAGGCTTGCACCACCATGGAAAGGCTTTTCTGTGACATTTTAGGCAGCTATGTCCCTGATGCCTTGGAGTTGGTCTCAGCTGTAGCCTGAGCTGTGCTCTTGGCCCCAGGGCCTCCAACACCGGCCCCCAGCGGCTTCTTTCTTCTTGTTCTTTGCTGCCTTCAGCACCTTGAGGAGGTCCAATTCCTGGTCAAATAACTGGTCCAACTGGTGGGTGACCATGCAGCCAAAGCTTTCCTGTAAGGTCCTAGCCATGATGGGGGCTCTGTGGCATGTTCCTACAGCTATTGTAACAGGCAACCCTGAAAGCCATTTGAAACAGATGATAGAATATGATCCATTTTTAAGGACTAGGGAGTATGTGAACGTGATCATGAGACTCATATGCATATGAATATTTCCAACTGCTTTTAGCACTGATTTTTGAAAATGCTATCTTAGGTAATCTTCTCTCAATTTGTGTTTAAATCATATAATTACCTTTTAATCAGAAAAACATTAATAAATTCTCTATTGGGTCTGATTATAGCATTTAGTGACTTTCCTTGTAGAAATGAGAATTAGGTTGAGCAGCAGAAAAGCAGACATAGGAATTACAATGGCATATCTTAGATGTGGGAGTCAGCACTTATGTCAGCACAGATAGTTGGCAATGTTCCAAAACTTGGTGGCCATCTGAATACTAAACTAGAACTTCCCTCCTTTAGTGCCCTGGCAGCTTCTGTGATTGTCCTCTTTTCTTTTTTCCTCCCCTAAATTCTCAACATTTAGGACTGTGCTTTTAGTGGCATTCCTTCTTATGGCCCTCCCTGTCTTCTTTTTCTTTTTTCTTTTTTTCCTTTTTCTTTCTTTTTTGAGATGGAATTTTGCTCTTGTCACCCAGGCTGGAGTGCAATGGTACGATCTTGGCTCACCGCAATCTCAGCCTCCTGGATTCAAGCGATTCTCCTGCCTCTGCCTCCTGAATAGCTGGGATTACAGGCATGTGCCACCACGCCTGGCTAATTTTGTTTTTTCAGTAGAGATGGGGTTTCTCCGTGTTGGTCAGGCTGGTCTTGAACTCCCAACCTCAGGTGATCCACCCGCCTCGGCCTCCCAAAGTTCTGGGATTACAGATGTAAGCCACCGCTCCCAGCCGGCTCTCCCTTTCAAACTCAACATGCACCCTGATGTAGTTCAGATTATCCACTGGACTGCTTGTCCAGCTAAGGCCAAAGACATGGCTGTTGTGAAACTGTGTAAAGTTAGAGAAAGCCTTTATTCACCTGGGTGGTTTTGGATCCCACTCACACGAGGTCACATAGTGCCTTGTCATTACTGTATTACCTCAACTTGAATATTGTAATTTCATGTTCTCTATTCTAGAGCTATGAAGCACAAGAATTACACCACAGCTTCCTATTATCTGTAGTGAGCAAATTGGGTGGAAAACAGATGGAGTCAGAAAAATAACTTATGATTTTTTTCCATATGTTCATGTTTTACTTTTTATTAATAAGTGTTCTTGTCTTAATTCAGCCAGAAAGTACAGCTTGTACTAGGATAATAAAAGCCCAATAGCATCCCAATCATATACACATTATGTTCATGGAACTCGGTCCCTAGTATTTTTAGGGTGATGAAAAATCCACATATATACACATCAACAGCCCATAATGCAGCTCACCCTACAAAAATACTGCTGTCTGGTAGTGTTTCCCGTATTGACATGTCTTTGTAAGATGCAGAAAGAAAACTAAATAAATAGATAAGAAGGTGCCTTCCATGCCACTACATTTAGCCATTCATGACTGTGTCCTCAGGCTTTTCCTGCCATGGGAGGGTCCAGAAAATACGGTAAATAAATAAGCAGAGGGAAATGCCTTCCCATGCCACAACTGCTACTCAACTTACACACTGCAGCGGAAGACTCAATTTCACATCTATCATTATTTTAACTGGCAATTGCTTAGACAGTTTCCCAGTTCTTATGAAAGAACTCAAATTATTTATGATGCTGACTCCCCACAATAGTTAATTTCTTCAAATGGCCCTATAGAAGAATGGAACACAATTTTAGTTTGTGAAGGAGAAGAGAAAAAAAAAAAAAGAAGTGAGCAGGAAAGATTTCTATTAAATTTATAAAATTTATAAATAAACTGTAGAATCTTGGGATCCTGGTTATGCTTTTTCTCCTAAGTACATTTAGGACACAGACAGACTCAAATGAATAATATTGTTGCCAGAATTCGCATATCTTTCCTTTCACTGAATATGTTAGCAGTAATTCACCTTTACTGATTGACATTACTATGTTAAAGTCAAAGAGAAAGGAATAAAGATTATTCGTGTTCCATGTGGATGAAATTCTTCCATTTTTTTTCTAAGAATGATAAAGAAAACAGGGCTTCTCAGAAACTGGGGCCTTCCGCAAAATGTTATCACAATGGTATATGATGTGAAAGCACCACTTTCAAATAGTTTGTTGCTTTTGTAATGGCAGTAATGACAAATTAAAAACATTAGAAAAGATATTTTCTCATATTCTGCTCTGCAGCAGTTAGCTCAATTAAGCCATAGTGTTGTTTGGCTTATGCTAGCCACATAAATATGCCTAAAACTGGAATTAACCACACGTTCCTGTCTTGTCCATCCTTTTCTTTCCTGCTCTATTTGAAAACTTATACTCTGGGTTAGTTTTTCTTGTTGCTCTGTTCAGCAAGGGTTTTTACCCCTCACTTCACAAAATGTAGAGAACTTTCAGATTTATGCAATGCTATATTCGATTTGGTGGTTGATTTATTTTTTTCTCCTGTTATACTCTGGCTTCCAAAATTTTCAGGCAAAAATCTGTGCGCATCCAAAACTGTGGATACGTAACTCATATTTAAATGAGATTGAAATAAACAATAGGCTTCACCTTAAACCATTAGTTTTTGTAACAATGGGAACGAGTCAAAGGAAGCTATTTATCTACTTCAAGGTAATATTGAAGTTTCACTAAATTCCTTTCCTTGTCTTCATTCTCCTTTGAACCATGCCTATAAGTATTTAAGATCAACAAGACTCCATTCAGAAGATCTGAAGACATTTTACTTTTACAATGTAAAACATAATTTTTTTTTTTTTTTTTTTTTTGGAGACAAAGTCTCACTCTGTTGTCCAAGCTTGAGTGCAATGGCGTGATCTCAGCTCACTGCAACCTCTGCCTCCTGGGATCAAGTGATTCTCCTGCCTCAGCCTTCAGAGTAGCGGGGATTACAGGTGTGTGCCACCACTCGGGTAATTTTGTTTTTTTTTTTAGTAGAAAAAACGTTTCACTCTGTTGGCCAGGCTGGTCTCGAACTCCTGTGCTGGGATTACAGGCTTGAGCCACCACACTTGACCTCGAACTCAAAATTTTAATACGTGATGAGAGAAAGTGGCCAGATCTAAACATGTTCCATGGCTGTTTTTCTTTGTTTGATGGCTTTTGCTCAGCTGGTTTTATAGGTAGTAGTTGTGGGTAGTGGGCATATATGTCAAACATGTAATAGCATATTTAAAGCTAATACTAACACAGTGTTCGCAAAATTAATTATCTAACTCTTCCCACCCCCATACACTTCCTCATTCATTCTTATCTTTCCAAGAGTTTTGTTTTAGGATCATGGACACAGATAGGAAGAGTCCATTTCTAAGGGTTTTAACTATCATTACTCACTATAGTATACATTAGAGGTAGCCTATATAGAGACTCAGTTTTTCCATACATTGGTTTTCAGACTTGAAGTACTAGAGAGAATGCCATTGCAATGTATATATAAAATGCTTATTCCGTAGAGCATCCCCAATACATCAACAGAAGAAGACTGCTATAACACGATTACATGTAACAATCACAGTTTGCCTGTGTGCCTGTGGTAGCTTTCTTCTTCTCTGTTCTCCCTGACTTCAACCTCTTCCCATTCCCACGTTGTCCCACATGCTTCTACCGGAACAAACCTCCTGGTGTCCTGGAGAATCCAATTTGAGCCTTAACTATGTCCGAGCATGTCATTTAAACTGGTGGACAGTTGGGACAAAAAATTTATCTCTAAGTGCGCTTAGGAAGCCTTTTAGAAGAAACTCATATTGAGGGAAACAGAGAACTGAAAAGTAAAGCTTGGTCAAATAGTAAAACCTGAATTGTCAGAGAGATGATTCTGAGTTTAGCCAAGAGCCTACAGTTGTTCTACTGGACTTAATGCCTTCATCCAGAAGAGAGCTGTGGAGTTAAAGTTGGAAGAAAGATTTTCCTGTAAAAAGCCTGTATACTCAACGGGCAAAATAACCATCACTTTGGTACCTGACAAACTGTGGATAACACAAAAGGATTAGGGTTACTCGCCCTCATTTCTCTGCCATTCACAGCAGACTTTGGACCCAAAATATATTTCAGTGTATAGATGGAAACATCTGTAGAGAATAAAGAATACTCTGCAGGAGTTTTTCTGGACAGAAGTTCTGTCAGAGATAAGAAGGAGACACTAGTGCCCCGTAGACACTACCTGCGCTGACATTCAGTGAGGCACAGTTTCCATTTAAAAAAATATATTATGGCTTAACAGTAGGTGAATGTATTTATGGGGCACATGAGATAATTTGATATAGGAATACAATGCATAATAATCACATGAGGGTAAATGGGGTATCCATCTTTGTGTTACAAACATTCCAATTATATTTGCTTAGTTATTTTTAAATCTATAATAAATTATTATTGACTGTAATCACCATGCTGTGCTATCAAATACTAGATCTTCTTCCTTCTGTCTAACTCTATTTTTGTACCCATTAACTGTCCCCGTTCCCCCCACCTCATAACCCTTCCCAGCCTCTGCTAAACATCATTCTATTCTCTGTCTCCATGAGTTCAGTGGTTTTAATTTTTAGCTCCCATCAATGAGAACATGTGAAGGTTGGCTTTCTTTGCCTGGCTTATTTCACTTAACATAATGTCCTCCAGTTCCATCCATGTTGTTGCAAATGACAGGATCTCATTCTTTTTGTGGCTGAATAGTACTCCATTGTGTATATGTACCACATTTTCTTTATCCATTCATCTGTCAGTGGACACTTAGATTGCTTCCACGTTTTAGCTATTGTGAATAGTGCTGCAATAAACATGGGAGTAATGCACCTGATCTTGCTAGCTCAGCAGGGTCAGGTCTGGCTAGTACTTGGATGGGAGTGAGGCACAGTTTCTAGAAGGAAACTATAGTAGCTGCCTGACACCCACCAAGATACTGAGATAGTCTCAGCAAGGCATCCCTGGGTCCCTCCCTGTGGAGGTGGCAATACACAAGAAGCACTTCCTGGTGAATGACCAGAGTTACTAGTGAGCACATGTGATGATAAACTCCCCAAGACTCTGAAAAAATATGTGAGGAATATGGAGCTCAAGTATTAGGTGAGTGTATTAGTCCATTCTCACACTGCTATAAATAAATACCTAAGACTGGGTAATTTATAAAGAAAATAGCTTACTTGGCTTACAATTCTGTGGGCTACACAGGAAGCATGGCTGGGGAGGCCTCAGGAAAGTTACAGTCACGTCCGAAGGTCAAGGGGAAGCAGGCACATCTCTTCACATGCCCAGAGCAGGAGGAAGAGAAAGCGGGGGTGTTACACACTTTGAAAAACCAGATCTTGTGAGACCTCTATCATGAGAACAGCACTAGGGGGATGGTGCTAAATCATTAGAAACTGCTCCAACTAGCCAATCACCTCCCACCAGGCCCTACCTCCAACAGTGGAGATTATAATTTGACAAGAGATTTAGGTGGGGTCACAGATCCAAACTGTATCATTGAGTGTAAAGAAAAGGAAATAAGAAAATTTGCATTTAAAAAATTATAAAATGTTTAAATCTTATGGAAAAGCATACCCAATACCCACATAAAAGAGATACTAAATTTTGGCATATTTGCTTCATGTTCCAATTTTACTGTTTTAGTGTTCATTTTGAAATAAATAAACACTAGAGATATATCTCTTTTCCTTTCTGCTTCCCTGTAGGTAATTACCATCAGGGAGTTGATATATGTGAATCCGTAAAGAATATTTAATTATTTTGTTTTAAAATTTTGATAATAGTTTACTATACACACTTTTATAACTGTTTTTATATTCACATTACGAAACATACCTGACCTATTTCTTTCACTTAAAATGTTATACAGTATATCATCATTAGAATTCAAGACACTTAAATGCGTGCTATTGCTGTTGACTTGAGCAAACTCACCCATGCAGATCTATGGTACACTTACCATGTTCAAAATATTCCCAAAACTTCTACTATTGTATATGTATAGAGCCCAAACTTTCAGCCTGGCATTTGGATTTGCTCATAATGCCACCTGCAAGTTTTTATCCATTGTTCCTCTCTTCCCCTATGAATAGTAGACCAGACCAATGCCACTCAAATGGCCATTCCATGAACTTTTCTTCTGCTGTTTTTTTCTGTTTGTATTTTATTTTATTTTGAGACAGAGTATTGCTCTGTCACCCAGGCTGGAGTGCAGTGGCACAATCATAACTCACTGTAGCCTTGAACTTCCAGGCTCAAGAAATCCTCCTGCCTCAGCCTTCCAAGTAGCTGGGACTATAGACTTGCATCACTGAGCCTGGTTAATTAATTAATTAATTAATTTTTTAAAAATTTTTATTTATTTATTTATTGGAGATGGAATCTTGCTCTGTCGCCCAGGCTGGAGTGCAATGGCACGATCTCGGCTCACTGCAACCTCTGCCTCCCTGGTTCAAGCAATTCTCTGCCTCAGCCTCCTGAATAGCTGGGATTACAGGTGCCTGCCATCATGCCTGGCTAAGTTTTGTATTTTTAGTAGAGATGGGGTTTCATCATCTTGGCCAGGCTGGTCTTGAACTCCTGACCTTGTGATCCACCTGCCTCAGCCTCCCAAAGTGCTGGGATTACAGGCGCGAGCCACCGCACCTGGCCAGCTAATTTTTTTTTTTAACAGAGATAAGGTCTTGCTATGCTGCAAGGCTGTGTTTTTTCTAAAATCCTTCTTTCTGCTGGGGATACCTACTTCTACTCCCCACCCCAAACCAACACCAGTATCCATTTGGTGAATCACAATTCAATACTTGAAGCCCAGATTTTCACATTTTTTCCCCTGTCCCCAGTTGGATTTTATGTTTCTCTCCTCTGTATTTTCACATTGTATCTTTATTAGAAATGTGTTATGCCTGGCCTTATACTTCAGTTATGACACCTGTGAGCCTTCCGAGATTCTAATCTCTGGATCATCCTTAGATCCTTTTACAAAATAAGCATTAAATAAATGCTTAATTAAATTGAAAGGGGGCTGTACCCCCAATCTGAAAGTAGCCTTTGTGTTCCTTAAAACTCAGAAGCTGATGACTGAATTATTCATGACATCAGCCATCCTCTCTAAAATAAAGTTGTACAAGAATGCCAAGGAAGCCAGCTGAAAAGAGATTCAGTTAAAAACATCACAGGACATTGTTGATGGTAAGAGACAACAAGCGGGAGAGAGCCCATTTTCTATTCCTGAATTAGACTGGTACACACTGGTGTGTGTGTGTGTGTGTGTGTGTGTGTGTGTGTGTGTGTGTATGCATGCACACACGCACGTTATGACATTCCTTGCTTGGTCAAACACTTCAGTGCGATTATGAGTACTTCACATGGTAACATATGATTTTGCCCTAGATAGAGGTGCTTGAGTCAGAGTCAAACCTTTTTGGAGGAGGGGAAATCTTGGATTGAGAGCGTTACTGACACAGGCACCCATCCTTGTCTCTGCTCCAGATTACAGGAATCTCGGGTAAGAGCCAAAGCCTGTTATACCATTAGAAAGAAAATCACTCGGCTCCCCCAGTCTTTTGCGTCCAATTTATGTCCAATTTGCAGACTTTCAACATTGCAACCTCACAGTTCATAAAATCAAACTCAGCCTGGGCTAAGTCTCCAGGTAATGGATTTAGGATCACGGGAGGTGTTACCTGCAGTTCATGATGGGTAACTTTCTTGTTAACTAAAGTCCCTTTAGCTAAATGAGTTCCAGGTTTTAGTCTCCCCTCTCTCTTTTTTTTGGCAGGGATTTTTGGGATGGGGGTGGGGCAGGCGTAGAATTTTATTAGGCTGCGCGTGGAGAGCTTTTCATTGAAAAGGCAACAGGAAAAAAAATTGGGATAAGCCAGTCTTTGTATAAACGGAAGGTGGTGAAAGGAAGGCTGTGTGTAGGGGCTAGGGGATCAACCCTCCGGCTCCACTTGGCTACATAGGGACTCCGGGAGACAGCCTGGTGCTCAGAGCGGAGCCTGGGTATTTCCGCAGGTAACTGCAGCTCTGCAGGAAGGGCCCAGGGAGAGAGAAACCGCAGATGCAAGGGGGCTGGGGGGACTTGGTGGGGATACTAGCATCTCTTGTCCACTCTCTCTGTCCCTGTTCTTAGCATCAAATTCACTTTCCTCCGCTTGCCTTCGGGGAGTTCTAATCATTAGCCAATTGTTGAAAGCAGGTCAATTTAATATTCTAGGTGGGTGTCTAAGCATGTGTCTGAATACACATCACACACATAAACATATGTATGTGCACACACTAACGATTTAAGGATCTGTTCCAGAAGCCTAAAGGGAAATATCCCTTCCAAGATTAATGGTTCTTCAACTGTCAGTTTCAGTAGTTGGGTTAATTTGATGTCTATGTTTTTAAAACACTCATTTATGGAGTCACTCCATTTAAAAGGCTAATGAAATGCTATTTAATTTGGGCCTTCTGTCATCCCTTAAGCCAAGATCAGCTACTTCTATATTTTGCTTATTTTAAAAATCATTTCCCTTATAAAAATCACATTGCTGCTTGTATTTCATCTCTTCCCTATGCGTACACATCTCTTAAACTGGTCACATAGCTTCCTGTTCTATATACCTGGTTTTTTCCCCCCTGCAGCCTTCCTGTTGTAGTTGTGTTTTTTTTTTTTTCTGAAGCTATCAAGCGATCATTTTTTCTGAAGCTTCTTGTTATCTTTTCTGATCTCTTATTATATTATCCTTTTAGATAGAGCTCAGACCACTATGTTGGAGAAAGAATGAGTATTTTACTTAATTTAGTGGTCAGATAATTTATTTATGCTTACACAACTATAGTTCCTCGTCTTGGAATTTTCAGAAATGGAGTTAAGTGGTTAGTTCCACCATTGGCCTTTGGTTGGATATATGGAAACGGCTCCATTATTACCCGCAGTTGTTTGTAAATCATAGATTTTCCTATCATAGAGGGATTGTAGTCATATAGGGCAGAGTTGATATTTTATTCATTGTTTATTTCAAGACTAACAAATGATGTCCTATTATGGCATTATGGTTTTATGGTGTTGCTTCCTGTACTAGAGTTATATATATATATAACTATATATATATATATATACACACACACACACACACACACACACACGCCACACATAAACATATGTACGTATACACACACACATTCCACACATAAACATATGTATGTATACTCACTAATGATGTAAGGATTCTTAGTCTGTGCACATATATATGTTTAAGGATCTGATATACACACACATATATATCACAATCTTTTTTTTTTTTAATGGGGAGAGGTTCTTAATGATACTATTCTTGTCTCTTGTCAAAGTTTAATGCAAAAAAAAAAAACCTAACTATTTTTCTATTAATAGTTCAAAATGTCTGCTTAAGCGCATTTAACTTTCTCAATGTTGTAGTAACATTTATCACACAAGTTTGAGAAAGGGCTTTGAGATAATACCCTAGAACATCTTGGAAATATGTGTAACAAAGATTCTGGCACCTCAATTAATCAACATGAATTGAGTCACCTGAGAAAATCATTCAACAAACCAACCACAGAATGACCTTGATGATTGGTTGGAATCTTCTCGTGCTGGTGTTTTGCTTCTCTGTTTTGTGTGGGTGCATGCGAGGGCAGGTCTCTTGCTCTACGTTTGGTAGCTGTTCTTTGCTCTCCCTGGCTCGTGGCAGGTTCCGTGGGGACTAAGATAGACCTATTAGCTCAATGCCTTGGGTCTGGAAAATAAGCAAGTTTTGTTTCAAAAAGCTACCACCATGGAAGGCCTCAATTTCAATGTCCCAATCTGTGAATTTGATGAAAAGAGAAGCTGAAGAACTTATTGGAAAATTTAAGTCGCCTCTTAGCTATGTGCCCTTTGAAAATTAAACTGCTCACTCAGAACTTGGACTCCAGACTCCTGTTTTTTGGTTTGTGTCAGGCATCTGGAGGGAAGCTTTGAGCCAAATGTGGTGTCCTGGGTGGGAAAGGTGGTTAACCTGAACCCCAAACACCTTTCCCTGCCACATGCTCCTGGGTGTCTTACAGTTTGCCTTTTAAAACCGAGCGTCAGAGAATGTCTACAAGATGAGGTTAGGACAATTATATGGTGGCAGTAGTATCCTATTTTTAAAAAAAGATGGAGAGCCTCTAGGTGTTCAGGGTTTGGCAAACAAACTTAACAAAATATTTTAGATTTGGAAATGTGGAGGACACTCTGTCCCAAGGGTACTTGACTTTTATTTCTGTTAACAAATTTTAACATGAACTTAAAAATTATTGCTTTTAATTCACCAAAGCTATATTTGTTCAGAAATATATTAGAAAAATAAATATTAGAAAAAAGGAAGCAAGATTCTCTGTAGTTGGAGTTAACATGATTATCTTTTTTTTTCTTTTTTTGAGACGGAGTCTCGCTCTGTCACCCAGGCTGGAGTGCAGTGGCCGGATCTCAGCTCACTGCAAGCTCCTCCTCCCGGGTTTTCCGCCATTCTCCTGCCTCAGCCTCCCGAGTAGCTGGGACTACAGGCGCCCGCCACCTCGCCCTGCTAGTTTTTTGTATTTTTTAGTAGAGACGGGGTTTCACCATGTTAGCCAGGATGGTCTCGATCTCCTGACCTTGTGATCTGCCCGCCTCGGCCTCCCAAAGTGCTGGGATTACAGGCTTGAGCCACCGCACCCGGCCTAACATGATTATCTTAAAATAAAAGAAGCAAGAGAATCAAGGAGACATAACTGGAAGTAACAAGTGTAAGTAGTTGATGGCTAGCTATAACAACAATATAGAGACATTAATTGTTTTCCTAAAAATCAAGGTTAACCCTGAATTGAATTTGGGATTAGTCATTCACTAGCTGAGGAAATATTCTCAGCCTTTTGGTGTCTATTTCTTCATCTATAAATTGAAGTTAATAATATTTCCCATGTCAAACAATTGTTGTGAAAAGCAATTGAAATCACAAACATAAACCATTCAACAATGCACCTCCATGGACGTGCCTACTAAACATAAACTGTTAGTTTTAAGTAGTTAAAAAATAAAATTAAAATTATCCTATTCAAAACTGCCAATCAAATATTTTTAGAAAAAGCTTTAAAAGATTTACGGGAAAAAAAGGGTGGCACTGATTAAAAAAAAACACAACACTATTTTTTACTACAGGATATGAGGTTTACTTCTACTGATGAAATTATATGCTATGTTTCTAGATTATGAGACTCAATATTGTAATGACATCCGTGTATACATATATATATATACCAGCCACTGATTGAGTGCTTAGTGTCTACTATGTGGCAGCCACTGTATGATGATTTTATATGTGTTTGTGTGTGTATATGTGTGTGTGTATCTCGCTTACTATGCATATTAACTTGAAGAAGGAATTATTTTGCTCATTTCATAAAAGAGGATATTAGGGCTTACAGAAGAAAAAAATGACTCCTTACAGCTGGTCATTGGAGAAGTGTGAAATTGGATAAAAGTTTATAATTTATTTCTAACCTGAAAAATTAATAGGACTTTGAAATTGCCAAAGTGGTTCAAAGTTAACTGGGAAAAATAAATTGGTGAAAGTAGCCTAGGGTTGTTTGAAAACAGTAACCTAAGTAAAATGGTCTTGCCAGATACTAAAATGTATAATAAAACCATGAAAGCGTATCTAACGGGTATAGAATAGGAGAGACAAATAGAAATGAGAATAAATGATGATTTATTCCTTAGCTAGGTTGTATTCTAAAATCAGAGGCTAAGATAAAGTCTTGAATCCAGATGTCTTCTGGCAGGTAGGGAATTATTCCAAAGAGTAAGAGCAGAGAACCTGGAAGATGGGAACAAGAAAAGAGCAAAATCCAATCTTAGGATGTCTTATCTAATTGATAACTCAATGGACAACTGGGGTTTAGTCTCACTAATGACACTCTAAGGAGCCATGTAGCATACATCTTCTCCATTGAGGGATAGAAGAGTGGTGTATTTATTTATGTAAAGTCTCCTGTATGACATTGGTCTGGGATTGCCTTTGATTGAAGGTATTAATTCACTTGCACTTCTAGATTTGTGCTTGTGTCATAGTGGCTGAGTGGTTTCACCAAAAATCCTACAATTGTGGCAGAAAAAGAGCTGGGCTGAAAGGGAGAGATTTCTGTTTTCAGCCAAGACAAGTTGTCATTCCTATCACAGCCGGCTGACTTTTCAGCTCAGAAGATGAGCTGAAAAGATGTTATGTGGCAAGAGTGGTATTTGATAAAGTTATATGGTAGTAGTAAAAGTAGTATTTCAAATTCTGAAAAACTTTGTGTTTTATTTGAATATGAAGTTAGAAATTTGGTTAGAATAGGAATAAAAAATAATTGAAGTCACATAAAGTTAACTTGCATGTGAAATAATTTAAATGGTAGAAAGTAAAAATACAAAAGGATTACAAGAAATACTGGTGTATAGTTTTTTGTTTGCTCATCTGATTGTTTTAGTTTTACTTTTTAAATAATCCTTCAGAACAGAACAAACTCTCTAGCCATAATATTTATGATTAAAAAACCATATATGAAAATAGTATAACTCATTAAAAATGTATTTAAATAGTTAATCCAAAACAATTTTTTTTCTATTTTATTTATTTTTTTAAATTATTCTTTAAGTTCTAGGGTACATGTGCATAATGTGCAGGTTTGTTACATATGTATACTTGTGCCATGTTGGTGTGCTGCACCCACCAACTCATCAGCACCCATCAACTCGTCATTTACATCAGGTATAACTCCCAATGCCATCCTTCCTCCCTCCCCCCTCCCCATGATAGGCCCTGGTGTGTGATGTTCCCCTTCCCGAGTCCAAGTGATCTCATTGTTCAGTTCCCCTCTATGAGTGAGAGCATGCGGTGTTTGGTTTTCTGTTCTTGTGATAGTTTGCTGAGAATGATGGTTTCCAGCTGCATCCATGTCCCTACAAAGGACACGAACTCATCCTTTTTTATGGCTGCATAGTACTCCATGGTGTATATGTGCCACATTTTCTTAATCCAGTCTATCACTGTTGGACATTTGGGTTGATTCCAAGTCTTTGCTATTGTGAATAGTGCTGCAATAAACATACATGTGCATGTGTCTTTATAGCAGCATGATTTATAATCCTTTGGGTATATACCCAGTATTGGGATGGCTGGGTCAAATGGTATTTCTAGTTCTAGATCCTTGAGGAATCACCACACTGTCTTCCACAATGGTTGTACTAGTTTACAGTTCCACCAACAGTGTAAAAGTGTTCCTATTTCTCCACATCCTCTCCAGCACCTGTTGTTTCCTGACTTTTGAATGATTGCCATTCTAACTGGTGTGAGATGGTATCTCATTGTGGTTTTGATTTGCATTTCTCTGATGGCCAGTGATGATGAGCATTTTTTCATGTGTCTGCTGGCTGCATAAATGTCTTCTTTTGAGAAGTGTCTGTTCATATGCTTCGCCCACTTTTTGATGGGGTTGTTTGCTTTTTTCTTGTAAATTTGTTTGAGTTCTTTGTAGATTCTGGATATTAGCCCTTTGTCAGATGAGTAGATTGCAAAAATTTTCTCCCATTTTGTAAGTTGACTGTTCACTCTGACAGTAGTTTCTTTTGCTGTGCAGAAGCTCTTTAGTTTAATTAGATCCCGTTTGTCAATTTTGGCTTTTGTTGCCGTTGCTTTTGGTGATTTAGACATGAAGTCCTTGCCCATGCCTATGTCCTGAATGGTATTACCTAGGTTTTCTTCTAGAGTTTTATGGTTTTAGGTCTAACATTTAAGTCTTTAATCCATCTTGAATTAATTTTTGTATAAGTTGTAAGGAAGGGATCCAGTTTCAGCTTTCTACATATGGCTAGCCAGTTTTCCGAGCACCATTTATTAAATAGGGAACCCTTTCCCCATTTCTTGTTTTTGTCAGGTTTGTCAAAGATCAGATGGTTGTAGATGTGTGGTATTATTTCTGAGGGCTCTGAATCCAAAACAATTTTTACTCTTCAAAAGTTGCTTTCTTTTTCCAACTGAATAGTTGCATTAAGTTAAATAAACATATCTAAATTTTGACTATTTTGTTGCCAAGTGCTCACATAAACTCTCCGTACCAATATACTATCTGTAATATTGTGTGTACAAGTACTTAGTATCTAAAGAGCATATGATCCAAGAGCAGCCTAGACTACTCTCAAATATATATCTTAAATCTAGAAGATTTGATTTTTACAAAATCAAAGTCAAGTTTATATTTACAACATATTAGATTTCTAAATCTCTAAGTAAAATATTGTTGCATTTTAAAAGTTCACCCCCTCAGTTTCACCACTATTTGTATTTTTTTCAAATATAGTCATTTGAGACATTTTTTTTTTTCTGACAAAGATGGAGAAACTGTGATTTAGTTGTAAAGCCTACATATGCAAAAACAAATTTTAAAAAGTGGAGAGCTTAGACAATGAATCAGTTATCACCATCACCTCTAATTCCCATATCTAATTATGTGCCACCCAAAGCCCTTTGGTCGAAGTTATAAACATATTTGATTAGTTCACCAGTTACCTTTTATAATTTGAGGCAATTTGTGTTTAGAAGGTGGCTTGATTAGTATAGGTGTAGCATAGATAAACTGGTGATTAAGCACTTTATAATTGAACTATTTAAAATATTCTCAACTTAGCAATGAATTCGAAATTTTCTAATTCAGATTCAAGTATTTTCCTTCAACCTCTTGTCCTCCACTACAATCTCATTTTTGCAAACAATATAAATTAGAAAAATAAACTCTAGCTTTAAATCTTCTCAAAGACACTTTAAGTTGCAGGCCAAGATCCAAACAAAAGCAATTTTATACTGTATAATTTGGCAGAAGAATGCTATATAAAGAAATGGCCCTACCGATGGGCCAACACTGAGAAATTCCCTAAATAGCATATGTATGGCAGCTTTTTAAAAATTTTCTTAATGTCTTTCTTCATTCAGCTATGTTTTGTAGCCATGTTTTTCTGAAATGAATTTTATACTAAATGGGACTGAAGGTCTTTACTTGTGCTCTGTCACTGACTTGCTTTTAATCAACTTGGAGGATGATCAAATAGAAGTGAAGAGTAACCTATCCCAAAACAACTGAAAAATTAGGTGAGAAGAAATATTGGCCACAAATTGGTGATCCAGGGCAACATAAATCCAAATATACTCGCTTTTTGAATTTTTCAGGTTTCAGACAAAAAGAAAACATGATTTTGGACACAATTTATGATGCTTTTCTTCATGGACCACAAAGGGGGATCTCCTTAGGAAATCATCAACAGCTAGAATTTGTTCTGGCTTGTTTTTCTTTTTCCTTCCACCTTGTCACGGTCTTTATAATTTTTTTTTTTTTTTTTTTGCTTGTCATACTTTCCACTGAGCTTCAAAGAAACAAAGCAGAATGAAGCTTGTTGTAAACTTTTATTTCCATCTTCTGCTTTATGTAACCTTATTTTAGTAGCTCCAGTAAAATGTAACCACATTCACCGACACTTAATTTGGGCTAAATGATGAAAGAAAGCCAATAATAGCTTAGAAACAAGCAAATTCTGAAAATGCATGTCTCCCTCTATATCAGATGTTGTCAGGTCACAAATTATTGAAATTATAACACATGCTGTATAATATGTAAACACACTATGGTGGTGGTATAAATTCAATGCTCCTTAAATATAATGGACATATGTGTTTTATTTGTATTAGCATTTATTTATCCATGGTTGGCAAGTCACTTCAGAATATCCTATATTTGTTTAGTGTTTTACAGCATATAAAATGATTTGTAGCAGTTGTTTTATCTGATCCTAATAATTGTCCATGATATGTCATGTTCAAAGCCTGGTAGTGTTAGAGCTATAAATTGATCTTAGCTCTTGTGATTCCTGATCCATAGCATTTCTGGACTATTCAGGTACCAGATATGTTTATGTTATATGTAATATACATTGTTGAACTTTACCTATTTAATTGCATGTAGTTGATAACTATTTATTTAAAATAAGAGCCTGGAATTTTAGCAAATCAATGAAATAACTAGCATGTGCCAAGGACCTACTATATACCAGGATGTGTTATTTCTGTTCCCATTATGTTTTGCTGTGTGACAAACCTTCTACAAACTTAGTGATTTAAAATGATAACTATTCTATTTATGTAGTCATGATTCTGCTCTTTGGTCACCATTTTGCAAACATAACTTGTTTGCTTCAATGAGATCAGCTGGAATGGCTTAAGGATATGCTTTAAAAATGGCTTCAACTTTGAACAGTAGGTTGATCCTGACTGTTCCCTGGGACTCAGCTGTGTCTGTGGCCCAGTAGCTTTGGTTCATACTTAGGTCTGTCTTGCTTGGTTCTTCTCCCTTAAATCTCTCTGTGTGGCTAGCTTGGGTTTCCTTACAGGATTGGGTTATCAGGAAAGTTGACTTCCAAAATGCCAGAAGAGAAGCTTCTTAAGGCTTAGGCTCCAAACTGGCACAGGGACACTGCTGCTGCCTTCCCTTGGCTAATGTGATTCAAAGAGACCTCCAAATTCAAGGGGAAAGGGCAATACCAGAGTGTGGATAACAGGAGTTGTGTTTTACTTGGGAATATCAATGTATCATATAGAAACTTGTATACAAATGTTCATAGTGGTTTTATTTATAACACGCCCAAACTGGAAAATATCCAGATATCCTTCAATGGATGGATTATTATTACTATCGAATATTGTTCAACAATGAAAAGAAATGAGTGCAACACTTTGGATTAACCTTAAGGAAATGAGACTGGTGAAAAAAGTCAATCTCAAAAGGATATATACTGCATAATTCCATTTATATAACATTGTGAAATAACATTTCGTAGATATGAAGAACAAATCAGTTGTTTCCTGGGGCTAGCGGATTAAGAATGGAGAGAAGTAGGCATGTTTATATAGGGGTAATGGGAAGAAACCTTGTGATGTTGGCATAGTGGAATATCTTGATTGTGGTAGTGGTTATAGAAGCAACATGCATGATAAAATTGCAAGGAGCTACACTTAGACACAAGTGCACAAATAACTAATAAAACAAGAATAAGTTCTGTGGATTGTACCATTGTCAATTTCCTAGTTGTTAAACTGTATTCTAGTTAGGCAAGGTGTAGACATTGGGGGAGGCTGAGTGAAGGGTGCATAAAACTTCCTTGTACATTTCTGTGACTGCATGTAAATCTTGGTTTTAAATTAAAAGCATATTGGAAGAAGAAAAAGAGGAGGAGGAAGAAGAAAGAAGAAGGAGAAGAAGGAGAAGGAGAAGGAGAAGGGGAAGGGGAAGAGGAAGAGGAGGAGGAGGAGGAGGAAGAAGAAGAAGAAGAAGGAGGAGGAGGAGGAGGAGGAAAGAAGGAGAAGAAGAAGGAGAAGAAGAAGAAAGAAGAAGAAGAAGAAGAAGAAGAAAAGAGAAGGAGGAGGAGAAGTAAGAGAATGAAGAAGAGGAGGAAGAGAAGGAGAAGGAAAATAAGGAGAAGGAGGAGAAACAGATAAAGAAGAGAAGGAAAAGGAAGAAGAGGAATAGGTGGAGGAGGAGATGGAAGAAGACAAAGAAGAAAAGAGGAAGAAAGAATAGGAAGAAAAGAAAAAAAGAGGAGAAGGAGAGAAGAAGATCGAGAGGGAAGATGGAAGAAGGAAGGGAGGAAGAAGAATATCTTTGAGGTTAAAAAGAGGAAGGGGATGTGCAGTCAAAGGGCCTTGGCTCGACTCTGAGTACATTTTGTAAAGTGTACTTAAAATTTTTGTTTTAATTCAGGTATGGAGAGGTCAACAGATCAGGAGACAGTTGCCATTAAAAATATAGTTTGATTCTCATAGTTTTCACAAGACGGGACACTCCATACCATGTGCAGCCATTTGGGGAAGCCCCAGGGTCAGTCAGGTGGCAGAAGGAGTAGGGTGAAAGCATGGGCCCGAGACTTTACTGTGATTTCCATAGGAAGGAAAGCTGAGGCAGGGGAAGCAGCTGAGCAGGCTTAGGATTGGATAGTTAAATAATTTTGGCAGGCCATGGGCTATGGGAGTTGTCACTAGTTGTCCAGTACCTGCCTCTGGGTAATTTATGTCAGAGGGAATGTTGGCTTGGTCTGTGAAGGAGTTGGTTAAATTATAGACTGGACTGGTTTGTATGTATATCAAAGTTGTACACACAAGCAAGTTGTTTGCTATCTCTAATCTAGCTAGCCCTCTAAGGTGCAGTCCCTCCCTGGGTCTGCAAGACTCCAGCATGTCAAAGCAAAGTATTAAAAAAAAGAAAAAAAAAAAAACATGATTCATACAGCATGTTACTTTCTAGTGGTCAAACCTCCAGATTGTTTTTGACTCTTAAGGCCTCAGTTTATCACCTTTATAATTTGCATAGTAATTGCACCTATCTCATAAAGTTGGCAAAAGGACTAAATAGGAGATAAGCCACATAAAGCATTTACAACAGCGCCCAGCATTCATTAAGCATTCAAATATGCCAATATTGTGCAATCTTGGATTATTGGTAAAACAACATCTGGTACAATGGTAAGTGAGTTTGGAGGTTTCAATAAATCCTTGCTCAAATGATAATTTATGTAACTTTTAACACCATATATAGACTTCCGTTCTCATGAAGCAAAACTCTTTTACTCTATCTCATTTCTATTTGAATGCTACTTATGCTAAACTTCAGGATAAGCTCCAGAAGACAATACATTTTGGTAGTGAAGAAAATCTGAGCACTGTTGTAGGTTATAATGTGCATATAAAGCAGTTGTTCCAAGATGGAAACTGATTTGGAAATTACCAACATAAAGTGCGATAAAAATACATATTCCAACTGTAACCATTAATGTCCTACAGTTTCTTTCATGGAAAAAAACACTAACCCTAATCTATGCTATATTTCGAGGAAATAGCTGATTTTCAGGTGTAATAAACTTAGGCTACAAGAAAAAACCTGGCGATAGTCAAACATTTAGCTCATTTTCTTTGCATGAAAATAAATCACACTTTGTCAGCTAGAGAAGGTTAAAAGTCAATTGGTAAATGGATGGCTTCACCACTGATCTGTGGAACTTCACAGGGACATCCAGCTAACTATAACACCCCTCACCACTTCATAAATTTAAAACAATCCATAAATAACAACTTACTCCAAATTAGATGGAAGAATGACATTTCAGGAGGTGTGGAGATGAGAAAGATGGGGAGTTCTGTAAAATATGAGAGAGGTCCCATGAGAGATCTCATTAAGTATTGCTTAATTTCAGTCAACGTGACAAGTTGGACACAGGCCTGATAAAAGCCAAAGACTATAAATTGTCTAAGAAAATTAAGATACAAGTGATCCACTTAAATAATAGTCCAAAGTCAGGTAACTTTATTATAGTACTATATTTTCTGCAATATGGTATGCAATTAATTCTTCCTTAGATAAACAAACTGATTAGAATTTCATTAATGCCGACGTTTCACAATAAACCTGGATCCAGTGAACCCCTTTCTTGTTGCTTACTTAAGTCCTTATAATTAATTCTAGATTTATGTCATTTACTGGTCAATGTTACAGTCACCTTACTAACTATTTAAGCAATTTGAAAGCTGTCGGAGCTCACAGGAGCCACTGAAGCAGTAGGTGAGAGCCCACAGTTTTAATCTGATCCTTATTTTGAGAAGTTTTATTTTCCCATGCTGTGGCATTTTCTTTTAGCCAAGTAATTAAATGTTATTGTCTTCATTTTATGTACAACAGTAATTCCAAGATTGGATTTCCGTTGGACAGATGTGGCAGCACAGTTTTGTCCAATATACTGCCTAGCAACATTTTTCTCCTTTTTAATTGTTTTCTCAGTTTCATCCCCCAAAGTTATTTTGCCATAATTGATAAATCTAAACTGTGATATTATACAAAGGTCCTAAGAATTATTCACATAATTTGCTTACCCTAATTTGTGTTGTTAGTTTCTTCTTTCAACAGGCATTTGTTGAGTGCCCTGAAAGTATTTCAGGGCCACACATAGAAGAGGCTTCCAAAATATCTTCCAGAATTCTTAAAGACCTTATATAATTTCCCATCAACCAGGTAATGGGAGATGAGCAGCCAAATTCAAAACCTTACTCCACACCTGACCCTTGTGATGAGATGGAGTTCTCTTCCAACACTTTTGAACATGCAGAACTTTCACCAAATTTAAACATTTGTTCATGTAAATAAACAGTTTTAAGAACAGCCTTTTAGTAGGACCAAAACAGAACAAAATAAAAAAAAAAAGTCAGGTAATTTACATTTTATCTCACATAGGTAGTGTGTTATTATGAATGAGGTGTTTCCAGAATCAGGTGTCCAGCATGTCCTCACTCTTTAAAACAAGTTGTGGGAGAAAACTATTCAGACTTTAAAAAGCAGGGATTTGTATGACATCCAGGATTATAGAATCTTGTAATTAGACAAGGTTCTCTAAGAACACTATATTAGTCTGTTCTCACACTGCTAATAAAGACATACCTGAGACTGGGTAATTTACAAAGGAAAGAGGTTTGATTGACTCACATTTCAGCATGGCTGGGGAGGCCTCAGGAAACTTACAAACGTGGCAGAAAGGGAAGCAAACACATCCTTCTTCATATGGCAGCAGCAAGGAGAACTGCTGAGAAAAAGGAGGAAGAGCCCCTTATAAAATCATCAGATCTTGTGATAACTCACTCACTATCTTGAGAACACCATGAGGGTAACCACCCCCATGATTCAATTACCTCCCACCGGGTCCATCCCATGACACATGGGAATTATGGGAACAACAATTCAAGATGAGACTTGGGTAGGGACACAGCCAAACCATATCAAACATTAAGAAGATAGAAATGACTACTTTCATTTTCAGTTTGTTAGCTTGGACATCAAAGCCTTCCACTATCTGTCGAGAACTAATTTGAACAAAATCAACATTTTTCTCTAGCCAGATCCACAGTTCCCCCACATGCTATGACCTGCATAATTTGTTTGTTTTGCTCCCTTGTCTCAATTATTTTCCCAATTATTCCTTCATTAACCAAAATTGTTATATGTTAGAGACTTAATAGAAATCTTTATCATTCTTTTTTCTCTTGTACTTTTTTTAGTTCAAAGCTTTTCTTGATACTCTTCTTCATAGAAGTCTCTTACTAATAGTAGTCATAATAACAATAAAACACTTGATTGTGTGTGACTAAATATGCCTTCTGGTTTTCTTGTACCGATTGGCTTTCAACTACCAGGAGATTGAAACTCATTTTGAAATAAGAACCGTGTCTCATATTGTGATACTTTTTCCCTCAGAATCGTACCAAATACTAGATAGAAAGTAGCTTACAAATATGTACTATTGATGTATACACCCATCTCATTGCCTTTTCCCAGTACAGAACATCCCTTATAGCAGTGCTAAAAGTCAGTTTTAAAAATAAATGTAAATATACTGTAAGAGAATTACACAAACTTTTTTTTTTATTATTATACTTTAAGTTCTAGGGTACATGTGCATAACGTGCAGATTTGTTACATATGTATACTTCTGCCATGTTGGTGTGCTGCACCCATCAACTCATCAGCACCCATCAACTCGTCATTTACATCAGGCATAACTCCCAATGCAATCCCTCCCCCCTCCCCCCTCCCCATAATAGGCCCCAGTGTGTGATGTTCCCCTTCCAGAGTCCGAGTGATCTCATGGTTCAGTTCCCACCTGTGAGTGAGAACATGCGGTGTTTGCTTTTCTGTTCTTGCGATAGTTTGCTGAGAATGATGGTTTCCAGCTGCATCCATGTCCCTACAAAGGACACGAACTCATCCTTTTTTATGGCTGCATAGTATTCCATGGTGTATATGTGCCACATTTTTCTTAATCCAGTCTGTCACTGATGGACATTTGGGTTGATTCCAAGTCTTTGCTATTGTGAATAGTGCCGCAATAAACATATGTGTGCATGGGTCTTTATAGCAGCATGATTTATAATCCTTTGGGTATATACCCAGTAATGGGATGGCTGGGTCATATGGTATTTCTAGTTCTAGATCCTTGAGGAATCACCATACTGTTTTCCATAATGGTTGAACTAGTTTGCAATCCCACCAACAGTGTAAAAGTGTTCCTATTTCTCCATACCCTCTCCAGCACCTGTTGTTTCCTGACTTTTTAATGATTGCCATTCTAACTGGTGTGAGATGGTATCTCATTGTGATTTTGATGTGCATTTCTCTGATGGCCAGTGATGACGAGCATTTTTTCATGTGTCTGTTGGCTGCATAAATGTCTTCTTTTGAGAAATGTCTGTTCATATCCTTTGCCCACTTTTTGATGGGGCTGTTTGTTTTTTTCTGGTAAATTTGTTTGAGTTCTTTGTAGGTTCTGGATATTAGCCCTTTGTCAGATGAGTAGATTGCAAAAATTTTCTCCTATTCTGTAGGTTGCCTGTTCACTCTGATGGTAGTTTCTTTTGCTGTGCAGAAGCTCTTTAGTTTAATTAGATCCCATTTGTCAATTTTGGCTTTTGTTGCCGTTGCTTTTGGTGTTTTAGACATGAAGTCCTTGCCCATGCCTATGTCCTGAATGGTACTACCTAGGTTTTCTTCTAGGGTTTTTATGGTATTAGTTCTAACATTTAAGTCTCTAATCCATCTTGAATTAATTTTCGTATAAGGAGTAAGGAAGGGATCCAGTTTCAGCTTTCTACTTATGGCTAGCCAATTTTCCCAGCACCATTTATTAAATAGGGAATCCTTTCCCCATTTCTTGTTTTTGTCAGGTTTGTCAAAGATCAGATGGCTGTAGATGTGTGGTATTATTTCTGGGGACTCTGTTCTGTTTCATTGGTCTATATCTCTGTTTTGGTACCAGTACCATGCTGTTTTGGTTACTGTAGCCTTGTAGTATAGCTTGAAGTCAGGTAGTGTGATGCCTCCAGCTTTGTTCTTTTGATTTAGGATTGTCTTGGCAATGCGGGCTCTTTTTTGGTTCTATATGAACTTTAAAGCCGTTTTTTCCAATTCTGTGAAGAAACTCATTGGTAGCTTGATGGGGATGGCATTGAATCTATAAATTACCTTGGGCAGTATGGCCATTTTCACGATATTGATTCTTCCTATCCATGAGCATGGTATGTTCTTCCATTTGTTTGTGTCCTCTTTTATTTCACTGAGCAGTGGTTTGTAGTTCTCCTTGAAGAGGTCCTTTGCATCCCTACACAAACTTTTTTTAAAAAAGATATCCATTTAGCAACATTTACGAATGTTTCCTAGGCATTTGAGAAAACAAAACCAAGGGCCAGGTGCAGTGACTCATGCCTATAATCCCAGCACTTTGGGAGGCTGAGACAGTCAGATCACAAGGTCAGGAGATCGAGACTATCCTGGCTAATACAGTGAAACCGTGTGTCTACTAAAAATACAAAAACTTAGCCAGGTGTGATGGCGGGTGTCTGTAGTCCCAGTTACTCAGGAGGCTGAGGCAGGAGAATCACTTGAACCTGGGAGGCAGAGGTTGCAGTGAGCTGAGATCATGCTACTGCACTCCAGCCTGAGCGACAGAGTGAGACTCTGTTTCAAAAAAAAAGAAAACAAAACAAAAACAAAAGAAAAAGAAAAAAGAAAAAGCAAAACCAAGAAATATTTGTTTATAGAATCATGGAAAATTCTTGCATCTGTTGCAATATCATCAACAAACTGCATCCACCTTACTTGTCTAGGTTTTCCATTATTCTCCACATCTCGAAGTCATTCAATGTTTGAGGACAAATATTTGATGAAGAATAAAATCGTTCTGGAATTTCTTAGTTAGATCTGGGGTCAAATCCTAGAGCCTCGCTATTTAAAAGATGTGCCACCTTGATGGTGCCATCTTTGTTAAAGGGCACTCTCAGTGTACCTTAAATGGAGACCATATTGCCTCCCACAGGGAGTAGTGGTGAAGTCTAAATGGAAACAAGGATTTACTTTTCTTCTCCAAGCTTTACCCTTGTATTATGGTACTTTTTGAAGTAGAGAACTTAGGGAGAAACATGAGCACACAAACAACAATGTCTTTTCAACTCATTCATTCCATTCTTAATGCAAAACTTTCATTTCTTTCTCACAGAGCTGTTTTTGTTTTTGTTTTCTTTTGTTTTGTTTTGAGAGGGAGTCTTACTGTGTCACCCAGGCTGGTGTGCAGTGGCCCAATCTCAGCCCACTGCAACCTCCGCCTCCCGGGTTCAAGCAATTCACCAGCCTCCCGAGTAGCTGGGATTACAGGCACACGCCATGACGCCTGGCTAATTTTTGTATTTTTAGTAGAGACGGGATTTCACCATATTGGCCAGACTGATCATGAACTTCTGATCTCAAGTGATCCTCCTGCCTTGGCCTCCCAAAGTGTTGGGATTACAGGGGTGAGCCACTGAACCTGGCCAGAGTTGTATTTTTATCTTCCTTTCATCTCCTGCAATAGACAGTCTCAGACATATGTGCTTATTTCTTTCTGTCTCCAAATCTTATCTCAAAGATTTTTTTTCTCCTCAATTTCTGCCTCTCAGCACCCATTCCATCCCATCTTTGAGGTTAAGATCATTCTTCCATGATTATTAGGTCTTCTTAAAGTGTTTCCTTTCTCTGAAGAATTTCACTGTCCCTCAGGCTGAGGTTATATGTGTCAGAGGCATTTGAACCAAAGTAACTTCATCTTGAACAGGGGCTGGGTATAATGAGGCTAAGGTCTTAGTCAGGAATTCTTTGCCTAGGCCAGTGTCCAGAAGAATTTTTCTTAGGTTATCTTCTATAATGTTTATGGCGTCGGGTCTTATACTTAAGTCTTTGACCCATCTTGAGTTGATTTTTTTAAATAAGATGAGAGATAGGGATCCAGTTTCATTCTGGTACATGTGGCTATCCAGTTTTCCCAGCACTGTGTATTAAATAGGGTATCCTTTCCTCAATTTATGTTTTGTATGCTTTTTTGAAGATCCATTGCTTCTAAATATTTGACTTTATTTCTGGGTTCTTTATTCTGTTTCATTGGTCTATGTGTCTAGTTTTATATCAGTATCATGCCGTTTTGGTAACTATAGCCTTATAATATAATTTGAAGTCTGGTAATGTGATGCTTCTAGATTTGTTCATTTTTAGAAGTAAATAATGTCTTTTGCAGCAACATGGAGAGAGCTGGAGGTCATTATTCTAAGAAATGCAAGAATGAAAAAACAAATACCACATATTCTTACTTATAAGTGGGAGCAAAGCTATGGTATGCAAAGGCATATAGAGTGATGTAATGGGCTTTGGGTCTCCAGGGTAGGGGAGAGGTTAAGACGGTCATGAGGGATAAAAAACTGCATGTTGGGTATAATGTCCACTCTGGTGATGGGTGCACTAAAATCTCAGACTTTACCACTATACAATTCATCCATGTAATAAAAAACCACTTGTACTCCAAAAGCTATTGAAATAAAGATAAATATTAATTTTTAAAAATAAGGCTGAAACCTACTGGGCAGTGTTCCCAGGAATTTAGGCATTCTTAATCACAGGATAAGATAGGAGGTCAACAGGCTTGTCTCACAGGATACGGATCACAAAGACCTTGCTGATAAAACAGGGTGTGATAAAAAAGCCAGCCAAAACCCACCAGAACCAAGATGGCAACAAAAACAACCTCTGGTTGTCTTTGCTACTCATTATACTCTAATTATAATATATTTGCATGCTAAAAGATACTCCTGCCAGCATCATGACAGTTCACAAATGCCATGGCAATGTCCAGAAGTTACTGTATATAGTCTGAGAAGGGGAGGAATCCTCAGCTCCTGGAACCCCATACCCTTTTCTCAGAAAACTCATGAATAATCCACCCCTTGTTTAGCGTATAATGAAGAAATAACCGCATTATACTCAGTCATGCAGCTCATGCCACTGCTCTGTCTGTGGAGTAGCCATCCTTTTATTTCTTTACTTTCTTAGTAAACTTGCTTTCACTTGACTCTATAGACTCGGCCCAAATTCTTGCTTGCTTGAGATTCGAGAACCTTCTTTTGGGGTCTGGATCAGGACCCTTTTCTGGTAACACACGTTCTATAATAGTTAAGAGATGCTCTTTTGTGTATGTTTGACTACTCATTCCACAAGCATATCACTGAACCTTAAAAAAATAAGTGCTTCTGGGGTGAGACTCAGAGGTTTTTATTTTTGTTCTCTTTTTTAAAAAAATATGTAGTCTTCCAATGTACATAAATTATGTAGGCTAGGAATGCATGATGCAACCAGAGGGAAGTATTTTGTATTCATTATTTATTCTTATCTCACTTTGTTCTAAAAAGGTTTTTAGGTGGCTTCCAAGAGAGTGTATCTGAACCTATAGTATAATAAATTATTTTACAATGAATAGCTTTGCATTGTACACTTACACAATGCCATTATATCATGTTCGTTCTCTTTAACCTCATGACATCCTATGTGTTAAGAGGCTATATGTCATAGGTTAGAAAAAATTGATTTTGCTCTAAAGTAATAAGTTTTCTTTCCTGTACTCCCTCCCCAATATGCCTCTCATTACTTAGGAAGAACATTTTGCTGTTTCTCTAAGCCAGTATTTTAATCGAAGCATCTTCGAGACACTGATCGCCAGTTTAATGAATACACAGAATCTGATTATTTGGGGAGACAAGCAGATTGATGGTGTTGTGGTCACAAAAGGGTAGTGTAGCTTAGATGCTTGTCTGCAGTACTCCCTATGTATTCCGTTTTGAATTTCATGTGGATTGAAGGGAGATGATATTTTTAATAGCGAAAACAAATAGAAAATGAAATTCTATAAAGAATGGTCAACTGGTTTACATTTGAACTGGTGTTTCTTTTCAGACTGCTCTGGGATTAAAACAGGTTGATCCACCCTATCATTATGTACAACAGCCAATAACTTCAGAGTTCTCGAAAATAGTGATAATATAAAAATATATCTACCCAAAATGGAAACTTAGGATTTATTAAGCGGCTTAACTTTGTTGGCATTGATAAATGAGCCTTTCTAAAAAAAGATTTTTTTTTTTTTTTTTAAACTTGGTTCCTAAGTGAGCCAGCTGCAGATGGCTTTGGGGGTTTTTGCAGTGTCATTATGAGAAACCGTCTGTCTAGCTTTCTTTCAAAATCTCCCAAGCTCTGCCCAGGTGTTGAGATTTAAGGATGTGCCATTCCTTACATCAGCTGCACAGGATGGACTCTCACCCACACTGTCAGCACCTTGTGAGCAAGAGAAGGCCCTCTTTGTATACTTCCTCAAGGCACTTCAGTTGGCTATCTCATTCTGTTTCAAATTAACATCAGTGGTAATTTCCGCTGGTTATGCTGTGTAAAAGGAACTCAATATCCTTCAACTGTTCTTTGCTTGCAGGGCACCATGGGAGGCTGTTAAGATATGCAAATTGTGTTGTCTCAATGTACTCTCATGGATAGTTTTTTTTCCCCTTCTTCTTAGCAAACCGAAAGGAAATGTTAGAGTTTGGCTCTTAATCCTGGAGGGAAAAAGAACAGTGACTGCAGGTTCTCCCTGTGAATCTTCTCTCAGGGACAGATCATTCCATAATGTCGAATGTTGCATTTGGGGAAAGTGCTTTTACATATTGTGGGAACACATAAAAAAAAAATAAAATTACTAAAGACATCTTTAGACATATTGTGAAATTGTTACTAATGTGTACCTATATGCCTATTATTTTGCTAGAAAATGACATTTTTCCAGAACATGAATTTTGCAAATATGATCTTGTAGGGGATAAAAAAAATCTTTTTCTTACCTATTATATTACAAGGTTTATGGCTGAGACCTCTACAACAAAAGACAGTTTAAAAAAAGAAAGCATACACATTTATTTAATAGATAAATGTTATTTATTTTTTAATGATGTGGGAAACTTCATAAGGAAATGAAGATCCCCCCCAAATAGATAAACTTGTATAAATATTTTTATGCTTAGGTTTGATGAAGAGTGAAATATGCTTGGAGGAGAAAATGACATGATCTAATGGTAATAAACGGGGGGTGGTAGGGAGAGATTTAGTAAGGCCTTTTTATTCACATTCTTCTCTGTGTCTCTATGTCTTAAGAGATAAATTTCTTTCATCCAGGTGTAGAGAGAGTACCCCTGGAATGGGGCTCTTATGACCTGCTTCAGGGGAGAATGGCAAGGGGAAGGTGAGATGGCCTTCCTGTTTCTGTTGTTTTCTCAACTGTCAAGGTGTCATATTTTGGAGTAGCAGGTCCTAAGCCCCATCAATCTTCAGGTAGTTTTAAATCACTGTGGTGAACAATCAAGACTTAACCCTCTGACCTTAATAGTTAAAAATATAATAGGGGTCAAGATTGGCCCAAGTTCAAGGTTTTCATTCTATTGATTATGTGATCTAAGTTACTTAAAATCTCAAAGTTTCAGTTTTCTTATCTCTATACTCAAGAAATTTCATACCTAGTTAATGACGTTATTATAAGTCTAACATAAGGTAATGTTTCTGTCCCAAGGCCATCATGCATTTTAAGAAGGCTTTTATTGTTGTTACGTAATTGCTTTGGGAAAAATAGTTGATTGAATATTCCACATTCTTGGCAGGATTTGATAATATTTAATGACATATTTCTGCATCATGGATCTGATCAATTGCATCTGAATTAATTCCATTAACCTGTCATATATTATCAATAGA
This sequence comes from Colobus angolensis palliatus, assembly GCF_000951035.1. Classification (NCBI taxonomy): domain Eukaryota; kingdom Metazoa; phylum Chordata; class Mammalia; order Primates; family Cercopithecidae; genus Colobus; species Colobus angolensis. Next base: position 6,575,720 of record NW_012110918.1, on the reverse strand, counting down.
TTAACTTTTTATATAGTATTTAAGTAAGCACAATAATTATGTGTGTGCTGTAGTGATGTTACAGATGTTACAGTAGGTAGCTAGTCAGACATGAGTAGAGCAGGAGAGGGCTCCTACACCACACACACACCAGGAATGTCAGGTGATATCGGGTGATGGTCAGGTGGTTGTTAACGATCTCTCTAAAATACAAATTGGTTGCAGCCAGTTCCGGGGAAAAGCAGTCTCCCAATAGATAGAAAAATCGAAACTGGTGATCAGTAGCTTCCAGGTAAGATCTCAGGAGTTGGGCCGGTGGGCTCAAGCATGAGATTAAGAGGCAAAATGGTGAAGTTTAACTGGTATATGATCTTCTAGGGACATTCGACCAGTAAGGGAAGGGGAAGAATGCCTTAAGTGAGCATACGTACAACTCCAGAAAACACACTGTGCATGCTCCCCTCCCAGGTGCTGGCAGGCCACTGCACATGCAGACAGCCCACACCAAGGGAAGAATCAGGGGAAAATGGACACAGGACCCCCGGAGTATGCAAACGTGGAAAACCCAAAGTCAAATGTCAAATGGTGCACTTGATCTCTCAAGTCACCCATGTGGCCCTCTTCCAAGTGTATTTTACTTCCTTTAATTCCTGCTCTACAGCTTTTTAATAAAGATTCACTCCTGTTCTAAACCTGCCTTAGTCTCTCCTCTGCCTTATGCCCCTCAGGTGAATTCTTTATTCTGAGGAGGCAAGAGTTGACGTTGCTACAAACCTGTATGGATTTGCCACTGGTAACAGTGATAATGGGAAAAAAATGATACAGATACTATTAAATGGCTTTATTATAAAGGTCCATTTCTAGCATATATACTGCATAATAGATTACTAGGACATAGTGTGACTGAGCATTTCTCACAATGGCCCTCATGTGTGTCCCACAACAACCCTCCCTGACCCCTCTTGTACTTGGCCTTAGCCTCTAGCTCTTCTTCCTTGCCCTTGTTGATAAAATCTAAATTGCTCCCACACTAGATACTAACGCACAGGAATACTTTCTCCCTCTTCTAAGAAATATCCTTGACCAACTATTCTAGAAACTAGTTGCTGAAAGAAACCACCTGCTGAAGCCCAATAAAAGATTCCTGATAAGGTTTGGCTCTGCGTCCCCACCCAAATCTTATCTTGTAGTTCCCATAATTTCCATGTATTGTAGGAGGAACCTGGTGTGAGATGATTGAGTCATGGAGGCAGGTCTTTCCTGTGCTGTTCTCATGATAGTGAATAAGTCTCATGACATCTAATGGCCTTAAAATGGGAGTGTACCTGCACAAGCTCTCTCTTTACCTGCCACCATCCATGTAAGATGTGACTTGTTCCTCCTTGCCATCTGCCATGATTGTGAGGCCTCTGCAGCCATGTGGAACTGTGAGTCCAATTAAACCTCTTTCTTTTGTAAATTGCCAAAGCTCAGGTATGTCTTTATCAGCAGCATGAAAATGGACTATTACAGTAAATTGGTACCAGGAGTGGGGTGCTGCTGAAAAGATACCTGAAAATGTGGAAGTGACTTTGGAACTGGGTAACAGACAGAAGTTGGAACCATTTGGAGGGCTCAGAAAAAGACAGGAAAATGTGGGTGGGAAAGTTTGGAACTTCCTAGAGACCTGTTGAATAGTTTTGACCAAAAGCTGGATAGCAATATGGACAATAAAGTACAGGCTGAGGTGGTCTTAGATGAAGATGAGGAACTTGTTGGGAACTGGAGCAAAGGTGGCTCCTGTTATGATTTAGCAAAGAGACTGGCAGCGTTTTGCCCCTGCCCTAGAGATTTGTGGAATTCTGAACCTGAGAGAGATGATTTAGGGTGTCTCCAGGAAGAAATTTCTAAGCAGAAAAGCATTCAGGAGGTGAGTTAGGTGCTGTTAAAGCCATTCATTGTGATAAGAGAAGCAGAGCATAAAAGTTTGGAGAATTTGGAACCTGACAATGCAATAGAAAAGAAAAAACCTGTCTTCTGAGGAAAAATTCAAGTTGGCTGCAGAAATTTGCATAAGTAATGAAGAGCTGAATGTTAATCCCCAAGACAATGGGGAAAATGTCTCTAGGGCATGTCAGAGGTCTTCACAGCAGCCCCTCCTCTCACAGGCCGGGAGGCTAAGGGAAAAATGGTTTTGTGGGCCAAGCCCAGGGTCCCCATGCTGTGTGAAGCCTAGGGACTTGGTGCTCTGTGTTCCAGCCACTCTAGATGTGGCTGAAAGGGGCCAATGTAGAGTTTGAGTCATGGCTGCAAAAGGTGCAAGCCTCAACCTTTGGCAGCTTCCATGTGATGTTGAGCCTGCAGGTGAACAGAAGTCAAGAATTGAGGTTTGGGAACCTCTGCCTAGATTTCAGAGGATGTATGAAAATGCCTAGATGCCCAAGCACATGTTTGCTGCAGGGGTGGGCTTCCCTTGGAGAACCTCTGCTAGGGCAGTGCAGAAGGGGAATGTGGGGTCAGAGTCCCCACCCAGAGTCTCTATTCGAGGCCTGCTTAGTGGAGCTGTGAGATGAGAGTCACCATTCTCTAGAGCCCAGAGTGATAGATCCACCAACAGTTTGCACCATGTGCCTGGAAAAGCCTGACACTCAATGCCAGCTGATGAAAGCAGCCAGGAAGGGGGCTATATGCTGCGAAGGCACAGGGGCAGAGCTGCAAGGCCATGGGAGCATACTTGCATCAGCATGACCTTGATGTGAGACATGGAGTCAAAGGAAACCATTTGGAGCTTTAAGATTTGACTGCCCTACTGGATTTTGGACTTGCATGGGACCTGTAGCCCCTTTGTTTTGGCCAATGTCTCCCATTTGCAATGGCTGTATTTACTAAACACCTGTAACCCCCATTGTATCTAGGAAGTAACTAGCTTGCTTTTGATTTTACAGGCTTAGAGGTAGAAGAGACTTGCCTTGTCTCAGATGACACTTGGACTGTGGACTTTTGAGTTAATGCTGAAATGAGTTAAGACTTTGGGGAACTGTTGAGAAGGTGTGATTTGTTTTGAAATCTGAAGACATGAGGTTTGGGAGGGGCCAGGGCAGAATGATATGATTTGGCTCTGTGTCCCCACCCAAATCTCATCTTGTAGTTCCCATGTGGGAGGAACCTGGTGGGAGATGATTGAGTCATGGGGGCAGGTCTTTCCTGTCCTGTCCTCATGATAGTGAATAAGTCTCATGACATCTAATGGCTTTAAAATGGGAGTTTGTCTGCATAAGCTCTCCCTTTACCTGCCACTATCCATGTAAGATGTGACTTGCTCCTCCTTGCCTTCTGCCATGATTGTGAGGCCTCTGCGACCACATGGAAGTGTGAGTCCAATAAAACCCCTTTCAGGCCGGGCATGGTGGCTCACACCTGTAATCCCAGCACTTTGGGAGGCCGAGGCGGGCGGATCACGAGGTCAGGAGATCGAGACCATCCTGGCTAACATGGTGAAACCCCGTCTCTACTAAAAATACAAAAAAAAAATTAGCCGGGCGTGGTGGCAGGTGCCTGTAGTCTCAGCTACTCAGGAGGCTGAGGCAGGAGAATGGCGTGAACCTGGGAGGCGAAGCTTGCAGTGAGCTGAGATGCGCCACTGTACTCCAGCCTGGGCAACAAGCGAGACTCGTTCTCAAGAAAAAAAAAAAAACAAAAAAAACAAACAAACAATTAAACCCCTTTCTTTTGTAACTTGCCCAGTCTCAGGTATGTCTTTATCAGCAGTGTGAAAATGGACTATTACAATTCCAATCTTTTTGTCCAAGTTAGAATGCCCCTTTGCAGTTTTCCCAGGCCTTGCGTTTTGAAATAAAGGCTATGCTAATGGTGCTTTTGTTGGTTTTCTTCACAGTAGTCTGTAGGTTTTCTTTTTTTTTTTTTTTTTTTTTTTTTTTTTTTTTGAGATGGAGTCTTGTTCTGTCTCCCAGGCTGGAGTGCAATGGCACGAGCTCAGCTTACTGCAAACTCCGCCTCCTGGGTTCAAGCAGTCCTTCCACCTCAGCCTCCTGAATAGTTGGGATTACAGGCACTTGTCATCATGCCTGGCTAATTTTTGTATTTTTGTAGAGACTGGGACTCACCATGTTGACCAGGCTGGTCTTGAACTCCTGACCTCAGGTGATCCACTTGCCTCAGCCTCCCAAAGTGCTGAGAATACAGGTGTGAGCCACCATGCCTGGCTGGTTTTTTTTTATAAGTTTGCAAAATACCCTATACAAGAAGTGGAATATCTTATACTTTATCATCTACCATTGTTTTTGAGAGTAATCATCTGCAAGAACAATAACAAATTATAATTACTGATTTTTTTAAAAAAGCAAACTATTTCAGGTAAGTATTTATAAATCAGATTGATTTTAGACTTTGGGAGATGACAACTTTACAATTAATTTTTAGAAATCCCTTTAGCAAAATCTCTCAGTTCATTACATGCTTTCCTTAAAAGTAAAATATTCAACCAGTGACACCATTTTTGGATAAAATAAGGTCTGATGTGGAAACAAAATGGGTAAACCAAAGCAACCTAACCTTAATCCTTGGGGATCAGTTTAGGAGAGACTTAGAGATGTTACAAGTCAAAGAAGCTGCAGTCCAGAGCCATCGAGTATGGCAGATCATCCAAATGCAGCCAGCCTGCTAATTTTTGTACAGCATATAAGTTAAGAATGGCTTTTACATTTCTAAACAGTTGGAAGAAACATGAAAAGAAAAAAATTGTATTTTGTGACATGTGAGTATTATATGAAATTCAAAATTCAGTATCCACAAATAAGTTTAATTGGAACATAGCCGCATCTATTTGTTTATGTAGAGTGACTGCTTTTGCCCTACAATAGCAGAACTCAGTAGTTTTAAAGAGACCATATGGCTCACAAAGCAGAACATATTTACTGTTTGGTCATTTACAGAAAAAAAAAATTGGCTGACTCCAACTATAGACCAATGGAACTTATATATAGCGCCATTCCAGTACTGTTTACAAAATTAGTTTTTATTTGTTAGTTTGGTTTGATGATGTAAGAAAGTTCTTTTATTATAGAGTTCAGAAAATAAAAGGAGCATGGGAAAGAATATGCAGTATAATGTTGATATGTAAAATCAGAAATGAGTAAATTAGTTACCAAATACACTTGAATGTTAATAGTACCTGACTTAAGATCGAAATTACACACATTCTCCCTCTCTCACAGGCTTTTCTTCTAATACTTATAAACTAGAAAATCAGAGGAAAGGTGATGAAAACATTTTAAAATGAAACTGATTTGTATGACAATCTGTTGAATTCTTTCTACACTTTGGTTCTGGTATTTTGAACAAGAAATGTGCATTTAATAACTATTTTCTGCTAATTAATGCTCTAAAGACCACATCCAATTAACTCTCTCTAAAAACTTATGTAACATGTGTTTTTGTCAAAATAACTCTTCACTTATTAGAATGATTTAATAAAAATCAAATTATAGTCTAGTTCTAGTATATGTTTATATCTCATGAGTAAAGTGAATGCTGAGATGTTACTGTTATTTTGCTTACCTGGGAAAAGCAATGCTAATGAATTAGTTACAAAATGTAAATCCGGATGTGGAAGGTAGTTTACTGCAGTTAAAGAATACATTTTAAGATCATGTGATTTATTTGTGACTGTTTCTTTATGTATGAAGAAAATCCATTTATATAAATATCAATTTTATGGTAAGAATTTTTCATTTTTAATGTTTTTTAAATGGAAAAGGAGAAACAAATGCCTAAATCTTTGCTATAATTCAAGTAAACTCAGAATGGTATAGTTCCAGCAGATATTTACCTATATAGAAATAAAATACGGAGATGTATATGCAGATTAATAAAGATGTGCGCATATGTGCATATGTTCAAGGCCAGGTAACTCCACAGATTTATGTATGATGAATTGAAGTTGAAAGAATTGTGCCTTATAGATTTGTTTTTCTGATCAAGAGTTGCATTGTCAGTAATTTTGTAAATGGCTATCCAGAGACAACATTTATTATTGGTTACGCTGATGTATTAGGCTATTTTGGTCATTCTTCATTTATAAAGCATTTGTTTGCCTTCATTTTCTTGTGGCAGACTGAGCCAAATAGAAACAGGCTTTGAAATCATTATAAAGCAAAGTATTTTTCCAAGAAAAAATCAGAACTTTAGAAAGCCAAGTAAGAAATGAATGAGTCTAAGAAAAGCTGGTCCTTCTTCCAGAAAAATCAGTGGTGACTGCATATAGCAATCACCACTATCAATTATTGTTCTTTTACATCCTCTTTATGATATTGCTGTTTGTTATTGTTGTGTTTATTTGTTTGTTGCAATTCAAGAACCCAGAGTCCCGGCTGACAGGAAAATATGCCAAAAAATGCAATAAATAGTTGTTTAAATGCTCACTCACTGCAGATAACTCAAAAAAAGGTAAACTGTATCGATGAGAGTATCAAATCACATTAGGTCATGCACCTATGTTTTAAGGGAAATCATTAGCTTGTAAAAATAACACGCTAAAAGGTTAATTTTTTTTCCATCATCTTATTAGACTAGAGATAAAGCAGGATATGCAGGGGAGAAAAAGTCGTATCTTTTCCTCACTCATTACAAGGTTCACGGCTGAGACCCCATAACAAAAGACAGGCTGACAAGAAAAAAATCACACAAATTTGTTTCATAGAAATTTTATTTCACGTGGGAGGCTTCAGAAATGAAGACTCAAAGACACAAGGAAAAATTGTACTTTTATGGACAGTTATGCAGAAGTATGATTGGAGGATAAAAGGGTATATGCTAATGAAAACAAACTTTGGGGAGCTTAGCAAGGCCTGATTATTCCCATCCTTCTTGGCGTCTCTGCATGACATTTCTTCCATGGAAGTAGAGATCAGGATATCGAACACATGAGGGTCTTTAGGGTATGACAGTAGGTAGCTTGTCAGACATGAGCAGGGTAGAAAAGGCCCCCTCCCCACCAGGAATGTCAGGTGACCCTCAGGTGATGGTCAGGCTATTGTTAAGTTGTCTCTCTAGAATAATAGTTGGTCGCAGCCAGCACCAGGAAAAGGCAATCTCCAAATAGACAGAAACAACTGAAACTGATGGTCAACATCTTCCTGAAAAGATCTCAGAAGTTGGGCAAGTGGGCTCAAGCATGTGCACTAAGAGGCAAAATTGCAGAGCTTAACTGGCATATGACCTTCCTCTAAGAGCACATGACTGGTAAGAGAAAAATGCCTCAAGTGAGCAGGTGCACAATTTCAGTAAATACACTGTGCCTGTGGGCCCTCCCAAGTGCTAGCAGACCACTGTACATGTGGACAGCCCACCCCAAGGGAAGAATCAGGGGAGAAGTAATACAACCCTGGAAGCTTGCCAGCATATAAGACCCCAAGGCAAAGGTCAAACCATGCACTTGGTCCTTCAAGTTGCCCACTTGGCCCTCATCTACTTTACTGATTTCATTCCTGCTCTGAACTTTTTAATAAACTTTCACTCTTATTCTAAAACTTGCCTTGGTCTCTCACTCTGCCTTATGCCCCTTGGTCAAATTCTTTCCTCTGAGGAGGCAAGAGCTGATGTTGTTGCAGACCTGTACAGACTCACTGCTGGTAATGACAGGAGAAGGAAGATGGCCAGATGGACACCTTCCTAGGTTTTTTGGCCTGCTTCGGGGAGAAAGGTGGAGGTTAAGTGAGAGTGGCCTTCCTGCTTCTGCTGTTTTCTCAAATACCAAGATGCCATATTTTGGGGTAGCTTTTCCCACACCTCATCAGATACATGTGACCATATTCTTTTTCTGTTTGGAGGACACTCTTTTTCTCTGAACTTGAATAACAACCTCAGAATTTCCAACAATCAACCCAATCAGCCACTACTATCAGTTGAAGTCAGCCTGAGAGATGGAAGAGATCCTTGAATTGGAGGTGAGCTCCTCAGAGGCCAGGCTTGTGTTGCAACCATCCTTCTATCTGCAGAAGGGGTATTACTAACAATAAGACCTAACACTTACGCAGTGCTTACTATGTATGTACCAGGCACTTTTCAAGGAGCTGTCATTTATAACTCGTTTATGCCTCAACAAAAACCAAATGGGACTGGGAACTATAATGCCTATTGCACAAATGAAATCACAGGCTCCACAAGGAGTGGTAATATGCTCAAGGCATGGCAGTGAAGTTAGACAATGATAATTCAAACCAGAGTAACTTGGCTCCAGTGCCTGGGGCTACCCGCTGCATCACACAGCCTCTCCTGAACATGGTAGCTATGTCTTAATCATTGAAGGATTCAGCCAACCAACCTTCCTTCCTTCCTTCCTTCCTTCCTTCCTTCCTTCCTTCCTTCCTTCCTCCCTCCCCTTCCTCCCCACTCCCTCCCCTTCCTTTCCTCCCTCCTTCCTTCCCTCCCTTCCCCCTTCCTTCCTTCCTTGCTCCCTCCCTCCCT
>NW_012110918.1:6493988-6567030 GCF_000951035.1 Colobus angolensis palliatus | reverse complement strand
TCTCTCCTTTTTTTCCTTCCTTCTTCCCTCCCTCTCTTCCTCCCTTGTTTTCTTCCTTCCTTCCTTACTCCCTGATATGGTTTGGCTGTGTCTCCACCCAAATTTCACCCTGAATTGTAATAATCTCCATGTGTCAAGGGCAGGGCCAGGTAGAGATAATTAAATCATGGGGACAGTTTCCCCCATGCTGTTCTTGTGGTAGTCAATAAGTCTCATGAGATCTGATGGTTTTGTAAATAAGAGTTCCCCTGCACAAGCTCCCTTGTCAGCCACCATGTAAGACATGCCTTTGTTCCTCCTTTGCCTTCCACCATGATTGTGAGGCCTCCCCAGCCATGTGGAACTGTGAATCCATTAAACCTCTTTTCCTTTATAAATTACCAAGTCTCAGGTATGTCTTTATTAGCAGTAAGAATAAACTAATACCCTCCCACTCTCCACCCTTCCTTCCTTCCTTCCTTCCTTCCTTCCTTCCTTCCTTCCTTCCTTCCTTCCTCCATTCTTTTCTTCCTTCCTTTCTTGCTTCCCTCATTCCCTCCTTCCTTTTCTCTTTTAATGGAAGAACAGCATGTTTAAGACAAAGTGCCCAGGATCATAAAAATTATAATGTAGCCCTAGTTGCTGATGGGAGAAAATAACTATTAATCTACCTCCTTTCAGCTTCTCCTAACAAGTCATGTGAGTACCTGAATCTAGGAGGAAAAGCAACCTTTTTGGTCATATTAATAACTGAATCTAAAAAAAAAAAACCAGCTTTTTTGGTAAAATAGTCTCCTTTATTTAATGTTAAAGATGATTGAAAAACTTTTCATGTTTCTCTGGTTTCTTATTCTGGGAGCAACCCAGAAATTGTGTTTTCTATGAATAGTTATTCTATTAAATAAATGAGAATAACAGATACTAATAGCAACATATGTAACAATATGAGTGTTGCAAAATATAACTCTGATTTTGTTCAGGGAAAAAAGTTATTATTTCTTTTCAGCCTTTCATGTGGTTATTTTAAGTAGCTTATATTGTTAGTAACTTAATTGTTAAAATAAGAACAGTTCTGATTACTTGCAATATAATGCTAAATTCACTGAAATTTAGTGCAAAAATAATGACAACTGCAAAAGATGTAGCTACTAAATCTTGACCTACTAAATCTTTAGCCTTCCAGAAATTCTCATACATAACATCATTAAGAGTATGGGCTTTGGAATTTGACAAACTAGAACCTCTATATTTGTGACATCCATTAGAGTAGCCACAAGACACATAGGCTGTTTAAATTTAAATTTCGATTAATGAAAACCAAATAAGGTTAGAAATTCAGGTATGCAGTCACACCAGCCACATTTTAAGTGCTCAATACTCACGTGTAGATAGTGGCTTCCATATGAGAAAGAGTGGATACTGAACATTTCCATCATCACGGCAAGTCCTATTGGAGTAATATCAGAGGTGAACACACATTTTCTGTGAAGAGCCAGAGAGTAAACATTTTAGGTTTTGTGAGCCATATGGTCTTTCTTTTGCAACTACTTAACTCTACCATTGTAACTTCAAAGCAACCATAGACAAATGTGTAAACAAATTGGGTGTGGCTTTACAAAAATTGGCAGTGACCTGTATTTGGCTCCAAGATGTAGGGTGTCTAAACCACATCATGCAGGCAGGGCACTAAGCACTATATTGGACACACAGTAGACATTCTATACTAATCTTTTTATTGTAAGTTTTAAAAAATAAGACGATAACTATAAAGTCAGAAATAAACTAAAAGTCCAAGTTTTTGTAAATACAATTTAGTGTGTTCCAGAAACATATCAGTAATTAATTAGACATGATACTCCAATAAACAAGCAAGCAAACAAACAAACCCTGAAATGTATTTATTGGCATGGAAAAATGTTACTAATCCCTCTGTATATTTTAACAATAGTATGTAGGTTATGCGTGTAGTTAGCTTAAAAGAGGACAGGAACACATAGATTTATAGTTGCACATTTTGATGTACTGACAAATATGTTTTAATGTCATTTTTTGGTTTATGTTTTTTAATTTTTTCTACATATAATCTCTGTTACTTTTATAATCAGATAAAAGAATTAACCAAATAAAAGTAAGTGGAGTTTTGGTCTTCTTGCAACTCGTTCCTAATATCGGTAAGGCAACTGCACTGAGTGAGCTCTGTTTTCACTGGAGCATAACATTGTCTAGTTCTATTTAGTCTGTTTCTATATACATATTTTATAAACATCATTGGTATGAGACAAAATAATAATAGTGTGAAGGTGGCCAACCATGAAAATCTTGAATAATTTAGGGATACGGTTTAACGGACTGCTGGATTATTTATGACTTCAAGATAATCATTTGGAAGTTAGGGGAAAACTTCACAGATAAAAATCTCTCTTTCTCTCATTAATATTACCTTCTTTCCATAAATGCAAAGAAAGAGAAATATTTTCCCTATATAGACCATGTTCCATCTTTATCAATAATGGGTAAGCACATATTATACTGCGGCTTATGCTGTGCAAAACCTATGAAACAAACTTCTTGTTCCCTGATAATTTATTATTTGAGAAAATGTCTTGAACATGTTAGTAGGTATAAAAATAGATTCATCCACTATTTGGATTAGGGTTATAAAACAAAACATGCAGGTATGAAATTGCATTTTTAAATTTACGTTACAAAGTTTTATTTTTATAAAAACAGATATAAACATATTATGTATGTATACGTGCTCACCCATGCACATGCTAAAGATACACAGGAAACATTTAAATGTGTATTAAGTAAATGCACAAACAGTGAATTTGAAATGTGCCTAAAAGATAAATAATTCGGTACAAATATTTAGTAGACCAGGAAATACAGCATAATCAGAAGTTCTGGAAATGCAGAAATCAAACAAAATCTGTTTTTTGTTTTCTTTTCTGTTTTTGGAGCTACAGCATGACAAGAAAGATTTAACAATTTTTTTCCACTGAAAATATATGATTTTGTTAATTTTGGTACCCCAATTCCTGTAGTTTGAATTGTTATGAAATTTATCACAAAGGCAAGTATTTAAATAAGCGAAATGTCAATATTTTTATAGTCAAAATTCTTAAGTTAGTGTGTATAATTTTTATACTAAAAAAATTCTGTTAGAGTACAGGTCAGGGTGTATAAGAAAGGGAAACCTGTTTCCCTTTTCGGTTGAGAAAACTTCATTTGGATAATGGTGTGATTTTCCATCTGTGGCGGTTACGCAGGCATTAGCCAAGGAGCCTTATAGGAAAAGACGAGATGTTAAGTTTCACCTCAAGATACATTTACAAGTCCTGTTTGGCAGCATTTTCTCTGAGAACAAGCTATGCTATATATTTCAGAGAAATTGAAACCATATGTTGACACCTAAAAATTTTGAGAAATACCACTGGAGTTTGCAAGAAAACATACAAATATAATCAAATCATTGTAGAATATGTCTTCTTGGACTAACTATAATACCTCACTTGTTTTTTGAGAAGCTGTATTAGTGATGTCTTAATGCTATTAGCTGTAAAACACAGTGATCTAGTTGAAACTGACTGTTTGAGTTAATATAAAACCCTTCATCTTATATTTCCAAATTGAAATGAAAAGATTTAATAGTACCTGCTTCAATTTTAGTAATAATTATGTTTCCTTGCTGATACTTGGCATATAAGGCTTTCCTGTCAAAAGACTGGGGTCTTGGAATAAGATTTAGGCCAAAATGAAGCCTCAGTAAGAAAACACTACTTGGGGCATATGTAGGCTGACAGCTGTTTGATGAACTACTGTGCAGCCATTCTGTTTTCTCCAGTACTGAGGTCAATCACTTTTGTCCACAAATATTGAGAAACAACACAGCCAAGGCACTGAATTAAATCTTAAAGGTGGACAGACACCTTTAAGGACAGACACGCGACCCAAGTCGCCTGTCACAATTAAATCTTAATTTAAAGTGAGGTATAGGACAATTCTTCTGCAGCTCCAGGAACCTGCCTACTCAGAAATACATATAATAATCAAACATTGTAGAGTATTTCTCCCTTGAATAAAAACATCAATGGCATCCTTGCCATGGTAGGATTTTAGAATTCTATCCACATGGAAAGCATACAAGAGAACCATGGTTATGACTTTTTCTGTGTCAATATGAATTGGAAATCGTGGGACGGGGCCCCAGGAAGGGATGGCCATTAGCTGGCTGTGCTCTCAGCTGGCTATCATTGTGCCTACCAGGGATCCCCCTTCTTCGTCTTCACCATTAAGTCTGGTCATCTTCAGTCTCTTTGCTACCAGCGTCACAGTTGAGTGCCCTCAGTTTGCTACACTTCTATGTGAATCTTTTCATTAGTGTTAGTTTAATGGACTATTGGAAATTAAAAATAAGGGAATTTTAAATGCGATTTTCAGAAGTTTCTCTTGCACATATTTACTTTAAATTTTACTTTAGGAACAACCTATTTCTACCTGCAAATCTGGGCCACCTTGCCAATTTTCTGATCTTTGGAAGGTCCTTTAATTATCTAGGGTTCTTCCATGTCTTTTAGTTTTGTGTGTGTGTGTGTGTGTGTGTGTGTGTGTTTCTTTGTTGTTGTTGATAGTGGTAGTGGTAGTGGTGGGGTATGTATGTGGAACAAACTAAATATTTGTACTTCAATTCTTTGGAATGGGAGAACTCCCCCATCTCAACCCTGACTCCCACACCACCACCTAAAGTGCAGTAAAATGTCTTAGTTTCTTCAGTGCAAAGTCATGAAGGGATTGCATTTCATGAAATTTTGTATACTTCTTTTCAATATGCGCATGAGAGAGAAGAGTACTCTCACCATATGGGAGTACACACACATGCACACATAAAGTTTGGACTAATAATAGCTACCTACATTTATTTGAGTAGCTACTATGTACCAGAGAAGTAACTGGGCATCAGATATATCTTATTTAAACCTAACTAAGATCCATGAAAGATGTAATCCTCCTTTGATAGATGAGAACACTGAAAATTAAAAATTTAACTAAATTGCTCACATGTCCAAAGTTAGAAGATGAGGCAGATCTATTTAAACGTGTAACTGACAATGAAGACTACACCGTTAATTGTACTATGTATTACCCAGTTTTTACTTCTCGTAGTCCACAATGGCCTTGTAGATGTAAAAGGCAGTTTTAATACCATAAATAGATAAATTCCACAAAAGTACAAAATGATTTAAGGTGCAGTAGCATAATTTGCAAGAAAGGAAATAGACAAATGCAGATTCCAAATTGCCTTATTGTAAGGGTTCTTTATGTAAAGGATTTCTTGAACTTCTCAGATCTGTGGAACAGAATTATGAAAAATATTTGAGTATATAGGTGCACACTTTTTCTGGGGAGATGATCAATAGCTTTATCAGATTATCTATGTGATTTATGGTGTATGTATATATGTATACATCTTAAAGATCTAGATGGTGCACAGAAATACTCAAACTTTTATCCTAAAGCATTAGAATTCCACTCTCTCTAGAAGTAGGAAGATTCTTCATTCTTAAAGTAACTGCTTCTTATCCTTCTCTGTGTATATAGACCCCAAATGCTCTTCTGATCCCGCATAATGAAATTTCAAGTCATCTGCTATGTCCTTGGAGGTTTGATATTGGATCTAGCTTTATAAATGTGAAGGAAACCATTTAAGCTGGATCTGTTTTCTTTATTCCTTTCGAGCTTTTTATTTTATAGTATTGAAATAATATTTACTCGTTGCCTTTACCCCTCTTAGAGACTTGGAAACTCTGGGCCTCCAGAACCTGACAGTTATTCTTGATCTTTTTGTGCCTGACATTTTTGGTTGCCTTAATAGCACATTCATTAATCACTTGTTTAGTTTCTTTCAATCTTGGGATAAACTCAACTTTCACAGCTACTGTTCTAATTTGGCACATGTTCTTGGCTTCTCTACCAGTCTTGAGAAGTTGGGATGACCATCTCTCATTGCAATTGGTGTGCATAAGTTCCCTCTGTCAGTCAGAAGCTAACTCCCTACCCAACTTTTGGAGCTGCCCACTAAGTTAATTTCTCTATAACAAAAACCAATAGCTTCTCAAATAGTTGCAACTCAGAAATTCCTGAAATATCCTAAGACCAGTAATCAAGGTGGCGGTTAACCAATAACCTTTACCTAATTATCCCTAACTCCCTAATTTGTCCAAAGTGATGTTTTTACAGCATTGTGGTATTATACTTTTGAAACCCAAATAATTTAATTGTCATTTTAGTAGCAGATTACATTTCCACCAAATGTCAAACCATTCAAGACTCACCGATAAATCAATGCATTTGTCTTGTACTCTGATTTGCCCTACCAACTCATAAGCATGGTATCTTACATTATTGATTCTTGATTAAAAACAACATCAACAAAACTTTATCCAAAGTAAAATTGCATATCACTCTTTTTTTTTTCAAACACAGTAAGGTATTTATTTTCCCAATAAATATTGGGTAAATGATTTACTACTCTTTTGTTTAAATTATTGGTAAAATGGGGTCAGTATTGGATTGTTTTGAAAAGAATGCTCCCAGCCGGGTGCAGTGGCTCAAGTCTGTAATCCCAGCACTTTGGGAGGCTGAGACAGGTGGATAACCAGAGGTCAGGAGTTTGAGACAAGCCTGGCCAACATGGTGAAACCCCATCTCTACCAAAAATACAAAAATTAGCCAGGCGTGGTGGCACGTGCCTGTAATCCCAGCTACTCAGAAGGCTGAGTCAGGAGAATCGCTTGAACCTAGGAGGTAGAGGTTGCAGTGAGCTGAGATCATGCCACTGCACTCCAGCCTGGGCAACAAGAGCAAAACTCCATCTCAAAAATAAGAAAAAAGGAAAGGAAAGGAAGAAGACAGGAGGGGAGTGGAGGGGAGGAAAGGAAGCTTCCTAAGGTCAGACATGCATTTGAAATCATGACCCTCCTCTAACAAGTTGAGCAAGGTTAGATAGTTATCCAATTTTTGATGTTCATTTTCCTAATCTACGAAATAAGAATAAAAATGATAATCCATATCCCAGAGAATTGTTGTGTCTTTAAAATGAGAAAACATAGGCAACACACTTATCATCCTACTTATCATATCATAATGAATTTAGCACATTTTATTTAGTATTACTATAATTGCTTTTTGCTAAACAAAAGTGGAAACTAAGAACCACAGAAATAGACAGATATCCAAAATCTGTCATACCTAAATAATTTTATTTTTTTTGAGACAGAGTCTCCCTCTGTCACCCAGGCTGAAGTGCAGTGGCACAATCTCAGCTCACTGCAAGCTCTGCCTCCCGTGTTCACACCATTCTCCTGCTTCAGCCTCCCAAGTAGCTGGGACTACAGGTGCCCACCACCACGCCTGGCTAATTTTTTTGTATTTTTAGTCGAGATGGGGTTTTGCCATGTTAGCCAGGATGGTCTCGATCTCCTGACCTCGTGATCCGCCCGTCTCCGCCTCCCAAAGTGCTGGGATTACAGGCATGAACGTACCTAAATGATTTAATTTGGAAAACAAGAAAACAAACCAAACCAAAATAAAAACTAAGCATTGACCTGGATAATCCAGCAATAATAGCGGAAAGGGTTAATAAGTAAAAAGTTAAAATATTATATGTAGATTTTTCTTTCTATAAATAAATACATACATATACCATGTATCTATAAATATATATGTAGTTCTATCTATATATCCATATAGATCTATAAATACATACATGTATTTCTTCTTTGAGCAATTCAGATTCTCAATTCTTTGAATTATTTGAATTATTGTCACTCCAACTTACTCCTAGGTTAAAATCCTTAACCAAACTCCTGACCTTAAAAACATAAAAGAAAATTATAGAGCTGAATATTGAGGTTTCTGAGACTAGAGCATCATTTTCCAGCTCAAACAAAAAAAACAATGAAAGAATGGATGACGTAAGAATTTATCCCCTGCTTGATGCTTGATGCTTGTAGATTCCATTTTCTTTTTTTTTTTAGATTATTTTTTTTTCTTTTTTTTTTCTTTTTTTTCTTTTTTTATTATACTTTAAGTTCTAGGGTACATGTGCATAACATGCAGGTTTGTTAAATATGTATACTTGTGCCATATTGATGTGCTGCACCCATCAACTCGTCAGCACCCATCAACTCGTCATTTACATCAGGTATAACTCCCAATGCAATCCCTCCCCCCTCCATTTTCGTCTCCCGTGTAAGCAGATAATATATTTGAGATCATGGTATTTTCGATTGCAATGACACAGATTAACCCAATGCCTAACTTCCTCTAAGGAAGTTAAATAATTCAGGGTCAGATCCTAAACTTAATATCTGAAGTTAATAATTACTGTGCTCTAGAATTTGCAAGCTCTAGGTCCTGTTATCTTATGATTCCTTTTCTGAGTGGAAGTAGTATCCATATTCAGTAAAGTGAGCTACTGTGCAGTACCTTTGAAGAAGTTCATAAAACAGTGGGTTTAATTTGTCTGGGAAATAGAGACGAAAATATGGTGCAGGTCCCTGATGGAAAATGTGGCTCCGTTATGCCGTGTTCCCACCAACTATCTTGGAAAATGGGCAATATTAACATAGCTCTCTGGAGTAGGGCCAGAAAGAAACAGTGGATGTTCTCTTGTAAAAACCCTGAAAGCAGCAAGCAATCCATAAACAGTATGCAGACTGAGTCTGAAAATGGACCATTTTACGTTCCCTAATGGAAGGATAGCTTATTTGTTCATGGATTTATAGCAACAATGTGATGTCATCAAGTGATTTACGGCAAGAAACACAGCAAGTGTCAATATACAGTGGGGGGTGGAAACATCCTATTCCCACCAAGAAGCTGGTCCCCGTAGGAGGTTGTCTTCGCCTTAGGGTGGGGCGGATGTAGGAAAACCCAGGTTGTTCATGTTACTGGAAATGGGATGAAGGAGTGAGAGATTTACCGGAGCCATCCATCTTAGGAAAGGACTCATCCAATGAGCAATGTTTAATGCTCCACGGGAAGGTGGAAAGGATACCTACAAAATCCAGGCACACATGTAGCAAATAATTCAACGGGAATATTTTCCCATTGAAAAATTGAAAAAATTTCAATGGGAATGGGATACTGACAGTATGAAATGGTAGTTGTGAAGCATGGCTTTATTTTATTTTTAAATTTGTATACAGTAAAATTTACTATTTTTGATAGTTACACAAATTTGACAAAATTTGAAAATTATGTAACTGTCACCAAAACTAAACACATTTCCATGATCTCGAAAACTTCTCTAACCTAGTCCCTTTGCAGTTAATCCCTCTCCTCACCCTCAAACCCTTGCAGCCACTGATTGATTCTCTGTTACTTCAGTTTTGCTGTTTCCAGAATGCCATTTAAATATAATCATATAGTGCATTGACCTCTAAGACTACATACTGTATGCATTTGAAATTCATCCATGTCATTACATGCATCAATAGTTCATGGTTTCCATTACTGAGTAATATTCCACTGTATGGATGCACTATGTTCTTGTATCCATTCCCAGTCTGAAGGACATTTGAGTTGTTTCCAGTTCACGGTGATTTTAGTCCAGCTACTAACACCATTCATTATCCAGGTTTTAGTATGATGATAAAATTTCATTTCTCTTGAATAAATACTTAGGAACAGTGCCAATTCATGTGGTAAGTATATAATTACTTTTATAAGAAACAGTCAAACTTTTTTTTTTAAGTTGCTGTATGATTTTGCAACCCACCAGCAATGCAGCCAAGTCCCAATTCCTCTGCATCCTCACACACCTGGTATTGCCAGGCATTTGTGTTGGTTTATTTTTGTTTCTTGCGATTCTGATGTGTATGTAGTAGTATCTCATTGTGGCTTAATTTGCATTTCCTAATGACTAATTCTGTTGGTCATCTTTTCAGGTGCTTATCTGCAATCCATATACCTTCTTTGAAGTGCTTATTTGCAATCCAATACCTTCTTTGAAGTGATTGTTTAAAGCTTTTCCTCACTTTTTAATTGGATTGTCTCTTTTTTATTATTGAATTTATGTATATTCTCTATGATGTCTCTATGTGTATCCTAAACACAAAGACCTGAAGGATTTATGATTTACAAATATTTTCTACCAGTCAGCGGCTTGTGCTTTTTTTTCACTTGTAGTTTTATTCAGATAATAGACATTTTAAATTTTGATACCCATTTTACCATTTTTTTTCCATTTAATAGAATATGCTTTTGGTATACTATAAGAAATACTTTGCCTGGCCAAAGTTCACAAAGGATTTTTTCCTGTATTTTCTTCAGAAAGTTGTATACTTTTAGGGTTACATTTGGGTCAACGAACCATTATGATTTAATTTTTGTTTAAGGGTGAGGTGTGGGCTAATGATTTCCCAACAGCATTTGTTTATATTGTTATTATAATGAACAATTATGAGTTAATTTTTGTTTAAGGGTGAGGTGTGGGCTAAGGTTCATTTTAGTGCATTTGATGTCCCAACAGCATTTGTTATTATTCCAACATCATTTGTTAAACGTACTATACTTCATGGATTGAACTGGATTTACAATTTCGTCAAAACAATATATTTGTACTTGTTTTTTTGTCAATTTTGTTCTGTTTCATTAATCCATATATCTATTTTTCAAAAATGTGACATTGCTTTGTTTAATGTACCATTATAGAAAGCACTGAAATAAGATACTGTGAGTCTTCCAACTTTGCTCTTTTTCAAAATTGCTTTGGCTTTTCTATTTTCTTAACTTTTCATAGAAATTTGAGAATAAGACTAACTAAAATCTACAAAAATAATGTTGAAATTTTGAATCTATATATAACAGAAAATGTATGTAATTTGGAGGAGGGCTGATGTTTTAAACAATAATGCATCCTCTAATTTAAAAAATATGGTATATATTTCCATTCCACTTAAATGTATTTAATTTAAGAATATGGTATATATTTCCATTTATTTGGGTCTTTGATGTCTTTCGTTGTCTTAGAATTTTCAGCATACTGTTTCTGTACATATTGGTTAGATGTATGTTACCCAAGTCATTTTTTAAAATTGTTATTGTAAAAGGTACCTTTAAAAAATTTTCAATTTTGAAATGTTTCTTGCCAGTATATAGAAATATGATTGATTTTTGTATATTTACTGCAACTTTGCAGCACTGCAAAGTCTACTTATTATTTTGACAAGTATCTACAGAATCTTTGGGACTTTTTTGTGTAAACTATATTAGTTTCAAATAGTTTTATTTCTTCATTTCCTATATATGTGTATATATACACTTTTTTTTTTTTGAGACAGTCTCACTCTGTCTTCCAGGTTGGGGTGTGATGGCACAATCTCGACTCACTGCAACCTCCACCTCCCAGGTTCAAGCAATTCTTGTGCCTCAGCCTCCTGAGTAGCTGAGATTACAGACATGTGCCACCATGCCTGGCTGATTTTTGCATTTGTAGTAGAGATGGTATTTCACCACGTTGCCCAGGCTGGTCTTGAACTCCTGAGCTCAGGCAGTCTGGCCACCTCAGCCTCCCAAAGTGCTGGGATTATAGGCATGAGCCACTGTGCCCAGCCTATATTTCCTTTATTTCATTTTCTTGTGTTATTTCATTGGCTAGGACTTCCAATACAATGATGACTAGGAGTAGAAAGGGGGCACATGCTTTCCTTGTTCCTGATCTTAGAAGGAATACACCCATGCTTTCATAATTAAATACAATGTTAGCTTATTTTTTTAAATTCATATGTATGCCCTGTATCATGTTTAGGAAGTCCTCTAATATCCCTAGCCTGCTAAGAGTTCTTATGCTAAGTAAATCTTAAGCCCTGTCAAATGCTATTTCTATTTTCACATCTGTTGAGATGAGTGTTTTTTTCTTTTATTCTGCTAATATGGTGAATTACACTGATTTTTAAAGGTTGAACCATCCTTGGATTCCTGCAATCTCACTTGATAGCATGCATATATTATATACATTATATGTTTTCTAAATGTTGAATTCAATTTGTGACATTTTATTCAGGATTATTCCATCTAGGTTCATAAGTGATACTGGTGTATGGGTTTTCTGCGTTTTAATGCTTTTGTCTAGTTTTGGCATCAAAGTAATGGTAGCCTCATAAAATGAGCTGGGAACTGCTCCCTCCTATCCCATTTACTAGAAGATATTGTGTAGTATTTGAGTTATTTCTTCCTTAAATGTTTGGTAGAATTTGCTAGTGAAACCATTTAGGATGTGGAGGTTTCTTGTTTTTGTTTTTGAAGGATTTTAACAATGGATTTAATTTATTTAATAACTATAATATTATTCTTTGGATAATTTATTTTTAAGTGAGTTTCAGTAACTAATGTTTTCTTCAAGGATTGATTGTTTTATAAGACTGTAGTTTCCTTTGGATGGTAGGACACAACACAATGACACTGGGCATGTTAGATGAAAGGTATAGCTCTTTGTTACTTACAGCTCCAAATGACAGAAGGCTGCCAGGCAGGGCCACAGAAGGAATTGCTCCCAGGGACAGGGTAACAGTGAGCTGAAGCAGTAGGGTTCAGCTTCGTATGGTACATAGGGCCAAGTTAGCTAGGTTTCCTGGGCTTCCTGTGGATTGGATAATTTGAATTATTTCATAGGCTCCAGAGCATAGAGAGTGTTCCTAGTTGTTTGTTACCTGGGCCTGGTGTAATAAAAAACAGGTGCACAGTAACCAAGAGTGTTAGTGCCCAATAAGGGAAATGGTTAGAGTGTGGATTTAATCAGCTACTCAAGAGGGGAAATTAACTGTCCTGTAGCCAGGGCCTCAACGTGGGTCAAGTCAGTATTTTTTCAATAATGATTTTACATTGGTCCATTTCATCTGTCACATTTATGTTAAAAATCTATTTTTATTTTTAAATTAATTTTTTTAAGAGACAGGGATTTTCTGTGTCACCCAGGTTGGAGTGCAATGGTGCCATTATAGCTCACTATGGCCTCTACTCCTGGGCTCAAGTGACCCTCCTGCCTCAGCCTGTCAAGTGAGTACTGCAGGTGCATGCCACCATGCCTGGCTAATTTTTAAAATATTTTGTAAAGACAGTGTCTTTCTATGTTGCCCAGTCTGGCCACAAACTCCTAGCCTCAACGAATCCTTCCTTCTCAGCCTCCCAAAGTGCTGGGATTACAGGTATGAGCCACTGTGCCCAGCTGAGTTGTAAAATGTATAAACATTAAGTCATCTGTGGTATACTCTTATTATCCCTTCAGTGTCTTTTTGAGTTACAAGACTATAGTGCAATCCCATCTTTTATTCTTGATATTTAAATTTGTGTTTCTTCTCTTCTACTTTCTTACCACTCTGGCTAGAATTTTATTAATCTTTTCAAAAATTTAGCTTTTCATTTTATTAATTTTCTCTCTTGTTTTTCTGTCTTAAAATTTGAAAGAGATTATTATTACATTCTTCTGCTTGTGTTTTTTTCCAATTTGCTCTTCTCTTTTCTGATTTCTGAGGATGGTAACTTAGATTTTTTAACATTTTTAACATTTTTCTTCTTATTCATGAAGAAGTGGGGGTCAGCTTAGTATGGCACATGGGGCCAGGTTAGCTAGGTTTCCAGGGCTTCTGTGGGTTGGATAATTTGAATTACTTCATAGGCTCCAGAGCATAGAGGGTGTTCCTAGTTGGTTGTTATCTGGTCCTGGAGTAATAAAACACAGGTCTCATTGATTTTCTTTTAAAACAATTATATTCTAGGTACTTTTGAAAAAAATATTCAGTTTCTACCACATAAAGAGTGAGGCCATGTATCAATAATGCTTTATTGAACAGATACCTAGTTATGAGAGAAAGAATGGAAAAGCCCAATTGCAAAAATCAAGGAGAGCACCAAACCAAAAATGGAGTCACGTGTGTCAACACTACAGCATCCTAGGGGCTCACTGGAGGTCTATAGCCCACCCTGAGGAAGAAGGTGTGGCTTTGGACCCACTGGACAGAGTTGATCTGAGATTCCCACATAAGCCAAATATCTGGAAAGAATTTAATCCTTAGGAAATGAAAACAAGCAAAACTCATCCACCAATGCAAATTGGAACAGTAAAAACTTGTCTGGTCCTGGGTTAGGAAAAAGTATTCCATGAAAAATTAAAATTATACCAGTTAATACATTTATGATCCTTTCCCTAAAAAACAGAGCCTATTAATAAAAAAATTTGGTCAACATATATCATTACATAATTACAAATTAAAACAACAATGAAATACCACTATGCACCTACTAGAATAAATGAAATCCAGAAAACTGACAATACTAAAAGTTGCAATAATGTAGAGCATCCGAATGCTCATTGTTGACTGGTGGGAATGCAAAATGGTACAGCCACTTTAACAAAAAGTTTTGACAGTGTCTCAGTCAATTTTTGTGTTGCTATAAAGAAATACCTGAGGCTGGGTAATTTATTAAAAAAAAGACGTTCATTTGGCTCACAGTTTTGCAGGCTGTACCAGAAGCATGCATGGTGCCAGGATCTGCTTTTAAGCATCTGGAAGCTTCCATTCATGGCAGAAGGCAAAGGGTAGCTGGTGTTTAGAGACCACATGGTGAGAGAAAAATCAAGAGAGAGAGAGGAGGTGGCGCAAGGCTCTTTTCAACAACCAGTTCTCACAGTGACTGAGAGTGAGAATTCACTCCTGTGCAAATGAAGAATGGCACCAAGCCATTCATGAGGGATCTGCACCCTTCCCAACTCAACACCACACACCAAGCCCTTCTTTAACACTGGGGATCAAATTTCAACATGAAACATAGTGGGGCCAAACAAACCATATCTAAACCATAGCAGACAGTTTGAATCCAAAGCTAAATACACTCTTACCTTATGATTCAGCAGTCAGGCTCCTTGGTAGTTACACAAATTAGTTGAAAACATATGTTCACACAAAAACCTGCACATAGATATTTATAGCAGCTTTATTTATAATTATTGCTAACTGGAAACAACCAGGATGCTCTTTAACAGGTGAATGAATAAATAAACTGGGGTACATCCACACAATGGAATACTATTCATCAATAAAAAGAAATGAGATATCAAGTCACCAAGACACATGGAGAAATCTTAAATACGTATTGCTAAATGAAAGAAGTCAGTCTGAGAAGGCTACATAATATATAATTTCAACTCTAGATGTTTCTTGCCTTATGATAGAGTTATATCTCAATAAACCCATAAAAAGTTGAAAATGTTAAGTCAAAAATGCAACTCTTTTTTCTTTTTCTTTTGTTTGAGACAGAGTGTCACTCTGTCACCCAGGCTGCAGTGCGGTGGTGCAATCCTGGCTCACTGCAACCTCTACCTTCCAGGTTCAAGCAATTCCTGTCACAGCCTCCTGAGTAGCTGGGATTACAGGCACCTGCCACCACACCCAGCTAATTTTTGTATTTTTAGTAGAGTCAGGGTTTTATCATTTTGACCAGGCTGGTCTTGAACTCCTGACCTGAAGTGATCTGCCCATCTTGGCCTCCCAAAGTACTGGGATTACAGGCGTGAGCCACCGCCCCTGGCCCCACAATGCATTTCATACATCTAACCTACCAAACATCATAGCTTAGTCTAGTCTACCTTAAACATTCTCAGAATACTTAAAGTAGCCTACAATTGGGCAAAATTATCTACCCCAAAGCCTATTTTATAATCAAGTGTTGAATATCTCATGTAATTTATTGAATACACCACACAGTGCAGTATCGGTTGCTTACCGTCATGATTGCATGGCTACCTGGTTGCTGCGCTCACTGCTGCTGCCCTGCATCACGGGAGAATTATACCATATATCGCTAGCCTGAGAAAAGAACAAAATTCAAATTCTGAAGTATAGTTTCTACTGAATGTGTATCACTTTTGCATTATTGTAAAGCTGAAAAATGGTAAGTAGACCCATCGTAAGTCAGGAACAGTCTATGTATGACATTTTGCATAGAATAATAAATCTAAAATTAGATTTTGAAAACTGGACACGTGTCTAAATTATTCGGGGTTCAAATAAGAAATTTTTAATAGCATAAATAGAAAACAACTCATTCATTAAGTAATCAATAGATAAATTGTAGTGTACTTACAATGTGGGAAACCATCAATCACCAAAATTGACAAATTAACTAGATCAGGTTTAGTCTTTGAGACTTTTTTGGTCATGATGTGAGTTGAAAAAAAAGACGTTATTTGAGGATATTATGTAGATACTTATATAAAAAGAGAAAAAGCAAATTTCCACAAATTTGAGGTTAGTAAAATTCAAAATATAATCATAACAATGGAAAGATTTTTGTTTTTTAGTTTTATTTTGTTTGTTTATAACACAGGTCTACTAATGAAAATAAGATTTCCTTTTGGGGGGATACAATTTTATTGAGTTGGGGTTCAAAGTTAGCATTTCTTATCATCAAATTGTTTGTAAAGGTTAAAATGTAAAAATACTTTCTGGGCCTGAAATCTGTACAAAAACTAATGGTGGGTTAAATTTTGACCTGTGGACCACAGTTTGCCAATCTCCGAACCAGATCAATATGTATCAGCATGATATTGAGCGTAAACACATCTTGTCAAAGGAAGCATACATATTGGTGCCATTCATGCAAATTATTTAAAAATCAAAACCTAACCATTATTACTTATGGATATGAATACGTAGTAAAGTATAATAACATGGACAGGAAGGACAGATAGCAGCTTCAGAATTAGGGCTGAAAGTGATTTCTCAGGTTAAACTAATAACTCTAACCTTTCTATACCAGAATCCTTTTCTGGGTTTCAGATATTCACTTCAAATGCTGCCTGCTGAGTATACCAACTGGGGTTGGCCACAGGAATTTTGAAAGGAATATGTACGAAAATAAATGAATCATTTACCTCTTCCACTGCTTCCTGCCAAATTTTTCTTATTCCATTTTGCTTATCTTAATAAATACTGCCAATGCCTTCTGAATTTTTGTAATCTGTTTTTTCCTCCCCAAATATTACTGTTATTAATATTTCCTAAATTCAGGTCCTCCTCCTCACCATTCTCTCTCTTGCTCTCTCTTTCTCTCTCTCTTTCTCCTCTCTCCTCTGCCTTCCCTCCTCCATTACTAATACCAAAGAGGCCTCATAATTTTTCTCTATGAAATAAAGTTTTCAAAACTCAAATGTGATCCTATCATGCTATTTCTCAAACTCTCTGATATCTCCTTCTCCCAAATAGGATAACACACAAACTCCTTGCTGGTTTTAAAAGGCTTTGTAAATTGGTTCTCTTAACTTTTAAAAATAAGATTTCTAACTTTTAATTATTAACTTTTAACACCCCCTCTATACACCCATCCAAACCCCCAACAATTTACATCCCACAGTTGTAGTCTCAAAATTCTTATGATGACAAACCCCTATCAATCATACATTTTTAAATTATTCCTCAATACAATTTCATTTATTCAAAATATAAGCCTATCTGTATATTTATTCATAAGTACACTAATAAATAAAATAAAAAATTTTAAATATAAGCTGAATAAAATATACATATTTTAAAGGCTTTTATACCTTTAGTATTAACAGCACACACACATACACACACACACACACCCTCTTTTTGTTCTGATCAATGCATTAATATTAGCTAGAATACAAATAATGTAATTTTATATATTTTATTTTGTTATCTTAAATTAACACACAACAGTAATACATGTTTATAGGGTACCTAATGATATTTTGATACATAGAATATATCGTGATCAGTTTGGGTAGTTAGTATACACATTATCTCAAATATTTATGATTTCTTTGTGTTGGGAACATTTGATATCCTCCTTCTGGCTAACAAACAGTGTTTTTAATGGGACCAAGGTGATGGTGTCTGCTGCCACTTCTAACAAATTATTTGCATTTGTGCACATATCCTCTTTCTCTATCCTGCTAATAAGAAAAGGACTCAGTGCTCCAGACTCAGTGCTCCTATTCAAGTGCAACTCCTTCTGTTCCCATCCCTTCTCCCGTTATCAAGTCATACCGCAAGGAATTGTCCTTTTTCTAGAATGATTCCCCCTCCATTTCTGCTGAATTATTTCCATAAGCATATACACATTCTGTAATATCTGCTCTCCAATAACCAAAACAAAAATATCCCTTGACTCCTGTGTAGACCAATATCTCTACTCTTCTTTACTGAGAAGACTCCTCCAAGGAGTTTTCTGTACATGCCCTCTTTAGTCCCTCCTCTAGCTTGACCACTGCTCCACTGAAGTTGCACTTGCCAAGGTCACCAGTGAACCTCATGTTTCTAAATCCATTGACCAATTCTTAGTCCACATGGTATTGACCACCCAGCAGCCCTTGATGTGGTTGGCCATTTTCTCCTCATTGACATGTTTTCTTCACTGGACTTCCTGGAAAACCATTCTCTCAGTTCCTTTCAAACTCACTTTCTGATGCCTTGTCTACTTTGCTGTTTCTGTCTCTTCTCTCAGACCTCTCTAAATGACAAAATATATCAACACCCAATAAGAAATCAAATCTGCACTTTTGTCCTAGTTGATCTCATTCATGCTCATGACTTTCCACCTGAATGTCAATGTACACAGTTACATCTGAAGCCTGGTCCTTTCCACTGGACCCTAGATTATTCTAGAAAAATGCTGACTACCTCCACGTCTATGTCTGTCAGGCATCTCATAGTTAATAGCTCCAGACAAAATTCCATATTTCTGACCTTCATGACTTCTTCCTCATTTGTTGCCCTATCTGTAATTAGCAACTTTAATCTTCCATTTGTTCAGTCTAAGAGCCACAGAGAGATCCTTGACTTCTTTTTATTTCATAAACCATATCCTATCCATTTATAAATCTTTTTAACTGTACCTTCAAAAAGCTTTATGTGTGTTATGTGTCACTGTGGCTAGATTATGGTGTCCAGATGTTTGCTCAAACATCAGGGTAGATGTTGCTGTGATAGTACCTTTGTAAAGATGTGATATTTCAATCAGCAGACTTTGAGTAAAGTAGATTGCCCTCCCCAGTGTGAGTGGGCTTCATCCAGTCAGTTGAAGGCCTCAAGAAAAAAGACTGAGGACCACCATAAAGAAGGAATTCTGCCTCCATACTGTATTCAGACTTGAGAATGCATCATCAACTTTTGCAAGACAGTCTATCTGTGGATCCTTTGTAGGAATCATCTTGAGCCATGTGTCTATGTGTCTGAAATCTGAACAATGTCCTTTACCATCACTGCTGTTACTCTAGTCCAACTCACCATCACCTCACATGTATTAATGCAATAGCTTGCTATTAGTCTCTCTGCTGTCCCCACAGTATATGTTGATCACACAATACTCAGAGTCATTCACTTTTACAAAGTAAATCAGATTATGTATCTCCTCTGCTCGAAATTCTCTAATCCCTATCACCCCCACCACCATGCAATGGCCTACAAGTTTGTACACGACCTTACTTCACTCTCCTTTGTATCGAGTATCAATCTCTTCCCAGCAGGCTCAACTCCAGCCACACTGACCTCCTTGCATCTCCTTGAAAATATCAAGAACATTTGTTTCTTAGACTTCCCTCTGCTTGGAATGCTCTCCTCTGTACTATCTGCATGGATAGTTCCCTAATTTCCTTTGGGCCTCTGCTCTCGAAGCTTCTATTGATAACACACCTTCCTACCCATTGCATTTCCTATTCTCTTTACTCTGCACATCACTGCAACTACCCTGATGTATGCACATTTGTGTATGCCAATTAAATTTTATTTTTCAAGCAAAAATGACAAATGAGATCTAATTAAACTAAACAGCTTCTGTACAGCAAAAGAAAATATCAACAGAGTAAACAGACAACCTACAGAATGGGAAAAAATTTTTGCAAACTATGCATCTGACAAAGGTCTAATACCCAGAATTTCTAAGGAACTTAAACAAATGTACAAGAACAAACAACCCCATTAAAAAGCAGGCAAAGGACATGAACAGACCCTTTTCAAAAGAAGACATACATGTGGCCAACAAGCATATGAAAAAAAGCTTGTCCAGGTGTGTTGGCTCACGCCTGTAATCCCAGCACTTTGGGAGGCTGAGGTGGGCAGATCACCTGAGGTCAGGAGTTTGAAACCAGCCTGGTCAACATGGCGAAACCCCCGTTTCTACTAAAAGTACAAAAATTAAGAGGATGTGGTGGTGGGTGCCTGTAATCTCAGCTACTCAGTAGGCTGAGGCAGGGGAATCACTTGAACCTGGGAGGCGGAGGTTGCAGTGAACCAAGATTGCACCACTGTACTCCAGAATGGGCAACAAGAGTGAGACTCCATCTCAGAAAAAAAAAAAAAAAAAGAAAAAAAAAAAAAGCTTAACATCACTGATTATTAGAGAAATGCAAATCAAAACCATAATGAGATAACATCTAACACCAATCAGAATGACTATTAAAAAATCAAAAAATAACATGCTGGTGAGGTTATGGAGAAAAAGGAATGCTTTTACACTGCTGGTGGGAGTGTAAATTAGTTCAACCATGTGGAAGACAGTGTCGTGATTCCTCAAAGACCTAAAGTCAGAAGTACCATTCGACCCAGCAATCTCATTACTGGGTATATACTCAAAGGAATACAAATCGTTCTATTATAAAGACACATGGACACACATAGTCACTGCAGTAGTATTCACAGTAACGAAGACATGGAATCAACCTCAATGTCCATTTGATGATAGACTGGATAAAGAAAATGTGGTACATATACACCACGGAATACTATGCAGCCATAGAAAAGAATGAGATCATGTTTTCTGCAGGGACATGGATGAGCTAGAGGCCATTATCCTTAGCAAATTAAGGCAGGAACAGAAAACCAGATAGCACGTGTTCTCACTTTTCATTTGGAGCTAAATGACAGAACACATGGACATATAGAGGGGAATAACACACTTGGGCCTATCAGAGGGTGGAGGGTAGGAGGAGAGAGAGGATCGGGAAAAATAACTAATGAGTAAGTACTAGGCTTAGTGCCTGGGTGATGAAATAATAAGTACGACAAACCCCCATAACATGTTTACCTATGTAAGAAACCTGCACATCCTGCACATGTACCCCTGAACTTAAAATAAAAGTAAAAATAAGTAAATAAATTATTTTCTTCCTTAGAGGTGGGGTCTCACTATGTTGCCCAGGCTGGCCTTGAACTCCTCAGCTCAAGCAATTCTCCCACTTCAGCCAATTATTTATTTGCTTCTTGTTCATCTACCACCACCAGAACATAACCTCTACGATCCAGGAACTAATCTATTTTGGTTGATGATGTATCCTCAAAACCTAGAATGACATACCAACTTACAGAAGGAGCTTGACAGACTATTTTCTTTTTTTACAAATGCATGAGGAGCAAATGAACACATGACTGCATAGATTAGTCCTGATTAGCTTCTTAAGGTTTTTGGCATGTAATATGCCTGTGATGGTTATTTTTATGTGTCAACGTGGCTATAGTGTCCAGATGTTTGGCCAAACACCAGGGTAGATGTTGCTGCGAGAGTGTGTTTTATACATGTGATTCATATTTAAATTAACTAGTAGGCTTTGAGTGAAATTGAATACTCTCCCTAGTGTGAGTGGGCTTCATCCAGTCGGTTGAAAGCCTTAAGAAGCAAGACTGAGCAGCCCCAGAAAGAAGGAATTCTGCCTCTAGACTGTCTTCGAACATGACAAAGCAGGCTCAACTTTTCCCTGGGTCTGCAGTCTGCCCTGTGGATTTCAGACTTGCCAGGCTCCACCATCATGTGAGCCAATTTCTTAAAATCTCTGTCTTTATGTAAGTGATTTGTATGGATGTGTGTGTGTGTGGGGGGGGGGGGTGTTCATGCGTGTAACCTACTTGTTCTGTTTCTCTGAGAACCCTAATCAATACAATGCTTGAAGAAAGCTCTGTGCTCAGAGTAAAGGCAGTTTGGGCTCTGTCCTTCCTCTTTTGCTGGTTCCTATATTCACTAGTAAATATAATAGTAGCAGAGGTGCTAGCAACTGACCATAGCATCTACTATGTACTGTTCTAAGATGTACTGTTCTAAGAGGCTAACGTATGCTAGCCCATCTGTATGAGTCTGTTTTCACGCTGCTAATAAGGACATACCCAGGACTGGGTAATTTATACAGGAAAGAGATTTAATGGACTCACAGTTCCACATGGCTGGGAAGCCCTCACAATCACGGTGGAAAGCGAAGGGGAAGCAAGACATGTCTTACATGGCTGCTGGCAAGTGAGCTTGTGTAAGGGAACTCCCATTTATAAAACTATCAGATCTCATGAAACTTATTCACTACGACAATAAAAGCATGGGGGAATACGCTCCTGTGATTCAATTATCTCCACCTGGTCCTGCCCTTGACACGTGGGGATGATTATAATTCAAGGTGAGAATTGGGTAGGGACACAGATAAATCATATCACCATCTAATCTCCACCACAATCCTTGAGAAATATGCCAATGTCTGATTTTTAGACAGGAGGAAACAGAAACTCAGAGATGCACACTGTTCAAGCATTCCAGTACCACATCTCATAAGTGACAAAGGCAGGATTCTAGGCAAGATACTCTATCTATGGCTTCCCTGGAGGAATAATCTTAAGCCATGTGTCCATTTTATGATGGTCGCATTAGTTAAAAGCAGACAATATAATCTGTAGCTCTGCTGACACAAGCATATTTAATGACAATGCTTTACGGTTATTTGAAAGACAGTGGATGATAACACTTTTGCATGCGGGAGCCTACGTTCTTTCTTCCCTTAGGACACCATTCAGACTGCATATGATGTGTAACTGACATGTACACATGTTAACCTATAAATTATAACCACAATGACAGGTGACTTGGGAAGACACTCATATTCATCTCTATAATAAGTATCAGCAAGTTCATTGACTCATTTATAAATAAAATAAAAACATGAATACATACTCTGTTTCTTCCTGCACTGCAACAGATTGTCCTGCTTACCACTGTACTCTACTTGGGAGATACTTGCTTAGACACATTGCTCCTTTTGTTCTCAGATGTGCCAAGTACTTTCTTAGCTCCACACCACTCCCCCATAAGCTTTTCCCTCCAATAACCTTCCTTTCCTTCTTAACATTACACACCAGTTTGGAAAAATAAAACAAAATGTGAAAATTATAACTCAGTATGTGAGGATTCAGTTCAACAGACCGATTCTAAACAGTTAGCTAAATGTGAAACAGTTTCATGCCATAAAGCGACACCGCTGTGGTCTTTTTCTAGATAAACAGTGGTCAGATAATTCCTGCACCCCTCTAGCAGATGCAAATAAATTGGTATAGCTCAAAAGGAAATTCACAGTCTGCTAGGGAAAGCAGATCTTCATATGTTGCAACATCTGTTTGTTTTTCTCTACACTCCTCTTGCAAAAATATATAACCTTTATATCAGAATTAGATTTGAGTCTGGGAATAGATATAATTTTCTTCTAAAGCTTTGTTGAGTTTTATCAGAAAATAGCAGTCAAACTGGATTATTCTGCACCATATAGTTCATCCTCCCCCAAAGAGAATAAAACAGAATAAAATAAAACTGGATGACATTGTGAACATTTTAATAAATTTGCTTAAATTACTTTGTAGATCATTTTAAAGGTTATTTCAAAATAAGTATTACTTCAAGAGACCAGTATAGTTTTTAGTAGTTTTGGCATTGCATTAACGATTAGTTTTAATATTATTTAAATTGTCAAATTAAATTCACTAAACACTGTCTAGTGTAGATTGCTCCCAACAAGAATTTTGTATAACGCACTAAGTAATTGAAATGTATTATCTTCTCCACAGAATTAAATGCTACACAGAATATATGAACAAGAGAGATATATGACAGAATTAAAGCAGTCATATATATTTCTTTATACAATCACAGCTCCACTTGACACCTATGGCCCTTAACCACTTTTTAGAACTGTATGACTCCAGTGGACTCACATTTTTCACACCTTTATCTACTCCACAACAGGTGTGAGGGAAAGAGTAGACGACAAGTGTGTACCTTACACCGAACTCATTTTTGGATGTCAAATTTGAGAAGGGGAAAGAGTGTAGAAATGGAGTTTATTCATTAAATTGAAACCACCTTTCGTCTTCCAATTAGAAACACCTTTTACTGTCCATCTCTTCGCAGAATTACCTGCTACTACTGCATGTATAGGTTGCAGTTCAAAGAGAAACAACATAGAATAAAATATTAAGCCAACAATAGCACTAACTGAATAGAAATTTTATTTTATTTTTTTGTAAGAATATACCTACAGGATGCTCAAAGGAGATATCGAAATGTTAATAGGCTTCCCATTTTTCCTGCCCTTAAAGATAAACAGAATCTACCCATGAATCAGGTATTCTCGTTTTGTTCTCATATTTCACATATGAAAAGTATGTATATATGTATACATATTTTTACTGATATATGTATAGTAATATATATAACATATATCTTGTATATGTGCTTATATATATATTATATATAACTGATATATAAGCATAACTCAAACAAATTTAAGTATTTAAGGTTTATAATTGAAGAAATAAACTTTTCCTTTTTTTACCTGTACTATACATGTATATATTTTTAACGTATTTGTACTTTTATTTTTATGTTGTAAATAGTATTGTTTTCTTAACTTGAATTATTTATTTATTTAATTTGTTTCATAAGTTACTGGGGTGCAGGTGGTATTTAGTTACATGAGTAAGTTCTTTAGTGGTGATTTGTGAGATTTTGATGCACCTATCACCCATGCAGTGTATATTACACCATATTTGTAGTCTTCTGTTCCTTGCCCTCCTCCCACTCTTCCCCCCAAGTCCCCAAAGTCCATTGCATCATTCTTATGGCTTTGCATCCTCATAGCTTAGCTCCCACATATCAGTGAGAACATACAATGTTTGGTTTTCAATTCCTGAGTTATTTCACTTATAATAGTCTCCAATCTTATCCAGGTCACTGCAAATGCTGTTAATTCATTCCTTTTATGGCTGTGTAGTATTCCATTGTGTGTGTGTGTGTGTGTGTGTGTGTGTATCTGTATATATATCTATATATATATATCTCACAGTTTCTTTATCCACTCATTAATTAATGGGCATTTGGGCTGGTTCTGGGATTTTGCAGTTGTGAATTGTGCTGCTACAAACGTGTGTGCAAGTATCTTTTTCTAATAATGACCACTTTTCCTCTGGGTAGATACCCAGTAATGGGATTGCTCGATCAAATGGTAGTTCTACTTTTAGTTCTTGAAGGAATCTCCACACTGTTTCCCATAGCAGCTGTACTAGTTTACATTACCACAAAGAGTGTAGAAGCATTCCCTGTTCACTGCATCCACGCCAACATCTACTGTCTTTTGGTTTTGTTGTTGTTGTTGTTGTTTATGGTCATTCTTGCAGGAATGAGGTGATATCGCATTGTGGTTTTGATTTGGATTTCTCTGATCATTAGTGGTGTTGAGCATTTTTTCATATGTTTGTTGGCCATTTGCATATCTTCTTTTGAGAACTGTCTATTCATGTCCTCAGCCCACTCTTTGATGGGATTGTTGGCTTTTTTCTTACTGATTTGTTTGAATTCATCATATATTCTGGATATTAGTCCTTTTTTCTCCCACTCTGTGGGTTGTTTGTTTAGTCTGCTGACTGTTACTTTTGCCATGCAAAAGCTTTTTAGTTTAATTAGGTCCCAGCAATTTATCTTTGTTTTTACTGCATTTGCTTTTGGGTTCTTGGTCATGAAATCCTTCCCTAAGCCAATGTCTAGACAGGTTTTTCCAATGTTATCTTCCAGAATTTGTACAGTTTCAGGTCTTAGGTTTAAGTTCTTAATCCATTTTGAGTTGATTTTTGTATAAGGTGAGAGATAAGAATCCAGTTTCATTCTTCTACATGTGGCTAGCCAGTTATCCCAGCACCATTTGTTGAAAAGGGTGTCCTTTCCCCACTTTATGTTTTTGTTTGCTTTGTCAAAGATCAGTTGGTTGTAAATATTTGGGTTTATTTCCAGGTTCTGTATTCTGTTCCATTGATCTATGTTCTTATTTTTGTACCAGTATTACACTGTTTTGGTGACTATGGCCTCATGGGATAGTATAGTTTGAAATCAGGTAGTGTGATGCCTCCAGATTTGTTCTTTTTGCTTAGTCTTGCTTTGGCTATGTGGGCTCTTTCTTTATTCCACATGAATTTTAGAATTGTGTTTTCTAATTCTATGAAGAATGATGCCACCATTTTGATGGGGATTGCACTGAATTTGTAGATTGCTTTTGGCAGTATGGTCATTTTTGCAATATTGATTCTACCCATCCATGAGCATGGGATGTGTTTCCATTTGTTCATGTTGTCTATGGTTTCTTTCAGCCGTGTTTTGTAGTTTTCCTTGTAGAGGTCTTTTGACTCCTTGGTTAGGTATATTCCTGAGTTTCTTTTCTTTCTTCTTCTTCTTCTTCTTCCTCTTCTTTCTTCTTTCTTCTTCTCCTTCTTCTCCTTCTTCTTCCTCTTCCTCTTCTTCTTCTTTTTTTTTTGCAGCTATTGTAAAAGGGGTTCAGTTCTTGATTTAATTATCTGCTTGGTTGCTGTTGATGTATAGAAGAGCTACTGATTTGTGTACATTGATCTTGTACCCGGAAACTTTGCTGAATT
The DNA here is from genome assembly GCF_000951035.1 of Colobus angolensis palliatus. Lineage (NCBI taxonomy): Eukaryota > Metazoa > Chordata > Mammalia > Primates > Cercopithecidae > Colobus > Colobus angolensis. Next base: position 6,540,307 of record NW_012110918.1, on the reverse strand, counting down.
CTTTTATCAGTTTTAGGAACTCTCTGGAGGAGTCCTGGAGTCCTTAGGGTTTTCAAAGTGAACAATCATATCGTCAACAAACAGCAACAGTTTGACTTCCTCTTTACCAATTTGGATGCTCTTTATTTCTTTCTCTTATCTAATTGCTCTGGCTAGGACTTCCAGTACTGTGTTGAAGAGTAGTGGTGACAGTGGGCATCCTTGTCTTGTTCCAGTTCTCAGAGGGAATGATTTCAATTTTTCCCCATTCAGTATTATGTTGACTGTAGGTTTGTCATAGATGGCTTTTATTACATTAAGGTATGTCCCTTATATGCCGATTTTGCAGAGAGTTTTAATTATAAAGCGATGCTGGATTTTGTTGAATGCTTTTTCTGCATCTATTGAAATGATCATGTGATTTTTGTTTTTAATTCTATTTATGTGGTGTATCACATTTACTGAGGACTTGCATATCTTAAACCATCGCTGCCTCCCTGGCATGAAACCCACTTGATCATGGTGGATTATCTTTTTGATATGTTGTTGGATTCAGTTAGCTAGTGTTTTGTTAAGGATTTTAGCATCTGTGTTCATCAAGGATATCAGTCTGTAGTTTTCTTTTCTGGTTATGTCCTTCCTGGTTTTGGTATTTAGGGTGATGCTGGCTTCATAGAATGAATTAGGGAGAGTTCCTTCTTTCTCTATCTTGTGGAATAGTGTCAAAATGATTGCTAACAATTCTTCTTTGAATGGCTGCTAGAATTTTGCTGTGAATCCATCTGGTCCTGGACATTTTTTTGGTTGGTAATTTTTAAATTAGCATTTCAATCTTGCTGCTTGTTATTGGTCTGTTCAGGGTATCTAATATTTCCTGATTTAAGCTAGGAGGGTTGTATTTTTCCAGGAATTTATCCATCTCTTCTAGATTTTCTAGTTTATGTGCATAAAAGTGTTCACAGTAGCCTGGAATGATCTTTTGTATTTCAGTTGTAATATCTCTGTTTCATTTCTTAGTGAGGTTATTTGGATTTTCTGTCTTCATTTCTTTGTTAATCTTACCAATGGTCTATTGATTTTATTTATCTTTTCAAAGAACCAGCTTTTTGTTTCATTTATCTTTTGTATTTTTTGTTTGTTTGTTTGTTTCAATTTCATTTAGTTCTGCTCTAATCTTGGTTATTTCCTTTCTTCTGCTGGGTTTGGGTTTGGTTTGTTCTTGCTTCTCTAGTTCCTTGAGGTGTGACCTTAGAGTGTCAGTTTGTGCTCTTTCAATCTTTTTGATGTAGGTATTTAGGGCTATGAACTTTCCTCTTAGCACCGCTTTTGCTGTATCCCAGAGGTTTTGATATGTTGTGTCATTATTGTCATTGAGTTCAGAGAATTTTTTAATTTCCATCTTGATTTCGTTTTTGACCCAAAGCTCATTTGGGAGCAGGTTATTTAATTTCGATGTATTTGCATGATCTTGAAGGTTCCTTTTGGAGTTGATTTCCAGCTTTATTCCACTGTGGTCTGAGAGAATGCTTGACATAATTTCAATTTTCTTAAAATTATTGAGGCTCATTTTGTGGGCTATCCTATGGTCTATCTTGGAGAAAGTTCCATGTCCTGTTGAATAGAATGTGTATTCTGTGGTTGTTGGATGAAATGTTCTGTATATATCTGTTAAGTTCATTTGTTCCAAGGTATAGTTTCAATCCATTGTTTCTTTGTTGACTTTCTGTCTTGATGACCTGTTTAGTGCTGTCAGTGGAGTACTGAAGTCTCCCACTATTATTGTGTTGCTGCTGTCTATCTCATTTCTTAGGTCTATTAGCAATTGTTTTATAAACATGAGAGCTCCAGTGTTAGGTGCATATATGTTTAGGATTGTGATATTTTCCTGTTGGACAAGGTCTTTTAGCATTATGTAATGTCCCTCTTCGTCTCTTTTAACTGCTGTTGCTTTAAAGTTTGTTTTGTCTGATATAAGAATAGCTACTCCTGTTCACTTTTGGTGTCCATTTGCATGAAATTCATTTTTTCTACCACTTTACTTTAAGTTTATGTGAATCCTTATGTGCTAGGTGAGTCTACTGAAGGCAGCAAATGGTTGGTGAGTTCTTATCCATTCTGTGGTTCTGTATATTTCAAGTGGAGCATTTAGGCCATTTACATTCAATGTTAGTATTGAAATGTGAAGTACTGTTGCATTCATCATGCTCTTTGTTTCCTGTGTACTTTTGTTTATTTGGTTTTTTGTTTTTGCTTTTTAACTTGTGTTTTTGTTTTACATGTCCTGTGTGATTTATGCTTTAAAGAGGTTCTGTTCTGATGTGTTTCCAGGATTTGTTTAAAGACTTAGAACTGCTTTTAGCAGTTCTTATAGTGGTGGCTTGGTAATGGTGAATTCTCTCAGCATTTGTTTGTCTGAAAAACACTGTATCTTTCCTTCATATCTGATGCTTAGTTTTTCTGGATGCAAAATTCTTGGCTGATAATTGTCTTGTTTGAGGAGGCAGAAGATAGGGCCCCAATCCCTTCTAGCTTATAGGGTTTCCACTGAGAAATCTGCTGTTAATCTGATAGGTTTTCCTTTATTGCCTACCTGGTGCTTCTGCTTCACAGTTCTTAAGATTCTTTCCTTCATCTTAATTTGGATAACCTGATGACAATGTGCCTAGGTGAAGATTTTTTTGTGATGAATTTCCAGGATGTTCTTTTTCCTTCTTGTATTTGGATGTCTGGGTCTCTAGCAAGGCCAGGAAAGTTTTTCTCGATTATTCCCCCAAATATGTTTTCCAAGCTTTTAGAATTCTCTTCTTCCTCAGGAACACGGATTATTCTTAGGTTTGGTTGCTTAACATAATCCCAGACTTCTTGGAGGCTTTGTTCATATTTTTGTGTTATTTTTTCTTTGTCTTTGTTGGATTGGGTTAATTCCAAGACCTTGTTTTTTATATTACCACGGTTGGTTTTCTGGTTCCTTCTCATTTGGGTAGGCTCTGTCAGAGGGAAGGTTTAGAGCTGAAGGCTCTTGTTCAGATTCTTTTGTCCCACAGGGGTATCCCCTTGATGTAGTACTCTCCCCCTTTTCCTATGGATGTGGCTTCCTGCAAGCAGAACTGCAGTGATTATTGTCTCTCTTCTGGGTCTTGCTACCCAGCAAGTCTACCTGGCCCTAGGCTGGTACCAGGGGTTGTCTGCACAGAGTCCTGCGATGTGAACCATCTATGAGTCTCTCAGCTGTGAACACCAGTGCCTGTTCCAGTGGGGGTGGCTGGGGCTTGGGGATGGGGGTGGGGGGGGATGGTGCACAATGGACTCTGTGCGGGTTCTTAGTTTTGGTGGTTTAATGCACTATTTTTGTGCTGGTTGGCCTCCTGCCAGGAGGTGGCGCTTTCCAGAAGGCATCAGCTGTGGTAGCATGGGGAGGAACAGGCAGTGGGTGGGGCTCTAGAGCTCCCAAGATTATATGTCCTCTGTCTTCTGCTACCAGGGTGGGTAGGGAAGGACCATCAGGTGGGGGCAGGGCTAGGTGTGTCTGAGCTCAGTTTCTTCCTGGGCACATCATGCTGTGGCTCCTGTGAGTGCTAGGGGTGAGGTTCCCAGGTCACTCCAGTTGTGTACCTAGGAGGATTATGGCTGCGGCTGCTGAGTCATGCAGGTTGTCAGGGAAGTGGGGAAAGTCTGCAGTCACAGGCTTCGCCCAGCTTCCATGCAAACTGAAGGGTCCCCCACACACAGCAACCCCCCAGACCGTTTCCAGGCGGATAGCGATACAGCCTTGAAAACCTTCCCCAGACTATCCCTCTCCCAGGTGCAAAAGAAAAAGGCTTAGTTCTTCCCCCGCCTGTGGAGTCTGCACACCGGATTTGCGTACTCCTAAATCCTCTTCTGGCCAGGAGGCTTCTCACCTGGTTCAAATTGTTACAGAGTTCAGCTGGGGATTTCCTTCTCCCTGTGTAGTTTCACCCCCTGCTCCTCTCCCGCTGGATCCCTGTGGTGCCAGGCAGGAACGGACTGCGAGGTGACCCTGTCAGTTCCCAGGGTCTTTCTGCCGCTTCCTCTACCCATGTATTTCATTCGGCTCTCCAAATTGACTCGGCTCCAGGTAAAGTCAGAAACTACTCCTGCAAACAGACCTTCAGCTTCTGCGATGGGGGTGTGTGTTTGGGAGAGGAAGGTTTCCTTTTCCCACTTCCGCAGTTGGGGCACTCACAGTTAATGGGGTGAATCTCCCGGCTCCTGCAGGAGCACTCTGCTCCCTTCAGAGGGTCTGTGGGTCCTCTTGGGATTGCTGGTTTGTTCTTGCAGTTGATCTGGAGCTAAAATTCACAATACAAGCCCCCTGCCCACTGCTCTGTCCAGAGCTGCAATCTAGTCCTGCCTCCTGCCCACCATGATACCCTGCCAGGTCCCCTATACTATACATTTAATCTAAGTTACAAAGACACTAAATGGAGGCAAACGTCTCCAAAAGCCAATATTGTGCAAATTAATAACTATAAAATATAGTTTTTAAATTTTGTTCGTGTTTATCATGGGATAGTTTTTGCTGGAAGCTTGTGGTGTGGAAGTTCTTACCTCTTGTTTCACTCTAAAATTTGCTGATTTTAGATTTGGATTTCCTTATGCACAAGATCTTAAAATGTTTATTGACTTATTTATGTTTAAGAATTATATATATCATTTTTGCAATATCAGAAATCTGTGTACTTTTGTTATAAAGAAGCTTTAGGGCACACCATACTTTGGATAGAAGCTTCTCTATATGATACCGAAAAGATGGGTACAAAATTAACATCGCAAATGTGTCATAGGAATGCTTGAGTATTTCTAAGCTTAAATATCATGAAGATTTGAAATGATTATTCTTAAATTTGAATGTTTGACACAATCAACACTTTAAATCATTACATATCAACTATGCATTTGAATTCTTTTCCCTCAGTGTCCAAAGCAAAGTACGTAGACATATTTCATTTAGTCTTCAAGTGAGTGCAGGACTCTACGAAAAACCCCTAGAAGACTCAAGAAGTACAATGATCAAAAAGATAAAGAGCAGGATTTGAGAGAAAAACAAGAGGGTCTTAATTATTCAGAGAGAAGAAAGAGAAAGACAAAAAGAGGAATGAACTATTTTGTTGTTTGTAGTTTCAAAAAAAGGTGATATCTCTATACTGTCTCCTTGGGGATGTTAGGTTTGTTACTAGGGAAAATTATGTATGTGTTTGTATGTGTTCATATATGAATGTGTTTGTCTGTGTCTGTGGGGCTTGAAGAGTGCAGTCTTTCTTCTGTTGATCATAGAATCCTCCTTGAAATTATGGATATGGACCAATTTACCATTAAAACTTTTCTCTGACCCTTATGGTAAAGAGAAAAGTGTGACATGGAAGGTGCTGTAAAATGTCCTTTGACAGAAGCCTGAGTGAAACATATTCGGAACTAGGCTGGCAGGGTAGACTGAAGCTGTCTTCCTGGCCTGGCTCTACTGCTAGAATTTTAAGAGAAAGGCAGTATCCTCATCAGCACCAAGAAAAAGTGAAAATCATATAACATTGTCATGTTCTGTTTTGTCATTTAATGTAAAATAAAACATCTAAAATTAGAAACCCCTATTTTCCTATGCAGCAATCGTTTATTTGTAGAAAGAAACTTTGACTATATTCTAATACATCTGGAAAACTGTAAATCAGGGTGAATGATTGAAACCGTGGCATGGTTGATCCTGCTTCCACAGTGGTGCTTAGTCATCACTGTTCTGGAAAACAATGTGTTCGGCTTTTGATTGTTTTAGGTCTTTTACTTTTATTTCCTGAGAAATAGATGTATTGATATTGAAGCTGGCTAGTTGAATGATCTGTTTCTGGGCCAAAGGAAATGCAAAAGATTAAGTGCTGAAAGGTAGCTGTTGGAAAATTCAGAAAGTGAATTTTGCTTTTCTGTCAGTTGGCTGATACCAAGCTCACTTGATAATAAGAGCTCTTTAGAGGAGCATAAATGTCAGTTTTGCGTCAGCTTGTAACCTGAGGAAAAGTGTGAAAGGGTAGCGCAGCCCTTCCCTCAATTTAAACTTTGTAAAGGGGCTTTTGACTGACTCCCCTTGGTTTGTGGTTTCTGGATCTAGTATTCCAGCCCATTGAATGTTTTTTTGTGGGTGTTCAGACCAAAAGAGACTTATCTGTAGACTCACACCCCCACCCTGTGGTTCTGGCCAATCAATGACGCTAGGTCAGAATGAGTCTCTTAATGGTAACATTTAGCCTATTTCAACACACTTCTCTTAAAGCAGCACGTTCAGCTTGTACTTGAACAGGGGCTTTATTACTTAACTTAAATTTTTTTAAGAAAAATAATATTTCTAAATCTGATAACTCATCTAAATTATTCTGGAATTATCATGGAAAAGTAGAAATAAGTAGTCCTACTTTAAACAACAAAGTTTCATTCATGGGCATCAAATATTAAAACATTTGTTCAAATAAGAACTAATTCAGATTTAATTTTGAATTCTTAACTTTTATGTTTTTACTGAGGATATGATCAAAATAATAAAGATAGAAATTAAAGCTAGTATACTAACGATATAGTAAACTAAGGTAGTTAAAGGAGGGAAAATAATATAATTTGTAGAATAATATTGTAAACCTTAAATTCAGTTTTGGTTGATAATTTTGAATCTTCTTTTAGAATCATTTGTTAATTCCAAATATCTTAGCCTATGACTACATTTTAAATTATTGGGCTTCAAATTAAAATGTGTGGCAGTTTAATGTTCTATTATCTTTCATTTAGAGGGAAGTCCTTTGAGAAGCTGACAAATTACACTGTAATTAAATTTTTAGAGCTAATGAATTAATCCCCTTAGCCACTATTTGCTTAGTTTACCTATTGAACTCAGTTATATCACTTTTATTGAGGGAACTAGGAATTTCTTCTCCATTGTTCTGGCTCATATCTGTAAGTAAAGAACCTTATTTTTTCTGATGAAGTCTTAACATTCCCAAAGTGATTTCCTATTCCATAAATCTCCCACAGCTCCAAGCCATCAATCACTAAGACCCTTGTCTTATGATAACCACAAGCAAGGTAATATTAATAAAACTGATATTGTAGGGAACAGGCTAGAAAGAAAGGCTGATGTGTTCAATAAGAATCTATTATACTCTGTACCACAATAGCAACCTTTGTTTTTGTTTGAATTATATTTTAAATCCTTGTGAATACAGGCAAAAGCAAATCCTAAATAAGTAGTAACACATAGTGTTCAATTTCTGCTCCTTTTTCTTTTCTTTCCTTCTGTTACCTCTTGGTCATTTCACTCCTCATTACCACCTTTGATTGAACCTCAACTTATGGAAAAGGGCGGAGAGTGAAGTTCAGTGGGCTCTCCTGCTCCTGCTAGTGTAGCCCAGGAAAGAAAAAGTGAAGGGCAGGAAGTTGTAGCAGGGTGACAAGAAGGTTTCACCTTTGAATGCTCTCTTCCCAATGTGCCTTGATAACGAAGAAATAGGTTATGCTCAGATAAGCACATGCACATAACACCTTTATTTTGAGGGGTAAGTAAAAAGCTTTCATTGTTTATTTGTTACTAATTAATGGTTCATGGGAGAGGTGATCTAGCATTGCCATGGTTTGAATGTGTCCTTTCCAAAATTCAGGTGTTGCCAACTTGAATATTAAGAGGTGGGGCTTTTAAGAGATGATTGGGCCATGAGGGGTCCTCCCTGGTAAATGGAGTTAAGATCCTTATCAAAAAGGCTTCACCCACCATTTAGCCAGCTTGCCCTTCTGCTCATTCACCACGTGAGGACACGGTGCCTCTTCCCTGCAGAGAATGCAGAATCAAAGCAATGCAGCATCAAGGTGCCATCTTGGAAGCAGAGAGCAGCTCTCCTTGTACAACTGAACCTGCTAGAAGTTTGCCCTTGGACTCTCCAGCCCATAGAACTGTGATACATACTTTTCTGTTATTTATAAATCACCCAGCCTGTGGCATTTGGTTATGACAGCAAAAGAGGGAGCGAGGCCAGCACCTATAGCATGCCTATATAGAATTCCCATATTTATTATCAAATTTGCATAGGCTTCCCTGTTCCATATCCATGATGCTCCCTATTATTCTATGATAACGAGATTGCCATCATTCCCTAGAGTTCACTTCCCTGGTTACAAACCTTAATATTTAGGTCATCCTTGACACTTCTCTTCCTTTCTCTCCCCTTGCCCATTCTCTACTATACTGAATCCATAATCAAGACCTACTGGTTTCTACCTTCTAATATCTCTGATAGATATCTACTTCTTCTCCAATCCTTTTCCTTAGGCTGAGCGGGAATCTATCTTCGGTGGGACCAACACGTCTCCTAGGTCCATTTTACCATCCGGATTGTCAAATCTATGAAAATAAAGACCAAAGTTGTTTTTGATTCCTCTCTGAATCCCCGGAAATTTCCACAGGACCTGGCATGTAGAAAGGGGAAAAAGATGTCAGTATGCATTGCCAATAATTTTTTAAAGTAACTAGAAAAGATGATTATAACTTTAACTTTTAAATTTCTCTACCTACTAACAACACACATACACACACACACACACACACACACACACACATTTTTCTACAGACAAACCATGTGGCATGGAGCTAAGAACTGCTATAGACAGGTCTTGACATCACAATCAACATACATTTCTTTAGATCTAATAGAAAATGTCCTTTCCCTCTCACAAGCTTTGCATAAAACTATTAAAGAGCCCTGAAATGACCTGAAACAGGAAGCTTTGGTTCTAGCTACCTGTTTGTAGACTGTATAGTGGATGGTTAATGCCCAGCCCAGTGCCTTAGGATGGTTAATGCCAGTGGAATCTGATAGTATATTTACCATTTACTAGGTATGCAATTGTAGACAAATCACTTTATCTCTCTGAGATTTGGTTATTTCTATTATAAAATTAGAATAAAAATACATAACTTCCAAGGTTTTGTGAGGGCTCAAGACGATATTAATGAAGTGCCCAACACAGTGCCAAGTACATAGAGATGACTAATAAATTTTAGTTGGACGTTTCAAATGACAATCTCTTTAAGTTACAAAATGACTTGTGCTCATCTTTCTGGCAAAAAGAGGTGTTGTGATTATGGGACATTTTTATGCTTCCAAAGGCCATTTACAACTATTCAAGAATCTGCTTAAATATAATGGAGAAATTGTCAGGACAGCTATTATTTCTCTCAATTTTTCTAAAAACAAAGAACTAGAGACCCAAAGAATTGCATGAATTTCACAAGGTCATAGAGTGAGTTAGTAACTAAACTTGGAAATGGGCTTAGCCTTTGGGATTTCTCATCTGTTTTTGTCCCTGGTCCCCCAGTAACAAGAGTTTAATTCATTCCAAAGATGCTTGAACTGTGGGTATAAATGTTTCAATGTACCAAGGCTTTCTGGAACTGTCAATGTTAAGCATATTTTAAGATACAATAAATATTCTGCAATTTCACTACCTGCTTAGCCTAGCCTTTCTATTTAAAGCTGTATTTGGTCCCACATTCATTTACTCATTAAAAGTTATAGAAACAAAACTATGTGTGAGGCACCATGAAGAGATTCAAAGGTGTCCCACTGTCAAGTGCCCTGCCCTCATTGATTCCTTATAGTCTAAGAACAAATCTGCTAAAATGACCAGCAGCCAACTGAGGGAAAAGACCACCATTAGAGGTTTTTCTTCCAGTAGAATCATCAGCCCCCTGGAGATGGGAGATCAGCCTAAAGACACTAAAGACACAGCAATCTACCTTTCAGCAATTACTCAACCCTATTCCAGCAAATCACCAAATGGAGAGAATCTTTTATAAAAGAAAGAAGGAAAAGAAAGGCTAGATAGAAATGAGATCCAGAAAATATTTCTGGGTGGTAGCATGCTGAAGTCCAGATGGAAATTTAGCATTAATTTGGCTAACACTATTTCAGTCACAGCACATTTTCAACTATTTATTTTTGTACTGAGCCTCTCCTAGTAAGGTGGGTATCAAATGGAAATTTTTTTCTAAGGTGGCATTTCAAATAATAACAATAATAATAAAATCCTGGATCAGGAACACTTTTTCCATTAGATGCACAAGGAAGCAAAGCAGGAAGCTTGAATGGTCCTATATTTTTTGGCTAATTGAATCTGTTCATGTAAATGACATCTCTCCATTTCTTCCTTTAAAACGTTTGTTTTTCTATCCTTTTAAATGATTGGCTCCAACTTGGAGATACTTGTTTCTTTAGTGTTGATACCCAAAAATGAATGCAGTCCTCTAATTTATACCATGGGGGAAAAGAGAGGTGGAGTATGAGAGGTGGATTTTATCCGTGCCATGGTTACATATAGAAAATTGATTTTCCAACCATACCAAATGATAAAGTCCATCTTTGATATATTCCTGTCTCACTGCTTTCCAGGTCTTAAGGCATCTGATCTCAGGTCAACTCCCCTTGGAGTGTAATTTAGAATACAGTCCCTTCCCTTTAGAGGTTTCATGCCACAGGGCATGGGTATGTTTTCTTTGGCTAGGACAGACCTTATGAAAGAAATTATTCTGCTGCCTAACTGACAGAGTTGGGCATGGGGTACAGAGGAATGGAGCCTCTCCCAGTGGCCCTTTGCCTGGAATTTGTCCTAAAAGCATGAAACTAAGCAGGATTTGTAGCAGACAGATGTGGATAATATATGCACTACCTTTCCATTCTGGTGTCTGTTTGCATGAGAATGATAAACTGCAGGACTTTAAATGTGACCCTAGGTAATGGTGAAGTTGTGAACTCTTGGAGAGACCTGGTCCCGGATTTGATTGGAAAATCTATTATGGATGGATCTTCTGGCCAGACAAACAAACAAAAAAAAACCTTCAAAAAACAGGCAACAAAAAACTCCCATAGTGCCACGTCTGCTGGAGCAAGCTTTCTGAAGATAATAAACTAAAGATTTTTAGTAGTCCATGAAAAGTATGTATGTTATAAGCAGACAGCAGTCAAATTTGGTGGCTGGTCGATACCGCTTGCTCTAAAACTACCTAAAAACTGGGGCTACCCAGCAGATCAATGGTGTTTATTCAAAAACCTCTTATTACCTGGGCCAACATCTTAACCGAGAATTATTGATTGGTCCAAGAGTTTGTTTCTTCGGTTCTTTTTTGTTTGTTTGTTTTGGATGAGTTTCCAGGAACAATTACAGTGAAACTATTGTTGTGTAGTGAAAAGAATCCCTTCTTGGGTCATATGAGTTCTAGTCTGCCTCTGCCATTTTAATTGTAAGCAAATTGTTATCTTACATATAAAGTGAGAGAGATTATTTACATGACTTCCAGCTTACCTTTTTTTCACTCCAAAACATTATAGCATCAGTGCCACCAGACTTATCACAGTGAGTCAAATGTAAAAGTTAAGTGTCTAACATCAGCAATTTGTACCTCCATTGCCTGAAGTCTAGTGGTTTGTGGGAAATATATATTATTGATTATATTATAAGACATTCATTAATTTTTTTGAAATTTAAATTGGAGGTAAAACCTGGGAATTGAGATGACCTTTTTCTTGCTCTCTCACTAGCACATTTCTTCTAAACCAAGAACTGAACTTCCCAATTGTACACGGCAGCCAGCTTAGGTCTCAGCTTAGAGCAGGAATTGGCAAATAAATCATGACCCTCAGGCCACATATAGCCTGCAACCACCTGTTTTTGTAAGACCGAAAGCTAAGAATGGTCTCCTCCATATATATTTTTCTCTGTATTTTTAAATAGGTGAAAAAATATCAAAACAAGAATAATATTGTACAACACAAAAAATACATGAAATTCAGATCTCAGTGTCCTTGAATAAGGTTTTATTGGAACACAGCCACACTCATTTGTTTACTACTATCTTTGGATGCTTTCATACCACCACAACAGAATTGAGTAGCAGCATCAGAGACAGTGCAGCTTGCAAAGCTGAACATTTTTACTGTCTATCTTATTATTAAAATATTGCCAACCTCTGGCATGGAGGGAGAGTATGAACTGTCAGAAATACATTAGGAAAGAGAGAAAAGAGAAAATTACTAAGAAGAAAAATGTAAAAGAGGAAAACAATAATGATTACTAAATTGGAATTTCAATAACATTAGCCATATTTGTTTATGTATAATACTACTACCATTTTGAAAATATGGCACATAGACTATTTTATTAGTCCTAGGCCAAAAGAAAGTTATGAAGGAGTAAGATAAGTAAGATATTCTCTATTTTACTGAAAGATAGCCTGACATATACAACATACAACAGAAGAGGACTGGGGTGAAAGGGAAGGGTCATTCTGGGAACACTGAATTAAAGCCTTACTAAAAGACTGAGTTGTCACTCTTCCTACAGAATACACTTAAAACCTCAGGTTGACCATGTCATCCCATATGTTGATTCTATTAAAGGTAACACACACACACACACACACACAAATATATGTGTAAAACATTTATGTGATTCTAAAAGATTTACCATTATCCAAAAAATCGTCGACATATAAACCATTTAGTTTAGATAACACTCTGTTTTCAATACCTACACAAATAGTCATTTGGGCTATATTTTTATATTCTGTGTAGTATGAAACAAAAAGGACAATAATGTTCAGATCTCAAGATTTATATCTTCGAACAAATGACCAAATACCAAAATAAAAAAAAAACTAAATATAAAAATAAAAAACTCACTAAATAAGTTCTAGATCTAGCAAGCAACAGTAACGCCAAAAACTGTCGTTTCTGATCCCTACGTCTTGTGAGTAAGTAGCCAATAAATGCCGCCGTGGTCTCTCCCACCTCAGCAATCACCATCAACCCCAAATCCAGAGCAGCTGATACGATTTAGTGGCACAGGAAGAGACAAACATGTGGGAAAGCAAACCCTGAAAGTCAATTGGATTATAAAGTGGAGACTTTTGTGATAAAGGGGACTTAGTTTTACAGCTTAGTTGAGCACGAGTGGGGAGAAAAAAGGAAAGAAGAAAAATCACTCTGGGTCTCTTTGCTTAAGTTATTTTGCAGATTTATTGAGACATGCACGTGGTAGAAAATGACTTCCAGAAGTTAGAATTTTAGCTAAGCCATACTGTGGTGGCTGGCTCTCCTGTGCAAACACGGCCTCATGCTCTGAGCTCTGAGGTAATGTGAGGTAACTGTTTACACTCAGGAGCGCTTGACAATGTTAATTGCAGGATGCCTCTGGCCCAAGCTGGCATGGCACTCCTGGATCCTCCACTCTGATTAGAAATTTGTGAAATATAACACGTCTTGCCAGGTACAGTCACGTTTGGGTCAAGCCATTTTTACCAAGTAAAAAGAAGTGGGAAAATATAGTGGAAATACACACGTGTGTGCGTGCACACACACACACAGAGGAGGTCATAGTAGCCAATGCCGAGTCTACACAAGCCCACTTGATTAGGTATTTTAACTGATCATGACATTCAAAACGATCAAGCCATTCTTAATGGGAGATGTAGCATTTGGTTGGTTGCTCCTGGCTCTGCATTCTTTCCTGTGGTTAGTGTTTGCTACGGAACATGGAGCCTTGCTTATTGATAACTGGGGACACTTTATTAAATGCCAATGTACTGGCAAGGTGAAGCCGCTTCACTAATTTCTTGGCCTCCTAATTTATAGCCAAAAAGTCAACAAACAGATCTGAGCTATGCCTACAGGAATCCAAAACAACCGGTGAATATTGTTTGATCCCCTTCATCAGTTTGATCGAATTCACAGGTGGCTTAATGCATCTGGGTAGAAATAGCCACAAGCGTAATTCACGGTAAAACAAAACATGATCAATTTAAGTAACCCACTGAGAAAAATACAGTCAAGCGCTTTGTTTGCTGGAAGGTCATGCTAAAGGGAAATCGCTGTTTACAGAATTTCACGCAGCCCTTTTTGGCTCTGTGTGATGCTGGGAATAAGGTCTTCCTCCCCTGGAATGTCTTAGCATTTCATTTAATACTAGTATGTGGGTTAGATACTATCCATGTGTAAGAATTTGGTGCTATTTTTCATTCCCTATTAATTTATAATTTTCTTGAAGTAAGGAATGATGATGCATTTTTGTATTACGTACAGCACAATGTCATCCACGGACTAGTTCCTCTAGAAATATGTGATAAAAACAAGTTAAAATAATTAATGATGGATACACAAGTCTCTTACGTTTCTTGGGGCTCTTCTATTGCCAGTAATTCATTCAACTATGCTCATAGTAGAGATATCCTTTGTTATAAGCATGGTCCTTGTCATTTCGGGTATACAAATATAAATGGGACACACTTACTGTCTGCAGATAATTTAGGGGAAAGCGATTATGAGAAGAAACGTTTTTAACAGAATATAGAATAGGATATATCTTATTAGAGAGGTCCAAACAAAGAAGAGGATTCAAAGAAGAGGTTTTGTCATTTAACTTGTTGATTAATTGCCTCTTCATCTACTATCTATTTTAGTCAATCACAAAAAACATCAATACATGATAATATTTGTTATCACCTATATAGTGTTTTGTGCTGTAAGCTACTTTCAATACATTACAGGTATTAATTCCCTAAATCCTCACAACAAATTGGTGAGGTATATACTACTATCATTTCTATTAGACAGATGAAAAAACCTGGGGAACAGAGAGATGTTAAATAACTTGGACAGTATCACACAGCACATAATTAGTGGAGCTGGAATTTGATCCCAGGCACTCTGGCTCAAGGGCTTTGTCCTATTAACCAAAATACCAGTGTTGACTTAACCCTTGCTCTTTGGGAGTTTATGATCTAGAACAGGGGATGCAAATATTTCCCATAAAGGGCCAACTAGGAAATATTTTTGGTTTTTTTGGCCAGAGGGTCTCTGTTACCACTCCTAACTCTGCTGTTAAAGTAGGACAGCCTCCCTAGATAGTGTGGAACCAAATGGGCATATCTGTGTTCTAATAAAACTTTATGTCTAAAAGCAATCAGCTGGTTGAATGGCACCTGCAGGTTGTAGTTTCCTGACCCTATCTAGAAGGAAAGAAGTATATAAGCAAGCAAACACAGAAGGATTTTACTAATTGCAATAGGTGTGAGGTTGGGAATGGTCTGAGATAAGGAACAATGGATCTAGCCAGCATGAGAGAAGAGAGAAACTAGGCAGGTAGAGCGTTCAGATGAGGTCTCTTAGAAGCAGTGGCCTTTAAATAGGGTTTAATGGTGAGCGCTCCAAGCAAGCAAAAAGGAGCCAAAGAAACACCATTCTGGATGGAGGGAATAATAAGATAAAGGCCACAGAGAAGTTAGAAAAATATTGGTGAGGCATGTTCTAAGAGTAAATTGTGTGAACACAAAAGAGAGTGGTGATGTCTTCCAAAAGGGCCAAGCAAGGTCACAGAGGGCCTTGTATACTGTAGTGAGGATGGATATTCCTAAGGTCTCTGGGAAGACACTGAGGAGTCCAAGTTGGGCTCAAAAACAAGGCAAATTGTACATGTTTTTAAAAGGATAAAGTAGACTTTGGACTTAGCCTAGGGGCCTAGGTAGAGTTTTAATTTAGCTTATAATTTATATGTATAGCTTATAATTTATATGTATAGAAAAGCTAAGGCAGGATATAATACTTTCCAAAAATTGAAACATAAAGTTATACCTGTTGGTGTACTATACTAAACTCTAAAATTTATCGTGTATAATTCTATTTAACTCACCAACAAGAGGATTGCTAGATGTCAGGTGCTGTGCTAAACATTAATGCAAAAATATACATACCTCAAAAAAGAGCTCTGTGTGTACTAGAGTTAAATAAGGACACAGCCAATACAACGTTCATTACTCCCTAAAGGAGTTCAAATCCCAGTTGTGCAGCCTTAGCACATTACTTAAATGTTCTATGCCTCAGACAGAACAGGATGATAATAAAATATGTGATTTAGAAAGTGAGGATGAGGAAAAAAGATGAAACAGACAATATGAAGTTCCTAGACTAAAAAATCAATGTTAGCTACTTTCATGAGGAGAAAATATTTCATAATTATCCTTAAGAAAATATTGGGCATGCACTCTATCTACTAATAAGTACACACACAAACATATAATTTAATAAAAGTAAATACAGAGAGCAATTCATTGTTTGCTAAGTGACAAAACACATTCTAAAGATGTTTTGAAGCTACAAGATTTCAAAGAAGGGAGAAACCAAAGAAAGCTTCTACAGTGAGGATGTTTTGAGCCCCTGCCTCCTCTGTGACCAATGACTGTAAATAGCACTAAGGGGGCCAATGTAGTTTGAGTTTTAAATTTATATTTTGGGCACTATTTGGAACTCAGCTTCTTTCAGACATATCCTAAACTCATCAAGATTTTTTAGGCCAAGAAAGGGAATATGTAACCTAGGATTTATACATTTGACCATGTGCTGGCAGAGCCCATCATAACAGTGTTTAGTACTAGAAAGTAAGGCAATAGAAGGCAAGTCATGCCTATGCTACCCAAACCAACATCATCTATAATTATAACAAAAGAGTCTTAGAATATAAATGTAGTATCACATACAATTTTAGGAAGTAAGATATGGGGAAAAGGCTTAATATTTAGTAATGGATAGTAAATTCTGTAGCATAATTAGGTTTCTCATAAAATGCTGTATCAACGTTTCATCTTGTACATAAAATTGTAATACCAAACTAGAATGATGTTGCAAACACACCTATATAGATCATTAGAAGAGTAATTTTCTCTCTTGAGAGCTTCATAGCATAGAATAATCTGAAGAACCATAGCATATAGATATATTGAAATAAATTGCAAGAATGCCAAAAAATGAGACCTCAGTGGTATAAAATGAAATAAGAGCGATCAAGTTAAATTCATTTTGTTTTTAATGTGTACTTTGAGAATGGCACAGATTACAAAATAGAAACTTGAGAGTAATTTTTGTGGAGTATGTGTTTTGAATCCCATGTAACAAATATATAAAGAAAATTGCCGTGAGTTGTGAAAATTATTTTCTTCATTTCAACCAGGAGCTTTGTTCTTTACAATGATAATATGGTGTTAAAAGTTTGATTGCAAAATGGCTGTGCTCTGGGGGCAGCTTCTGTGCTGCTTTTGTGGTTTCTGCTGATACAAATTTGATATTTTACAAATGCAGAATATGAAATATATTCCTAACATGTGTTTCATACACTTATAATACACCAAAATGTAAAACAGCATATGCTTGGGACATTTCTTGGCTGTGTGCTTAATGCACTATATCTGGAACCCGTTAAATGTTATTATAGAAATAATTGAAACATTTCGCACAGTTTCATGCAGAGAATTTTGCATGTTAAGCTCATACTCCTTTCTTCAGTTATAGAAGACTTTACATGACTGATACACAAATGTTTCCATTAGAATCAGGAACACGGATATGGTGTTTCTTCTTATGAACCAGTGTTAGGTAAACTTTGGCGGTATTTCAGACCTAATTTTGCCAACAACCTCCTATCACTGAATAGATTCATGAAGAGAGGTTTTTCTGCAAATGAATTATATTGAAAATAAAGAGAGACACGATTTCTATTTTCACAATTTAAAAATGAATCCTTTATTCCTCTTAAATTCGTTTATCTCCTTCTATTTCTTTGCTGAATGTTCTTTGTTTATCCTGGTGTCACATCAGTATTTTCTCGGTGATAAGTTGTAATAGTTAATCATTCAGATATAACTCCTGCTTTCCTTTGTTATGCGGAGTGTAATCAGTTTTTAGTACGATTTCTGGCTTCAATTTAAACAAATTGAAAATTTATATTTCCTATGGTGAATTCGGAAATGAATGGCCTGATAGAAAGTCTGAAGTGACTCAGTAATCGCTTTAAATTATTATTCATTATTATGACTTTTTTGAGACAGGGTCTCACTCTGTCACCCAGGCTGTAATGCAGTGGCATGATCATGGCTCACTGGAACTTCAACCTCCCCAGGCTCAGGTGATTCTCCCCACTCACTCCCTCAGCCTCTGGAGTAGCTGGGACTACAGGTGCATGCCAACATGCCCGGCTAAATTTTATATATTTTTGAAGAGACAGTTTCACCACGTTACCCAGGCTGGTCTTGAACTTCTGGGCTCAAGCAACCTGCCTCAGCTTCCCCCCTGCCCAATATTAATTTTTTATTTCTGAGAACTGAATGTCACTATTATTTTCAGATCATTTAGAAACTACATAAAATGATCTAGTTTTTCTCACGACAAACAGCACCATTTATTTTACTGAAAACCAGTTGTTACCACTAAAGTATGTTATGAGCCTATATGTACATTTCATTGATAGCGGGCCTCTCCACGTCAGTGGAGAGGATACTGATGGATACCACCATCAGTATCATCACTTGGGAACTTCTTAGAAATGCAAACTGACAGGCTCCCCTGGAGACCTACTGAAACGGAAACTGGGGATGAGGCTTGGTAGTCTTTGCTTTAACAGGCTCTCCAGATGATCCAGAAGCATGTTCAAGTTTGAAAAGCACTGCTCTAGAAGGATGGATCCATTTCATCATGCACTGAGATGATGAGTTTCAACATCCTGCTAGAATCCTCTGTCCAATTACAGGGCCTATGACAGGTTGGAGGGAAAACATTTATGTTAAAGTCAAATAGATCTACTAGAGATAAAATAGACAAAAGATAACCAATCTCAGATTCTGGGAGAAATATTCTTCTTGCTTTCCCTCGCCCTTGTCTGCGTACCATATTTCCTCTGCCAACATATACTTCCATAAGCGCGTGCACGTGCACACACACACACACACACACACACACACAGATTTATCTACCCCTAAAAAAAAAGATAACTTGTCCATCCCCCGCTTTCATTTAAGTAAAGATTTTCCATAAGACAAGTATCTCAAGAAACAGAAATTTCATTTTCCAGCCAATGTGTGAATATTATCCGGGCCTCACAAAATGTTAGAGAGATTTATAAAAGGTGAGGGTCTACTAATGACTTTTTTCTTTTTTTTTTTTACCATGTTTAAGACCTAAAAGTAGGAAAAATGAATTTCCTCAAACTTAAAATTGGCCAAATAATTAATTTGTATATTTAATGTATACTGGAACTTATGGATTAAAATGATTTGTTTTTATTATTGGGGAGTCTGTAGAATAAGCCATTGCATGAACTCACCTAGAGTTGTCCATATGCCTATCTGACAGTTGTTAAAGGCAGTATCATCCCGTGCCACATGTGGTTAAGAAAAGTGATTCTGAATCTGAGTTTCACCACTTTTTAGTTTTGTGAATGACAGCAAATAACATAGACTGCTTGATTTTCTCTTTTCTCCATTGAAACATGGAAATAATAAGAAAATCTACTTTATAGCATTGGTAGACAAAAATAAACAAGATAGTGTTTATAATGCCTGGCACATTTAATAAACATTAGCTATCACTAAGCTGAATTTTCACTGACCATCTCTCTTGAGATCACATCCTCATCCTTATTTTATTTCCTTGATTAATGTGTCAAAACACTACTTTGGAAACACACAGCATAAAGTTTCCTTTCCACTGAATTTTCAATAAAGTATGAGCTTTCACGGTAATGATATGCATTTACCTTAATTCCTCCCTTTGAAAAAACTCCCTTAACGTTTATATTAATGAGTCTTTTCAGTAGTTATGAGTCTGGACTATGCTCTTCCAAAGAAGTTTCCTCATAAATTAGCATTAATTGATGTCCAGTTTTTTGGAAAATGTTAGCACACATTATTTATGGCACGTTCTGTTCGTGTGGCGCCTCTTAATATGAAAAAAAAAAGTTTTCAAAGGAGGTTCAAATGCTGTTTCCTTTGCTTGCAAAATGGTGAAAGCCACGGGCTTTTCGTATTTGGCAAGCTTTCAGCAATATTTCTAGTTGAAGAGCATGTAAGTGATTTGAAGTCAAGGGCGAATTTGGGATCACTCTCAATGTCGTGGTTTTTTCCACATCCATTTTAAGCCTGCATGAGCTGTGGATGCTGTACCCAAGTGACAAAGACACATCCCTCCAATATTAATAAGAACGCCTTGTATCCAAAATGAAGCAACATTTCAGAAAGGTTGGCATCACTTCTACCAATCCTAGGGTATGAGAAAAACACATCAGCACACAAATATATATTTAGTTTTATTCCTTGTGGTATATCCGTACGTGTGTGTAAATGGACCATTTGTACGTTTCTAAGCATCTTAATAGGCTAGAAGAGGGAAGAAAGCAAGAATCCATAAAAATAAAGTTGTAGTTTGATTTCATTCTGTAGAAAAAGTTACATAATACCATAAGCAGAAATCTTCCTAAAAGTTGGAGGCTTTTTCTCAATGTTAAACATCATAGATGAATGGGTATTGACTAAACGCTGGCACAGATGTTCTGGAAAGCTGATCCTTAAGATACATGCAGTGGGTCATTAGGATCTAGCACATAATGAATTCTCAATAATTTGTGTTTGTTATTTTCATTTTTCCCAGTCTTATGTGCTTGGTGATTTTTGTTTTGTGCCATTTTCAATTCTGTGTATTTGCTGATTTTTGGTAACAAAGACTTAAGAAGGCTCTTGCTTACAGATAAATTCATTTTTCATTATAAGAAAATATAGAACTAGTCACTTATCCTAATACAATCAACCACATAAATGTCAATCTATATTGGATTTTCTTGGGAGAAAACTAAGTTCAGCTGAAAGTATTTCCATAAAAACGTAGATTGATGTGATAAACATAGAATGTTATTTGCATCAAATATAAACCCTGAACAAACGAAAAAGATAGGTCAAAAGACTTTTTTTATTTTTTATTTTTATTTATTTATTTATTTTTGAGACAGAGTCTCGCTCTGTCCCCCAGGCTGGAGTGCAGTGGTGCAATCTCAGGTCACTGCAACCTCTGCCTCCCGGGTTCAAGCAATTCTCCTGCCCCAGCCTCCGGAGTAGCTGGGACTACTTGGGAGGCCAAGGCAGGTGGATCATGAGGTCAGGAGTTCAAGACCAGCCTGGCTAATATGGTGAAACCCCGTCTCTACTGAAAATACAAAAGACTGTTTTTAAAGTAAGTTCCATTGTAAGCCCAATCTTTGAATAATAAATGAGCCTACAAATAATTTTTTTCCTTTAAATAATTTGTATTTTTATTAAGGAGACGACATATACACAGGAAATAAGAGAAAGCTAGAAATGCTGTAGAAAAGACTACATGATTTGCTGCTTTGTTCTATACATAACTATAGAAATTCCAAAGAGATATAAATATTTTTGGCAGTCCACAATTTTTCAGGATTTGAGTCAGAAGAGGGGCTGGTCCCAAAAATACATGACCCTTCCCAGAGCGGGTGCTACCAAAAAGATTATCTCAAAGTCAAGGAGGAAAAATAAACCATATTAACAATCAGTCAATTACACTAACACAGAAAAAGGAAACAATTTCTGATGTGGAAATAAAGCAATTGTTTAGAAGCTTAGATAAGCCAAACCACCAAAGTGTGGATGGGCTTGAAATAAAAAGCCAATATGGGCCTGGCATGGTGGCTCACGCCAGTAATCCCAACCCTTTGGGAGGCTGAGGTGAGAGGATCACCTGAGGCCAGGAGTTTGAGACCAGCCTGGCCAACATAGCGAAACCCCGACTCTACTAAAAATACAAAAATTATCCGGGTGTGGTGGCACACGCCTGTAGTCCCAGCTACTTGGGAGGCTGAGGCAGGAGAATTACTTGAACCCGGGAGGTGGAGGTTGCAGTGAGCCGAGATCACACCATTGCACTCCAGCCTGGGTGACAGAGCAAGACCCTGTCTGGAAAGAAAAAAAAGAAAAAGCCAATATGAGAAAAACAGAGGCTGGACTGAGGAACAGACATGGTGAGCTGCAACGTGGAATAGATCTACCACAATCTTCCCAGAGCTTAAACAGTCATGTTGAGCCTTGCTGAGAGGATACAGCATTTCTGACATGTTTGTGGACAAAAAGACTGTTTACAGGTGAGATTTTGTCAGTATCAAAGACTATCGAGGGTAAAAATGGAAAAGTTGCAAGCATAAAGATTTAGATTTGGATAGTGGTTCTGTCCCTGTTTACTATTTTGCAACGGATTGGGAAGCCATGCAGAGTTCTGGACCTTCTATATTCTCATCTGTGAGACAGGATGAGTGACACAAACTTTTTGAAATTCTTCTGAGGGTTGGCAGTGATGTATAGTTACCACAAGATCTAACACAAAATATGTGTGTTTTTTTCACATTTTCAAAACCTATTTTTTTTTTTTTAAAAAAAGTGGATTTGTTTTATTTTAGATTCAGAGGGTACATGTGCATGTTTCTTACATGGGGATATTGCATACTGGTGGGGATTGGGCTTCTAATGTACCTATTATTCAAATATTGAACACTGCATCCAATAGGTAATAAAAATATTCTTAGTAAACGATGGCTATTTTTATTATCATTGTTATTATTGGCTCAACTTTCTATCCAGTCTTTAAGTCCTCATGATAACATAAACATCATTTTACATTCTAAGCAGTGCTTGAATAACAACTGTAAAATTTTTTTCTTTTACTCCTAGAAGCCCCCATTCCATCTATTAGAAAAATTTTCTGTTAAATTAAAATGTACTTATTCAGGTGACAAATTTTCTGCATTAGTTTAATGATTGGTAAGAAATAAATCTATAGCTGGGCACAGTGACTCATGCCTGTCATTTCAGTACTTTGGGAGGCCGAGGCAGGAGGATCACTTGAGCTCAAGAGTTCAAGGCCAGCCTGGGCTACGTAGCGAGACCTTATCTCCACTAAAAAATAAAATAATAATAATTAGCTGGGCATCGTGGTGCACACCTATAGTCCCAGCTACTCGGCAGGCTGAGGCAGGAGGATTGCTTGAGCCCAAGAGATGGACGCTGCAGTGAGCTATGATCATGCCACTGCACTCTAACCTTGGTGACAGTGAGGCCCTGTCTCAAAACAAACAAACAAACAAACAATAAACAAAAAACAGAAAGAAATAAACCTAAAATCTCTTTTATGTAGTAGCATGTCCATACTCTGATTATACATTTATGTCTTTGCTTCTGTTTGGCTCTCTCAGCTATATATCACTGTCGTCTCATACGCAGGGAACTAAGTGGTTGGGCTCTCTCTCTTTCTCTCTCTCTCTCTCTCTCTCTCTCTCTTTGAGAGTTTATTCTTCTATCTGATAGAAGTAGTTTTGAAACAAAGTCTTGGTGTGACTTCACCAACACAGAATAGATATAAGCAATTACTTTTCTTACCTCTGAATAATATTCTTCTAGTAAAAGATAGCCTAAATCACATTAGCTTTCAGGTGGCCATATTACAGTATTGATGAAGGCATAGTGTCATCTTAAACCTCTTTCTAGGGGCTAATACATCAATGAATCAATTCTTCTACTGCCTAAGATACATCAATCTAGGAGCTAATCCATCCATCGATCAATTCTTCTCTTCATTTGAGAATAGTAAGTTTTGCTTTCCACATATTTCCAGAGTGAAAAGGCACTTTATTGAATCTACATAGATTTAAGAAACAGAGATTCCCTCTCCTACTAGGTTGATATAGTCCCAGATTCCCTGACAGTTGATATCTGAGCTGAGTAGTTCCATTATTTTGTTTGTTTTTCATTTGGTTCTACCGAGCAGATCTTATTTGCATCATCTAAGCATCCTCCTGAATCTAGAGAACAAAAATTCACCGCTTAATAAGAGAATGTAGAGACAGGCAGACTTAACGTGTTGTTTCCATACTTTTGCTTTTAATTTGTTTTCTCCATGTTCCTCTTGCTTTTTATTTTCAGGTTCTATTTTCCCTTTAACCTTTATACCTAGCCAGGTAAGAAACATTTAGTAATTTCAAATTTCAGTAAGCTGCATTTCAACAGTAAACAAGCGAAAGTGACCACATTCGTGTCATGTTCTAATAAATATTAGGGTCTGACGTAGATTGGGGTTTTTCCTGACTGCTTTGGGAAGTATTGATGTTCCAGCAATCAGTCTTTGCTAAATGTTTAAACTGATTTTCTCGATGTTCTGCACTCGACATTGAACATGAGGGTCATTGTATTCTCTATTAAATGTCACGGTTAAAGCTTGAAGCAGAAATTTTTGACTGTAATCAGGCATAAAGGAAATAGGAAAATTTATCCCAATGAATTGTATTCTTCTTCATGATCAAAAAAGATAAAGAATGTTGATAAAACATGCACATCTGATTACTCACAATTTACTATTCCTATGCTTAAAGATAGATTTTCTGTTAAAATAAAAAGATACAGATCTCTCCTGTAGAGCTTTAGAAAACTTTCATATTAAAAAGACATTCATCTGCTAACGATGAAATACTTTTCTTGCTGTGATTGTTCTATAGAACAATTGCTAAAAGCAATTAGAAGTAAAACATACAAGTAAAAACCAATAGTTATTGTCATCAAGGAGAAAGTATCTATTCTATATATAGTTCAAGGTAATCGTAAGTATTCAATTCATGATACTAACATTTTCAGGACCCAAACTTCTGATCCTTTTAAGAGATTTATTTCCCATGCCCTTTAATAGTCCCATTGCCTGGAATCAAGTTCAACCCACAATGTCTAATCTAACAAAAATGTTAATGTAAAAGAAAAACGAACATTTTCCAAAGTGCTCATAGAAGACAGACTGTAACAATATTTCACTTATATTTATGATTACTTAGAAGTCTGTGCTTTCTTAATAGCCTGCTTCTAAACTTCTGAAAATAGTTTCCTCTGGATTTGATAATTTTCAAAAAATAACTAAACAGTGAAACAGACGAAATTCTGAAAATGAATTAGATAAAATTACTCAAGTGTGGGGTTAATTAGAGAAGAAGTCACTCTGGGAATCTGAATCATAAGCTATTTCCAAAGTATGACTTTTTATTACTTTTAGGAATATAATAGGAACAAGCAGCTGAGAGTGTTACCAAGTAGGAACATTGCCAGACGTGCTTCGATAAGTAGATAAAAAGTAGTTGTAAATAAAATGGTGTACTAGCTACATATAGGTACATTTATTTTTAATAATTCTTGAAAAGTTTTAAAATACGAATCAAATATTTTATTCCGTAACATGTTTATTTGTATGATGACACACAATTCAATTCAATCAATTTTCACCTTATTTTCAAGAGAGTGAAAAACAAGTAAGTTTTCACCAAAAATACATCTTTTTTTTTTTAGATGGAGTTTCGCTTTGCCACCCAGGCTGGAGTGCAGTGGTGCGATCTTGGCTCACTGCAACCTCTGCCTCCCTGGTTCAAGCAGTTCTCCTGCCTCCACCTCCAAGTAGCTGGCACTACAGGCATGTGCCACCACAATTGGCTATTTTTTGTTTGGTTGGTTTTTTTTGTATTTTTAGTAGAGACAGGGTATCACCATGTTAGCCAGGCTGGTCTCTATCTCCTGACCTCAGGTGATCCGGCCTCCTCGGCCTCCCAAAGTGTTGGGATTACAGGCATGAGCCACCACTCCCGGCCCCCAAAATACATTTTTATTCGGAAAAGCAAACTTACCAACAGCAAGATGTGCTGAACATACATGTTTTATTGAAGGGTGAGCAAATGTAAGTAAACCAGGTCTCACTGAAAGAGCTAAAAGCATGAAAAGAAGCATTTAATTGACATCTGAACTGTGGTCATGTAAGATGTGATTTAACATAAAATTACTGCCATGTTTCCTGGCGTATCTTCTCTCCCATTCAGCCTCTTAAATAGAACTCTTTCTTGCAGCATTTTGACTTACATATGATATTCTGTTGACCAATGTTTCTGAGAGTTGTGGTTAAACTCATAGTCTCTGGAAATTCTAGTAGCACTTTGCACAATCCTGGGTAATGTATTTTCTCTGTTTCCTCATCTGTTAAGTACTAATTCATTTAATCCTCACAACTACGAGAATTTTTTCTCATAGAAAATATTTTCATAGAAAAAAATTCTCAAATTTTCTTAAAGTTGTGAGGATTAAATGAGTTAATACTTCAAAATTCTTAGAACAATGTGTGCCACATATTAAGTCCTAATTATCATTTGCCAGAAGGCAAATAACCTAGAACAAGTACCCTCGTAGTTTTCCATTTATCCAATGCTCACTATTTGCAGAGTTCTGTGCTCTGCAAATACTTGTATGAGAGATGCAGAGTTTTATACAAACATTTTTATAATTTAAGGTGGGTTTTAATTTAGAAGAGGAGAAATCCTTTCTGCAAATGTCTATAAAAAATGACTATGGGCTTTGTGTTTGGACCTGACAGTCAAAGATTATTTAATGCAAGACAAGTTTAAGATCATGGAATTTAGTGGGCAAATCACACATATTCTTTGAGCACGTTCCCACTGTCAGGCACTGAGCTGGTTGGTGGAGGATAAGGTAAAGATGACATTTTCTCATCTCAAGTTACACTTAGTAAAGCACACAGACCTATAAGCAAATAATTCTACCACAGTGATAAACTAGCATTAAGATATGCATGAGGAAGAATGGAGTGAATTATTTTGGCAGGGAGGAAATCATTCAGACAAGGATCAGGAGATGAAGAGAGTTGACCATGTCTCCAGGAACAAATCCAAGGCAGTGATGGGCAGGCTAGATTGGTGACTCTTGCCTACCGTGACTGGGAGGCATGGAAGTCAGTGTGTTACACGTTGTACACTTTGCACCTGTCAGTAGTCGAACATGGCAGACAGAAAATGAAGGGGTACAGAAGATATGCCTGCAAGCAGACATCTCTGTTCAGAATGATTATTTGTAATTCATATTTCAAATTACAGTAGATATGAGAAAATTATTGAGAAACACTGATGGAATAATTATACCTGTAAGGCCAGAAGTAAATACAGAAGGATTCACCATTACTGCATACACACTAGGCACTATCATTTGAATCTGCCTTCTCTGATCTTATTCAAATTCAGGTCTTGCTGCTTCCTCAAAGATCTTGCTTAAAAATAGGAATCCTTACAAATAAAAGTCTTCAAATATTATTCTGTTTTCTGAAGGAAGAGGTCTATGTGATTTTCTTTCAAGCCACTTTATTTTTGGCAAGATTTACAGAAAAGCTCTCCTTTAAAAAATATAAGTTTTCCTTCCTAGAGGCACAATACTCAGACATGAGGAAATATCAGTCAAGAAGACAAAATAAACATGTAATTCATAAGTGCTTTAAGCCAACTAGAATATACTAAATATTGTAGTAAGTCTGAGTTCTCGTGTGCCTGTGTGTGAGAGAGACAGGAAGGAGGAGTGAGGGGGAGAGGGAGAGAAAAAAAAAGTGTGAGAAAGAAAGAGACAAAGAG
Organism: Colobus angolensis palliatus; assembly: GCF_000951035.1. Classification (NCBI taxonomy): domain Eukaryota; kingdom Metazoa; phylum Chordata; class Mammalia; order Primates; family Cercopithecidae; genus Colobus; species Colobus angolensis. The sequence goes on along the minus strand of NW_012110918.1, from coordinate 6,512,980 downwards.
GAAAAGGAAGAAAAAGAGGGAAGGAGAAAAGGAAGGAAGGAAGAAAGGAAGGAAGGAAGGAGAATGCAAGCAAGAAAGAAGGAGAAAAAGAAAGGAGAGAGAGAAAGAAGAAAGAAAAAAAGAAAAGAAAGAGAAAGAAAAAGAAGAAAAGAGAAAGAAAGAAAAAGAGAAAGAAAGAAAGAGAGAAAGGAAAGAAAGAAAGAAAGAAAAAGCAAGAAAGAAAGAAAGCAAGAAAGAAAGAAAGAAAAGAAAAAGAAAGAAAAGAGAGAGAAAATCTACTGAAAGATTTTGGTCTGTGAAGTGGATTATTGGAAATGGTTAGTCCCATTCTCTCCCAGACCATAGCAGGACAGTGTTAGTCAGCCAACAAATCCCTCAGTGGGTTGAGGGTTGGCAGATGATCATTGCTTTAGGTTTTGCTCTGTGGTCTGACTCAAATCAAACCTATGTTAGCATGCATGTGTCTAGCCATAATGGAATCTACCATTAGTGCTGGTTCCACCCATAGCAAATGGTATTCAAACATTATCCTCAAATGGAAGACCTGAGATGAAATGGGAAATTGAATAAACTACAAACCCTTCCTTATTCCAGGCAATTCTAAGTTCAACATGACCATTCCCATTAAAATCAGCCTTATTTGTAAGGTAACTAAGTGCTCAGAAATGTTTTTGGGGATACTTGGTATAATGCAGGTAACCAAACTAAACCAAACAAAAACAAAAACCTCTAAAAATCTATGCCAACAAAACCACAACCTGAATCCATTTATCGCTTTAGAAAGTAGTTCACTTTCCTCAGAGAAAGGAATTTATTCTAGGGCACAGAATGTATCTTGAATCTGAGCAGACAGTTCTGCTTGGCCTTAAGAGGGATGGAGATTAATGCCAGTGAACTCTGATACATCCCACAGTTAAGAGATTATGCCTTACAGAGATGGGCTAATGATATAATTTCTGTTTTATGAAGAACCCCACTTCATAAAAACAATAGCATGCAGGCAAGCTTAGTGGAAAGAGAACAGATTTTGGAATTGATTAGGCACAGGTTTATTTTTCAGCTCTGTTGTCAGAGCAGTCACCTAATCACATAGACATATTTTATTTTTTTAGAGACAGTGTCTTATTCTGTTGCCCAGAAAGGAGTGCAGTGTTGATATCATAGCTCACTGTAATCTCAAACTCCCAGACTCAAGTGATCCTCACAGCCCAGGAGTAGCTGAGGTTACAGGTGTGTGCCACCATGTCTGGCTAATTTTTCTATTGTTTGTAGAGATGAGGTCCCACCATGTCACCCAGGCTAGTCTTGAACTCCTAGGCTGAAGCAATCTTCCTGCCTCGGCCTCCAAAAGTGCTAAGACTACTGGTGTGAGTCACCGCATCCTACCCACAAAGACACATTTGAAAGACAAAACTTACATGAAGTGCCTATTAGAGTACTTGGCACATGGCAAACCCCAATTGCCAGTCATTTCTATACAAATCTAAAAAAAGATACAACATCAAAAATAATGATCCTACAATGACAGTATGTAGGAACTGATGCAGAGTAAAGAGAATGGGACTAATATAAAAGGCAAAGTTCAATAAATTTCAGGAAATTAGCAAAGGCAAACTCAGAGGCAATAGGCAAAAATGTAAGGACCACCCATTGCCCACTCCTCTGCTTTCCCTAAGAATCTGCAGAATTATTGAGAGATTTGCCCCTGCATGGAAAATATCTTTCCCCCTAGTTTTATTTAAATGGAAAACAAGGATGACCTCCAAGGACCCGCAGTTAGGTCAGTAAAGTGCTGAGGATGCCTCTGGCACATACTGCTGAATATGTAAATATGGAGGATCCTAGCATATGGTTGGCCACTAATTAGTTATAATTAGTTATATGACTTTATGTATGTGATGATGATTTAATTTCTGGAAGCTTCACTTTCCTTATCTGTAAAATGAGGAGAATGAGCAATGTTATCTAAATTCTGATTGTATTCTGAGAAACAATAACGTAAGTTTTGTCTTACCAAGGATCAGAAAGTTAATGATGAAGCAAAAACTCACAGAGGTGAACAGGAGCCTGTAGATAGCAGAGTTGAAAATTATGCAGCTCCCAGTCAATTCCAGCATGATGCTAACCCTTGTAATATAGCGAAGTGCTGTTTTCCAATCGTCTATATATCCTTAGGCAATACTTGCTTATTTTAAAAAGCCCATTTTATCTTATACATTCTGTGTGCACATACAAGTACATATCATATTATGTGACCCAGAGGCCTATCTAAATGTACAGAACTTGTTCAGTTGGCAGGAAGAAAAAAATAATAAAAATATTCCCATTTGCTTTGTTTAAAAGATGTAGACATTTTTCTTTTATTTATTTGTTTTAATTCAAGAGAAAACCAGAAAATGTAGCCAGACAGTAGCTGTGTCTTTTGGCAGTAGAAATAATCTAATAAAAGCGTCACATTTCAAAGGGGGAGGGGGGGACCCATCTCAGACATTAGTAACGTCATTCTAGCCCCAAATATATTTCATTCTGGGTTTATATTTTTTGGACTCACACAGCTTATGATGATTTTATCCAAAGTTCATGCCACCAGAGTTGGAATTTTTAATACAAACATTTAGACCAGGCAGTGATTGGCAGTTCTGACTGTTAATACCCCGTAGTAGGTCTTCTACCATGGTGAGAAGTTAAGATTTATTTTGACAAGCTTTCTCTTGGTTTTGTAGCAAGAAGCTTTATAACGGGGTTACCCCATGACTATATATTGGGCATAGGTTATTAGAATTCATAGCAAAATGGTAGACAGCCTTTTCCCATACAACCAGAGCCCGCAGATACTGGAACTTGATATTAATGAAGTTAAATCCAGTTATTACCATCTTTAATGGGTAGAATCTGGACATTGGATTTGAATTAGAACCAGACAATAAGTGGCCATGAATGTCAGCATCTCAATTTAGGAAGTCCCCTGATTAAAAACAACAACAACAAAAACTGACTTTTTCCTAAGCTCGTTGTCAATTCCTCATCTCCAAAAGAATCATTTGGTAGCTTTGTCACACGTACAAAAACATTTACATAGAGGTGAATTAAGGCTGCTGAGATTTCTTCAAAAATTGCTAAGTTAGGGCCGGGCATGGTGGCTCATGCCTGTAATCCCAGTATTTTGGGAGGCCGAGGCAGGCGGATCACCTGAGGTCAGGAGTTCAAGACCAGTCTGACCAATATGGTGAAACCCTGTCTCTTAAAAATACAAAAACTAGCTGGGCTTGGTGGCACGCACCTGTAGTCCCAGCTACTCATGAGGCTGAGACAGGAGAATCGCTTGAACCTGGGAGGTGGAGATTGCAGTGAGCCGTGATCGTACCACTGCATTCCAGCCTGGGCGACAGACTGCATCTCAAAGAAAAAAAAAAATTGCTAAGTGAGGGTAATGTTTCTCAAAGTGATAATTTGAAGAGGCTTCATTAGGAGAATAATGGAGATTGTATAACAGATTGTTATATATGGCAGGATGAAGAAAAGGGACCATATTGTGATTCTTATAATAAGATTACTTATTTTTTTAACATATCGGGCTCTAGTCTTTAACAGTGTCTCCATGAAAAACACAGTACAGCTCAGAATATATATGCATTTTCATATTTAATTTAATATTTAATATATTATGTATTTAATACATATTTAATATACATTTAATGTACAGATATTTAACTTAGGGATGACTTTATTGTCATTAGGCAAAAATCAATCTTTACTTCTTAGACATCCATCAAGACTGTGCTGATGACCCTTTGTGGTGTCCAGGGTCTTCTGAGGGATCAGCTAAGTCCGATAGAAGTGCTTGTGAGTGAGGGCTCCTGGGCTGGTCCAAACACTGTGCCTAAATGATGATAAAATGAAGTGTCATTGGTGTTAATTCTATAATTATTGAGTGTTTATTACACAATAGATTGGCATGCTGTGCTTCATGAGACTAAGCATGTACTCTTTAAAAAAGGAATTATAAGAGAGATCTCAGTGTGTTTAGACAAGGTAATCTTTATAGTTTCAAATAATCCTGAGATATAGGATTCTGAAGTCTTAATCAAGGAGATTCAATAAAATATAACTTTTATCTGCTTATCAGTAATCAGAATTGAACCGATTTCTTATTGATACAGGAAAAATCAAATAAGAATAATAGTCATTCAACAATTCTTTAAAAAATATGTATTTGTGATGATTAATATTAGGTTTTATCTTGATTGGATTGAAGAATGCCTAGATAGCTGGTAAAGTATTATTTCTGAATGTGTCCGTGAGGGTGTTGCCATTGATATGTGTGTTAGTAGACTGGGAGAGGAAGATCCACCCTCAATGTGGGTGACCACCATCCAGTTGGCTGACAGCACAGCTAGAACAAAGCAGGCAGAAGAAGGTGGGATAGCTTTGCTTGCTGAGTCTTCTGACTTCCTTCTTTCTCCCATGCTGGGTGCTTCCTTCCATTCCTACTGCCCTTTGACACCAGAATCCAGGTTCTTTGACCTTTGGACTCTGGGACTTGCATCAGTGGCTTGCTGGGGGCTCTCGACTCTTCAGTCACAGGCTGAAGGCTGCACTGTCAGCTTTCCTGACTTGAGGCTTTTAGACTCAGACTGTGCCACTACCAGCTTTCTTCCCCAGCTTGCATGGTCTATCATGGGACTTTGCCTTGTAATTGTGTGGTGAGCCAATTATCCCTAATAAACATGTATTCAGGAGATAATATATATGCAGTGACCTGAGCTGTACTTTGGGCCCTTTGAGCCAGGGCTGGAGCTGGAGCTGGAGCAGCTGGGATGCAAGGAGCAGTGTCCTGGGGCTGTGCAGAGCAGTGGGCTCTGGGCCTGGCCCAAGAAACCATTCTTCCCTCCTAGGCCTCCAGGCCTGTGATGAGTGGGGCTGCTGGGAAGATCTCTGAATTGCCTAAGAGTTCTGTCCCTCTGGAGAACCCTGACTAATACAGCATTGGTCATCTGTTTATGTGCAGACTCTGCCTACTGCTGGGAAAATGTCAACAAATACAGTAGACAATGCCTCTTCCTTTGTGAAATTTATATTTTATGTGAGGAAACCAAACATCAAGTCAGCAACAAATAAGACAACCACAGATTGTGTAAAACTATAAATGACACAAATAAAATAATTCGATAGAGACCAAATGAGTAAGGCTAGCAAAAGATAAAATAAGAGACAACTTTTCAAAGGAAGGTAAAAACGAGCTACCTATAAGATCTTGGACTTTAGCATTCAGAGTTCAAAGAAATGAAGCAACAAGTGAGGATTCACTTGGAATGAAAATATTTGATCTGTTTGGGCAAGAAAGCAGTGAGAACAGAGACAGAGATTACTGGGGGAGGAGTGAGGAAATGGAGTGCTACAGATTAAAAAGGCAAGCTGGAGACAGGCCATTCAAACTTTTTAGGCCAATGTAAGACCTCTTTTTTTTTTAGTACAATAAAACCTTTGAACATCTTCAAACAGAAAAATGAAATGGTCTGAGTCTCAGTTTTAAAGGTTACTGTGGATGCATTATTTAGAATGGGCCAAAGACAACAAAAATGGAAAACAAGGAGATTCATAAGAGAGCCCCATCTCTATCTGTGTTTAAATGACAGTGGCTTAGACTACAGTGCTACTAGTGCACTAGTAAAGAAAAAAAATGCAGATTTAGTACATATCAAAGAGACAGATTTAAAAGGATTTTGATTAGATGTAAGGGTAAAATTATGAATTAAATGAATGCTAGTTGCTTAGCTTCATAACACAGAAGTTGACTGCTTGCTCACCTGAAGTCTAATCAGCAGTTGTATTAGTCCATTCTTGCATTCCTATAAAAAAATACCTGAGACTGTATAATTTATAAAGAAAAGAGGTTTAATTGAATCATGGCTCTTCAGGCTCTACAGGAAGCATCGTGGCTTCTGCTTCTCGGGAGGCCTCAGGAAAATTCAACTCATGGTGGAAGGCAAAGGAGGAGTAAGGATCTCACATGGCAGGAGCAAGAGCAAGAGAGAGAGGGGAGGTGCCACACACTTTTAAACAACAAGATCGCCTGAGAACTCACTCACTATCATGACAACAGCACCAAAGGGATGGTGCTAAACCCTTTATGAGAATCCAGCCCTGTGATCCAATCACCTCCCACAAGGCCTCTCCTCCAACATGGGGATTACCATTCAACATGAGATTTGGGAGGTGAAAAATACCCGAACTCTATTATTCCACCCCCACCCCTCCCAAATCTCATGTCTTTCTCACATTTCAAAATAGAATCATGCCTTCCCAATAGTCCCCCAAAGTTTTAACTCCTCCTAGCATTAACTCAAAAGTCCAGAGTCCAAAGTGTCATCTGAGATAAGGCAAGTCCCTTCTACCTACAAGCCTGTAAAATATAAAACAAGTTAGTTATGGCCAAGGATGCAAGGAGTTAAGTATTGGGTAATTATTTTCATTCCCAAAGGGAGAAATTGGCCAAAAGAAAGAAGCTACAGGCCCCAGCCAAGTTCAAAATCCAGCGGGGCAGTCATTAAATCTTAAAGCTCCAAAATAATCTTCTTTAATTTCACATCCCATGTCCAGGGCACACCGGTGTGAGGGGTGGTCTCCCAAGGCCTTGAGCAGCTCTTTCCCTGTGGCTTTGCAGGGTTTGGCTCCCAGAGCTGCTCTCATGGAATGGAGTTGAGTGTCTGTTGGTTTTCCAGGCACAGGGTGCAAACTATCAGTGGATCTACTAGGCTGGAAGACAGTGGCCCTCCTCTCACAGCTCCACTATGCAGTACCCTAGTGGGGACTCTCTGTGGGGTCTCTGACCCCAATTTTTCCCTCTGTACTACCCTAGTAAAGGCTTTCCATAAGGTCTCCTCTCCTATAGCAGGTTTCTACTTAGACACTCAGGCTTTTCTATATGCTTTGAAATCTAGATGGAGACTCTGAATCCTCAGTTCTTGCACTGTGTGCACCCACAGGCTTAACGCCATGTGGAAGCCACCAAGGCTTATGGCTTGTACCCTCTGAAGCACTGGCCTGAGCAATACTTTGGCCCCTTTGAGCCAGGGCTGAAGCTGGAGCCAGAGCAGCTAGGATGCAAGGAACAATGTCCTAAGGCTGTGCTGAGCAGTAGCGGGGCCCTGGGCCTGGTGCAGAAAGCCATTCTTCCTTCCTAGGCCTCCAGGCTGTGATGAGAGGGGTTGCTGGGAAGATCTCTGAATTGCCTTCAAGGTCCTTTCCCTATTGTTTTGACTATCAGCACTTGCCTCCTTTTTTGATTATGCAAATTTCTCTAGCAAGTAGTTTCTCAGTAGCTTGCTTGAATTCCTTTCTCAAAAAAGCTTTTACTTTCTCTGCCACATGGCCTGGCTACAAATTTTCTAAACTTTTATGCTCTGCTCCCCTTTGGAATATAAGCTCCAACTTCAAGCTATCATTCCTTTGATCTTGCATCTGAGCGTAGGTTTTTAGAAGCAGCCAGGCAACATCTTGAACACTGCAGCTTAGAAATGTGTCCTACCAGATACCCTAGGTCATCACTCTCAAGTTCCAAACTTCACAGATCCCTAGGACATGGACATAATGCAGCCAATTTCTTTTCTTTTCTTTGTTTTTTTTTTTTGAGACGGAGTCTCGCTCTGTCGCCCAGGCTGGAGTGCAGTGGCCGGATCTCAGCTCACTGCAAGCTCCGCCTCCCGGGTTCACGCCATTCTCCTGCCTCAGCCTCCCGAGTAGCTGGGACCACAGGCGTCCGCCACCTCACTCGGCTAGTTTTTTGTATTTTTTAGTAGGGACGGGGTTTCACCGTGTTAGCCAGGATGGTCTCGATCTCCTGACCTTGTGATCCGCCCGTCTCGGCCTCCCAAAGTGCTGGGATTACAGGCTTGAGCCACCGCGCCCGGCCATTTCTTTTCTAATGAATAACAAAAGTGACATTTGCTCCAGTTCCCAGTAAGTTCCTCATTTTCATCTGTGACCTTGTCAGCCCAGACTTCACTGTCACTTGATTTTGGTCACAACCATGTAACTAGTCTCCAAGAAGTTCTAAACATTCCCCCATCTTCCTGTCTTCTCCTGAGCCCTCCATACTCTTCCGAACTCTGCCTGTTACCCAATTCCAAAGTCGTTTCCACATTTTCAGGTATCTTTATAGCAATGCCCCACTCCTTGGTACCAATTTTGTGTATTAGTTTGTTCTCACATTGCTATAAAGAAATACTTGAGACTGGGTAATTTATGAAGAAAAGTACTTTAACTGGCTCTTGATTCTGCAGGCTGTACAGGAAGCATAGTGGCTCTGGCTTCTGAGGGAGGACTCAGGAAGCTTCCAATCATGGTGCACGGCAAAGGGAGAATAAGTATCTCACACTGCAGGTGCAGGAGCAGGAGCAAGAGCAAGAGAGAGAGGGGAGGTGCCACACACTTTTAAACCACCAGATCTCCTGAGAACTCACTCACTGTCATGAGAGCAGCACCAAGGGGATGGTGCTTAAACCATTCATGATAATCCACCCCCATCATCCAACCACCTCCCACCAACATTAGGGATTACAATTCAGCATAAGATTTGGGTGGGGAAACATATCTAAAGCACATCAGCAGTGGAGAGGAGTAGGGTTCTATTTGAGTAGCAGCTTTTTTCCCAGTCATTCATGAGAGAGGGTCTATTATTTTCAAAACATGCTTTACAAAGTTATTTTGTGCATCAGCAGTCAACACCCAGCTGTAAGGTAGAGAAAGAGAACATAAAGAATGCACACTCCCTTTATAAAAACTTCAGCCAAAATGTTTCGGCCTGTATCAGTTTTGCTTCCCTATCTTTGGTAGAACTAGTCACTTGACCCTACCAAGATGCAAAGAGAGATGAAGAAAGTAGTTTTTGCCTGACCAGTTGTTCTCCATAACAACTCTGCACCACAGACTACAGAGCCATCTCTGCCACAACAACGGAAGCAACACCCATCACCATCTTCAGAATCATATATGTGTCTGATTTTAAAAATCGGGCTGCAAGTTTTTGATTTAAATTCAGTTTTGCCTGTAAATTAAAGCTGTATGATTTTCAGATTGGAGAAGGCATTTGTGTTAAAGAAGCAAACTCTGAACATTTACTTAGAGAGTGTTCTACGTAGGACTTCAGAATAATAATGTTCAATGCTGAGAATGTCAAGCTGTGCTGTTCTGAGACACAATCCTAAACAAACTGACTTACTCATTTTTTATTGTAATGGCTTACATTGAAATAAATTGGGTAAGTCCTAAGCCATCATACTTATCCAACGAGATATTTTTCACCATTTAAGTTGGCAAACTAGACTTCACATTATGCACCAAAATACAAGTATTATTTGTCCAGGATATCTCAATGCTTGATATCATTTGTCTACTGTTTCCTCTGTCCATTTCCCACTTAGATGACTTGAAAATTAACAGTGTAATTTCATCTGATTATAATCAGCTAGCCATTGACTAAAAAGTTTTCCTTGGCTATTACATTCAGTATTTCATTTGTACATTGTTGAATATGTGACTAGCAAATAAGCAATAAAAATTGCACTTCTCAAAAGATAACTAAAGATTTATTCCTTACACCACTAACTCCAAGAGAGATATTCTCTAAACTAATTTTCTTCTTGTCCTAGGCTTGAAGTTTCATGTATATCAAGACTACTATAATAAGGCTTTCATTGCAGAAAAACTGAAACATATCTAGTAGTTTTTTATTACTGTCTTTGTCAGACATACTAGATTTTTCTACCAAATCCCAAAGCATTCAAATTTATGCAAACTATTCATTTCCCAAAAAGGAGTTTTGACCTTATTAAGTATTGTTTTCATCTAAAGCTATGATGTAGTCCCAGGGTGTTCTATCAGACTAGTAAGAAGTTTAGAGTTTCTACTTTACTCATTGAAAAGAAACACATGTATTTATTCAGTTTTTCAAACCAGCGTGGATTAAAGCTGGGTCACTGATATGGTTTCGCTGTGTCCCCACCCAAATCTCATCTTGAATTGTAGCTCCCATAATCCCCATGTGTTGTGGGAGGGACCTGGTGGGAGGTAATTGAATCATGGGGGTAGTTTTTCCCATGCTGTTCTCATCATAGTAGATAAGTCTCATGAGATCTGATGGCTTTCTAAAGGGCAGTTCCCCGGCACACGTTCTCTTGCCTGTGCCATGCAAGACATGTCTTTGCTCTTCCTTCTTCTTCCACCATGATTGTGAGGACTCTCCAGCCATGTGGAACTGTGAGTGCATGAAACCTCTTTTTCTTTATAAATCTCCCAATCTGGAAGATTTCTTCATAGCAGTATGAAAATGACTAATACAGTTATATTTTAAAAAACACTCTTATAACACATAGAAAAATGGTATACACAAATAAGTTGTGCAAAGTACTTAGCAGAGTTATTGGCACTTAGTGCTCAATCAAATACATCAGTCTTTTCTAATAAAAATTATTTGTGTTATTAATCATCATAATAGTCAAATAATGAAAACAGGTATTTGCAGTATTCCATTTCATATTGCCTTTATTAAAATGAATAATGAAAAGCTCCATGTTTTAGGTAGACACATCTCCATCATCACCTGGCTTATGGAAATCATATCACTTTTACGTTACACAAAAATGAAATTCAATTAGCTAACTCATCCATATTTCGATAGAGGTAGAATCTTATTTTTATCCTATTGTCCCAAGCCCTTTGTAGATTTAGGTTGAACTTGCATAATACTGACATTAACAATTAAGTGGCTGAGTCTACTAGTAACTAAGTGAACAGAATAATCAACTAGGTACAAAGTTGAAGTATATACAATTTATGAACAATAATCCCAGCGCTTTGGTTTTATATAATTATTGAATCAACATCTATTTATTGAGCATCTGCTATGCAGGGTATGTGCTAGGGTATGTGCTTGTGAGCAATGGTGAAAAACACAGACCCCATCCAAGATTTCAGGGTCCTAAATAACTTTGTTTTCAAGATGATATTGAAGAAAATGTCCCTGAAAACTAGGATCAAATATAGTAAGTCTTAGAGACAACTACTTCTCCCTCTGTGTCTTTCTGGAGAGCAGTAAGTAAAATGTCCCGATTGTGAAGGCTTCATTTTCTGGCTATTGTGTGAGAGTGCTATATTTAGCAAATAAAAATACAGGACATCCAGTTAAATTTGAATTTCAGACGAACAACATTTTTTTGTGGTATATTGCATGTGATATTTGTATTTTATTTGGCAAACCTTTGTGGGGAGGAAAATCCTTTCCAAGCCAGCATGTTGCAACAGTAAACACTATGATGTTTTCCCAAGTTACAATTTAGAAAGAACATTTATATCAATTGTTTTAATGGACGATTTCAAATCTTTACTGGCTAGAATTTTTTTAGCATTAAAATATAAATGTGTTATGAGAGTAGATTTTTTAAGAAATACAATTTTTTAGATGATGAACTTGCTATTATAGCACCCATAGGCATGTTTGTAATAAACTTTCAAGGCATATAAATGATCTAATTTGTGAAAATATGTTTTTGATCTGTTGGGATTTGTTTCAAATATAGCCATTACCTCAATGTAACTGATTGACCACCCAAACCTCATTCATTTCACAGCATGAAATGAAGTGATGATGTTCCCTGGAAAATACAGCATATACTTGAGACAGATTCATGAGCTAGCTATAGATGCCGATCCCCAGAGAGCAATCTATTGCTGGCTTCTGCTCAAAACGTGTAGGAATCTGTTTCACATCCTTCAGGGGTGTCCAATCTTTTGGCTTCCCTGGGCCACATGGGAAGAAGAATTGTCTTGGGCCACACATGAAATACACTAACACTAACAATAGCTGCTGATGAGCTAAATATATATATATATATATATACACACACACACATACATATATATATATGTATAAAACATTATGAGATTTTTTTTGCTATATGTATATATATATATACACACACACATACATATATATATGTGTATATATATGTATATATGTGTATATATATATGTGTGTGTGTATATATATATATACATATACATATAGCAAAAAAAATCTCATAATGTTTTAAGAAAGTTTACAAATTTGGGTTGGGCTACTCTGGACCCCATGCATCCTGAGGGCTATGGGTTGCACAAGCTTGCTCTGCATTATCTGGTTGGAATCTGATGCCTCAGGTGGAATATGTACATAAAGATGATCCCTTTTCCTCCCAATCTACTTTGAAATAATTTTAAGGACATATGAACGTAATAGCTACTATCAATTGCATGTCCACAATGTAGTTAGGGAAGTTAACTAAGTGGAAAGGAACGTATAAAGGCATGTAAAACCTCTCATTGTTAATTGTAGCTGCAGATTACCCGATGGAAGGCTTATACCTGACTTCTCAATACCTTTTTTCTAACCTATTCTATTGAAATAGTAAAACAAAACAACAACATAACTTCTAAAAATATTTCAAATAAAAATGTCTTAATTTATTCTATTTTAAAGACAATTTCTCAAAACCTTTAAAATTAAGGTATAGTACATGTAACATAAAATTTGCCATGTTAACCTTTTTTCTTTTGAGATGGAGTCTCACTCTGTCACCAGGCTGGAGTGCAGTTGCACAATCTCGGCTTCCTGCAACCTTCACTTCTTAAGTTCAAAAGGTTCTCCTGCCTCAGCCTCCTGAGTAGCTGGGACTACAGGTGTGCACCACCACACCTGGCTAATTTTTGTATTTTTAGCAGAGATTGGGTTTCATCATGTTGGCCAGGATGGTCTCAATCTCTTGACCTCATGATCCACCCACCTTAGCCTCCCAAAGTGTTGGGAGTACAATTGTGAGTGATGGCACCTGGCCCATGTTAACCATTTTTAAGTGCACATTGGCCTTAAGTACATTCACACTGTTGGGCTACTATGACCACTCTTCATCCACAGAATACTTTCATCCTGCAAAACTAAAACTCTGTGCCTGTTATAGGACAATTCCCTCTTACCTCCTCCTGCTGGCAACCACTATTCTACTTTCTGTCCCTATGAATTTGACTATTTTAAGTACCTAATTTAAGTGGAGTCTGTCCTTTTGCAACTGGCTTTTTTCACTTAGCATAGACCCCTAAAGGTTCATCCATGTTATAGTTTGTGTCAGAATTAACTTCTTTTTGAAGGCTGAATGATACTCCATTGTATGTATATACCACATTTTGTTTATCCATCCATGTGTTCTGGATACTGAGTACTTGCTTTCAATTCTTTTGGGCATACACCCAGAAGTGGAATTGCTGGATTATATTGGTAATTTCATTATTAATAATTGAAGAACCACCATTCTGGTTTTTATAGTAGCTTCACCGTTTTACATTCCCACCAACAGTCATAAGATTTCTGATATTTCTGCATCCTCTCCAACACTCATTATTTTGTGTTTTATTTTATAGTAGACATCCTAATGGGTGTGAGATGATAGCCCATTGTGGTTTTCATTTGCATTTCCTTAGTGATTAGTGATATTGATCATCTTTTCATGTGCACATTGGCCATTTGTATGTCTTCTTTGGAGAAGTGTTTATGCAAATCCTTTGTCCATTTATTAATTCAGTTATTTGCTGTTGTTGATTTGTAGGGGTTCTTTATAGTTTTCCCATTCTTTTTTTTTTTTTACTGAGATGGAGTCTCACTCTGTTGCCCAGGCTGGAATGCAGTAGCACAATCTCACCTCATTGCAAGCTCCGCCTCCTGGGTTCATGCCATTCTCCTGCTTCCAGCCTCCCGAGTAGCTGGGACTACGGACACCTGCCACCATGCCCAGCTAATTTTTTGTATATTTAGTAGAGATGGGATTTCTCTTTGTTAGCCAGGATGGTCTCAATCTCCTGACTTCGTGATCCACCCGCCTTGGCTTCCCAAAGTGCTGGGATTACAGGCATGAGCCACTGCGCCTGGCCAATAGTTTTCCCATTCTATGTGTTGCCTTTCAATTCTGTTGATTGTATCCTTTAATGCACAGAAGTTTAAAATTTTTATGTAGTCCAGTTCATCTGTTTCCTTCTGTTGTCCATGCTTTTGCTGTCATATCCAAGATATCATTACTAAATCCAATGTATGAAGCTTTTCCCTTTTGTTTCTTCCACAAGTTTTATGCTTTTCAATCTTACATTTAAGTCATGAATTTATTTTGAATTCATTTTTCTATGTAGTATAAAGTCAAAATTTTTAAATCATGAATTTGAATTGACATTTAAAATCATTTAGTTCACAGATGGATTGGATTTAAACATTATTTAGCTTAATACATGAAGTAACAACTAAATTCCTTCTAAAACAATCTTAGAACGTTCTTTGAACTCTGGCTATGTCCTACTTTTTCTTCAAAATTCAATTTAAGTATTATCTATTCTGTAAATATTCCAGGACATCTTACTCTCCAACAAAGACTCATCTCAAGAGGAAATGCCCAAATGCCTCTGAGCTCTTCTAAATTTCCAATCATAATGTACCGTGCTTTTTAGACGATTTTATTTTTTAGAGCAGCTTTAGGTTAACAGCAAGATTGAGAGGAGGAAGGTACAGAGATTTCTCATATACCACTGTCCCTTACATGCACGGCTTATATTATCCCCATTATCAACATCCTTCACCAGAGTGGTACATTGGTTACAAGTGATGAGCCTAAATTGGCATACCATAATCACTCAAAGTCCACTGTTTAAATTAGGATTCACTATTGGTGTTGTACATTCTATGGATTTGGAAAAATGTATGATAACATGTATCTACCATTATTATTGTGCAAGTATTTTCACTGCCCCCCAAATCCTCCCGCTTCACCTGTTCATTACCACCCCCCAACCTCTGGAAACCACTATTCTTTTCACTGTCTCCATAGTTTCTTCTTTTCCAGAATGTCATATAGTCTGAATAATCCAGTATGTAACCTTCTTAGACTTGCTTCCTTCATGTGATAATACATATTTAAGGTTCCTCTATGTCCTTATGGTTTGATAACTCATGTCTTTTTAGTGCTGAATGATTTTAATTGTCCACAGCTTATTTATCTACTTACTTACCGAAGGATATTTTGGTTGCATACACGTTTTGGAAATTAGGAATAAGGCTGCTGTAAACATACATGCACAAGTTTTTGTGTGACCATACATTTTCAACTCCTTTGAGTAAATACCAACAAGCACACTTGCTGGATCATATAGTAAGAGTATGTTTAGTTTTGTAAGAAAGTGTCAAACTGGCAGGGCACAGTGGCTCATGCCTGTAATCACAGCACCTTGGAAAGCTGAGGCAAGAGGATCATTTGAACCCAGGAGTTTCAGACTAGCATGGGCAACATAGTGAAATGCCATCTATACTAAAAATTAAAATTAAAATTAAAGAAATAGCCTGCTGTGGTGACATATGCCTGTAGTTACAACTGCTTGGGAGGCTGAGGTGGGAGGATAGCTTGAGCCGGGAAGTCGAGGCTGCAGTGAGCCATAATTATGCCACTGCACTCCAGCCTAGGCAATAGAGTGAGACCCTGTTGGAAGGAAGGAAAGAAGGAAGGAAGGAAAGGAAGGGAAGGAAGGGAAGGAAGGGAAGGAAGGGAAGGAAGGGAGGAAGGAAGGAACTGTCAAAGTGTTTGCCAAAATGGCTACACAATTTTCATTCCCACCAGCAGTGAATGAGAGCCCCTGGTGCTCCACATCCTCATAAGTATTTAGTGCTGTCAGTGTTAACCATGTTAATAGGTATACAGCGGTATCAAATTGTTGTTTTAATTTTCATTTCCTAACGACATGTGATGTAGAGCACCTTTTCATATGCTTCTTGTCATCTGTGTAGCTTCTTTGGTGAAATATCTGTTAAAATTTTTGGCGAATTTTTTCATCGGTTTGTTTCTTATTGTTGAGTTTTTAGAGTTATTTGTCTACCTTTGTCAGATACGTCTTTTGAAATATTTTCTCCCAGTTTGTGGCTTGTCATCTCATTCTCTTGACATTATCTTTTCCAAAGGAGGAGTTTTTAATTTTAATGGGGTGCCTCTTATCAATTATTTCTTTCATGGATTCTGCCTTTGGTGTCACATCTAAAATGTCATCGCCATAGCCAAGGTCATCTAGGTTTCCACCTAAGTTATCTTCCAGGAGTTTTATAGTGTTGCATTTTACATTTAGGCCCATGATATGTTCGAGTTAATTTGTGTAAACCGAACAAGATCTGTGTCTAAATTCATTTTTTTAAATGTAGATTTCATATACTATACCTTGAATCCTCTTTGCCTTCCTAAAAATATTAAACCTTTAGGCAAAGATTGTATCTTACTTATCTTTTTATTCCCCAATTCTATTCCAGAGTTCACAACCCCAAAAAATGCATAATGGTGACCTTCTAGATGCCATACTTATAAAGTGTAAAATTCAATTTTTGACTCAGTTAAATTATTAAAAAAAGTCTTCTCTTTAGTTAACATAATATTCCTCATTCTCTCTTAGATACCTACACAGATGATATAAAGTTCATCTTCTTTGTAAGAGCTTTCCAATTATTTTAACACAACTATTTTGGTCTTTCCGAGTGTCAGATCTTCAATTCCAAAACAAATGTCTTCAGATCCTTTCCAGGCTCTTAATCAACCCTGTAATTGTCTTATGGATTTGTATGTTCAGAGCTGGGGGGAGTGACAAGTTATTTTCCTTGGAATTTTTAACATTAAAAATACAGAAACAAACATAAAATTCTGAAAAATTCACACAAACTATTTGAAGTCACAAATTTAGAAAATTACTTCTGAACCAGGAGAACGAGAATCCATATACAAAAGATGCATCTGCAATTCTTTGAATGTTTGAAATGAACCCAACTAATATCTCATAGTTTGTAAATTTTTATTTTAGATATGCGTAGAGCAAAAATCATAACCTTGTCCATCTCTCTCAGGTCACTATCAACATATGTAGGTGTGCAACCTTCTTTGAAAATGTACTTTAGTTTTCCCAAGAAATAAGCTCATTTTCATGATAGAAATTGATAAAATATTTGAAACCACCAATGTGGAGTCTCTCTATCCTTCTGTTAATTGCCTAAACCTAATGTATCATAATATCATTCTCCACTTTTCATTTTTATTTTATCTCTTTTCATAGTCTTTCCATGTAACCTTAACATGTATATGTTTGTTTTCTGTGCTTATTGTGAACAAAATGCCGAAGTAGTTAAAGAATTCCAGTTGAACTAAATTCAGCACTCATCTATTTACCAGTTGTTTTTGTTTGCTTTTTAAAATCTTACTGTTTTGGGAGGAAAAAATACCAACAAGCTCTAAGTTTTCAGTGACAAATGTAGACTTCATCTCAAATTCATGTATGGGTGACATTTGCATGTTGATTTCTTTGCTGCCCTAATGGTTAAATTTCAAAGCACATCTTTCCTTTTATCTTCAGCTGAATGAGACATCAAAATAAGGGCCAGATAAAGGCGGAAGTCCTTTGTCTGAAACTGCCCAGGCCTGGCCAGCTGTGATGAAAACTGTCTGATGTTTCACAGGCTTCTTGTCTGGCCTCAAGCTGGTATTTGCTTCTTTTATTTTGGAGGTTTTAAAGGAATATTGCATTCTAGCACACAGGGTCATAATGGACAATGGAAGGCCTGTTCATGGTGGTGTCTGAATATATACACATCAGATTAAATTATTTATTAGATAATAAGCCACTGGTTACACAGGGGATATGTGCCATCTTTTATTATAATCATGGTAATTTCTAAGGTCAAACTAATGTTTGATTGTATCACAATATCACAGCCTAATGAGAGTGTCTCCTTTACTGATAAATCTAACCTTCATGTTTAATTTTCTAATGTAGGTAATGAGATCAAGTGTTTTGGTTTAGTGTGTTTATTTTTAAATATAAAATCAATTAGTAGCATCTGCAAACAGTATACTATTTGATGATAAGAAAGAAAGGTAGACTAACTGGAGTATGCTAAATTATATTTGGTCAATTTTTAATAAGAAATAATAGTGATTTGCTCTAAGCAGCAAGTAAATTAAGGCAGCTCCCTTAAAAAAAAATCAAATAAGCCAGTGGTTGGCCATTAAAGTCATAAAGTATTTTCTTAGTTTTTTTTTCTTAACTTCATGTAAATATCTTCTTAATTTGGGGGATAGAATAGATATGCACAGGAGTAAAAGTGTGCTACAGTTATCTGAACTTGTAGCATTATTTATATTATAGTTCAACCTTTTTTTAAGAGAAAAAAGCAATAATTATTTCAGAATATTTTGCTTTCTAAAATAGCATAAGGGCAAGTAGATATAATACATTATAAATTATCTTGAGTCCAAAATCGTTAAGATAACTTGACAACTGCACATACTGGATCCTTAACTATGTTTTTGGACTTTGCTGCTTGGTGCTCTATTGATGAAATAAGGCTGACTCACTTCCTCAGGCCACACTCTTGTGTTTTTCTCATGCTGAGAAGTCCAGTCTACTTAGTGAGACCTCAAGACCTGGCACTCTGCCTCCAGTCCAACTTCCTGTTCCTTCCAGTCTGTCTAGTCACATACACATCACACACATGTCACGCGGGACTGTCATTTCTACTTTGCAGAACCTACCCTGTGCTCTTCTACCTCAGCACCTTTGCTCAGAATGTCTCCACAGATGGAGTACTCATCAGCCCCATTTTGTCTGTTACAATCCTGGCTATTCTTAGCATCCAACTCCATTGCCCGGTCCTTCATGAAGTTTGCGACAACCCTGCTTTCTTCTTCTTTATTTTATCATAGACTTGTTTGTGGTTCTTTCATATTATCATAGAATTGTTTGTGGTTCTTTCATAGCAATAATTCACCAACATGGTGAAACCCTGTCCCTACTTAAAAATACAAACATTAGCCAGGCGTGGTGGTGGACGCCTGTAATCCCAGCTACTCAGGAGGCTGAGGCAGGAGAATCACTTGAACCCGGGAGGCGGAGGTTGTAGT
>NW_012110918.1:6478541-6493763 GCF_000951035.1 Colobus angolensis palliatus | reverse complement strand
AGGGAGGGAGGGAGGGTGAGAGGGAGGAAGAGAGGAAGGAAGGAAATAATGGCATTTGCAGAAACCTGGATGGAATTGGAGACCATTATTCTAAGTGAAGTAACTCAGGAATGAAAAACCAAACACAGTATGTTCTCTAATTGCTTTTTAATAATAGTCTACTAGGGCTCACTTATACATTTTTCAGGATAACCATAAAAATGGTTTGTTCCATGGTGCATATTTTGCATATATTTCATGGAAGAATCACTGCAAACTTCGTCCAGTGTCCCTAAAAATACTTTTTACCTATCTGCGCTGAACACTATTATTTGGTGCATAAACTGAAGTTTATACCATAATGTATGCTTTCAATCAATTAAATATATTTTAATATAGACTCTTCAGATTGAAGGAACATGAAAAAAACCTAGGATAATCATCCACCTCCTTCTTCCCAAGTCTTATAAAATGGTTGTCCAACCCATTCTTAAAATACTAGTGCTCACTATATTTAAGGAACAATCTCTTGACCACATGATGTGAAGTTTTGCCTGTTATTCACTATAAACGGCCTGGCAGAATTGGAGTCCTGTGCATTTTTCTACACACAAAATACTGGAATAATCTCCATCGCCATACTAAATGGAGGATGTCTGGGGGAGTGGGATTATTTTTTTTCTTTGAGACAGATCTCGGCTCACTGCAACCTCTACCTCCCGGGTTCAAGTGATTCTCCTGCCTCAGCTTCCCGATTAGCTAGGATTACAGGCGCCCACTACAACGACCACGCCTGGCTAATTTTTGTATTTTTAAGTAGAGACAGGTTTTCACCACGTCAGTCAGGCTGGTCTTAAACTCTGACCTCAAGTGAGCCACCTGCCTCAGCTTCCCAAAGTGTTGGGATTACAGGTGTGAACCACTGCACCCAGCCTATTTAGTTTCTTTTTAAGACTGAGTAGTATTCCATGGTGTGGATGTATATATCACATTTTTTAAATTCACTTGTTGACTGATGGACATTTGGGCTGGTTCCATGTTTTTGCAATTGTGAATTGTGCTGCTATAAACATACGTGTGCAAGTGTCTTTTTCATATAATGACTTCTTTTCCTCTGGCTAGATACCCAGTAGTGTAATTGCTGGATCAAATGGTAAATCTACTTTTAATTCTGTAAGAAATCTTCATATTGCTTTCTATAGTGGTTGTACTAGTTTACAGTTCCACCAGCAATAAAAGTCTTCCCTTTTTATCACATTCATGCTAACATCTATAATTTTTTAATTTTTTTGATTATGGCCATTCTTGCCGGAGTAACGTGGTATCTCATTGTAGTTTTGATTTGAATTTTCCTGATAATTAGTGATGTTGAGCATTTTTATAAAAGTGGGCACTAACCTATGAAGATGCAAAGGCATTAAGAATGATACAGTGACTTGGGGGAAGGGTGGGAGGGGGTGAGGGATAAAAGACTACACATTGGGTACAGTGTTCACTGCTCAGGTGATGGGTGCACCAAAATCTCAGAAATCTACACTGAAGAACTTATCCACGTAACCAAACACCACCTGTATCCCAAAAACTATTGAAATAAAAAAGAAAAGAAAAGCACCTAGCACAGTGCCTATCATGTAGGATACCCCCCTTCCAAAAAAAAAAAAAAGCAAACAGGCTGGTGTGGTGGCTCATGCCTGTAATCCAAGGACTTTGGGAGGCCAAGGTAGGTGGATCATGAGGTCAGGAGATCGAGACCATCCTGGCCAACATGGTGAACTACCATCTCTACTAAAAATACAAAAAATTAGCTGGGCGTGGTGGCGTGCACCTGTAGTCCCAGCTACTCTGGAGGCTGAGGCAGGAGAATCACTTGAACCCAGGAGGCAGAGCTTGCAGTGAGCTGAGATCACGCCACTGCACTCCAGCCTGGGTAACAGAGAGAGACTCTGTCTCAAAAACAAACAAACAAACAAAAAACAGAGAAATTAATTAAAGTTTGAGTTTCAGTCTATGAATTATATCTTTTATTTTCTAGTATTGATTTTTGCTAATTAGAATGAGTCCTTATTAAATAAAACAGTTCCCCCAAGGAATACTGTAAATCTTCACCGTGCCTTTTAATCTTTCTCAACAAATAAATTGTATTTCTTTATGGTATTGTTTTTACTTTTACTTGCTAATATTTTTCATAGCAAATGCTTATGGAAGTGGGAAGTTAATAAAACAGATTACAGTGAAAGCAAAGGCTATTAGAAAAGCATCTTGATAGTACCTTATTTTGTTTCACTCATTATTAAGAACATAGAATTTTTAAAATTAGGAATATTAAAGAATATTCAATCAAATATCACATTTTAATAAAACATAATTTCTTAGGTTATGTGTTCTACAGAAAAAGAAATGATGAGAGTATAAATTTTATTTTATTATGGACCTTGATTAATTAAAGTCAGAAGTATATTTATATCTGATTAGTTAATATAGTATCTGTCAAGTCCTTGAAACATATTTCTTTAAATATTAGATATCTGCTTAGAATTATATCAATAGTATCCCTTCATAAGTATATTATATTTCTCCCAAGTCTTCAAATAGTCAATGACACATCATATAAATTTGACTTAAGATCTTGCCTTGCTTTCTTCTCTTCCTCAGCAGAGAATACTGTACATGGCTGTGTACATTTTCAAAAAATGGAAGAGATAGAGGTATAGAGGAGGAGGGGCTGCAGGTAAATATTCAAACCCCCAAAATTTAAAGAACTATGACTTGAAAAATTAAATGTGTTTCTAGCTATTAATAACACCTAAGGGGTACAAGGATATCATAAGCATTATTTGAAACTAAAATGTGTGTACTTGCTAATTTTTTATGCATCTGCTATATACTGAGTTTACCTAATTTTCCAGCAGCCGATAGAGTATGTAACCTACCCATTTCATAAATCTTTTGCTGCGTAGTAAATCATCCCCAAATTTAGTGGATTATAGCAACAGCACTTTATAATTTTTCATTATTCCATTTGTTGACAATCTAGACGGTCTTTTGTTGGCATCCTTTGGGGTTGCTCATGATGCTGAGGTCATCTGACAGCTATGCTGGCACTCCACTGTCCAAGATGGTCTCAATCAGCTGTCTGGTTGTATGTGCTACCATTGTGGGTCTCTGGTTGTTCTCTGTGTGACCTCTCATCTTCTAATAGACTGAACTGGGATTCTTCACAGCCTTGTGACGTCAGGGTTCCATCAGCTAAATTCTGGACCCTAGAACTCTTATTACTTTACTTCTACCACATTTATTTATTAAAACAAGTCACCAGACCAGTTTAGACTCAAGGAGTCGGTAAAATAGACTCTACTTCATGATAGGAAAAGGGGTAACGGGTATAAAAAAGTGAGTTATGGTTTACTGAGGATCATTGTGATGATTATCTACAGCAGTGCCATCTCTGGCCTCAATGAGTCATACTCTCTCACATGTAAAATGCACTCACTCCTGCTTCTCAAGACCCTTTCAAATATCATCTAATCAACACCAGATTCAGGCTCTGAGTCTGGGATCTCATCAACTAAATAAGGTCCAGATGTGGATTACACGCCCCACACACTCAACCTACAACAATGAGATGGAGACAAGTAACTGCAATAGACAATCCCTCTCTGAAAACAGAACCAGGAGGTGCATAGTAAACACTGGTTGATATGGTTGGTAACAATTCTCCTTTTCCGAAGTCAGGGAATAGTCTTTGATTAAAGCTGAATTATTCTCCCTGGAATCAATTCTCTAATCTATTCTTCTTCTTTATTCTTGGCTCTGTCCTCTCAGCCTGTTTCCTTTATAGAAAGTTGACAGCCCAGAAGCCTCTTCTCACTTTGAACTACCATTTAGTCTAAAACAATATGGCATGCTTAAACTTTGTGGGTTTCCTATGTATGAAATTATGTACCACTCCATTACATAAAGTCATGCCAAATTCATCCTGTAGCATGCCATTTTAAATTTGGGAGTTGTTGGGAAATACCCTTGAAATAGAAGCCCCTTTTTCTACCTGAGAGGTTCTAGTGAGCCCCACCTTAAACTTTTCTGAGATTTTCACAAGTGGTATTATGGACATACCCTTGAGCCAATCTTTTCTTAGGCATTTCTTAATTGACAGTATTTTACTGGCTGGAGGGAATACCCTGGGATGTCTATATTTCTTCTAAATTATGCATATAAACCAAACTTCTTTTTTTAGAGCATTTTTTTAAATGTTAAAGGAACCAACTGACACTTCATTTAGCCTGAAATTTTCCTTGGTAAGATTTACAAGTTCATTAGGTTATTTTCTATCTTCTGCTTTAATGTAGGATAAAATTATGTTAATTGTTCTGCTGGTGTAAGACACAGGTTGCCTTTTCTGTAGCCTAAGATAACAATTTTCTCAGTGCTTTTCTTGCCCCAGTAGCAGTCTTCCTGCTTCTCTTCCACTCTCCACTTGCCACCTGAGCTAAAAGATAATGCCAAACATTTTAGGGTTTTTAAAGGGAGAAACCCACTTCCAGGTATTAATTTCTGTTTCAGTTACCTTTTGCTGCATAAGCGATCACCTCAAAACTGAGTAACTTAAAACAATACTAATATTTTCTTTCTCGTGATTCCACCTTAGCAATGTGGGAATTTCTTCTGCTGGTTCTTCCTGAGATCACTCATGTGGCTTAAGTCTTTTGATGGCTACACTCAAGCTGGAGGTTCTGAGATGGTATCAGTCAAAGTTTTTGCTACTTCATTTGGCTATGAGCTGGGGCTCCTTGGTTTTTCCATAGTTAACCTTTCCATTCTCTATTAGGCTTGGATTAAATTTCACCTTATGGTGGTTTCAGGGTTTTAAGACAGTAAGGGACAAACCTGCAAAATCTGTTGAGATTCCCACAAGACTTCTGCCACATTATAATGGGTAAAGCAAATCACAAAGCCAGTGAAGGGGATGATAAAATACAACTCAGATACTATGTCACATTACGAAGGTTCTGGGTACATGAAGATGGGATTCCTTAGAGGTCACGACTATAACAATCTGTCACTCTACCTTTCTCCTTCAAAGCACCTCTGAAAGTGTATGAAATTGTGAATACTTTTTTAAAAGACTGCATTTTTAGAGCAGTTTTAGGTTGAGAACAAAACTGAGAGGATGATACAGAGACTCCCCTGCCCTCAAACATGCATACCCTCCCCCATTATTAATATCCATCACCAAAGTGGAACATTGGTTACAGTTGGTGAACCTTACCCAAAGTCCATGGTTTACATTAGGAAAAATTTTTTGTGTTATACATTCTACGAATTTGAATAAATGAATAATGACAAGTATCCATCATTATGGTACCATGCAAAGTATTTTCCCTGCCCTAAAAATCCTTTGTGCTTTGCTTATTTATCACCTCCTCCATCCTAAGCCCTGGCAAACACTGATCTTTTTACTCTCTTCATAGCCTTGTCTTCTTCAGAATGTCATATAGTCCGAATTATCCTGAGCGTAGGCTTCTTACACACAGTAATATGCATTTAAGTTTCCTCCATGTTTATTCATGGATTGATAACTAATTTCTTTATAGCATTGAATTATAATAATATACCATTGCCTGAGTGTACCACAGTTTATTTATCCATTAAGGACATCTTGGTTGCTTCCAAGTTTTTGGCAATTATAATGAAGTTGTTGTAAATAGTCACGTGCAAATTTTCTTGTGGACATACATTTACAATAATGTATATGCCAAGGTTATTGGGTAAATACCAAGAGGTGTAATTGCTGGATTATTGGGTAAGTATGTTTAATTTTTTTAAGAAACTGCCAAACTCTATTCCAAAGTGCCTGCACCATTTTGCACTGCCATCAGCAATGAATAAGAGTTCCTCTTGCTCCACATCCTTGCCTGCATTTTATATTGTCAGTACTGTAGGTTTGGGGCAATCTAATGGATGTGTGACGGTGTCTTTTTGTCGTTTTAATTTGCATTTTCTTGATGGTATGTGATGTAGAACATCTTTTCATATGCTTTTTTTTTTTTTTTTTTTTGCCATCTGTATAAAATGAGAGGTGTCTCATTTTCTTGGTGAAGTGTCTGTTAAAACCTTTGGCCCAGTTTCTAATTAATTGAGCCATTTGTTTTTTATTGTTGAGTTGGTGAGAATTCCTGGTATATTTTGAATAGAGGTCCTTCATCAGATGTGTCTTTTGTAGATATTTTTTCCCGGTCTGTGGATTGTCTTCCCCTTCCCTTGACAATTGCCTTTTGCAGAGGAGGAGGTGTTAATTTTAATGAAGTCAAGCTTATCAATTATTTCTTTCATGGGTTGCATCTTTTGTGTTCTATCTAAAAAGTCATCACCCTATCTAAGGTCATCTAGGCTTTTTCCTATGCTAACCTCTAGGAGTTTTGTAGTGTATTTTACATTTATGTCTATGATCCATTTTTATTTATTTTATTTTATTTTATTTTTTGAGACAGGTTCTAGCTGTCACCTGGGCTGGGGGCTGGGGGCTGGAGTGCAGTGGCTTGATCCTGGCTTACTGCAACTTCCACCTCCTGAGCTCAAGCCATCCTCCCACCAATACCTCCCAAGTAGCTGGGACTACCGGTGCACACCATTACTATGCCTGGCTAATTTCTGTATTTTTTGTAGATACAGAATTTTGACATGTTGCCCAGGGTGGTCTCAAACTCCTGAGCTCCAGCAATCTACCCGCCTCACCTCCCAAAGTGCTAAGATTACAGGCGTAAGCCACCACCCCGGCTTAGTTAACTTTTCGAAATATTACTTTTTAAAATTAACTGTGAGATTCTAGACCAGTGACACAACTGGCCCTGATTAATTTTGAAAATGAAAATAATTTCCTGATTGATTGACTTCAACATATCATTCACATATGTAGGATTATAGAGTTTTAGGACAGTGAAGGTAATAAGGTGATATCTAGTACAAATTCACTTCTTATTCTTGAATCCTTTCCATCACTTCACTGTGACTCTTTTTGCTCAAATCTGTAGGTGTTAACACTCTGCTGCTCTACGGAATTTTCATCTGAGCCCATCTACTACTATTATTCCTCTTGTTCCTCGCCTTCTTCCTCCTCCTACTATGAAACAGCAACCTTTTCTCGTTGCCTTTTATGTGCCAATTTCTTTTCATGCATTAGCTTTATTCAACAACTTCATAAAATATATATTATGTTTAAACCCAAGGATATGAGATTTAGAAACATTAAGAAGTAGGCTATAAATGTGGGCTTATCTATACTCAGTCTGAGTTTGCTCCACTTTCCCTAGAGAATATTATAAAAGTCTCTTGGATTATAAAGGAAGAATATGAGGAAAGCAGTTGACCAGAAAAAACAAATATTTACTAAGCACCTGCAAATGTCAGACAGCGAAATATAGTACTTCAGTATAATGTCCATTTTGGTCTCAGTTTTCCAACTCACTCTTTACCTACTTTTGCCTCCTCCATATGTCAAAATTATAAACCCTTCCCTTATGATGCACACATAGTTTTCAATTAATGTTTATTTCTCATCCTTAACCCAGAAAACTGAGAGTTGAATATCTGTGTACTGTTTTTTCTCTTCATCATTTTTCCCCTTTCCCCCCCACCCCACTGATTATATAAGTGCAGCATGAGGCATTAAGATTTAGGAATTTATGGATATGACATTATATTTGTAATAGTTCTGACCTCTGGGCCTTAGGTTTGTTGTTGTTATTGGTGGTGCGGTTTTAAATCAGTATAGTTAGGTTTGGATCATCTTTTAGTAAAACTTCCAGGAAAGATGCCTTCAGGATCTGGGTTGCTACTTGTGGGACCAGCACTGGCAGCTTCTGCTTGAATAGAAAAGGAAAAGTGAACAGGTGATCAATGTGGAGGCCAGGGACAAGTCAGTGAACATAAATAACAAAGGAGGAAAGAAGAAGGAATGTAAACTGTCAAGGGAGCATTATTTCTTTTTTTTTTTTTTTTTGTCCCTCTTCTCTTTTTTGTTAAAGAAAAGAAAAAATCTTTCCGGCAGCTTTGCAGCACCATCTCAATCTCTTTGCATCTGTTGTTATGCTCACTCAGATTCAGGAAAGTCACACGTATCATTTTTCAAAAGGCACAGAAAAGAAAATATTGCAAACTGACAACCCTTTTAGGAAATCCACTTCGGACTTGGAATTTAAGACAAAGTGAAGTGGAGACTTACACAATCCTCCAGTGGATTTTGATTTGAATAGTAAGGCTCTTCAACACTGCATTTTCTCTGTAGTTAATCTGGATTTTGATTTGAATACTAAGGCTCTTCAACACTGCACTGCATTTTCTCTGTAATTTGCGTGCACGTGTGTGCGTGCGTGTGCACATACACACACACACACACACACACACAGAGGAGGAATGGCTCCAAGATCTCTCTATTTAACACTTTGGGCCATTGCAGAGACTATTCAGGCAAAGAATACCGGGAAATAACGTGAATTTCATTTTCATCTCCATCTCCATCTAGTGGTTCCTGCTGTGCACATCTTTATCTGATGGGAAGAACAGTCCAGCACCCGGGAAGAAACAGAGTTAGGATCTTCACAGCAGAAACCGCCATATGGAAATTAAAATGAGAGTGGAATTCACATTATTTCCTAATTAATACTGGCAGCCTGATGTTTCTGGAGAAGTGCGTCTGTTCTCCATTTTACTCTCCATGTGTAAACATTTGACATTTTGAAAAACCGAAGAGGAAAGATCTACTTTTGAAATTTTCTCATGAAAATCTACCTTTTCTTCTTGCCCTTCCTAAAAAGAAAGTAACTATATAAAGGAGATATGGTAGTAGAAGTTAGAAAAGCCAAAAATCCTTTGTATATTATAGTATTTCTATATCTTTGCTAAATTTGGTTTCAGTAAATGAAAACATGGTCATCCTATCCTACTGAGTTGTCTTGTCTTGAAGAATGAGCAGGTGACCCTCCGAGGCATGCAAAATGGAAACATATTCTACAGTGGGAAAAAGAAAACAATATGGACACAGGTATCTTATGGGCTCCCAGGAAGTAACCTGTAGCACAATTTTCTCTATTTCTGTCTCTGAGGCCTTATATACTCTCTTCTCTGCTTCATGGTTTTATTTATCTCCTCAAAAGAGCCTTCCCTCCTCTTAAATGGTGATTGGAGCTTTTGGAAGTTAATTTTAAATTATCATAAATGAGATTCTGATGGGTCCAACTTGAGCCAGATTTCTACTCTTGGTCCCCATAGCTGTGGTACGGGGGAATAGGTCCACATGACCTGATGCCCCTTCAGTGGGAAGGCAGATGGTCAGATGAAGAACTTTGGGCAGATATTTTTCTAAAGGTAACATAGAGTAGGAAAAAACTATAATTGATGGAAGAAATAACTGATATTTCTGGTGCATTTCACCTTTTTCTAGCTAGGTGTTTCATTACCATAGCTTTTGCTGAGTAATAAACAGCTCCAAAACATATAGCATAAAACTACAATTGTTAATTTTTCCTGTGTCCATGGGTCAGTCAGGGCAGTTTTGCTGTTCTGGGCCAGGCTTGGCCGATCTTGCCTGGGCTCATTCATGAAGTTGCTGCTAGTTGGCCAGTTGACTGGGGACTTGCAGGTCTAGGATACCGTCACAGTGGATACACTCATTTTCTACTCATGTGGCCCCTCATTCTTCAGCAGACTGCCGGAGCTTACACTCATGGCGGAAGGCACAGAAAGAGAGAGTAAAACAAAGCACAAAGCACAGCATCTTGAGGCCTAGTTTCAGAACTCGCGTGATAAATGTTTCAGAGCATTTCATTGGTCAAAGCCTATCTCCAGGCCAGCTCTATTGAGCATTTCATTGGTCAAAGCATATCTCCAGGCCAGCCCTAATTCGAGCATTTTATTGGTCAAAGTGGATCTCTAGGTCAGCTCTAATTCAAGCATTTCATTGGTCAAAGCGTATCTCCAGTCCAGCTCTAATTCGAGCATTTCATTGGTCAAAACATAACCCCAGGCCAACTCTAATTCGAGCATTTCATTGGTCAAAGCTATCTCCAGGCCAGCTGTAATTCCAGCTTGGAGAAATAGATTCCACTTCTTCATGGGAGGGGCTGCAAAATGACATCGCAAAGGGTGTTGTGGCTAGAGGGAAGTCATTCATTTGTGTCACCAATGCAGTAATCTATAACACTTGCATCTTTATTTACCTCATCCATTTATCATTAAACCCCAAGCTATTATCTCTTTTTATTTTTCTCTTCTTCTTTCAGAGGGGCTATGTCTTCTCGGATTCTCTCCAGGAAGCTAAAAGTTTTCGTTATTTTTCTTTTTTATAATAAATCTTTTTAAGATACATACACCTGCTAATATCTTCAGGATGATGTTTCTTTTATCCCACAATGTTTACACTTTGTCTTTATTACTTCTTTAAATATACTTTTTTTTTTTTCGTTTATAATATTGGTTAAGAGTACAGTATGTATGTATGTATGTATGTATGTATTTGTTTATTTTGAGACAGTTTCTCACTGTTGCCCAGGCTGGAGTGTAGTGGCATAATCTCCGCTCACTGCAACCTCTGCCTCCCAGGTTCAGGCAATTCTCTTATTTCGGTCTCATTGAGCAGCCAGGATTACAGGCGCCCAGCACCACGCCCAGCTCATTTTTTGTATTTTTTTTTTTTTGACAGAGTCTCGCTCTGTCGCCCAGGCTGGAGTGCAGTGGCGCAATCTCGGCTCACTGCAAGCTCCGCCTCCCGGGTTTAGGCCATTCTCCTGCCTCAGCCTCCCAAGTAGCTGGGACTACAGGTGCCCGCCACCATGCCAGGCTAATTTTTTGTACTTTTAGTAGAGACGAGGTTTCACCGTGTTGAGCAGGCTGGTCTCAAGCTCCTGACCTCGTGATTCGCCTGCCTCGGCCTCCCAAAGTGCCGGGGTAACGGCCGTGTGCCACTGATCCAGGCGAAGAGTAGAGTTTAATTAGAATTAAACTGCCTGTGTTCAAATCATACCTTCACCACTTACTACCTGTGTCACTTTCAGCAAATTACTTTGACTTAAATTCTCTTTGTCTCAGTCTCCTCATCAGTAAGATGGAAATAATAACCACCTCATCATGTTTTATGAAGGTGAAACGATGATTAACTATTTATAAGCACTAAAAATAGTACCTGTCACATAGTAATTTTCAGTAACTGTTATTATGATTATTGTCATTATTTTATCAATCTTTAAATGAACAAGAATGTTTCCAGACTCAGTGCTTTGATTGAGTGGATTGGCCTTTGACTTGCCTTTTTTTTTTTTTTTTTTTAGTGAGCAAACTTCTCAGATGTGCAGAGCTGAAGAACTAGATCGGGGATCTCTAAACTCCAGGGCCACAGACTGGTACCTGTCTGTTTTAGAAACCAGGCCGCACAGCAGGAGGTGAGTGGTGGGAAGGTGAGAGGTGGCTCGAAGCTTCATCTGTATTTACAGCCCTCCCTGTCGCTCACATTACTGCCTGAGCTCTGCTTCCTGTTAGATCAGCAGCCACATTAGAGTCTCATAGGACCGCAAACCCTATTGTGAACTGCGCATGTGAGGAATCTAGGTTGTGCGTTTCTTATGAGAATCTAACACCTGATGATCTGTCACTGCCTCCCATCACCCCCAGATGGGACCATCTACCTGTAGGAAAACAAGCTCAGGGCTCCCACTGATTCTACATTATGGTGAGTTGTATCATTATTTCATTCTGTAGTACAATGTAACAATTATAGAAGTAAAGTGCATAATAAATGTAATGCACTGGAATCATTGCGAAACCATCCGCCCACCCCCGGTTCGTAGAGAAATTGTCTCCCATGAAATTGGTCCCTGGTGCCAAACAGGCTGGGGACTGCCGAGCTAGATACTGTGCAGAGGTCCCAGCATCTTTTTATGATCAATTCCCATTCACCTTGGGCTGTCTCTTCTTGGGAGTTTTGTTACTGGGTCTACACTGTCAAGGCTGCGGCATTTCACCTCGAATGCAGGTCTCTCTTGCCCTGGTTCTCTTTTATGCAGATTGCTTTGGGATTTTCAGATACTAGAATATATAGGATGAAGGTATCAAAGAGGAGCAAGGGGGAAGAGCATCACCTACAGAGATCCTTGATCAGAAGCAGGTCCTGCTTCTCTGCCAAGGGAATGTGGATCAGGTTTGGTGGCCTTCTATCATCTCTCATTCTGTCAAGGTTGTTCTATGTCACAAGATGGCATGCACGCAGGGCACCAATTGGTTAATACACTCAGCCCTGTCTGACTTCCAATTATTGAAAATTCCTTCCAGATTCAGGCCTTGGGTTGTCTGTCAATCTTAGTTTATGGGGTCATAAATTTACATCTTTTCTGCCCTTACATAGTTCTTTTAGTGAGAGTTTGGGAGAGGCTTTGTCCAAGGCTTCCAGACAGAGGCCATTTTTAAACCAGAAACTTCGTTCACCTAATTGTCAAGTTTATTTGGCTCTTGTTTTTATTCAACCTAAAAATTTGGATGTGAACATTACCCAGGAATAACTCCTTCTTAAGTAAATATAGTATGTTATTGAATAAGAAGCACATAGAATTTTAAACTAAGAATTCTAAGGTTTCCAGAAAACAGGTTACCCTCTCATGGAGTTTTCTTTTAGGGGTAAGTGACTTGTGACCCCCTAATGAAAACAAACTCTAAGATGTCAGTGGTGATAGTTGGGTATTATTTTTGTTTAAGAATTTTAAATATTGTAGGTATAAGACTCTTGTAGCACAAGTGATATTAAATATTTGCACGTCTCTGAATTATGGTTTTTGCCCCCCTTTTTTCAGGGGGAGTTGGGGGTTGATTCAAACAAGAGGTAAAGAAATGTATCTTTCTGGTTGAAAAGAAAAATTCTAAAATGGATATTTTTAACTTGTGCAGTTTTTAGTTTCTAAATCTGTCACTAATACGGGAATCATTTTTGTGTGTGGCTGGCTGTTATTTATGAAAAAGTTGTATTTTATGAAATGTTGATTTTTCGAAATGTTATTTGACAGATTTCTTTGGAATACTGTTTATGCTGACTCTGTACTTATTAAACTACACAGGAAGAGGTGACTTTATAGAAAGAAATACATCTGCAAAAAATGTTCATAAGTTGCTTAACCCTTAAAGAAATTAGAGCCAAAGTTAATTCTAACATTTGCATTTAAAGGAATAATACAGTATAGATTCTTGCCTATTAAGAAATCTTTTTGGTGGTCCTGGCTACCGGTATTTCCTTGTTGCAAACTGATAAACCTGAAAAAATAGATTTATTGAGGGATATATATTTGTTAATTCTGACTCTTAGAAACCCGCTCATTTTCGTGTAGACAAACAAATGCGAATGGAATGAGTCCAACCAAATTCAGAGAGCTTTTTAGTCATATTTATAAAATCAACTACATATAAAATTGACTAAAAACAAACAATACCATCACCACCAATGAAACCACGACCACCATCAATGAAAAGTAACCCGATGGGAAAATAAATTTTAACTCTTTATGACTTGGTTCAACATTATAAAAACTCCGACACAGGCAGCTTAATAGAACTCTATCTCTGAAACATAATTGGACACGATCTAACAGTTTTATTTTCTTAAAAGCTATACTTGCGTACATTTACTGGTAGTGAAAATTATTAAAGTAGTTTTGGAGTTTGGAAAAGCCCACTTATTTATTTATTCATCCCATGAATATTTTTCTGGGTGAGAACTATGCTCACTAGACTGTATTCTGGGAGCATCTTCAGTCAGGTCTCTATTACGTGGGGTTAATTTGCTACTATTATTTCTCGCTTCAACAGAAAAATTGTTAATCCATCTTTATGTACATTCAAAGTTTCTGTTCTTCTCAAATAGAATTGTCTTTGTCTCTCTCTCCTTTATAATAATTATTTAAAGTTTGTCTCTTATATGAAATTTCACTCTCATTAATTACCTTTACTACATTGCTACTTAAATTATTATTGCTTAGTGTCATCACATTTTCCAGGAATGATCCTAATTTCCATGAATTACAACATAGTTTTGAAAGTTTATTTTAGATTATATTTTGCCATGGAAAATTTTTTTGACAGTGTTCATATTTTCTGTAAAAAATGCATTTACATAGTTTGGAAACCATATGTGTATTTCTGGGAACAATAAGGGAGATAGATATCTGAGATTGGAATGTGTTGGGAAATCTATACCATGTACTCACGTAATTATGGGGTTTGGTCAAACAGACCAAAGAGACCGACTGGTCAAAAAGCTTTTAAACCTTCATATTATTTGTGTTGGTTACTGTTTGGAATCTGGTGAGAGAGGCTACAACTCCTGGAAGAACTAATTTTCAATGTGGAGTTTATCTTAGAACAAAAAGTAAATTTTTATGGGTAATTCTTGAGCTGTAGAAATGTTTCAAACTCTTGCCCTTCCTATTTTTACTCATCTAATCAAATAGTTTTTGGGCACTTACCATGTTCTATGTAATTTGCTGGGTACTGGAGATTTGATGATGGAGAAAACAGATATCCCTTCCCTAAAGAAGGCACTAACTTACCACGTGTCATTAAAATTCTTTGGTCTTGAATTTCTTTATAGAAAAAAATGGAAGAAAAAAAAATCTTTGAATTCCATACTTATCATGAAATTATGTCTAAAAGTAGGTCGTTTTAGAATAATTTATTGGAAGTGAGAAAGACAAGTTGTAGAAGATAATGTTTGGAACTTAACGATTTCCATCAGAAATAACACATATGTTAAAAAGTATATATAATTCTAACAGACTTAAAAGAGTACCATAAATCTAAAAAAACCCCACAACATATAAATAATATATCAGAAATTCAATAAAACAGAAAAATGCTACATCAAATATCACTTGGATAATAGACAAGATCAAACATAGATTGTTTCTGAGTCTCTTTTTTTTTTTTCTAGAAATAGCAATCCCTCTCCATTCTGTTGGCACTTGTAAGGATTACCTGAAAGCAAACAGACAGAGAAAGTTTGTGGCTAGCTTTCTCCGCTCTTTCTTTTCATCCCTCGTTTGATTTTTTAATTCTATCCCAAACATGTAATTTTTCAAATACTTTATTTTAATCATTGTTATTTAAATGGTCATTTTGAAACTAGTATTTCTTTTTTTTTTTTTTTATTATACTTTAAGTTCTAGGGTACATGTGCATAACGTGCAGGTTTGTTACATATGTGTACTTGTGCCATGT
>NW_012110918.1:6455569-6472875 GCF_000951035.1 Colobus angolensis palliatus | reverse complement strand
GATTGTCCGGCACTCCCTAGTGAGATGACCCCAGTACCTGAGTTGAAAATGCAGAAATCACCAGTTTTCTGTGTCGCTCACGCTGGGAGTTGCAGACTGGAGCTGCTCCTATTCGGCCATCTTGCTCTGCCCCCTGAAAATGTTTTGAAACTAGTATTTCTTAAACAATTTTAATGCCTTTCTTACCTTTGTTCATATTCTTATCTAAACTCCAGAAACCATTAGCTATATTAGCTATATGATAGAAGACAACACCATCTTTATGGAGAAAATGACTTCAAGGTCTTAGCTCAACCAAATGCTGTCTACATATAGAATTTCTGACCAGCATTTTAATCAACAGATAATTCTATTAACACATTTGATCAGATGCATATACATTTCATCACAAAATAAGAAATGCAACTTAACCTGATACATGATATTTTTACATATACACATGCATACACACACAACCAAAACTTGCTGTGACTGACTCCTTTCTTGGGGCTTTAGGGTCTGTCACTTACATTGCTATGACTAAATCTTTAAATCAAGGTGGGGTGTCATTTTGGTGGTCAATGGTTGTGTGACACTAAGTTTCTATACCTTAACAAATGGAGGCAATATACAATAACACAATGGAACAATGACTTTGTCCCGTTTTTCTCAAAAAATAAAATGGTCTCATTTGGACAGGATGAAAAAGAAAATGTAATTTAAAATTACATGGACCCTGATATTCTACATGCATTGTGCTACAGAAAAGCAATACTACTTAGACGAATTAATATGATTTTCTTTGAGTCTCTCACTTTTTTTCATTTGTGTTTGTGGGATTTGGATGGCTGTCCCTGATATAAATTAGCTTTTTGTCTCCATTCCTCTAGGACATATCACTTTCTTTACAACCAAACTTGAAGCAAGTAGGATAAAGTATATGTCATAAAATATGCAATGACTTAACTGATTAGTGAGGTGATCTTTCCTAGTCCTGTGCCAATATATATTCAGAATAATAAATCCTATGTAACATCATGCATCACAAGCTTTATTTTGGTTTTCTGTGGTAAAACCAAGCATTTATACAGTAGAAAGATGGTTGAGAGAGTGTTTTTCTGTTACCATATTTTATCATCAACCTTTTCATCTCTATTAGAGTTGATAATATGGGATTCATATTTAACTGGGATATATAGATTATCAGTTCATCTATGTTGCTCAGACTGGTCTCAAACTCCTGGCTTCAAGAAATCCATCTGCCTCAACCTCCCAAAGGGCTGAGATTAGGGGCATGAACCACCACACCTGGCCAAAATTAATGATTTTAATCTTCTGTCAAGCACAAATCGAAGTTGTTAATTATAAGTCAAATTGGCCAATTTAAATCAATCTTTCCCTTCCTTCCCTCCTTCCTTCCCTCCTTCTCTCTTTCTCTTTCCCTCTTTCTTTCCATTTTCTACTCTCTAGAATAAAAATAATCATGGACTAGGCAAGAGGTCAAGAAGAAAGATAAGGGCTTAGATGTTTAGGAAACTATATTTTAAGATCTTTCAATTAGTTAAAAATTGATTATCTTTCTACTTTTCTAGTGAATACTCAATTTCTCATAAATGCAAGACCTCTTAAAATATAAACAACAAAATCAAAGATAAAAATCAGCAGGGCTTAGCTCTAATTTTCTAAAAATTAATTTTTATTATTTTTCATCTTACAAATATGTGCTATACTAGATGCTTTAGATTTTAATATAATTTTGTAATATCCCATATACTCGGTTCCAAATAGTTCCAACGTATAGGTCTGTGTAGCTAATTGCCTTTCTTGATTCCCTTTCAGATTTTCAAACAGTGTTTACAATTAATCATATTTTTCTTGTTACTTGTTTGTTCCACTTTTTTGCTTTTAATGTCCCTTCCTTAGATGTCTCAGCCAAGAAGTGTATCACATTGACACCAACTTAACTCATGACTGCAGGCTGGCTTTCCAATCCATTAGTGCCCTCCACAAGTCAAGTGTTGGACCACAGGAAATGAAGAAGTAGAGCTTTGGTTTACATATGTTGACGTGAACAACTCAGTTGCACCCGTTATGAGAGTAACTGCTCAGCTCATGATGAGTGAATAGGTCATCCAACAAGAAACAGAAAACACAGAAATGGACCTTCTTTGGGAGCAGGGTAGCAAGGTGCTGACAGCTTAATGAATGACTTGTCTGTTATGACAGTAGGACACCTAGCAATGCCAAGAGCAAATATTTGAAAGAATATGCAATGCAGGAAATGTATGTATGTTCTATATATAGGACACATAGATTGCCTGTATCACTAACAGATGGGCAGCATTTGAGAAATCTTATTTTATAATGTGCAACATCACTCCTGTCAGATACACTTTGAGATTTGCGGATTAATGGAGCATGGCACTCAGAGTAAAATGGGAATTCCATTGTATGTACTGAGGGACTGGGGGTTTTAGGGATAGATGAGCTCAACAGAGAATACTGTCCATATTTTTTACAGGTATAACTCTGATTTCATTTATAATTTAATAATAAACAGCTGCAGACACCATGTCAGATGAAATAGGTAAGTAGATAATTTTGTGATGTGTCTTTGGATAACATTAAATAGTGAAACCATGGCTAAAGGAGCCAAGTGATTAGATGGATGAGGAGTTCACTTTTTCTTTCTAAACCAAGAAATCCACCAACATCAATTTTGAAGGGCAATAAAATTAGTTAGCTTGCAAAAAATGATATTATTTATAAATGGACTCACTTTGGAGCTAAGACTCAGATAATTTTAATTAAATCAACTGAGATAGGTGACTGAGAGATGGTTCTTTTAATTTACTTTTATTTTTATTTTTATTTTGAGACAGAATTTCCCTTTGTTGCCCAGGCTGGAGTACAGTGGCGAGATCTCGGCTTACTGCAACATCCGCTTCCTGGGTTCAAGTGATTCTCCTGTCTCAGCCTCCCCAGTAGCTGGAACTATAGGTGCGTGCCCCTAAATTTTTTGTATTTTTAGTAGAGGCAGGGTTTCACTGTGTTTGCCAGGATGGTCTCGATCTCCTCACCTCGTAATCTGCCTGCCTTGGCCTCCCAAAGTGCTGGGATTAAGAGCAGTGAGCCACTGCGTCTGGCTGAGAGATGGTTCTTGAATAGATCCTGACACTCTTATTCAATCTGGTATGGGCTCTCGTAAATAAGCATGGAGACAAAATTAGGCCCACCATCTATTAGAGATTAATGACCATTTTGGAGTCTCGTGGTTAACAAACGTATGGAGACTAGAATCTGACATATTTCTTATTACAGAGGTCAAGAAGAAGCTAGGTAACCGGTAAATACTTGAAACCCCCAGTTATTCATTGAAATTTCATGAGTGCTAACTCATTAGCCAGATCCTATCATAGACAAGCCTCTCTCTCTCCTCATCACTGTGTTCATCCTCACTCATTATTCATATTCATTAGTTTTAATGGCAGATGGTTCAGTACCAGGTGCTTTGCTGCATGGCCTAGTGAACAGCATATTGCCTTCAGAAATGCTCTGTGTCGAAATTCTAAAAGAAAAAATATATGGAAAGCTGTTCTCAGCTTTCCATTCATTCTCTAGCAACTCTGTTAACATCACGGACTTCTCAGAGCATGGCTGAGGAGGCATTTCTTCCAGCCACACAACAATTCCACAGAAATAAAGAAGGGCTCAAGCTAGTAAGATCTCACATGAAGCTGGTACAATATGAGTTTGTCACAGATGTTAGGTCGCTTTCTCCGTGCAGTCAGGTCTCAACATCTGGTGCAAACTACTTGGCAGAGGCAACAGAATGATATCTGGCTTTCAAATCATCAGGGGACAATCATTTGGCCTTACGAAGTGACCTAATTAGATAAGAGATCTCAACACTATTGAAACATGGTTACTATGATGTTTGCAATACAATAGGTCTTTACAGTTCAGGCTAAGTGGCCTCACTTCACCTACAGGGTTATCTTTTAGTTGTTTTTTCGACATATGCCTTAAGTAAACTATCACAAAACTGACCACATAAATAAGCATAAAATACATTTTATGTAAAAAATTTGGTTCTTCCTTTCTCACTGTGAGCCTTAACTCTCTACAAGAAATAGCTCTGCCACAGCATTATCTCAGAGCCCCGCAATGGAGCCATCCCTGACTCTTCACATTATCCCTGTGGGTTTACCTGGTCAGTCCATGGGCATTGTCAATTATTTATGAATAGTGCCTCTCATTTCTATTCTCTCTGGTTTCATTCCAGGTCAGGTCTTCATAATCAGGGGCTTAATCAACATTATTTATGGTATATTTATTTAAACATTCTTGAAGACTCTTGTTAGAGAGCATCATGGTACAAGTCTCTTATTTGCAATTCAGCTGAATGAAGACTTAAGCCATATGTCTATATAGATAAACACTATGGCAAGTGAGAGTCTGAGATGATAGGGCTCTCCCATGATGAAAGGGTTTGTTGGCTCTCAAAAGATGTCAGCAGCACAGAGCTGGAAATAGAGGTGGCATGTTAGAGACAGTGGTTCTCCCACAGTGTCCCCTGTAATAATAGTTGTAAATTATTCTCTTATTTTTGCCTCCCTTGGGTTGAGCCTGAAAAAATTATAAATATATAAACATAGTCAAATGACAGGCAATAGATTTTGCAACACTTATGGGAGGGAAAGAGCTAATTTTCTTAATTTAAAAAACTCATACAAGTCACTGACATAAAATCATTCAGTAGAAATATGGTCAAGGCACAGGAACAGATGGCTCCCATGGATTTCAAGATAAATTGAACTCAAAGAGGAAAATGTCCCAAATCAAAATTAAAACTATAAATTTTTATTTTCTTATAAATTAGTAAGGATCAGAAAGTATAGTGTTAGAAGGTGTAGAACTATACTCACATGTTGCAGGGAGTATAAACCTTTATGAGGTACAATTTGTCAAAAGTTATAAAAATTTAAATAGACTTATTTTGGTAAAGAATTCCACTTGGCTATAGATTAGATGTGCATGGAAACATATGTACGAGAATGTATATGTATTATTGCTTATGAGTTTAAAAGACTAAGAAACAACCTGAACATCCAGCAATAGGGGATATAAATAAATAATGGTAACTCCATTGAATGAAATAGTACGCAGTTACAGCTGTCAAAAAAAAATAAGGAGGCTCTGTACATACCAAGACAAACTGACTTCCACGATAAGGTCAAAAATGCAAAATAGAGAATAGTGTGTATAAGATTCACGTTGCATTAAAAAGGAAAGTTATTACCGATTTTAGCATATGCCCGTATTATCCAATGGATGTTTACACAAAAACTTGGTAATAGTGTGACTACATCTTGGGTGCAGAAGCAAGGTGCCAGAAGTCATTGGCAGAAAGAAAATATAATTTTCACTAAATACTTATTTGTTGTCTTTAAAATGTTCACTTTTGCATGTATTCATTGTAACCTTTCAAAAAATTGAAATATACATGTAAAAAATTTTGTATATTAATATAGTGCATATTTATTATAAATTTATATGATATGCAATTATTAAAATACATGTAAAATAAAACACTCTCAGCCTTTTCCATGGTGTCATTTGAAGGTATCACAAAGTGTCTGATTCATGCTGGGAATAACGTGATACAGGGAAGAGAATCAGACGCATGTGGAAATACCTTTCAGCTACAGTAGCTCTTAAGAGAACAGAATTCAATCGGCAGGACAAAGACCAGAAATTCAGTCACATGGTGGTAGAGATGACAAGCAGTAACCTGATAAAGTTACAAATGTGGTGGCTTCATTTAAGCATTCTCAGAAACCGTAGTTGGAGAAACATTTGTGAAAGTCTTTTCACGTTTTGCAGGTAAGCCAGATGAAGACTGAAATCATTGTTCACAATTAATGCTTGTATGCCCGGTTTTGTAAACATCACTGGAAAGAAGTACTCTCCTAAAAGCAGGAGGCGTGGGCATGCTAAAATGAGGCTGGCTCAACAGAGGCCAACCAAGAATTTGGAGGGAACGGGGCTGGTGTGTTCCAGACAACAAGTCACATGTCACCCAGTTTATCTAAGTGTATGGTGCCCTCTGAGTTTGTGCCCCCTTATGTATGTTAAATTCTGTCTAATGATGCAGTCATATTGTTTTTCAAAATTCAAAATATCTTTATGTTTCTGTAAGGGTCTGTGCTTGACACAGGTCCTTGCCTGTTGAAATGACCATTTTAAAATTCCCTTTTCTACAGTGCTCAGTATTAAGAAAAATTTGGAGCAACTGTGCTGGCATACAATTTATCTACGTACAATTCACCTAAAGTTTAGGAAGAAAGGAATCCGATCAAAAAGAGTTGCCATGAGATCCTGATGACCAATAACTGGGCAATTTCCTGTTCTCTGAAATCTGGTTGGTAGGAAATTTATATCTAAGAGCAAAATTAGTCTCTAACTGGTAGAAACTTAAGTTATAGGAAATGATGTATCTTCTTGGTAAGAGGGGAATTTCTGCACTTGCTGTATTCTGCTGCTTGCCTCTAAAAATCATGATGGTAAAGAGATAGATCTATTTATCCTGTTCTGTTAGTTTTCTCCTTTGACCCAGTGAGCACCATCATCTTGCTTCATTATAAAAAGGGAACAAGAGAACTTTGAAAAAAGAAGGGCCAACCTCCCATAAATATCACTGTTTTTCATGAAGGCTGTGTCCACTGGATGGCTAGCAAGAGTCAATTGAGCAAGTTTCTCTGTAATGAGAACATAGATGTCTAACTATCTCAGCTGCTCGGGAGGCTGAGGCAGGAGAGTTGCTTGAACCTGGGAGGTGGAGGTTGCAGTGAGCTGAGATTGTGCCACTGCACTCCAGACGGGGCAACAGAGTGCGACTCCATCTCAAAAACAAAAAAACCAAAAAAACTTCGTGTAATGTTTTAGGATGCACTTTCCTGACCTTAGACTTAAAAGTATCATTGCAGAAAGCAAATCATTTTCCTCTCTTTTCAGAATTCTGCTCCAATTCCCAGTCTCAAAATTAGTTTATACCAAACGCAGATGACAATTTGAATCTCCACCGCATCTGGGAATTCAGCCGAACAACTTTCATGGCTACTGCTTTGAGTCATGAGCCGGACGCACTCTGCTTTTGGTTATTTCTGCTCTCCTTTAGCTGTTTACTTATTCTCATGTGCATAATCCCTTCCAGCAGGCTCCATTTCTATCCCACTCACCCTGGCTGCTGCACCTTCTAACCATTACACTGCACCCTTGGAAACCTCATTCCATCATCTACAATTGCCCTGCATCTTCAAAATTCTAAAGAAAGAGTGCCCTACTTTTTACATTTCCCATTTATTTATTTATTTCCATAGAGAAAAGATCTCACTTTGTTGACCAGGCTTGTCTTGTACTCCTAGCCCCAAGTGATCCTCTTACTTTGACCTCCCCAAGTGCTGGGATTACAGGTACGAGCCACCATGCCCAGTTTCCACTCCTTAACTTACATAATAGTAGCAACATCACTTCTCTTTTATTGTCCTTTTTTGTGAAGGCTACTCATTCTTTCAGGCCTCACACACCACGGGACTGAGACACACCATGGCAAATGTCTTAGCCCTCACTACCTTCTTCAGCCCATCTGTATTTCTGCTATTGCCTTTCCCTCCCATCCTCTACACCAACTCCTCCAAACTTCCACCACCTTCCTTGAGAAAACTCCACCCCTTTCTCTCACCAGGTATCCTGCCCTTTGCTCAGTCACCTCTTCAGCTTCCTGCCCCACTAATCACCAGAATGAATTGCTCTGTGCCCCTCCTCCTCCCTCTTGGAAGAAGTCAGTTCCTTTCTGCAAAATTAGACTGATACATCCACATTTGCTTTCCATTCCATTCCTTTCTGAATCAGAAAAAAACTCAGAAACTGGGTTTCTTTAGTAAAGTGTCTCATTCCTGCATGCTTTCTCTCCTTCCTTAGCCTTTTGGCCTCTATTAGCTTAAAAACAGAAACACAACACCAAACTAATGAAACCAAGCTCCTGCCCCCTACCTCTTTACGCTTTCAGTCCCTGATTGAGCTAAAAATCTAGCATTGTCACTGGATTCTTGTGCTTCTTTATCCACATCATTATTTTTCCAGTTCTATAAACCAGTGCTTTTTAAAGTTCAAAGTGCTTTTGATTTAGTTGGAGATTTTGCTGGAAAGCAGATCCTGATTTGCTTGGTCTGAAGTGTGGCCGTGTTTCTGCATTGCTAAGACGTTCCCAAGCACTGCAGCCACTACTACTCTCCATATCACCCTTGCGGTGGGGATAAAAGAAAGACAGATGCCTCCAAAATACTTTATAAGATGTTGAGAGCAATTTTCAAAAGAATAACACACATGTATTTTTCATAAGTTATATCCAATTACATTGAGAGAATGTTTTAATCCTAATACGGATAAAGCAATCACCATAATTTTCCTGACAACTTACTAGGTGCTATGGCATTTCGTTTATCTAGATGAACAAAGTGGGATTTCAAGAGGTTAAACAGTGGATCAAACTAACAAAAAATAAACATGGTTTGCATAACTATTTGTTATAGTAATAAGAATCCATGTCTTAAAATATTTTAAATTTATACTCCAGTTCCCCTTTTATTTGTTACCTTCCTCCCCTATTTCCTTTGAATAATGTAACTTGGTTTTAGAAATTAACTCTTTTGTTTTTAAAGAGAACAAATTATTTTCAGTTTCTCTAAACAATAGAAATACAGTAAACAAAGATTTTAACTAGACAAGATGCTAATAAATTAAACTATAATCACATTCTGAGGTCAGATTGATGAGGTTGGAATTATGACTTTACCTCCTAATTTGTGATCAAATTACTTAACTTCTCTGTGCCTCAATTTTCGCATAAAATGTAAAGCAGTGATAAAACCTTCTCATAGACTGTGATGAAATGAAGTTAAACCTCTAAAACACTTATAAAATTAGCTAACACATGGCAAGTGATTAATGCATGTGCATAGTTATTATTATTACTATTATTATTATTAAGGCATTTAAAAAATTCTGCTCCTGGGATGGTGTCTGTGATTACCCTACTGGGACAGAAAAGTAAGATTTAGCCAAATGATCCATCATCTGGGTTTGTTAGTTTTGTCTGCAGACTGAGACTGAATAAATCCCTTGGTACTTGAAATTCTACAGACCAATTTCTCCCCCATCTCTAATCCTCTCCAAGAAGATAGAGCAGTTAATGAATTAGCTTGATCTATCTCCTAAGCTGTACTGTCATCAGCAAATTATCCCAAAGAATATTATAAATGGATGTTACAAATTAGAAATCATGTCCTTAAATTACTTCCTTCCTCCCTCTATTCTCTTATTTCAAAACCTTGCAAATCTACTACCAATCAACTTTGCTCCGTTGGACAAAATGTAATCAGGCATTTCTTATTTAGAATTGTGCATGAAAAGCTCTGTAGTAGGATTTGTAGATTTGTTTGCTAAGATTATCCAATGATTTCAACTGTAACAATTATTTTTTTTTAAAGAAACACCTGATTATCCTGCCATCAGAGGATTATCATAGGATTAGAATCACTGATACTTTGGATCTCTGTGATTCTTACTGATTTCACTCATGATTTGCCTGAGTTGATATAATTGGCAGATTCACATTTCTTTTTCTACTTAACTGCTAAAGGGGATTCATATATGCCCCAAATCATTTTTTATACTTACAAAGATATAAAGGTCATAGTGTCTATTAGCAAAGATGGAAGATGATTTCCTTATACTGACAGATATGAAACAAGCTTGCATTTTCTTTTGACAAATGGTAAATTTATAAAACTGGGGTTGCCCTTGAAGCTAATGAAATAAAAGACTTTATTTTTTTCTATTAAGTGAGCCTCAGAAAGTTACGTGTCTTGCCTAATATCACAGAGGGGCAGTTAGGGCAGAAACGGTAGATCAGTGTTTGTTTTACATGGTTACATTGCTTCAGAATGAGCGCCAACATTTAATTTGACTTCACTTTAGCTATCATTCACAATTTGGGATAAAATCAACATAGCAAAGAAATACATAATTACCGCTGTCATTTAATTTTGATGACAATGTGGTTTGCATTATTGTTTTGTCAGGGGGCATTTTGTTTACAGCTTTCTTAATTCACTTGGGACTGCCTATACAAACGTCTGCACAAGAAATATTTACACACAGCTATTGCTGCCCTGCTATGGCCTATGTTCGTTCAGATTCCAAATGTTTTCATCTGTGTAAGTTTCCTTTGGATGAAACTGTGAAAAATGGAGGCTAAGTC
Source organism: Colobus angolensis palliatus (assembly GCF_000951035.1). Lineage (NCBI taxonomy): Eukaryota > Metazoa > Chordata > Mammalia > Primates > Cercopithecidae > Colobus > Colobus angolensis. The sequence continues at coordinate 6,462,572 of NW_012110918.1, read as the reverse complement.
TATTAAAGATGGAAGAACACATTCACAGGCAGCTGCTGTCTTCCAGAAGTCCCAGTATAATAATTAAAGGGAATAGAGGAGAAAACAAACAAACAAAAAAACCCATAAGAATAAAGAGAATGGGTCAGCAGACAACAGAGATAGAATGTCAGGGCATAAAGGTAAGATAGAGTAGTGATAAATGACTTAGCAAGATAAAAAAAGCTGAAGTTTAGTTTGCTACTGGGAAAAAGCTATGAAGTAATCTCATGTTCACTGCAGAACTTCTCCTCAAATCTGAAATTGGAAACAAAAAAATTCTGGAGAAGAGGGTAAAGGAAATATTATCACAGGAGAATTGGCCGACCGTTTGAAAAGGAAGAAATAGTTTGTTAACCAGATGCTCTTGCTAGTATGCACAGCCTAGAGATTGTGGAGTCAGTATTTCAGCTGAATATTAGAGATGCATTCACTGGAGAGAGTAAACCAAATGGCCTCTAGCCTACGAAACAACAGGAAAAGCTAATAGTTAGCAATGAGAGCATCTTGTGGAAAACAGGCATTGATTACACGTTTGTGACGTGAATGTTTAGATTCCCAGATTTCTACTCTACTTCCAGAATTCTGGCAACATCAGTCAGATTCAGCTACATAGCAAATGACCCAAAATGTAGTTGGTTAGAACAGTCATTGTATTTTACTTATGATTCTGTGGGTCAGCTGGGCAGTTCTTTCGAGAAAACATGTAGAATGTATGCAAGACAAATGTGGTGTTATTTTAAATTTTCAGAAAGCAAAGACATCTTCTGTGAATTAAAAATATGGTTACATAGTGAAAACTTCAATAGACAACAAAATTGAAGAAAGCAACCAGAAAGTAGGAAATACAAGTGCTGAATAATAGAAGAATGAAGTAAATAAAGTTATAGCAATAATCTATAGTTCCAGCTGCTAGATAGTGGGAATTTCAGAATGAAAAATAATGAAACAGAGAATGTTAGCATTTTGATGAAGACATAGACTGAGGCCAGTAAACCTTTTCTGTAAAGGACCAGATACTAAATATATTAGGGTTTATGAGACATATTTCATCTGTTGTATATTCTTTGTTTAGTGGTTTGCTTATCTTTACGATCCTTTAGAAAGGTAAAACTGTTTTTAGATTACCGGCTATAAACAAATACGTTACCGACTAGATTTGGCCCTGATTAGGCAGTAATTTGACAACTGCTGATATAGAGAATTACACAAGCTTTTCTCCTGCCAAACAACAACAACAACACTATAAACTACAGGTGTCTTCTCTCTGTACATGCACAGAAATGTGAAGGAACTAAATATTACTGGAAGCTCTCTTCCAGGATAAACAAAGATCAAAAGCTGCTCACCCACATGAAGCCATTGTCCAAGAACTGGGTAAATACTGCTAGACTACTGGGCCTGACAAAGGCAAAGGATGTCTGCTAAATCAAGGAGAGAACAATAGATATTTCAACAGCCATGCAGACTGCCATGACCTGCTAGAACTTTGGAAGCCTTGAAATCAAAGCCACTTCTCTTTACCCACTAAATCTCAGCCATGGAACTTTTGTGCATTATGGTGTATATGGAGGGCAAGCCTAGAGTCGGACTGGAAAGATGTACAGATATTTCCATCTTATCCTGTAAGACCATGAGAAATAGATTTTTAAAAAACAGTGAAAAGATGCTGCCTGACATTGACTGAGACGTGGCAATCTCAGTCAGACATTGCTAATACTAGCAAGGCATTAAATAACTAGCACTAGTATGTTAAAGAAAATAGAGAAAAAATATATACAAAATGAAGGAAAGGATGGCTGGAAATGTCCAATAGAGAAAAGAAATTCATTTATAAAAAAGATCAAGTGAAAACTCTAGAACTGAAAAATATAATCCTTAAATTAAACATTATAGAATAAACTTAACAGACAACATACAGCATAAGAAGGACCAGTGAACTTAAAAATGGGTAAGTAGAAAATGATCAAAGGTGAAAACAGGGAGAAAATGTATTAAGAATAAAAAATAAACAAAAAACAAAAATACCAGAATCAAGCGGGAGAGACATATAGGATAATAATAAACAGTATAACACGCATGTAATTGAAGATCCAGAGGAAACAGACAGAAAAAGAAGAGACAGCTACTTTTAAATGTTATTTTATTTGTATAGATGTATGAGATACAAGTATAATTCTGTTGCATGGATATATTGTATCTTGGTGAAGTCAGAACTATTAGTGTATCCATCACTGGTTAAATTGGCTTTGGTAAAGAATTTCCCAACACTCTTTAAACTCTTCATCTCAAAGATCCAAGAAGCTCAATGAATTCTGAATATAGTACAAAACAACATCTAGGCACATCATTGTGAAATGTCTGAAAAACAATCTTAAAAGAAGGAGCAAAACAAGCACATTGCATTCAAGGATCAAACCATAAAGTGGACTATTTTGCTCTATAAAGGACACTATGAAAGCAAAAAGATAATGGAATAACAACTTTAAATGGTCGAAAGAATACAAAAATCAAAAAATCCTACAACTCTAGAAAAAAAATTCCTCAAAAATGGTGATAAAATGAGGCTATCTTAAGACATTTCGAAATCGAAAGAGAAACAGTATGCCAGACAAGATTCTACATTATCTTAGGGAAGCTATTCATTAGAAGTTCTAAATGTACAGTTTTAAAATAATATTTGTTTTAAAAAACAATTTTAAAAGAAGAAGAAATTCAAGGAATAGTGAATCTAATATAGTGTGATAAAATAACATCTTTAAAAAAGGAAGTAGAAACAAATCTGAATGGTTGATTTAGAAGTAGCCACTTTTGTGATGTTAAATGCTTATTCTTGTGAAAAACTGTACATTTTACTCATTGTACTAAATCAACATGGTGAAACCCCGTCTCTACTAAAAATACAAAAATTAGCCAGGCATGATGGTGGGCACCTATAATCCCAGCTACTGGGGAGGCTAAGACAGGAGAATCACTTGAACCAGGGAGTTGGTGGTTGCAGTGAGCCAGGATCATGCCACTGCACTCCAGCCTGGCGACAGAAAGTCCTCATTAGATTGTGAACCTCCTTGAACACTCATTTTCCTATTTACATACTAAATGGAGACAAGCGAGCAAGTATTTTGACCATTTTGTATTCAAATTGACCTTATTCAAGTTTGGAATATCAAACTCAGATATCCCAAAATATCTGAGTTACTTAGGTACACTTGTATTCTAAGGTTAGAATTAGCCAGCTAATTGCCTCTTCATCATAACAGAGCAAGCCAAAATCCAGCCTCAATCTTGACATAGTGTTTCTTAGCAGTCCCTTTCCAATCCATCACTGGCTGCGTGGACTTCTTTAAGACACCTAAGTATTTTCCATTCTTTAAAATCTGTACTTGGACTCCTTACATGAAAGAGTGTCCAAAGGAAGACCATTGTGTTTCTGAACTCCAGAAGCAGTTCAGGAGAACCATTGCTAGAGTCAGTTTTTATTCTACCATGATGGTTTTTTCAGTATAGGAGACACTGGTTTGGTATCCAGAAGATGGTAAACAATACTTGATCTTTCTCAGTTTAGAGAAGCATTGTCAATTCACAACCACTCATAAAAGTTATTCGTAACATGAGTTCTATGTAATGGGCTGTTCATCTCCAATGAGCGCTTGTACTTAGATGTACTGGCCTGGCTTTTGCTATGGTTTATATGAATTCTTATAAGAAATCAAAGGACTGGAGGTCATTTCCTTCTTGTAGCTTATGAAAGAACAGTTGGTTTTGCAGGAGATAAACCCAACATCTCTATACCTCTACTCACTCCTCTTCATGTTCTCGTCAAACCCCAACCTCATGTGATGACATAGACATCATCTACCAAAGATGCCCACACCTGCTCTCCAGTAGACAAAAACCATGCTCTATCTGCGCAGTCCTCGGCTACAAGCTTGTCTTATCTTCACACACCACCATCCTGACCCTGTGAGACAAGGACTATCAACAGTGCTGGGCACTGGTAAAGCCAGCATTCCCCTCTTGACTGATAACAGGGAGATGCATGAATTGGTCTTTTCAGCCAATCTCATGGTGTCCAGCCAGAGCTTATCTTCAGTTTTAAGGAAGGAAAAGCTGAAGTTGGCTAAAAGCTTTTCTTTATTCTCTCTTGCCTTGATATTCTATAAGTCACCAGGGGAGCTAAATATTGCAAAATCCTGTCATGAAAGAGCAGGCTGATAAACTGAAAAATAAAAACAGATGTGGAGCAAAGAAGGCTTATGGACATTTGTTTCTTGCTTTAGACTGGTTCAAGTGCTGGGAATCTTTATTCCTACTCCCACTAAGAAAAATCTAATATTTCCTCTGCTTCTGACTATCACAATCCTTGGATAATTCACATCTTTGGATAATCACCTCTCCCACATTGAAGTCAAAATAAAGTGATGGGAAAATGCAAAATAAAAATAATAAGTGACATTTATTACATGTGTATGTGCCAAACACTCTGCAGGCAATATTTCATTTAAACAGGGAAAAAGCTCATATTCTAAGGCCTGATGGCCTGGAGTCAAATCCTAGCATTAGTGCTTACTAGCTGAGTAACCTTGAGCAAGTTACTCGAGTTGTTTTTGTCTCAGTTTCCTTACCTGTGCAAGGAGAATAACAATACTTTTACCACCCTCTTAAGGGTCTTGAATGGATTAAAAGAGTTAATATTTAAAAATTGCTAAAAACAGTATCTGCCTATTGTAAACCCTCAATATGAATAGACTGTCCATCTTATTATATACAATGAAATAGGTAGTGTTATCAATCCTCATATTTTATATGAAGAACTAAATCTCAGCGAGGTTAGGTCACATGGGAATTATTATGCATTACTGGAATCACAGCCCTCATCTGTTGGATTCCACAGCCCCAAATACTTAACCATGATGCCATACAGAACTTTCAAGACAAAGTCAAAATGGAGATGCCACCAACCTATGAACACCACTGTGATTTCTACATGTTGGGCAAATATATAATTCAGCCCCTAGTCTTGATATTTTACCTTCACAGATTTGAATATGAATTCTACAGATTTCCCCTCAGATTTCTATTTGCTACATGAAGGCATAACTGCTATTAGGACCCTAGGATCTGAGGAATCAGAATGGTGTCAGGGCCAGGTCTGGTGGCTTACACCTGTAATCTCAGCACGCTGGGAAGCTGAGGTGGGTGGATCGCCTGAGTCAGGAGTTCGAGACCAACCTGGCCAACATAGTGAAACCCCATCTCTACTAAAACTACAAAAGTTAGCCAGGCGTGGTGGCATACACCTGTAATCTCAGCTACTTGGAAGGCTAAGGCAGGAGAATTGTTGAAACCAGGGGTGCAGAGCTTGCAGTGAGCTGAGATCCCACCACTGTACTCCAGCCTGGGAGACAGAGCGAGACACCATCTGAAAAAAAAAATGCCATCAGTTTTGCAAAGGCACTAATATCTAAGCACCCTAAGAATGGAGCATTGATCTCATCCCATGGAAGGACCAACTGGGAAAGGTGGATACTACATCATCATCACCCTGCTTCTCCTGAGATTGATCATATTGAATTTTATGGGCTACAAGTTACAGAAGACCCAACGCATAACAATGTATTGATAATAAAGTGTTCACTATCTCACACGTCAAGAATTTGTAAGAGCAGATGTTTCCAGAGTTCAGGCGATCCAGTAACACAAGGGTGTTATTTTCATACTTTCCCCTCGTCACATGTAGCTTATTTCCTCTTATCTCCAGCCTTGTCTTCATATGTGGCATGATGGCTATAACATCAGCTTGATTTTTTTTTTTTTTTTTTTAAACAGGGCCTTGCTCTATTTCTCAGACTGGAGTACAGTGACGTGATCACAGCTCACTCCAACCTTGAATTCCTGGGCTCAAGCCATCCTCCCGCCTCAGCCTCCCAAGCAGCTAGGATTACAGGCATGCACAACCACACTCAGCTAATTTTTAAAATTTTTGTAGAGACAAGGGTCTCATTCTGTTGCCCAGGCTGGTCTTGAACTCCTGAGTTCAAGTGATCCTCCTGCCTCAGTCTCCCAAAGTGCTGAGATTACAGGTGTGAGCCATTGCACTCAGCTTGAGCTCGATTTTTAACTGAGCTCATGACCCCCCCTTAAAACCAGCTTAGATGTAGGACTAATTTCTTACCACTGTTATATGAAAGCGGAATGTGTGTTTTTCAGAAAGGCCTTTTCTTTCTACTTTCCTCCTTACTGCTTTTTCTACCCTTGAGGGATGGCAGAATAGAAATCAGGAAACAGCCCACATTCATCATGACAGGATCTACTATGTCAACACTAAATTGCTTATTATTATATGAAAGAAAGTGACATTTTAATCTCATTTAAGCAACTGCTACTTGGATTCTCTTCCATTTGAATCTCAGTCAATATTCCACTGATAGTATCTCTGCTAGTTTCCCCAATAATCCACAGTCAGTATTGCAATTAGAATAATGACTTAAGGCCAGGTGCGGTGGCTCATGCCTGTAATTCCAGCACTTTGGGAGGCCGAGGCAGACGGATCACAAGGTCAGGAGTTTGAGACCAGCCTGGCCAATATGGTGAAACCCCATCTCTATTAAAAATACAAAAAAAAATTTAGCCAGGCATGGTGGCACACGCCTGTAATCCCAGCTACTCAGGAGGCTGAGGCAGGAGAATTGCTTGGACCTGGGAGGGGGAGGTTGTGGTGAGCCAAGATGGCGCCATTGATCACTCCATCCTGGGCAACAGAGGAAGACTCCGTTTCAAAAAAAAAAGGCTTAAGTAGAAATCAATTAATTCCACTGTTCAATGGCTGCCACCATTTTGACCGCACTTAGAATCCATAATCTATACATGTCCTACCAACCCCTTGACTCTTACTGCATCTTGTCAATCCTGACCTTCTTTCTGTTCTCCAGGAAAGAAAGCAAAAAGAAAAGAGAAGAAAAGGGAACTCTCTTCTTTCTTACTG